>NC_056747.1:87221735-87866735 GCF_019279795.1 Protopterus annectens | reverse complement strand
TTACTTTTCGGTCACAGAACCCAGACCGAAACTCAAAAGGTGGGGGTGTATCCATATTCATCAAGGATACCCACACCTCCAGGTTACTGGCACAGCACAATGCCTCATAGATCATCCATGTGCAACTAACAATGGGCAAAAAATTGTAGCTTGCTACAAATCACCCACCATGACCCAGGACCCCCGTTCTGCGTTTCTGGAGACACTGGAAAATATAAAGGTCCTACCAAACGCCCTAATTTTGGTTGATTTTAATTACTCAAACATTAACTGGGAGAGCTACTCAAGTACTAAATCCCTTGCCCATTCCTAGAATTTATAAACTCAACTGCCCTGGATCAACTGGTCAACACCCCCACCAGAGGTGACAACATATTGGACCTGATCATCAACAACATTGGCGACTGGTGTTCTACACCGGAGGTCAAATCCTCACTGGTTAGATCAGACGATAGCCTAATCACTCTGAATATCCACATTCCTCCCCCACCCCCAATCAAGGAAACGACCGTGAAAAACTTTTCAAAAGCAAACTTCACATTACTTAAGTCTGAGGTGGAAAGGTTCACAGCCCCCATACTAAAGGGCAACGCTGTCTAAGCTGCTGAATCCCTTACAAAGGCACTCTATGAGCACCTGCAAGAATGCATGGATTGTGCTATCCCAAGCAAAACCAAGACTCACTCCTCCAAGAAAAGGAAATCAGTCTGGTGGACCCCTGCCATAAACAAGCTATACAACAGAAGGAGGAAACTAGTGCAGAAAAGAGTAAAATCCCAAGAAGAAAGACATCCCTGATTAGTATCAGCAAGAAACTACGATCCCTCATAAAATCATCCAAGGCTAGCTTCGAAAGAAAATTTGCCAAGGACTCCAAAGATAACCACAAAGCGTTCTTTAGCTATGTCAAGAACCTAAGTGGAAACTCTCAGATTTGCTCTGAGTTAGTGCAGAATGGCACAAAATACACTGAACCAACTGATATTGCCAACATTCTGGCACACAGGTTTAGTGAAAACTTCACTCCCCTCTCACCCCCTAAAGGGCCCATAACCATACCAGAAGAATGTAGTGCCTGGCAATCACTGACACACAGGTTAAAACAGCCCTATCCAAGCCAAAAATACAGCTTCAGTGGGACCAGACGGTGTCCCAGGCTGTGTCTTACATGAGCTCCAAAATGAACTAAACCCTCACCTAAACACACTGTTCAAACTCAGCCTCTCTGCAGGCTACGTACCCATAAAGTGGCACACAGCAACCATTATCCCGCTCCACAAAGGTGGAGCCGCAACGGACCCCAGGAACTATCGCCTTGTAAGCCTGACTAGCCTGGCCTGGAAAGCTATGGAGCACATCGTCATGGAATTCATTAACAGAGACATTGGGAACCTTCAAACATTGGACCCTACCCAGTTTGGCTTTGTTAAGGGCAGATCATGCCTCCTAAACCTGGTGGACTTCTTTGAGACAGTTACCAAGGCTTTAGATGAGGGAAAGGAGGTCCACACAGCCTACCTAGACCTCGCAAAGTTTTCAACACCATTCCCCATTCTGGTGTTATAGACAAGCTCACCAGCCTGAACATAAACCCGTACGTCACGAGATGGGTTGCCAATTGGCTCATTGATAGAACCCAGGCAGTAAGAGTTGCAGGCTCTAGGTCCGACTCTAAACCAGTTACAAGTGGCGTCACCCAGGGCTCAGTCCTGGGACCCCTCCTGTTCGGTATATACTTCTCAGAGGTACAGGCAAGCACAGGAGGACTATGGCTGACCAAGTTTGCAGACGACTGCAAACTGGGGGTCATAACTGACTCTCCAGCTGATACATACATCCTCCAAAAGGGTTTCACTGAGACGGATACCTGGTGTCAAAATCATGGCCTCAAGCTAAATGCCAAAAAGTGCATAGTCATCCCCTTTAGAAAAAACAAAGTACCTGCGAACTACCACATACGTGGTAGTCCCCTAAATACAGAAAATGTTATAAGGGATCTGGGGACCCAAGTAGACAGTAATCTCTCCTTTGATAATCATATTGCCAAGGTAGTTAGAAAATCCTTCTATGTGGCCCACCTAATCACAAAAGGGTTCGCATCTAGAACAAAAGAGGTTATTGTGCCCCTCTACTCATCACTCATCACACCCATCATAGAGTACAACGCCTCATTTGGGATGTACCTTACAAGACACCTGCAACAGCTGGAAAGGTAACAGAAGTACCTCACCAAGAGGATTACTGGCCTCAAACATATGCCCTATGCAGCCCGACTGAAGAAACTCCAGCTGTACTCGGTTGCATACCGCTTACTCAGAGGTGATCTCTGCCTGGCATACAAGGCCATGTCCAACCCAGAGTTGATGGACATGCTCCTCCTAAAAAAAAGAAATCCCCAAGAGCCACACACTCTAGGGATGTAAACCTCACCACAACGATAAATAGGACATGCTGGAGCAATAGATTCCTGTCCCAGAGACTCCCCATACTTTGGAACAGGATTCCAATCTACATTAGACAGAGCCCCTCACTAACACTCTTCAAGAGAAACCTTGACGAGTGGATGGGAAATAGAAACTTTACCCCGGAGATTCATCCAGATTTCAGGCATTTCATAAGGTTTTGTGTGTCTGGATCACATTATCTGTTCTTTGCCTTACCCTTTGGATTATCCACAGTACGAAGAGTGTCCTCTGTGTCTAGCTCCAACTTTAGCTTATTGCAGAATACAGGGTATCCACATTTTTCTGTATTTAGGAGACTTGCTTATCTTTGAGGGCTCTTTTTCAAAGTGTCAGGAATCTCTGTCTTGGGTATGAGATCTCTTAGACAAGCTGGGATTCCAAAAGAACATTCAAATTATTTCTTGACACATCCTCACATGATTGTGTTTCTGGATTGTCAACTGTACAACACAATTTAGAGAGATTTTGTTCCATTGGGAAAAAATAATTCTATATTTAGATCCACTTTTAGGCTTTTCCACTCCGACTTCATTCACTGTGAAGGGAATACCTCAGGATTTTGGGTCTTATGGCTTGTGTGATTCTCGTGATACCCCTGACAAGACGCAACATGAGAAAGATATAGGGGTATCTGGAGTCTGTTTTGCTCCAGCCCCAACACTGGTTGTCTTTTCAAATCCCAGTGCTGGGGTTTGTCAGAAGAGGGATCACATGATGGAGACGAGATGCCCTAAATCTAGGTCTCCTCCTCCCGGCATGTTCCAAAGCAAGCAGTCACCACAGACTCCTTGGACTTTGTTTGAGGAGCAGTTTCATAAGGGATAAAAGTGCAAGATACCAAGAAAAGATGCAAGTGCTAAATATAAAAGAGGTGTCTACCCTGATCAGGGAAGTTAATTCTGAATCATCTTTGGTCCCCAGGACCTCTTTGAGTTGCTGCAGATATAAAACAGTCATATTGTACATCAAAATCAAGGGAGAACTAGGTTGTACCCCCTTTGCAGGCTAACCATGTTAGATGGGATATAGCATTGCAGGACAGTCTCACTTTACCGGTATCCCACATTCTGTTAGAGCATGATTGTGTGGCATACAAGCTGATCAGGGCAAAGTTAGACTCTCACAAATGGAAACTAGCTCAGGTGGTTTTCCAAGATTTGATCCATCTGTGGGGAGTTCCTCAAGTGTAGACCTCTTTGCTTCCTCTCTCAACAGTCAGCTGGCAAGATTCTGCCCTGAGACTCCATCCAAGAAGGCCTGGAAGATGGATGCCTTTTCTTTTCCTTGGATAGGAATTAGTTTGTGGTGACCGTTCTGGCCCAGGCAGCCGCGGTTCTCCCCTTCTTTTGGAAATGACCAGGGACAATTACCACAAGCTTCCTCACAGACTGACTCTCCTCACACAAGAACCAAGGGTGTTTGGTGCACCTGATGCCAGTCAAATTCAATTGACTGCTTGGATGACAAAGTCTTAATTCCTTTTGGGCACCTATTTATTGAGGATGTGCAGTAGATATTAATGAAAGCAAGAAAAATATGCTAATAGAAAATTCATATATTAACAAATGGAAAAGGTTTTCTAGTTGGTGCCAACAACGTAACCAGCACCCATTCATGACTTGTTCTCTGATTTTGCAATATTTGTGAGAGTTACTGGCCATTGCGTGTCTTACACTTCTGTCGCTGTTCATTTATTGGTCGTTTCACTTTGTCTGTCCTTAATTCTTCCTCTTTCATTGCTTTTGTTCCTTGGCTATAAAGTAATTTAATTTCAGCTATTTTTCTGAAGTTACCCTGTGGTGTTCCAGTTTCCATTGTTAAAATGTATACATCTAAACAGTCACAGTAGTGCAGGTGCATTTTTGTTCTAATCCAGTAGAGTAGTACACTGTGGTTACATCTTTAAGCTCAGTGCTTTGTAAAATACCTTTTCAACACACACTTCTGTACCAGCAGTTTGATATACACATAACATACAGTTCTAATACAGTTGTAACACAAACATCTTACATGAAGCATGTTGACATTTACAAATGACACACAGTCATTTGCAAAATTCCAGGCAGCTGTGCTGGCAGTATCTTGTCTTTATTACACTTCTATATAAATCATGTTGATATTCACAAATGACATATAATTATTTACAAAATTCCAGATAGCTGGGCTGGCAATATCTCCTTTCGTGACAGTACCCATAGGCGTCAGTAGCAGTTGTCAATGTAATGAACATAGTACAGTTGTGTAAGCAAACTTATAACAGTAGATACTGGAATGATTAGTAGTCACTCCCTCCCAAAATCCTCCTTTTTTGGTATGTTGTTTATGCCAGGGTGTGGTTATTTTTTTTTTTCCTTCTTAACATTGCCCTTTCAGAGCTTAGCCTCCCTGCTGCTGTCTGTTGGCAGGAACATTCCGAAGGACTTGTCACCCATACTTAACTTTTAGTCAGCTCCGCTTGAGCTGCCCGAGTGTTTTGGCATATGAAGGCACCCTGAATGTTTGGAAGCTGGCCGTCTGTTATATCCTTGGTAGGATGTAACCCATACAGCTGAGGCTACTGTGGCAGTGATCATCCAAACATCTCTGTTATGGTAAATTTACTTACTTTCCTTCGATTCAGTCTGGTTGAGCACCTCTTTCAGTACAGTGTACTACTCTTATTCTGTCTTTTGTATCAGGAGTATTTACCAGCATGCTAACCAGTGTAGCTGTCAGCAGAATAAACTGTATGTTTCCCTGTCTAGAAGATTTCCTCCTTGTGACCTTGCTGATAATATCCCAAGAGAGGATATATTTGCATCACATGTTGTTGTTTACATATGTTCCTCAACCCGTGGGTTCGGATCCAACTTGGCCGCTTTTTACAGATTAGGATCCGACTCTCTGGCTCCTCCCTTACCTGTAATGCCTGTCTCCTCCAAATTACCTCAGATCTCTTTTGCTGAGCTTCTAGCAAGCTGGGTATTTTTTCCCTTGTAGCTTCTTGTAGGTTGTGTGTAATTTAAAACAAACGTTATTATTTTCTAGCAAGGAGCAGAAAACCTTTTCCTCCAGATTGGCCACTCTACAGTCCATCTCTAACATGTCCATGAGGCTAATCTCACATGCTGCAGAAGGTACCTCAAGGGCGGCGAGTTTAGGGATTGCTATAAAGTGTAATGCCTGGATGTGGCTCTGTGACTTCGTGGAACCTTTCAAGGCGTCCTTCATCAATGCTCCTTTTGCTGGATCGTTGTTGTTTGGCCGCACTGTTAAAGAAATGCTTTCCTGTAGTGAGAAGAACAGAAAGACCTTGTCTGCCGTTGGAATCCGTTTTTCTAACCAACAGAAACCATTCTCCAGGAACCAGTATGGTGGTAAACAATTGTGGTTCAAAAAGTCTCAAGGTCCTTTTCAGGAATCACAGGGAGATTTTTCCCCCAGAGGCAGAGGAGGAAATAACTGTAATGGCAGACACCACCCTCATAGCAGAGGGGGTTTGCAGAATCAAGGATCATGAGAGTCTTTCTTGGATTGGTCCTTTCAGCACTCCCAAGAGGTTGCCCTGTTGTTCCTCTGTGGAGGTAGTCAGGGAGTGCTTATCCTTGCACCCATACACCTGGTTAGCCATCACAAATGTTTGCTGGGTGCAAAGGATCATATCCAGAGGATATTCCATTCCATTTTTCCAAAGACCAAAATCAACAAAAATAGAAACACCGGCAACAGATGTACAATTTAGGGCTCCCTCTGAGGAAAACAGTGCTACTGAACTACGTCCGGAACTCAAATAGAAGCAGAAACATAGTGAGCAGCCCTTAAATTTAAAGCAAAAACAAATGTTTACATAAAGATGTAGAGAATCGCAGAGTCATTTTCTTTTCAAAATAGTAGCATTTATTAACAAGTGATGAATGAAGACATAGGATAACACAGATGCCAAATTAAGGTAAGTGCCTAACTCTTTTTACTTCACTCCCTACCAATCTTGACTTCCAGATAAAAGTTCAGAAATCCTCCTGGACTCCCATTACGCTGAATTGTATTGTTAGACTGAATTTGTATCTGAAAACTCCTGATTTTCTTCAATCTGTCTCTCTCTTCAGACAGAGAATATATCAGGATTCTAGGGTTCATGTTTCCTATGATTCTCACGATTTCTGTTGCCATGTTACACATGAGAAAAATTCAATGGTTAAAAATAAAAACTGGACCAAACATTCATTTTCACATTCCAGTTTTGATGAGTAGTTAAGAAGGAACTTCATTGGGTGGAGGCACTAAGGCACAGTTTTTCCTTGGGGGGGGGAGGGGCAGTTTCTTTTTGGGTAAAGATGTGAGGCCTGTGAGATTGTTCAGACAGATCGAAGCACATAACTGTTAGAGATGTATGCCATTCTGTACAATCTCTTAATGACTTGTGGTCCCCAGGACCGGTACAGGTGAATAAAGGGAGTACCACAATGATGTACTCAGAGAGCACCGCATCTTACCTCCTGTGCAGACTGGCTGTGGAGTCTTGGGAGTTAGCTCTACAACACTGTATAACCCTACAAGTGTCTTACATACTGTCATAACAATTTAGTGGCAGACAAGCTGCGCAGGGCCAGGACAGGCCTTCACGTACGGAAATTGAACAAGGGTGTCTTCCAGGAATGCATTCACTTGTGGGGATCACGAATGAGTAATAATATATTTGCCTTCTTTCAAAACAGACAAGCAAGTAAATTCTGCATCAAGACTCCTTGCAGGCAGGCATCCAGGCCTGGAAATGGAAGCATTTTTATTCCCATGATCTGGAATGTTACTGTATGCATTTCCACTTACATTCAGGGGGTATTCTGAAGATTCAGAGAGAGACTCCAAAAAGTTGTGTGGTTTCTCTTCTGCCCAGACAGCATTTGATCTGATGTCAGTCTTCATTTTTCTTTGACATATGGTACTCTGTTCCGAGTCTCGGAACCAGCTTGGCCATTATAACAAAAACTCCTGAGCTAAGTCCCTATCCAGAATGCCTCTGTCCAAATTACCCCAGATCTCGTTTGCCACTCTTCTCCTAAAGATTAGTCAGATGAACTCTCCCTGAGCTAAGTGTAAATTTATTATTTCTTCTTTCAATACTGAAAATTTTCTAAACCCTGTCTTTTTCCTACTCAGCTTTACTTACATCTCGTATTTGGTAGTTTTGCCTGTTAATCTTATCATTTCCTTTGAGTGAGTGTACTGTCCCTTTTTCTCCCTCTTTGTCGTGTGGTATCTGTCCTACCATTATTGGTAGTCCTATCCCTTTTCTCCTACCTCTGGTAGTTTTTTGGTTACCATTGTTGGTACCTCTTGTCAATGTCTTTCCTCTCTTCTGTGAGCGTGGATATTTATCGTGTTTTCTGCTGTTGATTTTTTTTTTTTTTTAACCAATCAACATGGATAAGATAGAGGATATGACTGGTTTCAAACAATGTTCTGGTAGTGGCCATAAAATGGCCAATTCTTATGGGCATTATTCTTGTGTTTATTGTTTGGGCCTGGTGCATTTTCAACAACAATGTGGTATCTATCAGGCTTTTAGTCACCGGGGCCTTGTAAAGAGGAATAACTTATTTTAAAACATCTGATAAAGGTGCCTTTTGATGAGGCTTTGTCCGGTCAGCCTAGGACAGCAAAATCCGAGGTGTCTTCTCTATTATGTTCTTCCTCTTACTCAAAAACTGAACATGCTAAAAAGAGGAGTCTCTTGGTGCTGGCGTCCCCTTTTGCTCCGGCACATAAGAGATATAAATCTTCGGCTCCCACACCTTCTGCGGAACCAAAGTTGGATACCAAAAAATGTATGAAACCATCCCCCTTGGTTCCGATTGCAGTAACAACCTTGGCACCTCAATTTTCGGTGCCATCCACCTCGGCACCGACCTTTCAAGTTACCTCTCCTTCCTCTGTGCCAGTTATGGTGCTGGCACTATTTTAGAACCAGTTCCTTGCCCAGTACCGTTAGTACCACTGGAACCATGATTTCTTTCAGTTCCAAGAACTAATTATTCCCTGTCGATAGATCTATATGTGGGTCAATTTCCAAGCCCCTTTTTAGAGAGGCCAGTATCTCCTTCGGTCCTTTAGGTCCATTCGTCTAGGAGTCTGATGGAAGTTGACATTGTGAGATTGTGAATCAGCTCCTTCTGGCCGAGGGGGTCTTTCCAATTTTTCCTAGGTTTCACTCCCTTTTGCGGATGGGACCTTGTCTCCACCAGGCGTTCTTTCTCTAACCACCACTGCTGTCTCCGTGTTCCTGTGTTCCAGCTGTTCTGATGCCGACAGCTCTCATGTGTTCAGCCCCAGTCTCTGTCCTGAGTTCCTCGGCTGCTTCAGAACCAATAGACTCTCTGGATCGTAGCTTCACTGCTCCGTTTGTGGGCTATTCCTCAACTTCAATCTTGATGGAGGTTTCCTTGGACTGGGGTGGGACCACGGTTCCAAGGTTGTCCTTCCTGGTTCTGGGCTCCCATCTCTCTTCGGGGGGACCTGCCTTTCAAGTTATGGAGATGTCCTTGACCTCTGCAGACTCCCAGCTGGTTTCTCCCTCATCAGAGCATTTTCCCGGGATTTTCTCTGGTCCAGAGCTTCCACCAGCCTCCACACCCGGATCCCATACAGGGCCTTACCTCTTCTGAGTTCTCCACAGATCCTCCCACTGAGGAGGTGCCCCAGAAGAGGTTGTGTAAGAGAAAACACCTTGATTCCCAGGAGGAATCTGTTGCAGAGGACATGGACTTCGATGACGGGGAGGGCTCCCCCCAGTCACCCCCAGATGTCTCCTTTGGTGACATTCTTGAAATGTTAAAGCAGAGGGGTGGCTGGAAGCCCCAAGACCCATCCTCAGAGGAGTCTGTGTACTTGCAAGCCTCCTGTTCTCGCCCATCTACCTCTTGGATGACCCTGCTGGGGGACGATCTTATTAAATTGATCGCACAGTGGGCATGGAAGGCCCCTGATTCCGTAGAGCCAGTCCCTAGGAGACCAGATAAAGTCCTTTCAGCTCCAGATGGCCATCAGTGCTGGGCCAAAGGTTTAGTAGTAGATGCCATGGTGGTTGCAGCAGCCACCAGGAAGGAACTGGCAGAAAAAAGTTCCACTGTTCACCCCCCTAACCGAGAGTCTAGGGTGATGGAAAGGTTTGGGAAGCGGGTTTATGCTTCTTAGATCTTTGCCTTGTGGTCGTTGAATTTCTTGTCACACTTCACTAGACTTCAAAGAGATCTGATCAAGGAGCTCTCAGATACCCTCACAGGAGCTGTGTCTGATGAGGTACAGGATAAAGTAGCCTCCCAGCTTGCCACCGTGGAGTCTATCTCTAACTCATCCAGGAGACTTATTGCGCTTGCAGCCAAAGGTACGGCTAGGGCAGTGGATTCAGACATAGCCATAAGCAGGCATGCCTGAATGCACTTGTGTGAGTTTGCGGAGCCATTTAAGTCTTCATTCATCAGTGCTCCTTTTGATGGATCTTCACTTTTTGGCCCCAGAGTTAAAGATACCTTAACCAGGTGTGAAAAGGATGGAAAGACCCTATCTGCCTAGGGCTTATGTTTTTTTTCACTCCCCAATGCTCCTATTCCAGGAACAAGAGAAGCAGGAAAATCTGGTTCAAGAAAACCCAATGGCCTTTCCAGGACACAGGTGGTAATGACTGCCCTCGGGGCAAAGGGAGAGCTATAGTGGAAGACGCCGACCACTCGGCAGAGGTGGCCCGCAAAATCAGGGTTCCAGAGATTCTTTCTCAGGGAAACCCTACCAGCACTACTGAAGGAAACCCACATTGCATGCCTCTGGAGGCAGTCAGCGGAAGACTATCCTTGTACTCACTAGCCTAGCAAAAATAACCACAGATGCTTGGGTGCTGAGGATCATTGCCAGAGGTTGCTATATTTCCTTCATTCTCACTCCAAAAACAGGAAGAAGGATGCCCGATGTTTCACTGAATCAGAGGGATCAGGCAGCTGTGGAAATTCAAAAGCTGCTAGAAAAAGATTCATCCAGGAAGTCCCATCAGACCAGATAGGATCCGGATTCTACTCAAAGTTTGTTTTGGTGCCAAAAAAGACAGGGGACTGGAGATCAGTTTTGGATCTCAGCGCTCTGAACAGGTTTGTTCAGTAGACAAAATTCCAGATGGTCACTGTTCAGTCTGTCTTCCCTTTCTTAGGGAAAGATGATTGGATGTGCTCTGTAGACTTCCAGTATGCATATTACCACTTAAAAATGGACAAGCGCTCCAGGAGGTTCCTCCTCTTCCAGCTGGGTGCCAGTCATTACCAGTTCAGAGACCTGCCCTTCAGTCTCACCACAGTCCCCCAGGTATTCACCAAGTGTATGGCAGCAGTAGCAGCTCACATCAGACTGCGCAGATTGAGTGTTTCCATATTTGGACTGGCTCTTTACTGCTTCCACCAGGCATCTACTCGAACAGACAAGAGATTTCACCCTACTCATTTGCTGTTATCTAGGTATAACAGTGAATCTCTTCAAATCTCAACTAAGTCCTGCCCAAAAACTGGAGTTCATAGGAGCCTGCCTGAATACAACCTCTTGCATAGCCTACCTTCCTCTTCACAGGCTGCAGAAAATAAGATCTCAGGTAGACATTATTCTCTCCATTGACAGGGTTCCAGCATTACTAGTTCTACAGGCACTAGGATCCATGGTGGCAGCAATCACATTAGTACTGCTAGCAAGATTCCACATGAGACTCTTACAGTGGCTTCTGTCCTCCCAATAGTCTATCCTCACTCACTCCCTGACTTGTCTCATCTGAATTACCAATTGTTGCAAGAAAGAGTCATCTTGGTGGATGGAATCCAAGGAAATTCTTTTGGGCCAGCCATTTCACCCCATCCCCAGGCCATAGTGACCACGGATGCCTCCCAGATCGGGGGGGAGGAGGGCATTTTCAGGGAAGAACTATCCAAGGTACTTGGTCCCTGATAGAGGCCAACCTGCATATCAGTGTTCTGGAACTGAGTATGGTGCTGTTAGCGTTGCAAGCCTTTCAAGCTGCCCTCTTTAGGAATGATTGCAATTCAGTCAGACAACATGTCAGTAGTCTGGTACATTAACAACAAAGGCAGAACCAAGTCTTAACCCCTTGTCAAGAAGCCCTCAGGGTGTGACAATGGGTGATCTCTTCAAACTGCTTTTTGGTGGCAACGCACATCCCAGAGAGCTCGAACATGATAGCAGACAAATTGAGCAGATGCATCCTCCTGCCCCACGAGTGGTCTCTCAATCCCAGAGTGGCGAAGGAGATTTTCCATCGCTGGGCCCAGCCTTGCTGCAACCTTTTGAATCCCCTCAGAACAGCAAGTGCAGCAGCTACTTTTCCCTACCCCCCCCCCCTCAGGGGAAGTCCCCGAGAGGCTATCTCCTTCACGATTGGCCCTCGGGACTACTCTATGCCTCCCCATTCCTTTAATACCCCATTTTCTTAAAGAAGGCCGTAAGGTTGAGGAGCAAAGTGATTCTCGTCATCCCATTTTGGCCTTGACAAGTTCACTTCCCCTTTCTTTGGCCTTACCTACTTCAATGTCCATGGACTCTCAACCCGGATCCAAATCTCCTGTCCCATCCTCCGGGACTAGTTCACCCCAACCTGAAAAACCTCAAGCTTACAGCTTGGTTGCTCCAATTCCATTGATTGCCAAGTGAAATAACTTATCTTCCTCAGTTTGAAAAATGTTGTTAGCTTCCCATAAACCTTCCACAAGGAAACTGTAGCTCAGCAAATGGAAAAGATTTTCCTTATGGGTATGCAATAATAAATTGGATCCTTTCTCTGCATCAGTTGAAAAGGTTTTACAATTTTTGTCTATGCTGCTTGAACAGGGAGCTGCTGTTTCTACATCAAATTTCAGCTTGCTGCTATTTCTAATTTCCATTATGGCTTTGAAGGACAGTCTCTGTAATTTCACATAGACTGCAAAGTTTTTCTAAAAGGAACCTTAAGGTTAAAGCCTCCTTATAGGGAACCCCTCGTTCCCTGGGATCTTACTATGGTTCGGCAATCCTTGGTCCAGTCCCCCTTTGAGCCAGCAGCTACCTGTGATTTGGAATTTATTTCTTGGAAGACAATTTTCTTAATAGTCATTACATCCGCTAGGAGGATTTCAGAGATTCATGCATTATCCTCAAAACCTCCATATTTGATTTTTCATAAAGACAGGGTATCACTAAGAACCAATCCATCCTTTCTTCCAAAGGTTGTATCTGAAACTAACAGTAATCAATCCATTGAATTGCCAGTACTTTTCCCTAATTTTTTTAACAAGGGAGAATACTGCTTATGTTTATTAGATGTTCGCAGGCAATTGCATTTTTATCTCGACAGAACTAAAGATTTCAGAAAGTTGGATCAGTTAGTTACTTGTTTCTTTTTCAGGTCCTTCCATGGGTAAACCAGTTTCAAAATCACGTTGTCTAAATGGTTAAGAGAATGCATTACCTTCATCTACAGTAAGAAAAACTTCCAACTAGCAGCCCTGGTTAAAGCACATTCCAGAAGGTCTATAGCCATGTCTGTTGTTTTCCACTCTAAGGCTTCCATGGATGACATATGTGCAGCCATAACGTGGGTTTCTCCACATACTATTATCACTCATTACAAAGTGGAGCTAGTCTCCAGGGGAAGAGCATCATTTGGTTCTATGGTGCTCAGGAATGTCCTTCCATAAGGCCTCCCAAGATACAAGGTAGCTGAAGACTGTGTCCCATACGTCCTAGATAAATGAAGATTGACAACATCAAATAAAGAAGTTAAGGACTTACCATAACATTCCATTTGTGTTGTCAGTCTTCATTTATCATTGACACCCCACACTCTTTCCCCCTCCTGCAGACTCCTTGAGGAACGTATCTTAGTCCTGGTTATTTGTTACTTTATGTGTGACCTTGGACATAGCCTCTTAAATGGTTATAGTATTACCTTTTCTTGTCCTTCCTTATAGCTGCAAATTCGATCTGAGGCAATTTGGAGAGAGGCATTCTGGGTAGAGACAGCTCAGGAGTTTTTGGTTTGCGCAAGCTGTTGTAACAGCCAAGCCGGTTCCGAGACTCAGAACCAAGTCCCATACGTCAAGGATAAATGAAGATCGACAGCACAGATGGAACGTTATGGTACGTCCAAATGTTCCATGACTTCTTTTTCTATATTCTTATGAAATTGGCCAGGGAATTACCACAAGTTCCTCACAGACTGGATCTACTCACAGAAGACAAAGGTGGAGTTTGATACATCCCAGTTTCAAGCAACATTAACGGACTGCTTGGATGTTTCTTGAAGATGTGCAGCAGGTACTAAAGGAGGAGATTTTCTTGTTGGTGCCTTACCTTTAACCAAGACACTGTCTGATATAATTACCGCAGGTTCTCAAACTTTTGTGAGAGTTACTACCCTATGACCTGTTTACTCATTTGATAAAGGGGTATTTATCAGCCATTTCAGTATGTCTGATGCTGAATCTTCTTCATTGCAGAGGTTTGTTGATATGCAAGTTACATGTTATACATGTGATTCTTGATTTTCCCTGCAAAAAAGTAAAAATCCTAATTATTTCTGTCTACATTTGAACTAGCTATTCTGGGTGTTTCTGTTTCATTGTTTTAGTAAGCTAACTGGTTTATTGCTGTGACGTTTGCAGGAGATTTTCCAGGTTGCAGCTAATTTTGATTGGTTAATTCTTTTCCATGCATACGGAGAAAAAAATCCCCATATATGCCCTTACTCCTTTCAGAGTGTACCTTGAATCTAGCCATCTATCTCCCTAATTTCGTTCAGAATTTGAATGACAGGAGGAATAGATTCTATATACTCTAGCTATACTTTTGCAACTCTGATATTATCTTGTCAATACAAAGTCCTTTAGGAAAGCTGTACAGCTGTTGAATTCTTAGTATGAGACTAGAAAAGGACAACTCATTGTTCCTTACTATATCTTTTTATTTATTTATTTATTTTTTTTTATACCCACCATGGTAAAAACATTTCCAGGTAGGATTAAGGCACAATGTTAAGTTGTCAATCTCGCCTTCATTCTTGACTCGGCACTTGCTAAGCTCGAGAGCTAATTTTACCAGCTCGAGGCAACCCTATATCCCATGATGCAAGGCGGAGATTACTCAGATCTCGTTTGCCGCTTCGCTAACGAGGTGTCTTCTTTTACCAGCTCTAGGTAAGTGAATTTTTCAGAGACTCTTTGTCTACCCCCTTTAACTTTATATACATAAATATTAATTTTGGTTAATTACCTACTCACTTTAACCCTATTCCTGTCAGAGTTCCCTTCTTTTTGAGTAAATATTCCCTTACCCCTAGTTAGGCCTTAGGCTTTCCCCTCCCTAAATTTTTCCTGTCAGGGATTTTTTGTGTGTGTCTGTCTGTTATCCCTGTTTAATTTAATTTAATTTAATTTGTTGGACTGAGTGTTTTTGTGTGTGTGTGTGTTACTGGTGTTTCATCGACACAGTTATGTCGAAGGACACTAAGGTCTCAGGCTTCAAGAAGCGTGACTCGTGCTGTCAGAAGATGTCTCTGACAGACGGTCACACTTCTTGTGTTTATTGCCTGGGACCTTCGCACCTGCAGGACTCTTGTGCTATCTGTCATGCTTTCAGCCCAAGAGTCCTGCAGGAACGAAAAAATAAGCTCATATTAAGGGGCTTATTAAAGCCCGAGAGCTCCCCAACTAAGTCAGCGCCGGGGAAGCCCTCGAAACGTATTAAGCCTTCGGCTCAGGCTTCCAAGCAGTCGGCTTCAGGTTCTTCCTCACCACGCTCGAGATAGGCTCCGGCCGGAGCCGATCTTTCCATACCAGTCTCAGTATCAGCTCCATCCGGCGCCGATACTGTCAAGTCTAGACACTCAGTGTCGGCTCCGGCTGGAGCCGACGTATCTTCGGCTCCGATGGCTCCAGTGATCTCAAAAAAGAGATCTCGATCCCCTTCTGTGGAATCTATTCATTCGGCTCCGAGATCACCCTTGCTCTCGGAGCGGAGCCATCGGAGCCGATCTTCTCGGTCATCCAGGCTATCTGATCACGACCTTGAGAGAGTGGTGAGTAGACTTTTAAAGTCTCAGGCATTGGCCCAAATACTCCATAGCCCATCTCAACAGACGGTAGCTATATCACATCCACCGAACATTCCTCCTTCGACTCTCTTGCAGAGCTCGGAGCCGGAGCTCCTCGGAACCGGTACTGTTATGACTTCGGAGCCGATACCACCCCTTTCGGCTCCATCGTCCTCGGCTCCGATTTCCTCCTTGAGACCTTCATTGGAGGGATCCGGGCGTCTAGTTTCTCTCGTTGGCTCCGAGGGGGCGAGTGGCATCGGACCCTTGTCCGACCCCGTTCTCTCTTTCGGAGCTTCGGCGTTGGTGAGCTCGGCCCCGACATCTGCCTCGGAGCCTTCCCTCTTGGTGAGGCCTGGGGTTCATATCTCTTCGGAGCGGGAACTTTCTGGTCTCTCTGACGGGGGAGCCTTCGAGGTGATGAGGAGTGTACTAGCCCCTGGGCTTAGTCAGCGGACAGTTCCATCAGCTCCTCCCACTACAGTGCCCGCTGACATCTCTTCCCACTCTCTTGCTCCCGGACCCAGAGATCCAACGCCTCAGGTTTCCCCATTGGGAATATCTTCCTCTTCCGAGGCTTCTCCTGATCCATCAGGAGAACCCCCTCGTAAGAGGACATGTAAGAGGAAACATTTAGACTCCCCTGAGTCTACTACATCAGATACTGACTTGGATGAGTCAGAGGGATCCCCAAGGTCCTCCTCTGAGGATGTCTCATTTTCAGACATCCTTGAAATCCTTAAACAGAGGGGGAACTGGCCCTCCCTTAATCCCTCCGAGGACGAGTCAGTATACCTGGAGGCATTCGGATCTCGACCCTCCACCTCCTGGGTGTCTCCGCCTTTCGACCCTCTTATGGAGGTAGTGGCTCAGAAGGCGTGGATGGCTCCAGATTCGGTGGAACCTATCCCCAGGAGACCTTCAAAATTTATTACAGCCCCACAAGATAGACAATACTTAACAAAAGGTGTCCCAGTTGATGCCATGGTGGTGGCTGCTGCCACCAAGAAGGAATTAGCTGATCCTTCAGTACCTGTCCATCCTCCTAATAAGGATTCTAGGACTATGGACAGGTACGGTAAGCGGATTTTTTCTTCAGCGACTTTTGCCATGAGATCGCTGAACTACTTATGCCACTTCACCCGCCTTCAAAGAGATGTTCTTAAAGAGTTGGGAGAAGTTTTACAGGATCCGTCAGCTGCTGGGTCTCAGGATAAGATTAGCTCACAGCTAGGAATCCTTAACTCCATTGCTAACTCCTCCATGCGGCTCATTTCTTATGCAGCCGATGGAGCAAGTAGGGCCGCAGGCACAGGAGTGGCTTTAAGGCATCAGTCCTGGATGCGGCTTTGTAATTTTGCAGACCCCTTCAAGGCGTCTTTCACAAACTCCCCTTTTGATGGCTCGACCTTGTTCGGTCCTCAAGTGAAAGACACTTTGACTAGATGCGAACAAGATGGCAAGACTCTTTCTGCTGTAGGAGTCCGTTTCTCCACCCCTTCTAGACCTTACCCCAAAGGACAGAAGGGAGGGAAAATGTGGTTCCGCAAATCTCAAGGAGTCACGCCTGACGCACAAAGTCAGTTTACCCCCAGAGGCAGAGGGGGTAACAATAATAGACGCCGTCCTAGGGGCAGAGGGGGTCCGCAAAATCAGGGTAGCAGAGAGCCTCTTTCTGACAAACCCTTCCAGCATCCCTGAGATGTTGCCCAATTGTCCGCCTTCGGAGGCAGTCGGGGGAAAATTATCGCTGTACCCAATAGCCTGGCTTTCCCTTTCTCAAGACAAATGGATACAGTCAATTATATCCGAGGGTTACAAAATTCCCTTTATTCACACCCCAATTCAACAAAAGGGAACCCTTCCAGACGTTCCACCCGGTCTAAGGGAACTAGCAGTACTAGAAATATCAAAACTGCTAGTAAAAAGAGCCATCCAGCCAGTCCCAGCAGACCAAATAGGATCCTGAATCTACTCAAGGTTCTTTTTAGTTCCAAAAAAGACAGGGGACTGGAGACCAATATTAGATCTCAGCAAACTCAACAAGTTTGTAAAGAAATCAAGATTCTGGATGGTCACGCTTCAGTCCATTCTGCCCTTTCTGGGCAAGGACAATTGGATGTGCTCGATAGATCTTCAGGATGCGTACTATCACATAAAAATTCACAGACGCTCCAGAAGATTTCACCGCTTTCGGCTGGGGACCAGTCACTTCCAATTCAGAGCCCTGCCCTTTGGACTCACTACAGCCCCCAGTGTGTTCACCAAATGCATGGCAGTGGTTACGGCTCACCTGAGACGTCAAGGATTCCAGGTGTTTCCATATCTAGAAGACTGGCTCCTCACTGCCACCACCAGGCATCAGCTTCTCCAAGCCAGAAATTACACCATTCATACTTGCAGAGGGCTAGGAATTTCTATAAATTTCGAAAAATCTGCCTTGTCTCCTTGTCAATATATTACTTTTATATGCGCAAAATTGGACACCGTACAACTTTCTGCAAGGTTGACAGACCAAAGGATCTTGGACATTCAAAGACACGTCCAAGTGATTCTATTCAGCAACAAAATTCAGGCCAGATTTGCTCTGAAAGTACTGTGTCTTATGGCGGCCGCCATAACACCTCTTCCCCTCGCCCGCTTTTACATGCGGCTTCTACAATGGATGCTATTCACCCAGTGGTCCTTTCAACAACTTCATTATCAGGGCAGAATGGTCCATGGCACTTGGCAACCTTTCGAGTACCATCTGCACATAAATGTTCTGGAGATGAGAGCAGTGCTTTTAACGTTGCAAGCCCTCAACAACTCTCTTCCCCTGGGAACTATTGCAGTCCAAACGGACAATATGTCCGTAGTGTGGTACATAAACAAACAGGGTGGAACCAAGTCCTATCCACTGTGTCGAGAGGCTCTCAGACTTTGGCAATGGGCAATCTCCTCGGTTTCTGATAGCAACGCACATCCCCGGGAAATCCAACATCATAGCGGACAGATTGAGCAGAGCTATTCTCATGCCTCACGGGTGGTCTCTCAAACAGTCAGTGACGGAAGAGATTTTTCAGAAGTGGGGCTTTCCTTGCTGCGACCTTTTCGCTACACCTCAAAACAGCAAATGGCCAAACTTCTTCTCTCTCATCCCCCTTCCAGGCCATCCCCCCCAGAGACGCTCTAACCCAAGATTGGCCCTGGGGACTTCTTTATGCTTTTCCTGCTTTTCCTCCTTTTCCGCTGATACCTCAGCTAATTCAGAAAGCAACCGCCTTGGGAGCCAAGTTGATTCTCATTGCCCCTTATTGGCCTCGACAGATATGGTTTCCGTTCCTACATCATTACCTCTTGGTGCAGCCATGGCACCTGGACCCGGTTCCAGATCTTCTGACCCACCAGTCGGGTCAACTGCACCAATCCATACCTTCTCTCAACCTCACTGATTGGTTGCTCCACTTCCATCCTTAGCCAGGCTTCCTATGATTTCTAATCCTGTACGGGATATAATTGTAGCTTCCCTAAAATCTTCTACCAGAAAGATCTACACTAGTAAATGGCGACGTTTCTCTTTCTGGGCAAAAGCTAGGAACATAGACCCCTATACTGCTCCAATTCATTCGGTATTGGACTTCCTAGCTGACATTTTTAATTCAGGATCTTCTTCTTCCACAGTGAAAGTTCAACTGGCAGCCATTTCAAATTTTCATATAGGCTTTTTGGACCACAACATTATGTCACATAAACTTTGCAAGGCATTCCTTCGAGGTATCTTTTTATTGAAACCTCCAATTCGAGACCCCCCACCACAGTGGGATCTAAATTTAATTTTAACATCCTTGATTCTTCCCCCGTTCGAACCTGCAGCTGCCTGTTCTTTGAAATTGCTTTCTTGGAAGACACTTTTTCTAGTTGCCATTACATCTGCCAGGAGAGTATCTGAGCTTTATGCTCTCTGTGTTCGCCCTCCCTATCTAATATTCCACAAAAATAGGGTATCCCTAAGAACTAATCCTTCTTTCTTACCAAAGGTGGCATCTCAGACTAACCCAAATCAGTCCATTGATCTTCCAGTATTTTTCCCAAATTATTCTGATAGAGCTGAACAAAAGTTACATTATCTCGATGTTCACCGTCAGCTGAGATATTATCTGGATAAGACAAAAATTTTTAGGAAATATGATCAACTTTTTCTATCCTATGCAGAGAACAGGAAAGGCCTTCCAGTTTCTAAGGTAACTTTATCTAGGTGGCTGTCTTCCGTGATCACTTACATTTATCAGCTCAGAGGCAAAGAGTTGGTTTCTAACCCAAAAGCCCATTCTACCAGAGCTCTAGCTACATCTACAGCTTTTCAAGCTAGACTTCCAATAGACACTATTTGTGCAGCAGCCACATGGGCCTCTCCTCATACCTTTGTTTCACATTACAAATTAGATTTGGTCTCCAGAGACAGAGCAAATTTTGGTTCCACCGTTCTCAAGAGTCTGTTCCATTGAGCCACCCAGGATAGAGGTGCTAGGGATGCGGTCCCATCCAGCAAGAATGAAGGCGAGATTGACAACTTAACATTTAGAAGTTATGTACCTACCGTAACGTTCCATGTTAGTTGTCTTCTCTCGCCTTCTTTCTTGATCCGTCCCTCCTTCCCTAGCCTGGTCAGACCGAGAAGATTATACATCTTCTATTAAGAGGTTATTACCTTTTTCTAGCTGTTCAACTCCTAGTGTCACTAGATTATGTGGATCCTTTCTAGAGGGTTATGATGTTATTTAGTATTTATTATTTTCTTCCTCCTAAGTTGGAAGAAAATACTGCTATTTCTTTAGCTACCAAACGAGATCTGAGTAATCTCCGCCTTGCATCATGGGATATAGGGTTGCCTCGAGCTGGTAAAATTAGCTCTCGAGCTTAGCAAGTGCCGGGTCGGAGCCGAGGATCGGCTCCGAACCCATCCAGCAAGAAAGAAGGCGAGAGAAGACAACTGACATGGAACGTTATGGTAGGTACATAACTTCTAATTTTAATGTATCACTTTTTTCTTTGATGGCATAGTGGAAAGGGTTGGTCTCTAGAAGCATTCTAAAGGCAACTAGATGGTCCTCTTTACATATGTTTTTAAAACATTACATACTGGATTCCTTTTCAGGATCTATGACTGGCTGTACTTTGACTATTCTCCAGAGGCTCTGGGACCCTTCTATTTCCCCATCAGGCTGGATAAGCTTTTATAATCAACCCATATAGCCAAACGTTTTTGCAACAGTGAGAATGCTGAACATAGTACAGTTGTGTAAGTTGCAATTGCCATAATAGTAAATGTTTGAATTCCTCAGTGCTGCATTAGCCACACCCACCCTGCATCCCCCGCCTACTATATAGTTGGTTGTTGGGATAAAAGTTATATGTCTGCCTTTTTTAGGATTTCAGGGTAAGTAAGCTTTCTCTTTTCATTTGGGCAAGAAAATCCTACAGTCTACACAATGACTGCTGATTTCTCTACAAGGGACTAATGAGTCGCAAGTGAAAGTGTAGGTGTGGGTGGGAGTCGGAACTTTTTGAAACGTGACCAGTTGTATCCTGGGCAGGATACTTCCCAAAGAACCCAAAGCTACTGCATAGGTTCATAGGTTCATACTAGGCTATCTGCCCTAGGGCATTTATAAGCCTAGCCAGAGTGTGTGTGGCTTTCGCCACCCCTTGGAATGAGAATACTGTGCCCATTTAGGGTTTAGTTTACTATGCCTCTGTCTAGTAGTGACACAGAGATGACCCCCGGGGTAAACCTACAATCTCCCATCCACTTGTCAAGATTTCTCTTGAAGAGAGTCAGTGAGGGGCTCTGCCTAACATGGACTGGGATTCTGTTCCAGAGTGTAGGGAGCCTCTGGGTTATGAATCTGTCCCTCCAGCACGTCCTATTTATTTCTGTGTTGAGGTACAAATCTCTCGCTCTCGTGGCTCTGGTGGATTTGGATTTTCTGAGGTGGAGCATGTCCATTAATTCCGGATTGGACATGGCCTTGTACGTCAGGCATAGATCGCCTCTGAGTAGGCGGTATGCGACTGAATAGAGCTGGAGTTTCTTCAGCCGGGCAGCATATGACATATGTTTGAGACCCTTGATCCTCTTGGTGAGGTACTTTTGGGGTCTTTCTAACTGCTGCAGGTGTCGGGTAAGGTACATCCCAAATGGGGCATTGTACTCAATTATGGGCCTGATAAGGGAAGAGAATAGGGGCACAATGACCTCTCTTGATCTAGATGTGAATCCTTTCATGATAAGGTGGGTAATATAGAAAGTCTTCCTAACCACCTTGGCACTGTGAGTGTCAAATGAGAGGTTACTGTCAACTTGGGTCCCTAGGTCCCTGATTACTTCTTCCGTACTTAATGGATTACCACCTATGTGGTAATTTGTGGGTACTTTGTTTTTCCCAAAGGGTATGACTATACATTTTTTGGCGTTCAGTTTAAGGCCATGGCTCTGGCACCAGTTATCCGTTTCTATGAGGCCTTTCTGAAGGATGCTTGTGTCCACTGGAGTATCAATTATGGCGCCCAGTTTGCAGTCATCTGCGAACTTTGTCAGCCACAATCCTCCTATGTTTGCTTGCACCTCAGAAAAATAAATGCCGAACAAGAGGGGTCCCAGGACCGAGCCCTGTGGGACACCGCTTGTGACTGGCTTAGAGTCTGACATGGCTCCAGCAATTCTGACCTTGGGGGTTCTGTCCTTGAGCCAGTTTGCAACCCATCTTATAACATATGGGTTTACATTTAAGCTGGTGAGCTTGTCTATGATGCCCGAGTGGGGTATTGTGTCAAAGGCTTTTGCAAGATCAAGGTAGGCTGTGTGAACTGCCTTACCCTCATCAGTGGCCTTAGTGGCTATTTCAAAAAAGTCGACCAGGTTCAAAAGGCAGGATCTTGCCTTGACAAAGCCGAATTGGGTAGGATCCAGTGTCTGTAGGTCCCCAATGTCTTTGTTTATGAGTTCCATAATGATCCTCTCCATAGCTTTGCAGACCAGGCTCGTCAAGCTTATGGGGCGGTAATTTCCAGGGTCTGTAGAAGCACCTCCTTTGTGGAGTGGGACCACTGTTGCTGTACGCCATTCTTTGGGTATGTATCCTGTAGTAAGGCTAAGATTAAACAGCAGCCTTATGTGTGGGTTTAGTTCCTCTTGGAGTTCATGTAGCACGCAACCCGGGACACCATCTGGTCCCATTGATGCTGTGTTTTTAGCTTTGGAGAGGGCGGCTCTCACCTGGGCATCTGAGATGTCAGGGAGGCTACACTCTGCTGGGATAGATATTTCTCCTTTTGGGGGGAGGGGGGGGGATTTGCACTGAACCTGTCTGCCAGTATGTTGGCAATGTCTGTGGGTTCAGTGTATTTTTTGTCATTTTGGACTAACTCTGAGCATATCTGGGAGTTTCCACCCAGGTTTCTAACATAACTAAAGAAGGCCTTGTGATGGTCTTTAGTGTCTTTTGCGATTTTTCTCTAAAGTTGGCCTTGGATGATTTTATGAGTGATCGTAGTTTTTTGCTAGTACTGATCAGAGATGCCTTCCTTTTTGGGGATTTTGCTCTGTCATGTAGTAGCTTCCTCCTCCTGTTGTAAACCTTGTTAATGGCTGGGGTCCACCAGACAGGACGCCTGCCTTTGGGGGAATGGGTCTTGGTTTTATTTGGGATTGCATGATCCATGCATTCTTGAAGGTGTCCGTAGAAAGCGTTTATAAAGGATTCAGCGGTGTGGGCTGTGGTTTCCACTGGCCCAGGGGCCTTGAAGGATACCACTTCAGTCTTAAGAAGTGTGAAGTCAGCTTTTGAGAAATTCTTCACTGTGGTCTTTTGTGCTGGGGGTGGGGACGGGATGTGGATTTCCAGTGAGATTAATTTATGGTCTGATCTCACCAGTGAGGGGTATACTTCCGGTGTGGAGCATTGTGTCCCCATGTTTGTGATGATCAAGTCTAGTATATTATCTACTCTTGTGGGAGTGGTGACTAGTTGTTCCATTGCATTTGAGTGTATGAATTCTAGGAACCTTTGGTCTAGGGTGTTGGGGCTTGAGTAATGCTCCCAGTCTATGTTTGGGTAGTTGAAGTCTCCCAATATGATGGTATTTGGCGAGACATTCATACCCTCCAGTGTCTTCAGGAAGGCTGAGTGGGGTTCCTGAGTTTGAGAGGGTGGTCTGTAGCATGCTACAAACTGTAGGGCAGTTTTGCCTACGGTTAGTTACACATGGATGGTCTCCAATGCTTCGTGCGTTGCCACTAACCTGGAGGTGTGGGTATCTTTGATGAATATGGATACTCCCCCTCCTTTTGTGGTTCGGTCCAAGTTTTGCGGCCGAAAAGCATGATATGAGGTATAACCTGGTAGTGCTGGGGTGCTCTCAGGAGCCTTGAACCAGGTTTCAGTCACTGCACAGACATCGATGTTCTCCATACTAAGGAGGGCTTCGAGTGCGTGCATCTTGAGGTTTAGACTTCTGGCATTGAGAAGCATTGCCCTTAGTTTTTTTCCACTTGTGTTTTCTAGGGAGGTGGGTTTGTCTTTTGAGCCTTGCCTAAAAAAGGCACTATGGGGGTGGCAAGAGCCTTGGCCAATATCCGGAAGCCCAGGGGTGACAGGTGCAAGCCATCCCTTGTGAAGTAGCATGGTTTGTCAAGCATGTCATCCCAGGCAGACAAACATTGGATCCCCTTAGAATGACACCAGTAATTGAGCCAGTTGTTAAAGCTGATCATTTTGTCTTTGTACTGTGGCATTATTCTTGATGAGGATAAGATGCTGGTCAGGGTCAGGGTCATACTGGCCTGGGCTACATAATCAGAGAGCTCCTCTATGTCTCTTTTCATGTAGTCCAGGGAGGTACGTCTCAGGTCATTCACACCGGCATGGAAAATGACTGGGTCATATTTGTACTTGCTTTGGAGTGACCTGAGTGCTTGTGTTATGTGGCTGATTCTAGAGCCTGACAGACAGCTTACTGTAACCTTTTCCTTGTTCAGTCTGGTGAGCAGGACGTCAGTGTGTCTGACTATGGAGTCACCTATTACAAGTGTATCAGGCATGTTGTTTGGCCTTAAGGGCTGTGACTGTTTGGCACACTGACTTTGTGAACTATGTGTTGCAGGTGCTATGTTTTGAGGTAGTGGTTGCTTGGATGTCTGCTTTGGAGGCCTCTGTTGTTTTGGTAGATTTTTAATTAGAGCCTCCGAGTTATGTTTTTGTGTGTTTATGTGTTTGGTTTGCAGTTGTGGTAGGTCTATGTGAGACTGGGTTTGTGGTGTGTGATTACCTTCTCCTCGTGACTAGTTTTGCCAGTACTGAGTCGAGAGAGCTCAGCCTCCAGTTTGGCTATATAGTTGCATCTCTCACATATATTTGTATTTGTTGGGAGGAGGACAGGGTTGTCTGTGTACATGAGGCAGTTATAACATTGCCTCAAGATTCCCAGATTCACCAGCTGAACTGAAGAGGCCGCCAGTAATTGACCTCTTGACATGCTAGAATAGTGTAAGGGATTGCTGAGTACAGAGTCAGAAAGGACCTAAAGGGAAATGGGTACTCAAGGGGATTGTAGGTGGATGTAGTGCTTTCTTTTGTTCGAGTGCTTTACCTGTGTAAAAATGCTTTAGGATCAAGTGCTGGGCTTTTTAGATAGAGAATAGACTGATTTTATTGAAGGTAGAGCAGATGTTATGTGATCCTATCTCGCCTACATTCTGTACTGATGGGTTCGGAGCCGATCCTCGGCTCCGACTCGGCACGCTATGCAATAGAGCGAAGTCTCTAATTGGCTGAGCCATTCTATATCCCAGGATGCACCACCACTAATTCCCCAGATCTCATTTGCCGCTTACAAAGCAAGGACGTGGTCTCGAGCTTGGCTGAGCTAAGTGCTTTCTTTATTAGGTTTTTCCTGTCAGGAATTTCTTAAACTTAACCAAAAAGCTGTTTTAACAGCTATCGTTGTGTTTGAGAAAGTTTTTTTGAACTTTTTTGTGGTAAAATATTGTTTGTTCAGGGAAAGGTTTCCGTTTAAGTTAGAGGGGCCTTCCCCTCGTGCGTGAGTAGCCTTTTTTGTGTAGTGTTTGTAAGGTGATCAAGTTCCCGTTTTTAGTTAGAGGGTTCTTGGCCCTCCTGTTGTGTGACCAATACCCTTTGGTTAACTAATTTTCTTACTGTTAAAGTGTTTGTTCTGATTATTGTGTTTTTTCTTACTGTTTGGCATTATGTCAAAAGAACACAGACCCTCTGGATTTAAAAAATGCACTAGATGCAATTACAAAATGTCTATAACAGACGATCACTCCCTTTGCGTGTACTGTTTAGGACCCAAACACCTTCAGGAGTCTTGTAGTGTGTGTCACGCTTTTTCCTCTCGAGTCCTCCAAGAGAGGAAAAATAAATTGATCTTAAAAGGACTTATTAAGCCTTCTTTTGAAGAGGCCTTATCTTCCTCTTCTTCTTCCTCTGAGAAAAAGAAATCGTCGGCTCCGACCAGCCCGTCGGAACCGACCACTAAGAAATCTAGGCAGGCTTCTCCATCGGCTCCATGGACTTCGGAGCCGAGGGCGGAACGGTCTGCCTTGATGCCTCCAGCCTCGACTCCTCTGGCTTCGGAGCCGATGGCTGGAGCTTCGAGAGGCGGATCACCTTCATCGGCTCCGCTGATTTCGGAGCCGATGAGGGTTGTCCACTTAGACTGTTCCCCTTCGGCGCCGAAGTCCTCTTTGGCACCAAGGGAAATTACAATGGAGTCTCCTTCGGCACCGATTTTGATTGAGTCAATTCTGAGCCGGTCCCCTAGTCCTTCGGAGCCGGTGGAGAAGTCTAGTCGGACCCGTTCGATCTCTTCTCGATCCTCCAAGATGTCAGATTCGGACATCGACAGGGTGCTCCAAAGGCTGTTTCAGTCTCCAGTCTTCAAAAAGTTAGTTTCGGCTCCAGCCCAGTCGGCTTCGGAGCCAATGGTCCACCCCTTAGCCTTGGTTCCTCCTCCAACAGCCTCGGCACCGTTGGAGTCGGTGCTGGTGGAGCCGATGGAGGTGTCCGGGTCGGCTCCGACCCTTACTCCTACTCCGGCCTTTGGGTCGGAGTTCGGTACACGGACCTCTTCGGTCGGCCCCGAGGGTGGCGCTTCGGGACCGATGTTTTCGGTTCCGAGCCTCTCTCTCGGTGCGTCGGCTGCAGGAGTGCCGTCTGCTGTTGTGGCTTTGGGGGTCGGACCTTCCCAGGAGTCTGGGGGTCCGGCCTTTAGAGCCATGAGGAGTGCTTTGGCCAAATCTTCTTTGGCTACCTCCACCGTCTCCCTGGCACCTTCCCTAGGCATGGAGACTGGGTCCTTTGTAGTCCCCCTGTCTCAAGACAACGGAGCCCTGGGGCCTGAGGTCACCCCCATTGGGGGTCCCCCTCTTCCTGGAGGTCCCGCTGAAGAGTCTTCGGAGGAACCTCCAAGAAAAAAACAGTGCAAGAGGAAGCATGTCGACTCCCCTGACGAGTCTATCACCTCCGACACCGATCTTGATGATGCGGAAGGGTCCCCCAAGTCGTCCTCGGATGATGTCTCCTTTGCTGACATCCTGGAAGTCCTCAAGCAACGAGGCGGCTGGCAGACCAAAGCCCCTTCCTCTGACGAGTCGGTGTTCCTCAAAACCTTCGGGGCTCAGCCCTCCGCCTCCTGGGTGTCTCCGCCCTTCGATGAGCTCCTGGATTTGATCTCTCGAAGGGCGTGGGAACATCCAGATTCTGTGGAACCGGTGCCTGCTCGCCCTAACAAATTTTTGTCAGCGCCCCCGGAAAAGGAATTTCTCACCAAGGGTGTGGCTGTAGATGCTATGGTGGTGGCATCTGCTACCCAGCAAGATGTGGCAGAGGCTTCGACGTCCGTCCATCCCCCTAATAAGGAGTCTAGGAGCATGGACCGGTACGGGAAGCGCACCCTCTCTTCAGCGGCCTTTACATTAAGGTCTCTGAACTACCTCACGCACTTCACTAGACTTCAGAGGGATCTGATCAAGGAACTCTCAGATACCCTCTCTGGTAACCTGCCTGAGCAGTTAGCCCAGACGGTTAGCTCTCAGTTGGCTACCTTGTCGATATCGAACTAGTCCATGAGGCTCATTTCGTATGCAGCCGAGGGGCAGTAGAGCGGCGAATGCAGGTGTTGCTCTACGGAGACAAGCCTGGCTACGCCTGTGTCATTTTGCGGAGGCCTTCAAATCTTCCTTTGCCGACGCTCCCTTTGACGGGTCCTCTTTGTTCGGACCCAAGGTAAAGGACACCTTGACCCGCTGTGAACAAGAGGGTAAAACTTTGACTGCCGTAGGAGCACGGTTTTCCTCTCCCTTTTGGCCTTATCCCAAGGCTAAAAGAGGAGGGAAAATGTGGTTCCGTAAATCTCAGAAGAATTACCCCTCACAGCAGGACGATCCCCCCTCTAGAGGCAGAGGAGGGGGAAATTTTTCCGGAGGACGCTGTCCCAGAGGCGGCAGAGGCCCCCGCAACACTGGTGACCGCGAGTCCTTTCATGGCTCTTCAACCTCTCAGCATCCCTGAAGGATTGCCCGACTGTGCAGCTCCGGAGCCAGTCGGGGATCGTTTTTCGAGGCACCTAAAGGCCTGGGAGAGTATCACTCAGGACCGATGGGTGCTCCGAATCATCGCCGGAGGTTACATCATCCCCTTTTCACACCCCCCCCTCCATCCAGAAAAATCCCGGACCCCCCACCCAGTCAACGGGATATTGCAGCCATCGAAATTTCAAAGCTGCTTCAAAAAGGAGTCATCCAACCGGTCCCCGTAGACCAGACCGGATTAGGGACTTACTCAAAATTCTTTTTAGTGCCAAAAAAGACCGGGGACTTGAGGCCCATTTTGGATCTCAGCAACCTGAATCGATCAGTCAAGAAGTCCAAGTTCCGGATGGTCACCTTACAATCCATTCTCCCGCTTCTGGAGAAAGGTGTTTGGATGTGCTCCATAGATCTCAAGGGCGCCTATTATCACATTCTGGTAAATCAGGCGTCCAGGAGACATCTGCGCTTCAGCCTGGGAGACAGTCATTTCCAGTTCTGCGCACTGCCCTTTGGTCTCACAACAGCCCCCAGGGTGTTCACCAAATGTTTGGCGGTGGTGACTGCTCACCTGAGGAGTCTAGGATTCCAGGTGTTTCCGTATCTAGACGACTGGCTCCTAACTGCCACCTCCAGGCATCTACTATTACAGAACCTAGCAGCCACTATATCTCTAGGAACCTCCCTAGGAATCACCTTCAATTGGGCAAAGTCTGTGTTGCTGCCATCTCAGCTTATACGGTTTATCGGGGTAGACATAGACTCAAGGCAAAGGCGGGTCTATCTTCCTACAGAGAGAATAGAAACATTACAATCTCAAGTCCGAGCATTGCTCCTCAAATGCCGAGCCCCAGCAAGGATGGTCGTACAACTGTTGGGTTCCATGTCGGCTACCGTTCTCCTGGTGCCCTTAGCAAGATTACACATGAGGATTCTCCAGTGGCTCCTATCGGTCAAGTGGTCGTATCAGGAACTTCCTCTCAGTCACCAAATTATAATTACAGAGACGTGCAAACAGGACCTCCGTTGGTGGCTTATCTCATCCAACCTGGATCAGGGGCGACCTTTTGTTCCTCCTCCTCCAGTGGCCACTTTGACTACGGACGCCTCCCAGATGGGGTGGGGGGGTCATTACCTGGGCAGGTCAGTTCAAGGCAAGTGGCATCCCGGCGAGACTTCCCTACACATCAACATACTGGAAATGAGAGCAGTGCTTCTGTCGCTCCAAGCACTACACTGCTACCTCCCCCAAGGTGTGATTGCCGTTCAGTCCGACAACATGTCAGTAGTCTGGTACCTGAACAAGCAGGGAGGGACCAGGTCCTACCCTCTTTGCAGAGAGGCCATGAGAGTATGGAATTGAGCTGTTGCAACCAATTGTTTCTTGGTAGCAACACATATTCCGGGGAGATCCAATGTGATAGCCGACAGACTGAGCAGAACCATTCTCTCCCCGCACGAGTGGTCTCTGAATGACAGAGTAGCATCTCAGATCTTCAGAAGATGGGGAACTCCTTGTTGCGACCTCTTTGCAACCCCTCTCAACACGAAATGTCTACGCTTCTTTTCTCATACCCCGAGTCGGGGGAGGTTTCCCAAGGACGCCCTAGTCCAAGCTTGGCCCAACGGCTTACTGTACGCCTTTCCTCCGGTTCCCCTTCTCCCCAGGGTGATCCAGAAGGCGATTCACTTGCAATGCAAGATGATTTTAATTGCCCCATACTGGCCTCGTCAAGTCTGGCTGCCATTTCTTCAGAAATACACACTGGACGGCCCATGGTTTCTGGACCAGGTTCCAGATCTCTTGATCCACCAGTCGGGACAGCTTCACCAGTCCCTTCACTCACTGAAATTAACAGCTTGGCTCCTCCACTTCCGACTATAGTCAGGAACCAGGTTTTAGACTCAGAAGTTATACATATCTTGTCCTCAGCCCACAAGAATTCGACTAAGAAAATGTATAATAGTAAATGGAAGAGATTTGCCATTTGGGCCCTACTCTGGGGTTTAGATCCCATTACTGCCCCGGTGGCGGACGTTTTGAAATTCCTAGCTTCCCTTTTCAATCAAGGGGCTTCAGTCTCTACCATTAAGGTTCAATTAGCAGCTATTTCTAATTTTCATGCAAATACAGACCCACCTTTGATGAGCAATAAGTTGTGTAAAGCCTTCATGAAAGGTGCTGGGCTGCTACGTCCTCCAGTTTCTCATCCTGCTCCACCATGGGATCTCAATTTCGTATTAGGTGCCTTGACCTCTTCCCCCTTCGAACCGGCAGCAACTTCTGACTTGAAATTTCTTACCTGGAAGACCGCTTTTTTAGTGGCAATTACATCAGCCAGAAGAGTTTCTGAACTTCAGGCCCTATGTGTCAACCCGCCGTACTTGGTTTTTCACAAGGATAAAGTATCCCTTAGGCCCAATCCATCTTTTGTTCCCAAAGTTTGTTCCAGTTTCTGTCTTCAACAGTCTTTGGAACTTCCAGTTTTCTTCCCCAATTACTCAGACAGAGCAGAATATATCTTCCATTCATTGGATGTCCACAGACAATTGCGTTTCTATTTAGATAGGACGCATCAAACATGAAAAACAGATCAGTTGTTTGTGTCCTTTTCAGACAATAAATTGGGCAAAGCCGTCACGAAGGTCACTATTGCCAAGTGGAACAGAGACTGTATTAGTCATATTTATTTTCTTTCTAATAGAGAGCTTACAACCACTGTGAAAGCTCATTCTACAAGGGCTATGGCTACTTCAACAGCATTTCATGCTAAGCTTGCCATTAGTGACATTTGTGCTGCGGCTACCTGGTCCTCTCCTCACACCTTTATTTCTCATTACAAATTGGATGTGGCATCTCGGGGGCGAGCTTCCTTCGGTTCTACAGTTCTCAGGAGTGTTTTCCAGTGAGCCACCCAGGAATCAGGTGCTAGGGACGCTGTCCCATCAGTACAGAATGTAGGCGAGATAGGATCACATAACATATTTTAGTTATGTACTTACCATAACTTCAGATGTTTGGGATCCATCTCGCCTACATTCCTAATACCCACCTTCCTTCCCCCTGCCTTGGAGATCAGAAGAGACCGGACGGTTCGAGTTCGACCGTTTCATCTTGAAACATCTGGCATGTGTGAGTGCATGTGTGCGGACAAACAAGTTCTGGGGAATTAGTGGTGGTGCATCCTGGGATATAGAATAGCTCAGCCAATTAGAGACTTCGCTCTATTGCATAGCGTGCCGAGTCGGAGCCGAGGATCGGCTCCGAACCCATCAGTACAGAATGTAGGCGAGATGGATCCCAAACATCTGAAGTTATGGTAAGTACATAACTAAAAGTTTTAAGGGAAAAACTGAAGAGCAGACTTGGCGCAGCCAGAAATAGTTTAAGCTTGTTTAACCAGCGCTGCGCTATGCGCACAATCGCGCAAAGCCACGCAAATGAGGATTTTTATACAGGGAACTTCAAAAGAGCTAGAAATGGTCCAAAACGACCAATTACTACTAGATCTTGTGCTGAGGTCACTCCTTCAGGGACAGATAGGCTGCTCAAGGCTCCTCACTCCCACTGGTGAGCAAAGAAACTTCCTTCTGTCCAAGTAAGGTAATGGGCAACACAGGAAATATCCCAACGACCAGCATACAGCAAAGCCTATATACTGGACTATTCTAGTCAAGGAAAGGCGGGAAAACAAGAATATATATATATATATTTTTTTAAGAAAACTACAGAAAAATGCAGGGAAACAGCAGTATATTAAATGCACAGGCTAGCACACTTGAGTGGGCAGCCTCAACAGTAAAATTAAACAAACAAAACTTTAACTTAAGTGCAGGTAATAAAAAATGCTCAATACAGACAAAATAGCAGTTTAAACTTTGTTTACAGCAAGAAAAGAAGGTTGCACAGGTAGAAACAGCAAAAAAATACTTAAATCTGGAAAGTAGTCGCTTTTTCAGTTCTCTGCTGCTAGCACCACTCTGCAGGACCACGAAGAGCTGTTGCTGAGTAGTATAGTCGAAAAAAAATGCTCAGAGGCGGATTTTTATACAGGGAACTTCAAAAGAGCTAGAAATGGTCCAAAACGACCAATTACCACTAGATCTTGTGCTGAGGTCACTCCTTCAGGGACAGATAGGCTGCTCAAGGCTCCCCACTCCCACTGGTGAGCAAAGAAACTTCCTTCTATCCAAGTAAGGTAATGGGCAACACAGGAACTATCCCAAAGACCAGAATACAGCAAAGCCTGTATACTGGACTATTCTAGTCAAGGAAAGGTGGGAAAACAAGGATATTTTTTTGTTTTTTTTTTTTTTGTAAGAAAACTACAGAAAAATGCAGGGAAACAGCAGTATATTAAATGCACAGGCTAGCATCTGCTGTTAGGGTAAATGCAGCTTTTACAATTGTTCTTTCTTGTATCTCCTTTACAATAGTCAAAACTTCCTTTTTGTTGACAATTATTTTCATTTTCTAGTAATTGTTTTTTGGCAGCAGATAATGTCTGGGCAATGAAGATCCTGTATACCAGTTCAAAAGAATACTTTTCTTAGTTAAAATCATTTCTTCCCTCAGTATTTGCATAGGTTCATTGGTGTGTACTAGGCTAATGGCCCTGGAGCTTTTGCAAGCCTAGCCCATAGGATTACCCTGGCATCATGCCACCTGTCCTTAGTTCCCAGTGCCTCTGTCGAGAAGAGCCACTGGAGTGATCCACGGGGTGAATTTTCTATTTCCCATCCACTCATTAAGATTTCTCTTGAAGAGGGCCAGTGAGGTGCTCTGTTTGACATGTATGGGAAGTCTTTTCCATAGCATGGGTAGTCTCTGGGTTATGATCCTGTCCCTCCAGCTTGTTCTGTTGATTGTGGTAATGAGGTAGAGTCTCTGGAGTGTGTGGTGCAGAGGGATTGGTATTTCTTTTGATGTAGCATTTCTAACAGAGCTTGATCAGACATGGCTTTGTAAGTCTTGCAGAGACTGCCTCTAAGTAGGTGATATGAGACAGAGAATAGTTGGAGATTTTTGAGTCTGTCCATATAGGACAAGTGTTTAAGGCCTAGGATCCTCTTTGTGAGGTACTTTTGCGGCCTCTCCAGTTGTTGCAGGTGTTTAGTGAGGTACATGCCAAATGGGGGCATTGTACTCGATGACTGTCCTAATGAGGGAAGAGTAGAGGGAGACGATGACCTCTTTCTTTCTGGATGCAAAACCCTTAGTAATGAGATGTGCCACATAGAACGACTTTCTGACCACAGTGGCAGTGTGGTGGTCAAAAGAGAGGTTGCTGTCAACCTGTGTTCCCAGATCTCTTATAACGCCTTCTGTGTTCAGTGGACTACTATCGATGTGGTAATTCATAGGATCCGGGTTTTTCCTAAAGGGGATGACGACACATTTTTTGACATTGAGCTTAAGGCCATGGTTCTGACACCAGTCGGTCTCAGTGAGGCCTTTCTGTAGGATGTCAACATCACTTGGGGGAGTTAATAATAGCTCCCAGCTTGCAATCGTCTGTGAACTTTGTCAACCAAAGTCCCTTTGTGTTGGCCTGGACTTCAGAAAAGTAGATACCAAACAGGAGAGGACCCAGGACCGAACCCTGTGGGACTCCACTTGTGACTGGTCACCAGTCTGACTTGGAGTCAGCTACTTTCACACTGTGGGTTCTATCTGTGAGCCAGTTTGCAATCCACCTAGTGATATAAGGGTTGATGCCTAGCTTAGTGAGTTTTTCTATGATTCCTGAGTGGGGAATGGTATCAAAGGTCTTGGCCAGGTCAAGGTAGGCTCTATGATCCACCTTGCCTTTATGCACAGCTCTGGTGACTGACTCAAAGAAGTTGAGCAGGCATGATCTACCCTTCACAAAACAAAACTGTGTGGGATCCAGAGTTTGGAGATTCCCTATATCCTTGTTTATTAGGTCCATGATGCGTTCCACAGCTTTGCTTATCAGACTCGTCAGGCTAATGGGGTGATAGTTCCCAGAGTCTGTAATCACTCCTCCTTTGTGGAGAGGGATCACTGTAGCAATGTGCCATTCGGTAGGTGCAAAGCCTGAGGTGAGACTGTGATTGAACAGGGCACACAGGTGAGGTGCCAGTTCACTCTGTAGTTCATGTAAAACACAGCCAGGGATATTGTCAGGTCCCATAGAGGCTGTATTCTTGGCCTTGGTCAGTGCTTAGTTTTAATCTCTGCAGCAGTAATACTGGGTGCCTGGCAATCTACTGGTATTGTGATTGGTCCTTTGGGTGGAGCAAAGTCGGCAATGAATCTGTCGGCCAGTATATATTGGCAATATCTGTTGGCTCGGTGTAGGAGGTACCATTGTGCAGTACCTCAGAGCAAATCTGTTGCCATGGAGATTCTTTACATAACTATAGAAGGCCTTGTGGTTGTCTTTACTGTCTCCTGCAATCCTGTTTTCATAGCTAGCTTTAAAGGATTTGATGAGGGATCTCAACTTTTTGTTGAGGCTGATAAGGGAGTTTTTTCAGTCTTGGGACTTCACCTTATTCCGCATCAGTTTCCTCCTTCTGTTGCAGAGTTTGTTTACAGCAGGGGACCACCAGATTGGCTTCCTTTTTTTGGAGGAGAGCGTTTTGTTTCTTTTGGGTATGGCGAGCTCTATGCATTTGTGTACGTGTTTGTACAGTGCATTGGTGTATGATTCGGCGGTCATGCAACTATTCTCCATTTTCATGGGTGTCGTGAAGTTAGCCACCTCTGTTTTTAGGAGCCTAAAGTTAGCTTTGGAGAAGTTTTTCATGGTGGTTACCTTTGCGGGGGGGGGGGGGTTGGCAGGATGTGTATTTCCAAGGTGATTAGTTTGTGGTCAGATCTAACCAGGGAGGAGTTGACTATTGGTGTAGCGCAATGGTTGCCCATGTTAGTAATGACCAGGTCAAGGATGTTGCTACCTCTAGTGGGGGTAAGAACGAGCTGGTCCAAGGCATTGGAATTAATGAATTCCAGGAAACCTTGGGCAAGTGTATTGGTATGTGAGTAGTTTTCCCAGTTAATGGAGAGGTAGTTGAAGTTGCCCAGTATGAGTGTTAGGTTGGAGCCTAATATTCTCCAGGGTGCTTAGGAATGTGTAGTGTAAGTCTTGGGACATGGTTGGGGACCTATAGCAAGCTATGACCTGAATCGTTGTCTTACTCAATGTTAGCTACACCTGAAGTATCTCTGATGTGTTATGTTGGGCTACCAGTCTGGAAGTGTGCGCATCCTTTATGAATATGGAAACATCACTGCCTTTGGAGCTTTGGTCCAAGTTCTGGGTCCAAAAGGTGTGGAATGAGTTATAGTCTGGTAGTGCAGGGGTGCTTTCTCCTGCTTTAAACCAGGTCTCTGTTACAGCACAAATGTCGATGTTCTCCATTTTAAGGAGTGCTTCGAGTGAGTGCATTTTGAGATTTAAACTTCTAGCGTTGAGCAGCATGACACTCAGAGTGCATTTGTTTGTAGCTGGTACGGTGATAATTCTGTCTTTGGAACACCGCCTAAAAAAGGCACTATAGGGGTGGCAAGAGCCTTGGCCAGTATCTGGAAGCCCAGGGGTGGCATATGCAGGCCATCTCTGGCAAAGCATAGAGGTCTGTTAGTCATGTCATCCCAGGCAGACAGATACTGGATCCCTTTAGAATGACACCAGAAACTTAGCCAATTGTTGAAATCAATACTTTTCTGCTTCTGTTGTGATATCATTCTGGGTGATGGTAGGATGCTGCTCAGGGCTAGGGTCATACCCGCCTGGGCTACATAATCTGAGAGCTCCTCCTTGTCTCTTTTCATGTAGTCCAGGGAGGTACGTCCATCAAAGTACTCTCTTAAGAATTTTTTTAAGTCTGCCATCTTATTGCATCCTTCCCCACTTAAAAACATTCTAATTATTCTCTTTTCCTCATCACAACTCTAGCATTTCCTGTTTGCCTGAGGAAAATCTTCTGAAGTTTATATGGAATATAAAAATACCTCTGCGCTAACACTTCCATGCAAAAGTCATAAACATTCCTGACGATGTTGCATACTCGGGAGATTTGAAAGTTTCTTCCCATTATTCCTTTGTAATTTAGCTGTCCATTCTCTTTTCCCAGTCTTTCTGACCTTCTCTGATTCATTTTTATGGTTATTATTGCAGTATTGTATATACAACGTACTAATTATCCATTTTTAACATTAGCTTGTGTTCTAGCCTCAACTAAAAACTTTAGAACTGTTCTTTCGTTTAGCACTCCCTGTTCCTTTCTGTCTGCCTATTTTCTGTTATCAATCGCTGATAGAAAATCCAGTTTCTAATCTGCAGTCCAAACTTCTGCTTAGTCTCATCCCACTGTACCTTTCCCTCACAAGCTTTATTTTCTTCCAGTACCTTGGCTGCATTGCTAATTTTCTTCAGTAAATTCCAGCCCCCTGTTGTCTGTTTTCTATACCCTTTCATTGAAGAAGTACCCACTGTAAAAGTCTCCCTTCTCCATTCCTGCATTGACTTAATTCTTAGAATGCTTTTTGTTACTTTATGAATATAACGTTCTGTATTGTTGTTTTCCAAAAAAACATGCATCCCAAATCCTAGTCTGTGTATTTTTCAATCCCAGTTTCATCATCCTTTTCCACTTTGATACATCTATTTTAGTTATGTTAACTGAGTAGCTCTAAAATAACCCTTCATATCAATTAACTTTAAACCACCTTGTTGTATGGGTTGAATTTGCATATTCCAAGTAACTCCTACCCTCTTCTCCTCCAAAGTAAATTCCTGCAACTCTTTACCATCATCCATAACTTCTCTTCTGGCTGACGGAACTTCGTCTTACCTGTATATAAGATGAAGAGGACTAAAAACATTTTTGCTGCTTGTGTCTTGATATCCATTTATATAAACTATTGTATTATTCTTTTTTCAGTTTCTATCCACATATCCTTAGCTGCCACAGCAGAATCCTTTTTAACCATACACCTGAATATTTCATCTTACATTCCCATAAGTATCAGTGTTGTACCAGTTCATGTGTGGGTAAATAGAGGTTTATCTTCATATATTGTATATCCCAAATTGTATTTCTCAGTGTTCAACACCACCACCATTGCTTTTAATGGATTTATCAAGTCCAAAATAATATAATCTGCAAATAAGGCTGAAGGTTTCTTAAGTACCATACCAGCTATTTTCCTGGATTTTCTTTGCCAGCAACTCTAAATATAAACCGAATAGGGTGGAAATAGAATATCCCTCCCTTTTTCCCCGTTTAACCTCAGATTGTCAGAGAGAAATCTTCCTACCTTTATTTTTGCAACTGGTCATCCTTCTCTCCTCATAAACCCTGTAATTCTATCTTCCTACCTTAATTTTTGCAACTGGTCATCCTTTTTCCTCATAAACCTTGTAATTCTATCAGGAAATGCAAAGGCTCCCATTGCCGTACTCCTAAAATCACAGCTTACTCTGTCAAATGCCTTCTCAGTATCAGCAGTTGGGTACTTTAAATGTGAGGTGCAGATATCTCAACAGTGACTGCTGTATTCATTCACAATGAAGCAAGAAAGTATTTTTCATAGATGTAATATATATCCCTGAAAGTAAGAAAAGCTGAGCAGAACAAAATAAAGTTTATATAATGATGTGATCTCGGCTGCTGGAGTAGGGGGTTAAAAGTGTATTATTAATCCTGTTGTGTGTATAACTAATATACTTTTCTCCAGTTTTATGGAAGCGGATAACTGGAATAATGTCCTCTTTTTAAACTATAGCTGATTTAAGCATATAGGCGTGAAAGTAAGATACAATTATTAAAAGGCATTGACACTTGTCATACTTTTTATATTTGTAAAATTATTAGCTATTTTTTATTAACAGAGGGGGTCGGTGGGGGACGAATTTTACAGGTGCAAGCTTTTAATCATGGGGGTGCTGAACAGTGTGTTCTGAATGAATTTTACAAAGATTCTTTCATATATTTGCAAAGTCAGTAGCTGTTATTTCCAACTATTTTTGCTTGGAGATGAGAAGTTTGTAGAAGCAAGCAGTTGATCATGAGAGGTCTGAGCACTTTTTGCTGACTGAAGTGTGTAAGGTACTATGTAATTACATTTTTAGGTAAATGGAAATCAGTTCAGTGAAAAATAAATGATGATTGAAATTTGGGAGGTCAGTACATTATACAAGTAATTACCCATTCAGTACTGGAAACTCAGAATTATGTTTATTTAAATGTAGCTAGTGCACTTCTTTATTTTGGCTGAAAGTTGTTTACTGAAAGGATGCAAGCTGTTCACATTTTGAGTGGAACAGTAATAAAAAAAAATATAGCAATTTGTGAGTGGGATCACGGGTTGTAACATACACTTATGAGTAACCTTAATTTTAGATTAGTTAGTCTGTGTGGATGCAGCCACCAGTTTGGACAACTCCTCCTATCTGGAAGAGTAAACATTTTTTTTGAAAATGTGCATATTTTTGTTATTGCTCTAAGTTAAAAGGGGATGTGGGTTATGAAGCTCTCTTTAGTTTTTTTAATGTTTTCACTAAAAGCAAAATGTCTTGAAAAATGTGACAATGGTTCAGTTCGAGATGAGAAGAAGCAATTACATAAGAGATCAACCTGCCAAAAATTAAGTACATGTGAGCTAAAAGTTGTAAAATTCAAAAACACTGTCATTTGTAATAGGTAGGAAAAATAACATTCTGTCATAATAGCGATTCTGTACCCTATTATTATGATGTGTTCATGGTCTTACAGGTGTAGACAGAGAGAGAATACTGAATTATATTACATGTATTGTGCAAGTAGCAATATTACAGGAGCCATATTTGGGTAGAAATGAGCATGTGGATTTGAGAGAGAGAGGATTTTGGGGTGGGCATTCAGCAGAATATCAGGGACATAGGAAAAGGGGAGTAATAAAGATTGTTAGAGGAGCTCCACTAGTGATGAAAGGGGGAATATGTGGTAGCAAGTGTATGTTGGCAGGGTAGGAGGATTATGATGGCATGCATTTTTATTCCTAAAACTGTTGATCTGAAGTGGTTTACTTCATTTGATCTTCAACCTGTGGGTAATGGATCCATATCAGATCCGAGCCGGCAACTTCACAAACATCTGCTCCAAGCTCCTCCCCCTACCCATAATACACCACCACTACCTTCCAACCCTCAGATCTCATTTGCCGCGCCTTCACAACGCATCTTGATCCCTGAGCTCCTGATCGTCAGTAGAGTTTTTGAAGTTTCTGATTCCTTTTTTGATAGTTTCAATGTGTTTTTTAGTAGAGTAGGTATTCTTCCTTCCTCCTCCTCACTGGTGCGTTGAGTGCAGATAGTTTTCTAGTTCTAGTTAGTTGTTCTGTTGTTGTTAGAGTTTCTCCCCTTCCCCTCAGCTTTCTGTGTGCTTGTGCTTCTGAGTGTGTGATGGTAGTGAGTGTCTTTTGTAATTTCTTTGGCTGTGGTTATGGCAGCTCAGCCAAAACAAGTTTTTAAAAGATGCACAGAGTGTGGCCACAGACTGTCGCCTGCCGATGGCCACACTTTGTGTGTTCTTTGTTTGGGTGCTGCCCATCTCTCCAATGACTGCAGTATTTGCGCAGGTTTATCCTGCCAGCCCTTAAAGACCATAGGGCTAAACTTATGATGAAGGGCCTTCTCCCTTCTACGGAGGTGGCTGCCTGTAGTTCTGCTTCAGTCTTGTCTGTGACCGCCTCCCCTTCGGCTCCCGCCCTTGCTTCCTCTCCCTCCCAGGCTGGGACTCATCCTTCTGTCTCTAGACCTATGGAAGGAGAGCATAGAAAGGGCAGAGAGAAGGAGAGAGAGCACAAGGTTGACAAGAGGAAGAGGTCCCTGGAGCTTTCGGTTCAGGCCCGGCCTCCTCCTAAACTTCAGACTATGCACTGACCTGACTCCCCTCAGCTCCAGTCTCCTAGGTTTTTACCGTAGCCGGAGGAGCCCAGGCCATCTTCTAGGACTTTGGTTCTCCGACCCGCCAGGTCGGACTCCGTAGCTTCATTGCGGTCTACCCACAGTCTTTCTGAAGCTGACATGGATAAAATGATGTGGAGATTTATTCACACACAAATTCAGATGGGACTTTTGCTGGTACTCCTCCCTCTGGAGGGGGAGCTCGCTTTCCTTCTTTATACCTATATCTCCTTCTCCGATCCGACCCCTGGTTTCGGAGTACATGAATCTGAGAAGTTCCCTAGTCAGGGGGTCCGTGCCGACGGTACCTGTTTCCTCAAAGCCATCAGCTACCTGGAGCATGTCGGATCCGAGTATCTCTCAGAGCCGTAGCCTGCGTGTCGAATCCAAAGTGGTGGAGATTTTTCCGTCAGTGTCGACCTTGTCGGGTCACAGCCACCTCCTCAGCACTTCATCCACTTCGGGCCCGGCTCTGATCCCTGCGTCGGATCCAGGGAGAGCAGCTCCCATACTAGTGTCCCAGGAAGCTTGCTCTCCTTCGGCGTTTGATGTTGTGTAAAGGGTCCTCTCCATTGGATCGAGGCCCCTGACTATATCTTCGGACTCTACCCCGACTCCCTCTGCTTTTGGTGCGACTCCCATCATTTTACCGCAGGGACAGCCTGTGCTCGAGGAGCCCCAGGCGGTTTCCCTTGAGGAACAACAGGTGGTTTGTGAGCCCACTCTGGAGAGCCCCACTGGAGAGGTTCCTCGCATGTATACGTGCAAGAGGAGGCACTTGGACTCCTCTCCGGAGTCCCTCACTGAGGACACTGATTTGGATGATGCGGAAAGTTCCCCCAGATCACCTCCCGAGGATGTCTCCTTCCGAGACATCATAGAAATATTGTGCCAGTGGGGAGGTTGGTCCACCCCAAAATCTTCCTTGGATGAATTGGTGTTCCTGGAGGCTTTTGGCACAGGCCCATCTACTTCCTGAGTGCCCCCCCCCCATGGATCCATTAGGGGACTTGGTCACCTCACAGGCTAGGAAGGAACCGGACACCGTGGAACCAGTCCCAAAGCACCCGCATAAAATCTTAAGGCCACCTGTGGACAGACCTGCTTGGAATAAAGGGTCCCCGGTAAATGCTATGGTGGTAGCAGCTGCCACCAAGAAGGAACTAGCCCAGGAGAGCTCCTTGGTCCATCCTCCTGACTGTGAGTCTAGGATGATGGATCTTCTAGGGAAGCGGTTGTATGCATCAGCAAGTTTTTCTATATGGGCGCTGAAGTATCTGGCCCACATTACTCAACTACAGCAAAATCTGGTTAAGGAACTGGCTGAGTCTCCCCCACAGTCCATGTCACAGGACAGGCATACGTTCTCCATGAAGATGGCTACCTTGACAGCGGTTTCTAATACGTCCATGGGACTCCTCTCTCAAACTACTGGAGGATTTGCTAGGGTGGCTGGGTCCGTCATTTCCATGAGGCGAGGGAAACAGGGAGGGAACAGATCTTACCCCCTTTATTGCGAGGCCATGAGAGTTTGGGAATGGGCGATCTTCACTGGTCGTTTTCTGGTAGCAACGCACATTCCAGGACTGTCCGACATTCTGGCGGGCAAACTAAGCCAGACTATTCTGACGCTTGGTCCAGAGTGAAAAGGATGGGAAGACACTGTCTGCCATCGGAATCTGCTTCTCGAACCCTCAAAGATCCTTTTCCAGGAATCAGTGAGGGCAAAAGACGATGTGCTTCAGGAAGTCCCAGTATTCTGGGGCCACTCGGAGCCCTTCTTCCCCTAGAGGCAGAAGGAGACAGGACAGACACTGGCCCAGAGGCAGATGGGGTCCGAGGAATGTTGGGTCATGAGAACCGTTCTCAGACAGGCCTGTGCAGCAGCCCTGAGGGGTTGCCTAACTGCTCTGCTCTGGAGGCAGTTGGGGGTCACCTGTTGTTGCACCTGACGACATGGGAGGCTGTGTCATCAGACCGTTGGGTGCTTCAGATAATTTCCAGCGGCTATTCAGTCTCGTTTGTGGTTCCCTCTACCTCTTCTAAAAATCTCCCACACTTACCACCCATGTAAAGGGAGGCAGCAGCACTACAGGTTTCCAAGCTGCTAAAGAAAAGAGCCATCAAACCCATCCTCCTAGATCAGTCCGGATCGGGCATCTACTGCAGGTTCTTTTTGGTGTCAAAAAATACGGGGGACTTGAAGCTCATTCTGGACCTGTCTACTCTGAACCTGTCAGTTGCCAAAGAAACGTTCCAGATGGTCACCTTACAGTCCATTCTGCTGTACCTGAAAGAGAGTGACTGGATGTGCTCATTTGATCTCCAGGACACTTACTATCACATAAAGATGCACAGAAGCAGTTACAGATGGTCACCTTACAGTCCATTCTGTCGTACCTGAAAGAGAGCGACTGGATGTGCTCGTTTGATCTCCAGGACACTTACTATCACATAAAGATGCACAGAAGCTCCAGGAGGTTTCTTTGCTTCTGGCTAGGGGACAGTCATTATCAGTTTCAAGCCCTACCCTTTGGTCTCACCACAGCCCCCAGGGTTTTCACCAAAGTGATGGCAGTAGTAACGGCTCACCTGAGGGTTCAGGGAATTCAGGTCTACCCTTACCTGGACGATTGGCTTCTTACTGCTCCCACCAAGTGTGTACTTTGCAAGACCAGAGACTGTTTCCTATGCCTTGCACACCGTCTAGGAATTACAGGTTATAGAATACATAGGAGCACAGATAGACACGTTACAGACAAAAGTCTTCCTGACCTTGGAGAGAATTCGAAGCTTACAGATGCATGTCACTTTCATTTATCAGTCTCCTCTCCCCTCATCAGAGTTGGTTTTAAGGGCCCTAGGCTCTATGGCAGCAACGATCACACTTCTACCGTGTGCTCGTTTACACATGCAAGTACTTCAGTGGACTCTAGCAGTGCAATGTTCTATGTTCGATCTTCCGTTGTCATACCCGATACACATAAGCAAAGTCTGCAGTTCATCCCTTCTATGGTGGATGCATTCTTTGGAAATCTTGGAAGGACGACTTTTTGTCACAGCCCCTGCCCAAGCCACAGTGACCAAGGATGCCTCCCAGCTAGGGTGGGGGGGAGGCATTGCTCTGGAAGGACAGTCCAAGGCATGTGATCCCTGATCGAGACCAGTTTGCATATAAACTTTCTGGAGATGAGGGCGGTCCTTTTAGCGTTGCAGGCCCTTCATGCCTTTCTTCCTCTGGGAATCATTGCGATTCAGTCAGACAACATGTTGGTGGTCTGGTATATCAACAAACAGGGAGGGACCAGATCTTGCCTCCTTTATCGCGAGGCCATGAGAGTTTGGGAATGGGCGATCTTCACTGGTCGTTTTCTGGTAGCAATGCACATTCCAGGACTGTCCAACATTCTGGCGGACAAACTAAACCAGACTATTCTGACACCTTATGAGTGGTCTCTGAATCCTTCAATAGCGGAGCAGATCTCTCTAAAGTGGGGTCGGCCGTGCTGTGATCTGTTTGCATCTCCTTCCAACGTGAAGTGCAGCAAGTTCTTCGCTCTGAACCCCCAGCTGGGGGAATCCCCCAGAGATGCTCTAGTCCATGCTTGGCCTCCCGGTCTTCTTTATGCTTACCCTCCTGTACCCCTTATTCCAAAGTTCCTCCAGAAGGCTTGTCGACTGGGGAGCAAAGTGATCCTCATTGCTCCATTTTGCCTCACCAGGTATGGTTTCCTTTCCTCTGGTCTCATCATCTAGCTCCTCATTGGATCTTGGATCCCCTTCCGGACCTCATCTCTCACTCTTCGAGGGTCCCTCATCCGAATCTGGACAGTCTGAAGCTCACTGCTTGGCTGCTCCAGTTCCCTTAATTGCTAGGACTCCTGGGTTGTCTTCTTCGGGAAGGACTATTTTGGTGGCAGCTCATAAGTCGTCCACCAGAAAGATTTATCGCAGCAAATAGAAGCATTGTTCCTTTTGGGCCTCTCAAAGGAATTTAGATCATTTCACGGCTCCCATTCCGGTTATCCTTGATTTTTTGGCAAACATTTTTTCAACAGGGGGCCAGCTCATCTACTGTGAAGGTTCAAGTAGCCTCCATTTCTCATTTTCACGTTGGTGAGAACTCTTCATGTTCTTCGTGTTTCACTGTTGCAGTCATTTGGGTAATCTGCTGGCAGGTTGCCCTCATTCGGCCTGAATTCCAAAGTCTTGGGTCCTGCGTCGGTTGCTGTCTTCTCTTCCATGACGTCATGCAGCCGATGCCATTTTCTTTAGTCTTTCTTGCCACGCGGTGCACGAAGCAGAAGCATTTCGCAAGTGACGGTCGGCCGACTACTGAAATATTCGAGTTTGAGTTTCAGAACCGAAGTCTTCACTAAAGCTAAGTACCCCATTGGGGAAACTTTTTTCTTGCTTTTAACCGATGTCAGAAGAAGTTAATAATTGTATTACTTGTGGAAAGCAAATACCTCATAAGGATTTCCATTTATACTGTATTCCTTGCCTAGGTCCTGATCACAACGTGCCTGGCTGTCGGTTTTGTGCTAGATTTAACCAACGCACTATTAAGCGTCGGTATATTTTTGCATCAAAGTATTTTGGAAACAGATTTACCTACCCAGAAATGTCATCAGATAGCAATCCAACTACCGGAGTACATAAAAAACGCAAAGAAAAGGAAAGAGAAAGACAGTCAAGATCCAAAACTGACAACAAAGCTTCTCCTAAGCCAGTCGCTGGTTCGCTGGTACTCATTGAGGCGCCTTCGCAGCCCCTGATACCTTTGAGTCGCAGCCCTCTACCGACACCCAGTTTTTTAGTTTTAGAAGTTGCTTTTTTGTCTTTGGCTTTGCAGCTGCCTTTGGTTTGATGGACAAATGTTGAGGTCTGAATACACCCTCAGAAGCCGGTGCCTGCTCAGCGGCTCCGGACCCATCCGAGTGAGATACACCCGTCAGTCCAATACCTTGAGTATCATACTCAAGGTATTGGACTGACGGGTGTATCTCACTCGGATGGGTCCGGAGCCGCTGAGCAGGCACCGGCTTCTGAGGGTGTATTCAGACCTCAACATTTGTCCATCAAACCAAAGGCAGCTGCAAAGCCAAAGACAAAAAAGCAACTTCTAAAACTAAAAAACTGACGCATGAGCCACGTGCACAGGCCTCCATACCTAAAAAACAGATGATCAAAATGGCTGAAGACCTTATTACCTTGATCAGGGGTACCCATCACCCTCCAGATAAGAAGCCTAGACAAGACACTGATTATGAATCTTCAGATCAGGTTTCTATTTCTTTTGATTCCTCTTCTGATCAGGAATTATCTATACCTCCCTATGAGGATTCCGATGCTGAGGAGTCTATTCCATCTGCAGCTCCTCCTGAGGATTATTCATTTGGAGAAACCTTGCATACTTTGAGGGAGCATTTTCACTGGGAGAGTCAAGACTTCTCAGAATCAAAAAAGAGGCTCAGGGATTTCCTTCTTCTCCCTCAGCACAAGCCTTTAGCCATTCCCCCTGTTTTAGACATTGTGGATGATGTGTTTTCGGAGTGAAGCTTGACCCCTGACTCCTTACCTCCAGCTCTCAGTAAGCCTGACAGATATTGCAGGGTCCCTGACTCACATTCATTTTTATTTAGAAACCCTGCTGCTGATCCTGAAACTATTTCACAGGGACCAAAGGGAGCTAAGGCCTCAACAGCAAAAAACCCTACCCCCTCTGACAGGGATTCTAGGGCACTGGACAGATGGGGAAAAAAGGTTTATGCATCTGCAGCCTTGGCAATCAGGGCCTTAAACTGTCAATTTCATATGCTTAAGTACCAACATGTTATGGGATTGCTGAAACAGAAAATTATGCTGATTTCAGAATGTGCAGAAAATAAGGAATTGCAGGAATTATTGCATGTGGCTGAAGAAGTTGGAAGGCATACTTTGCAATGTGGTTTTGTTTCTTTAGAGGCCTCCTGCAGGGCCGCAGTTACTGGATCTGTGATTAGGAGGCATACCTGGTTAAAGGAACAAAATTTGCCTGACCATGTTAAAGCTAAATTGCTATATGCTCCTTTACAGCATGATTCTCTGTTTGGTATTAAGGTAGAAGAGGTTTTAAAGAAAATGGAAGACAAAGCTAAGTCTATGCAAACTGTTAAAGACTTCTTACAAGTGCAGCCACCCAGATTCAGTAGACACTGGCCTACAAAAAAATTGGTCCTTTGCTGTGTCAGACAAAACTCAAAGGGGCAAATCCAGATGCCCTAAGGGTTCCAGATACCAGGCGCAAGACTCTTACAGGTCAAAGCAATGATGTGCATCCACCTCCAAATCTGGAGGAGATAAAGCGCAAACTACAAAAAGCAATCCCAATGACTTCCCTCTGCCTACACCAAGCACTTATCTTTTGGCAGCACCCATAGGGGGAAAATTAGCACTTTTTGCTCAAAATTGGCAGTTAATAACTCAGGACAAGTGGGTACTAAACATCATATCACAGGGATACAGATTCCATTTCCACACTGCCAATGACAAATGGTTGGCCAGATCTGCCAAAAAATCAATGGGCAGAGGCACAGAAACAGGTTACATCCCTCATGAATATGGGGGCCATTCAAACAGTACCAGAACGGGAAAAAGGACAGGTTTTTACTCAAGACTGTTCTTGGTACCCAGAAAGGACAAGGCCTGGCGGACAATACTGGATTTATTGATTTTGAACACATACCTGGACATTCCAAAATTCGAAATGCTCACTTTGCAGCAGCTTCTGCCCATACTGGGCAAGAATGCTTGGCTGGTGACTTTAGACCTAAAAGAGGCATACCTGCATGTCCCAATAAGACAGTCGTTCAGAAGATACCTCAGATTCAAGGCTGGCTTAATGCATTACCAATTCTCTGCACTGCTCTTTGGCTTATCTACTGCACCCAGGGTCTTTACAAAGTGCCTGGCACCAGTAATTGCATTTTGCAGACAAAGAGGTATACAAATATGTCCTTACTTGGACGACTGTCTCATTCAAGCAGAGAACAAGGACACTCTTCTGCGACACCTGGCATTTGTGAAAAGGCTTCTAACATGCCTAGGGTACACAATAAACGAAAAGAAATCACAATTGATACCTTCTCAAAAGATAACATTCCTGGGTGCAAGCTTGAATACAACTGCCCAGATGGCTTACCTCACACCAGACAAACAAAGGCAACTGACTACTTACTTCATACTGATGGCAACAAAAACCTAGTCTTCTGCAAGACAAATTCTGCAGGCTCTGGGCTTCATGGCATCCTGCATCCTACTAATTCCATATGCAAGACTGCATATGAGGAAACTTCAATGGTATTTAAAAAGTTTATGGAGTCAACATTCACACAGTCTGGAAACAATGATTCCTCTCATTCCCTGCCTGCAACAGGAGTTTCTGTAGTGGGCAAAGGCCTGGCGCCAAAACATGGGACTGCCCTTCACTCTACCCCCTGCCAGCCAAACCTTAACAACAGACGCATCAGATTATGCCTGGGGGGCCCACATGGCAGGAAGATGCGTTCAGGGCATATGGGCACCAAAACAAATGCATCTACATATCAAACAGAAAGATATGCTAGCTGTTCAAAATGCCCTAACAGCCTTCAAGGACTTCATCCAGGAAAACTACTGTTAAAGACAGACAACACCACAGTCATGTGGTATATAAACAAGCAAGGGGGCACACACTCATACCCCCTTTGCAGATTAGCCATGGCACTGTGGGACACAGCTTTGACCTACCAAATACATCTTCAAGCTCACTTCCTGCCAGGAAAACAAAACACTCTGGCAGACGATTTAAGCAGAAACCTTATGGATCCTCACGAGTGGAAACTAAATCCACAAATCTTCAACATGATAACAGAGAAATGGGGGAGCCCAGACATAGATCTGTTTGCCTCTCCTCAAAATTATCAGTTGAAAAGATTCTGCACAAGGACTTATCACAGACAAGCATGGAAAGTGGACGACCTAACCTTCAGTTGGAAAAACCTATTAGTCTTACGCCTTTCCTCCTCTGCCTCTTCTACCCAAGGTCCTCCTAAAAGTCAGACAAGAGAAACCAAAGATGATACTAATTGCTCCGGACTGGCCATGCCAATACTGGTACCCAATCCTAAGGAACTTGTCTCATTACCCAGCTTGGACCTTGCCTCAAAGACCACAACTACTGTCCCAGAAAAACAATCAGATCCTGCACAATCAACTACAGACTCTGAACCTGGCAACATGGCTAATCATGTAATCATACAAACGACACCTCTCAGTAAAGCTGTGATGGATGTCATTTTGGAAGCCAGAAGAACTAGTACTAGAAAATCTTATGCTGACAAATGGAAGAGATTCTGTGCTTGGAATCAAGCACAAGGAATTGATACAGCAGAACCACATATTCCTCAGATATTACAATACTTAACTGAGATGCTTGACAAAGGCCTATCTTTCTCATCAGTCGAGATCCATGCCTCTGCCATTTCGGCTCATTACAATACAGAGCCACCACTCTTTTCTCATCCTTTACTAAAGCACTATCTTAGAGGAGCCAAAAATTTAAGGCTTCCTAGAAGATCACCATTACCTGCATGGGACCTCAATTATGTGTTGGAAAAGCTCACCCTACCTCCATTTGAACCAGCTGCTGCTGCTGCTGATATAAAGTTCTTATCATGGAAGACAGCTTTGCTACTAGCAATTACTTCAGCAAGGAGAGTTTCAGAGCTACAGGCCCTCATGGCTGTAGAGCATTTTGTCATATTTTACCCAGACAGGGTGTCTCTGAGGACAAATCCTACTTTTATGCCTAAGGTGGTTTCCAGTGTGGCTCTTAACCAAACAATTCATCTGCCAACTTTTTATCCAAATCCGCAGAACAAAGTGGAGAGAATTCTGCATTCCTTGGACGTACACAGACAGCTAAGATTCTGATTGAGCAGGATATGCTGCAGGATCAGAAGGAAAGGCTATTTCAAAGCAGACAATTTCAAAGTGGATAAGCCATTGCACCTGTTTCTGCTACTTACACCATGGTAAACCTGTGCCCAAGAGCATTAGATCTCATTCCACCAGAGCTGCAGCTACTTCAGCAGCCTTTCTCAGAGGAGTACCAACCAAAGACATTCTAGAGGCTGCTACTTGGAGTTCTGTTCACACTTTTACAAAGCGTTACCATTTGCCTTTCTACTCTAAGTCCCGGGCAGGCTTTGCCACTGCAGTGCTGCAGGGCCTTATAGCCACACCTAATGCTATTTAGCTCCAGCCTCCCAACCATAGCTTTGGGATTCTACCCAAATGTAATGACTGCAACAGTGAAACACAAAGAACATAGTACAGTTGTGTACACTTACCATAAGTGTAGATGTTCGAGTGTATTCATTGTTGCAGTCCAGGTTACCCTCCCGCCACCTCCCTGTCATTCTACAGTTTATCTTTCCTTCCTTATATTCTATAACCTATGTGGTGTATTTGCTTGTAGATGAAGGTAAAGTTTATATTGATGCATGTGTATGTGTGTGTGTGTATATATATATATATATATATATATATATATATATATATATATATATATATATAAAATATTGCTACCTTCTTGGGGGCACCTAACATCGGGGGCAAGAAAAACTAAAGAAAATGGCGTCGGTTGCATCTTTTATACCCCTGACGACCTGACGTCATGGAAGAGAAGACAGCAACCGACACAGGACCCAAGACTTTGGAATTCAGGCCGACTGAGGGCAACCTGCCAGCAGAGTACCCAAATGTAATGACTGCAACAGTGAATACACTCGAACATCTACATTTATGGTAAGTGTACACAGCTGTACTTTTTTTGGCCTTTTCCAGATTGTGCAAAGCTTTTATCAAAGGTACCTTCCTCTTACATCCTCCGTTCCAAGATCCTATCCCCTCGTGGGACCTTACTATGGTACTACAAGTGCTGGTTGCCCCTCCCTTTGAACCTGCAGCAAGTGTAGATCTTAAGTTTCTGTCTTGGAAAACAGCCTTCCTAGTGGCTATCACCTCGGCTAGGAGGGTCTCAGAACTTCAGGCGTTGTCTGTCAAGGTTCCATACATGGTTTTCCATAAGGACAGGATTTCTCTTCACACCAATCCCTCCTTTCTTCCAAAAGTGACATCCAAGGTCAATATCAATCAGACTATCAGTTTATCTGTTTTCTTTCCAAATTTCACAAACAAAGCTGAGTACAAGTTGCATTTGTTGGATGTCCATAGACAGCTACGTTTCTATTTGCACAGGACCAAATCTTTTCATAAATCTGACCAATTGTTTGTGTCCTTTTCTAAACCTGCTTTGGGTAAACCTATTTCCTAGGTGACCATTGCTAGGTGGATTTCTCTATGAATCCTTCATATCTACAGGGATAAAGGTTTGTCTCCTCTGGGTCAGATTAGAGCTCATTCAACAAGGTCCATAGTTACTTCCGCGGGCTTTTGGTCTGGACTATCCTTAGACGACATTTGTTCTCTGGCTACTTGGTCCTCATCTCATATTTTTATTTCTCACTATAAATTGGATTTGACTTCTCGAAGGAGAGCATCCTTTGGTTCCGCGGTGCTCTGGAATATCCTTCTATGAGGGCCACCCAGGTGTTAAGTAGCTGGGGACTCTGTCCTACAGGTTGAAGATCAAATGAAGTAAACTTCTTCAGATAAAGAAGTTATGTACTCACCATAATGTTCCATCTGAGTAGTTCTACTTCATTTGTCTTCCCCTGGCCTTAACATATGGGCATGTTTCATAGATGGCACATTGTGTGCAGTAAGGTGGTTTGGATCCGGTTGTGTAGTGTAGGATGCAGCAAACTTGATCTGAGGGTTGGAAGGTAGTGGTGGTGTATTATGGGTAGTGGGAGGAGCTTGAAGCTCGGAGCAGATGCTTGTGAAGTTGCCAGCTTGGATCCGATACGGATCTGGTACCCACAGGTTGAAGACAAATGAAGTAGAACTACTCAGATGGAATGTTATGGTGAGTACATAACTTTTTTTTATGCCACTTAAGAGAGTTTTTGGAGAAATCCACTTTCAGCAGGGAATTATATTTATTTGTGTTCATAATGCATAAATGAGACATTGGCAGTTTCCCACTTATCTGTCAGAAGAATTTAAGGAAATCCATGGAAACTTGAAATTTCTTCAGACGGGATAACTAATGGGTGGGAGAAAATGAAAATGAAGTTTAAAAACATAGGAATAAGAGAGATGGACATGGGAGAAAGTAATAGAAATTATTTCGTAGGGTTGAAAGAGGTTAAAGCATTGCAGAATAAGGATGATATTGCAGGACAAGAAAAAGAGCAATTGGAAAGTGCTAAAAGGGATAATAAGAGAGTAGCTGTATAATATGCATGAGTTTGAAAAGGTTGCTGTTAAGCAACTATTTTTAATAACTCCAGAGTACAAAAACTTTTAGTAGAATGAGTTTGGCAACAGAAAGTAGGAAGGGGTTATTGCAAGACTTGCAGAGCCCTATAACCAGAGATCTTATAGAGATGTTTCAGAAGTTCTATTAAAAATTTTCTAAAGCAAATGTGTGGAAACTAAGAAAAAAGGCAAATAGAAATGTTTATAGAAGACTTAATTATGCAAGGTTAGAGGCAGGTGAGGCTCAACAGTTAATTGATAATATAGGAAGAGATTAAATAAAATTAGTCGTGAATAATTGATCAGCAAGGAAGGCTCCAGGAACAGATGATATTCCTGTGGAACTTTGGCAGCTTGGAGGGAAGAAAGGGATAAAGACATGGAAGGTTTTATTTAATATTTTTAAAGGGGAAGGGAGTGCTACCATCTTGGAAGAAAGCTGTGCTGGCTGTATTACCCAAAGAAGGTGAAGACCTTTGGACAAAGCTTCAAATAGACCCATTTCCATTTTAGCCCATGATTATAAAGTGTTTGTGTCTGTAGTAGCTAAGAGAATGGCAATCACGTTGCTACAATTGATAGATTTGGATATATGTGGATGTTCATCGTGTTATACTGCTGCAGTCATCACACTTGGGTTATCCTGCCGTCAGGCGGTCCCACAGTCGGCCGAATCCCAAAGTCTTGGTCCGACGTCGGTTGTCGTCGCTTCTTCCCTGATGTCAGAGTGACAGGGAGATAAAAGAGGCAGCTGACTCCATTTTCTTCAGTCTTTCTTGCCGCGCGGTGCCCGAAGCAGAAGCAGTTCGCAAGTGCCGGTCGGCTAGCTCCTGAGATTTTCTAATCGAATTTCAGCACAAAGTCTTCTCTAAAGCTAAGTACCCCGTTGGGGAAACTTTTCTTGCCTCAGACCGATGTCAGACAAAGTTAATAATTGCATTTCTTGTGGGAAGCAAATACCTCATAAGGATTTTAATTCTTATTGTATTCTTTGCCTAGGCCCAGACCACGACGTCTCTGGTTGTCGGTTTTGTGCTAGGTTCAACAAACATACAATCAAGCGTCGGGCAGATTTCGCCCGACATTATTTTGGTAGAAAATTTAATTATAGCATGTCGTCGGAGCAACCGACATCAGCAATGATTAAAAAATGCAAGGACAAGGACAGGCAACCAAGGTCAAGACCAGATACCGAGGCCTCAGCAAGGCCTGCCGCCGGTTCTCCGGTTTTCAGCGAGGCACCTACGCAGCCCCTGACTATCGCAGATTTAGAAATTCTGACGGCCTGCCACACCGAATCAGCTGGGCCTCAGGAGCCGGTTCCATCTCACCCCTCGGATGCCAACCCTGATGGTGATCCGGAGATTTTGGACAGGCCTTCGTTTTCTGAAGGTGTCTTCAAACCGACAACTATCTCTATTAAGTCTTATGCTAAACTTAAAGCCCCCTTAAAAGTTAGGAAACCGGGTCCCCAGTCCCACCCACAGGCCCCTATGCCTAAAAAACAGATGCTTAAGATGGCTGAGGATTTAATTACCCTTATCAGGGGTTCACAACCCCCTCCTGACAAAAGGCCTAGACTGGAGAAAGACTATCCTTCCTCTGACCAAGCATCCCTTTCCACAGCTAACTCTGAGGACCAGGATTATTCCTTCCCTCCTTATGAAGACTCAGATGCTGAAGAGTCCATTCCTTCTGTCTCCCCCCCTGAAGACTACTCTTTTGGGGAAACTTTGCACACCATGAGGGAACACTTCCACTGGGAAGGCCAAGATTACTCTGAGTCTAAGAAAAGACTCCGTGAGTTTCTTCTTCTCCCACAGCATAGACCCCTTGCAATTCCTCCAGTTTTAGACATTTTGGATGATGTTTACACCGAATCTAGTCTAAACCCAGATTCCTTACCTCCTGCACCAGCTAAACCAGACAGATACTACCGAGTTCCTGATTCTCATAAGTTTCTATATAAAAGCCCTGTTGCAGACCCCAAAACCATTTCCCAGGGTCCCAAAGGCGTTAAGGCCTCTACTGCTAAGAATCCACTACCTTCTGAAAGAGATTCCAGAGCATTAGAAAGATGGGGGAAGAAAGTGTATACGTCTGCCACTTTGGCCATGAGGGCCTTAAACTGCCAATTCCACATGCTAAAATACCAGCAGTACTTGATTACACAGTTAAAGCAGAAAATGATCCCTCAGACAGATTAATCTGATTTCAAAGAGATGCAGGATTTGTTGCATGCAGCAGAACAGGTGGGAAAGCATACCTTACAGTGTGGTTTTGATTAATTGGAAGCCTCATGTAGAGCAGCTGTCACAGGATCTGTAATACGTAGACATGCTTGGCTAAAAGAGCAAGCCTTACCAGAACATGTCAAAGCAAAGTTATTGGATGCTCCATTGCAGACAGATGTGTTATTTGTTGTCAAAGCAGAGGAAGTTTTAAAGAAAATGGAAGAAAAGGCAAAATCTATGCAGACAGTAAAGATTTTTTACAGGTACAACCTCCTCATTTCAGCAGAAACTGGCCATCAAAAAACTGGTCCTTTTCTGCATCAGACAGACCCCAAAGGGGTAGGTACAGACGCCCAAGGGGCAGAGGCCAGCCACAAGGTTCTTTCAGGCCTAGACAATGGAATACAACAACTCAAAGAGGTGGAGACGAAAGATCTCAACCCTTCAGGAAACAAACACAATGACTTCCCTCTTCGCCTGCCAAGCAAAATTGCCTTGGCAGCACCTTTGGGAGGAAAACTGGCTCTATTTCCACAAAATTAGCGCATCATAACAAAGGACAAATGGGTTCTGGATATTATTACCTGAGGCTACAGATTTCATTTTCACACTTTACCACGGATGAGAGGCATGCCAAATCTGCCTCCAAACCAATGGGCAGAGGCACAAATGCAAATTTCAGCTCTCATGGATATGAAAGCAATTCAAAAGGTACCTACAAAGGAGCAAGGTCAAGGTTTTTACACAAGACTATTTCTAGTACAAAGAAAGGACAAAGCCTGGAGACCCATTTTGGACCTCTCAATTCTAAACACTTACCTGGTGGTACCCAAATTCAAAATGCTCACACTACAGCAGCTTCTTCCCATGCTGGGCAAGGAGTCTTGGCTGGTAACGTTGGACCTCAAAGAGGCATACCTGCATGTCCCTATCAGACAAGATTGCAGAAGATACCTCAGATTTTTGGCAGGTACAACGCATTATCAATTCTCTGCATTGCCCTTTGGCTTATCTACTGCGCCCAGAGTATTTACGAAATGCCTGGCATCAGTAATTGCATACTGCAGACAACGAGGAATACAAATTTATCCATATCTGGATGACTGTCTGATCCAAGCGGACAGCAAGGCCATTCTATTACAGCATCTGGCATTTGTAACAAAGCTGCTAAGTTGCCTAGGGTACACAGTAAACAAAAAGAAGTCAAAGCTAATACCCTCAAAAGACATAATATTCCTTGGTGCCAGCTTAAATACAACGGTCCAGATGGCTTATCTCACGCCAGACAAACAAAAACAACTGACTCAATACTTCAAAAAGATGGCAACTTTTACCCAGCTCACTGCAAGGAAAATCCTGCAGGCATTGGGGTTCATGGCATCCTGCATTCAACTAATTCCACATGCAAAGCTGCATATGAGGAAATTGCAATGGTACCTGAAAAGTGTATGGACTCAACACAGGCATAGCCTCGAAACAAGTATACCTCTCATTCCCTGCCTTCAAAAAGAGTTCCTATGGTGGGCTCAAGCATGTCAAATAAACAAGGGTCTTCCTTTCATCTTACCTCCAGCAAACCAAACTACGACAACAGATTCTTCAGGCTACGCCTGAGGAGCACACATGGCAGGACAGTGCATACAGGGCAAATGGTCCGCAAAACAAATGCATCTACACATCAACCAAAAGGAGATGCTAGCTGTGCAAAATGCACTGACAGCCTTCAAGGACCTCTTGCATCCAGGACAACTACTAATAAGGACAGACAACACCACAGTTATGTGGTACATAAACAAACAGGGAGGAACACACTCCTACCCTTTATGCAGACAGGCAATGACCTTGTGGAACACAGCATTGACTTTCCAAGTACAACTGCAAGCACAATTCCTGCCAGGAAAGGAAAACATTGGCAGACGAATTAAGCAGAAATTTGGCAGATCCTCACGAGTGGAGACTACACCCACAAGTATTTTCAATGATAACTCAAAGGTGGGGATGCCCAGACATAGATCTATTTGCCTCCCCCAACAATTGCCAACTACAGAAATTTTGCACAAGGACTTATCATTCCCTAGCCTGGAAAGTGGACACCCTATCATTCAGTTGGACAGCATTGACAGTCTATGCCTTCCCACCACTACCTCTCTTGACCAAGGTATTACTGAAAGTCAGATCAGAGAGACCTCAAATGATCCTCATTGCTCTGGACTGGCCACGTCAGCACTGGTACCCATTACTAAGGACCTTGACTCACAGCCCTCCATGGATCTTACCTCAATTCCCACTTCTGCTGACTCAGCAAAACTCACAGATCCTTCACAGTCAGCTCAGGACTTTAAATTTAGCTGCATGGAGAATACCTTGAATTATCAATCAACACTTCTCTCAAAGGACGTCCTGAATGTCATTTTGGAGGCCAGGAGGCCCAGCACCAGAAAAACGTACTCAGACAAATGGAAAATATTTTGTGCATGGAACCAGGCTAAAGGCCAAAATCCATGGATACCAAACATTCCTCAAATACTCCAATACTTAACTGAGATACTACACTAAGGCCTTTCTTTCTCATCCATTAAGATCCATGCTTCAGCCATTTCAGCTCAGTATAATACGGATCCACCCATATTCCCACACCCTTTACTAAGGCAGTTTCTCAGAGGGGCTAAGAATATAAGACCCCCCAGAAAACCCCCAATGCCAGCTTGGGACCTCAACTTCGTTTTAGAAAAATGAATACTGCCTCCTTTTGAACCAGCCTTCTCAGCAGAACTACAATACTTGTCATGGAAAACAGCTCTGTTGCTGGCTATCACCTCAGCATGCAGGGTCTCAGAACTATAGGTGCTTATGGCAGTGGAACCTTTCATCATTTTCCATCAGGACAGAGTCTCTTTACGAACTAACCCTACCTTTATGCCAAAGGTAGTATCCAGTGTGGCTTTGAATCAAACCATTCATTTACCCACCTTTTATCCAAACCCCCAGAATAAAGGAGAAAGACTCTTTCACTCTTTGGACATTCACAGACAGCTACGTTACTATCTGGATAAGACAAAGACCTTCAGAAAAACTGACCAACTCTTTGTATCCTATGCTGCAGGTTCACAAGGAAAGGCTATTTCCAAACAGACCATCTCCAAATGGATAGCACATTGTATCCGCTTTTGCTTACTCGCACCATGGGAAAGCAGTGCCTGTTAATATTAGGTCCCATTCTACCAGGGCTACAGCAACCTCAGCAGCCTTTCTCAGGGGGGTTCCAACCAAGGACATTCTGGAGGCAGCTACTTGGAGTTCAGTGCACACCTTTACCAAGCACTACCACCTTCCATTATACTCAAAAACCAGAGCTGGTTTTGCCACTGCAGTTCTGCAGGGCATCCTAGCTTCACCTAACCCAGTTTAGTACCAGCCACCCATCCATAGCTTTGGGATTCTACCCAAGTGTGATGACTGCAGCAATATAACACGATGAACATAGTACAGTTTTGTACCTACCATAAATGTAGATGTTCGAGTGTATATACTGCTGCAGTCCAGGTTACCCTCCCACCATCCCCTCTACATACCAGGGTGTTAGTTATAACTCCATGTACATCAATCTGTTGGATGCATGCCTATATGGTGTATTTGCTAACAGCTTATACTATTGTTTATCTACTAAGGTATTTTTGCATAGTTATTTGTATTGCCTTCCTACTTGGGGGCACCTGACATCTGGGGCAAGAAAAACTGAAGAAAATGGCGTCGGCTGCCTCTTTTATCCCCCTGTCGCTCTGACGTCAGGGAAGAAGCGACGACAACCGACGCCGGACCAAGACTTTGGGATTCGGCCAACTGCGGGACTGCCTGACGGCAGGATAACCCAAGTGTGATGACTGCAGCAGTATATACACACTTGAACATCTACATTTATGGTAGGTACAAAACTGTACTTTTTGTGGAGGAGCAACATTTGACATCTTTAATAGTACAGTGTTGATCCAGGGGGCAGCAGTCTAAAAATGCCTCTATTGTCTTGATTCAGAGTGCATTTGCAAGAGTTATTTGGGATTCTTGAGTAAGTCAATTGTAGCATTTGCATTCCTTAATTAGGATGCTCTATGAAGGGTCAGAAGCAATAATTAAGGTGGGAAGGTTCCTGTCTGACAAGTTGTGTTGAATAGAGGAACAATGTGGTGTGATCTTTTTCCTTTATTTTCCTTATATTTAGAGCTACTAACAGAGAAAATAAGTGACACCCAGACTGAAGGATATAACTGGTATGGTAATCAAGAAAAGTAAGCTCTATTTGTAGATATTGTTCTGTACTTGATAAATCCATAAAAGGATTATTTTGGTGTTGTGGAACATTTTGACAGTTGCAAGCCTTTTCAGGGTATATAATGAAGATAATACAAAGGCTGTAGCAGTAAACTCTATAAACACCACTGAAATGGTTTAGCAACACCCATATTTCTGGGGTACATAATATTAAGTAATTAGGTATATGGATTCAAAAGGGTTGTGTTATGACACCTAAGGATGTCCGTGGAGCAACTAAAAAGATGATACAAAACCTGAGAAGCTAGAAATTATTATGAATATGGATAGTAAGATACCAGCAGTGACTTTTTTCCTAGTCTGTTGAATTTTATACATGGGTCATTAATATTTTTTATCAATCAGAAGAGAAGTTGTAGACCATGATTAAGGGAGGGAGGGAGGGCAAAGGTCAAGTTGGATATGTTTATTCTGCCCCTAGAACAAGGTAGCATGATTAGCTGATATGAAGGGATATTTTAGACCTATGCATTTTGAGCTCATATACGTAACACAAGCAGAAGGTTATAATTCAAAGTGAAAAGGGATGATTATGAAGTGAAGGGTAGGGGCGAGGGTGTCTTTATAAGTAAGGGGAGACTAGGATTGACTAAAGAGTATAAGCAGGTTGAAAAAGACAGGCTTGGTAAATGGAAGACCAGTTCTAGTAGTTTTTTTAATTGAGCGTAGAACAGAAGTTGCTGTTGAAAGTGATAATTAGTAGGCATGTAAAATATTGCATGATTACCGTTAGAATTAGATGAGGTTAGAAGGTGAGAAGAGAATGGAAAGGCAGTGTATAGAGGAATAATGGGAGGATGTGTACAACTCCCAAGAATGCAACAAAGTCCAGAATGTTTAGGATTTTTGTTGATGTTTGAGTTGGAATTTTTATACCACAAGCAGACTTCAGAGTTTCTCCACATGCAGATATCAAACAATAGAGGCGTTATAGGAAAGAGAGAGGTAATTTGGACCTTTTGGGGGGGGCAAGTTGGCAGATTATAAAAATTCCTTACAGAGTGCTCTGTCAGTTGATGTTAGGATGCAGATGGTTGTAACTATGTAAACTTAGTATTTTGAGCTGAGATATAGGATCTGAATTGCCCAGATGTAGTAAGATCTTAATAAGTGTAATGGTATTGACTTCCAAAAAACAGTTATTAGAAAATGGAAGTAAAAATCTAATTTAGCTGTAACTGAAGTACTGAATATTGTAAAGCAAATTACAGAGAAATAAATGGAAGTTGTGGAAATAACACATGCGTAATAATGTACTGACTGAGATCACGATTACAGTATTCCAAATAAGTGGTTGTCACTGCCAACGTGGAGCTGGGGTTGTATGTTTGGCCTCAGCCTGCAAGCTTAGAAGTATATAGGTGGAAATGAGCATAGCTCTTCAGACTGTCTTGCAGCCAGTCCAAATGTAAGTCACATATCCATCGGTCAGGTCTGCTTCACTCTACCAAATTTTCACATAACCAAAAATCAAAAGATCAAGACAAGAAGAGTGAAATCACATAACACCGAACCTTTACATTGCTGAAATTCATATCAACAAAACACCAGCTGTGCATGTCACACACCACTCGGAACATTTGAATGGAGATCGTGGTACAGTGAGGTTTGGGAAATTTACCCTTTTTTTCACTGTAGTGCAATCTCAGAGTTGGTATATATAATTTGCAGGGGTGTGGGAGGTGCAGGGGGCTTGCCCCCCCCTGTAAAAACTTAACAAAAGGTAGAGTGTTGTGTTGACTTGGAGCAGCTGTTGTTTCATTGTTCTTCATTTTGGCAATGTAAAGATTAGATATTGTGCAATTTTGCTCTTCTCGTCTTCTTTTGATTTTCAGTTATGTGAAAATTCGGCAGAGTGAAGTAGACCCCCTTCGGTCTGATAGTTGTTCGGGTGTTGGTACCACAGCTTCTTTAAAAACAGGTAAGTGCCCCACTGGGGAACCTTTCTTTACTAGCCTATTTTGTTGTGCTATATCTCTGTTAGCTGTCTGGTAGGAGGGCTGTGTGTGACTGTGGTATGCAAATCCCATACAAAGATCTGCATACACAGTGTGTCTTCTGCCTAGACACATAACGTGCTTTAGAAGGCTTTGTTCCAGCAACTAATCCTTTGTTCCAAAGACTCTGTGATCCTGTTTGGCTTTGTGTAACACTTTCTTGGAGACCCAACATCTGTAGCATTTGGCCCAGTCCAAGATGGTGGATCCTTTTTCCCCAGATATACCGCCGCCCCGTAAGAAAAAACTCAGAAGGCCAATGTTGGATACTCTGTCTACCTTTTTCTGATTTCAGTGCACCTGCTGAAGTTCCAGAACTCTTGGTACAACAGTCTCCACCTCTGTTGCGCTCTACCAAGACGCTGCCAGAGGCTGTTATGGCATCTCGGAGGGCCTTACGACTGAAGAATCTGCTCCCATAGACAAAGGCGAACACTGAGTCATAATTTTAGAGGACTTGGAAGGCCTTCCACAGATTCCATTAGGGAAAATATCACTGGTAAGTTAATAGAGGAATGTCAGGGGTCTGAACCTCCCCCCTTGGTACAGGTGAACGTTGCACCAAAAACTATATGTCAAAAACAAAGCATATCTGTTCTCCTCCCCCATCTGGGGAGAAGGAATGGATGGACTTTTCTCAGGGCCTGCTTAAGGCAATTATGACACTGAAACTTCCATTTTCTGCCCATCCTCCTCCTCCTCCTCCTCCTCCTCCTCCCATATTGCATAAAATTACTTTGGATTCATTATCTTCTGAAGAGGAAGATGCCTCTTACTCTAAACATTCTGTGATATATTCCTCTCAAATACACTTCCCTGGCCAAATCTGTTCTAATGATGAAGACTCCATTTCCCTTGGTTCTGCTGTTGAAGATGCTTGCTTTGGAGGTATATTTATAAACATGATGAAACATTTTGAGAGGGAGTCTAGACAGATTTCAAAGCTGCAGAAAAGGTACTACAGCCCCATGGAAATGGGCTGTCTGACGATTTCACCTGTTCCCCCAGTTCGGAAGGCTTTCTTGGAGGATTTTCAGGCTACCCCTCATTAGCAGCCTCCTGCACCCAAAAGACCTGACCGATTTTATTAAGTTTCTGATGAATTTAAGATTTGATGTTGTCAATCTTTATTCTATCCTCACAAATGGGTTGGGGTCTTATCCATCAGATCTGTCTTGGCTGATGCTACTAGCTAATGTACGTGATCTGCCAGTCTCTCTCGAACATTTAGATAAGTGCAGTTTATTTTTTATTAAAACTTTCCCATCACAGTTTTTCTCCATAGTTTATTTCCTTTTAAAAACTGTACTGTCAATTTAAATTTTCTGTCCTTTCTCCCTTGCGACTTTGTTGTATTTTCGGCATACCATTGTTGGTATCCCCTTGCTTCTCCTCATCCTCTGTGGAATTTAGGAGTTGTAATCTTTTCATTTACTTTTCTTCACCCTCCCTCTTCTTACAAACTGGTTGTAGTTCTGGTTACCATTGGTGGTATTCGTTCTCCTTCCTTCTTTGGCCTGTTTAAAAAACAAAAAAAATTATCGACCTTTTTCTTCATATTCTAAGTATAAATCTTTGTTGCATTAGTAGTTGCGGAAATAATGAGTGACAAACCTGCAGGATTAAAAAAATGTTCCAAAAGTTGCTTATCTCAGATGCGCATTCCCTTTGCATGTAGTGCCTGAGTCCATTACACCTACAGGAGGATTGCTCGATTTCTCATGGATTCAATCAGAGCATTAAGAGAATGTAAAAACAAACTAATATTAAAAGGTCTCCTTCCTTCCTTTGGAGAAGCCATATCCCAGTCTCCAAAGTTGAAACCCTCTACATCATCAAACTCCTCCTCTGACTTCTCAAGGAAATGGACTGCCTGCCAAACTTCTGGTCTCAACCCCGGAACAGAAAAAGACAAAACTCTCAGATCCGACTGTGGCTTCAGATCCTACGACCTCAAAAGCAATTTCCATGGGTTTGGCTCTGTCAAAGTCTGATCAGACAAAACCACCCGATGAGACGCAGCCTTCAGAGATTCTGTATTGCCCTCACACTAGATACTCTCCTTCAGCTGATCCAGTACCAGGCAGGGTTTCATCTCCCTTTCTGCAGAGACCAGCATCCCCCTCCATTTATTCTGCTCATTCTTCTAGAAGCCTTACATAGGAAGATGTAGAGAGAGTGGTGAGGAAGATTCTCTCTGCTCAGGGACAGATTGTTCTTACTTCAGTGCCTACCCCCTTGGGTGAGGTAGTCCGACTTTCCACCACACCCCCCTGCAAGTTTCTCCTCTAACTCCATCTGCTGTCTTAGAGTTACAAGAACCCGGTCATCCATATTTATCAGTCTTGGATCCAAGGATCTCGGTATCATCAGATCCGAGTTCTTCTCTGAGACCTCCAATCTTTTTCGATCAGGAGAACTCTCTGAGCCAAAGTCTGCCAGGTCTGAGGTGCAGAACTCAACTCTGAATTTTTCAGAGCCATCTCTGTTCTTTGGCACCTCCGCACTGGACAGTTCAGCTCTAGCTTCCTCCTTGGGGACAGTGCCGATGAATCGAGAGAGGTGACAATTCAGAAGTCTGGTTTCTTGGATCAGAGCCTCTCCCTGGGTCCTTTGAGCTCTGCCTTCAAGGCTGCGAAGAGAGTGTTCACTGCCATGACAGCAATGATGGAGCCTTCCCACTCAGATCATACCCATTCCATGATTCCTCATCATCTGGAGCCTTAACTGCTCTCTCCACGGGGACATCCTGTACTTAGGTTCATAGGTTCATCGATTATTACTAAGCTAACTGCCCTTGTGAGCCATTTTAAGCCTAGCCAATTATCCCTTGTGAGACTCAAACCCTACACCTTGTGTTTATAAGGCAAACACCTTAACCATTAGGCCACCCTCCCAACCCAGTAATATAGCAATAACTGTTGACATCATAGTTCACTACTAAGCTAACTGCCCTTGCAAGCCATTTTAAGCCTAGCCAATTATCCCTGTGAGACTCAAACTCTGCACCTTGTGGTTGTAAGGTAAACACCTTAGCCATTAAGCCACACTCCATTGGGGAATTCTAATTTCCTCTTCCGAGACCACCCCTGATTATCCCACTGAGGAAGTTCCCAGGAAAAGGATGTGCAAGAGGAAGCGCATAGACTTCCCACAGGAGTCAGTCACCAAAGACACAGATTTCAATGAAGGCAAATGGTCCCCATGGCCACCTCCTGAAGATGTCCCTTTTGGTGACATACTAGAGATCCTGAAACAGAGAGGTGGCTGGACATCCTCCAACCCTATGCCAGAGGAATTAATTCTCTTAGAGGCTTTCAGTACAGGACCCTCTACTTTCTTAGTGACTCTGCCCACTGACAAGCTTGTAGATATGATCTCTAATCAGGCATGGAAGGAGCCTGATTCCATAGAGCCAATAACTCAGAGACCAGACAAAATAATAGCATCACCTGTGAACAGAGAGTTTTGGGGAAAACTGGTTCCAGTTGATCCCATGGTCTCGGTGATGGCCACAAAGAAGGAACTAGCCGACAGGAGTTTCACTGTCCATCCCCCAACAGAGAGTTGCATGCGACTGACAATATGGGGAAGCGTGTCTTTGCTTCAGCTACCTTTGCATTGCAATCGCTAGACTATCTGGCACATTTTGTGAGACATTAGAGAGATTTGCCCAAAGAGTTATCAAATATTCTCTCAGGAACCATATCTGCAGAAGTTAAGGATTCCATAACTTCTCACTGGCAACCCTAAAGGCTATTTCCAGTAGTTTTTTAAGATTAATTTCCAACATTGCAAAAGGGACCTCTAGAGTGACTGGTTCAGGGATTTCCATAAGGAGGCATGCCTGGATGCACTTATACGACATTGCAGAGCCATTTAAGTCTAATTTCGTCAATGCACCCTGGACAGAACTACCCTTTTTGGCCCTAAAGTGAAAGACATGCTCTCCAAGTGTGAGAAAGGTGGTAAGACCTTGCCTGCCTTGGGCATAATTTTTTCAGCCCCCCCCCCCCCCCACACACACACACACACAGAGATCCTTCTCCAGGAGTCAACAGACTGGTTGAAAAATGTGGTTCAAGAAATCCCAAGGTCCATTCCATGACATACATGGAGAAAGCGTTACCTAAGGCAAAGGGGAGAACTCCACTGGACGTTGTCACCCTTGTGACAGAGGTAGCCCGCATATTATCCCTGCACCAGAGAGCCTGATTAGAATTAACAAAAGATACATGGGTGCAGAGGATTATATCCAGAGGTTATATAATACCATTTTCCCTACCACCCCCAATTCCCAGGAAAATCCCCAATATTCCACCCAGTCAGAGGGATCAGGCAGCAGTTCAAATTCAAAAGCTGCTAAAAAAAGAGTCATCCAAGAGGTCCCACCATTCCAGATAGGATCCAGAATGTACTCAAGGTTTTTTTTAGTGCCAAAAAAGACAGGGGACTGGAGACCAGCTTTGGATCTCAGAAATCTAAACAAATCTGTTCAACAAACTAAGTTCCGGATGGTCACGGTTCAGTCTATTCTCCCTTTTCTGGGTAGGGATGATTGGATGTGCTTGATAGATCTTCAGGACACCTACTATTGTATAAAGATGAACAGGCACCTCCAGGAAGTACTTATGCTTCCGGCTGGGAGCCAGTCATTACCAGTTCAGAGTACTGCTCTTTGGACTCACCACTGCCCCCAGAGTGTTCACCAAATGCATGGCAGTAGTAACAGCACACCTCAGGCTGCAGGGATTCCGGGTGTTTCCCTACCTGGACAACTGACTCATCACCGTTCTGACAAGGCATCAACTCATACAGTTAAGAGATCAGGTTCTCCACACCTGTGCTCTCCCAGGAATAACTATAAACTACAACAAATCACAACTTATGCCAACTTAGACATTAGAATTTATTGGAGCACTGCTCAACACAAAGATGGCCATTGCTTCCCTTCCCCCACATTGAATTCTAACTATAAGGTCACCGGTCAAGAAACTTGTAGACAATCCTCCAAACTCTGGGTCTCATGGCTGCAGCGTTAACCTTAGTTCTGTAGGCCAGGTTTTACATGTGGATCCTAGCTACACAGTGGTCAGTCTTCCATCAGTTAATGTCGTACCAAATGAAGATTGCCAACACTTGCAAAAAAAATCTCTATTGGTGGATCCAGTCTGATCAACTGCTCCATGCCCATCCATTCATTCCCCAACAGCCCGAAACCTTAGTAACCACGGATGATTCCCAGATGGGGGGGGGGCATTATCTGGGAAGACAATCCAGGTTACTTGGTTGCCCGAAGAGGCCAATTTGCATTTAAATCTCCTAGAGATGAGAGCTGTGCTCTTGACGCTGCAAGCATTTCAAGATGTTCTTCCCTCTGGAACAGTTGCAGTTCAGACAGGCAACATGTCAGTAGTCTGGTACATCAGCAAACAAGGGAGAACCATATCTTAACCACTGTGTCGAGAAGTGCTCAGGGGCTTGGCAGTAGGTGATCTCTTCAGACTGCTTTCTTTTAGCGACACACATTCTGGGAAGATCCAATGTGATTCCAGACAAGCTGAGGAGATGCATCTTACTTCCACACGAGTGGTCCCTCAACGAGAAGGTGGGGGATGAGATTTTTCATCGATGGGGCCAGCCATGCTGCGATCTTTTTGCCTCTCCCCTAAACAACAAGTGCAGTGACTACTTTGCCCTAATCCCCCCACGGGGACAGTCATTGAGGGATGCTCTATTTCACGAATGGCCTCCCGGTCTCCTTTATACATTCCTACCAGCCCCATTGATTCCAAACTTTCTGCAGAAAGCTGCCAGGTCGAAGAACACAGTGATCCTCATTGCCCCCTACTGGCCTTGATAAATTTGGTTTTCCCTTCTATGGCCTCACCTGGTTCAACCACCCTGGAGCCTAGATCCGACTCCAGACTTCCTTTGTCACCCAACGGACATGTCACTCATGGATATTCCAAACCTCATGCTGACCCCTTGGCTTCTCCAGTTCCTTTAGTAGCCAGACAGTCTATGCTTTCATGTCCTATATGACGTATTGTTCTGTCTTCCTACAAACCGTTGGCAAGGAACACATATTCAAGTAAATGGAAAAGATTTGTAATCTGGGCCTAGCAACATAAACTTGATCCCTTTTCAGCTTCTATTTATCACATCTTAGATTTCCTTGCCAGCCTGTTTCAGAACGGTGCTAGTATCTCAACCATTAGGATACAGTTAGCAGCAATTTCAGATTACCATACAGGGGTGAATGGTGCTTCTCACAAATTGAGCAAGGTCTTCTTGAAAGAGGCACTCTTTCTGAAGCCTCCTTTTGAAGTCCTTACTCCTCCATGAGAGCTGAACTTGATGCTGCAGTCTCTAACACAATCTCCCTTTGAACCAGCAACTACATGTAACCTTTAATATCTTTCATGGAAAACTATCTTTTTGGTTGCCATCACTTTTGGAAAAGAATCTCTGAGATCCAAGAGTTATCTTCCAAACCTCCATACTTGGTTTTCCATAAGGAGAGAGTGACCTTGCGTACCAACCCATCCTTTCTTTTGAAGGTAGTGTGAGAATCCAACATAAATAGTTCTATTGATCTACCAGTATTTTTTCCTAAATTTACTAACAAAGGAGAATGCATTTTATATCAAATGAATGTTCACAGGCAGTTGGCGTTTCTATTTTCATAGAACAGAAAACATTAGGAAAGCAGACCAATTGTTTGTTTCCTTTTCTGGACCAAAATTGGGAAAATCAGATCTGATGTTGTAAATCTTTATTCATTCCTTACTGTTAGGACTTCGGTTCCATCCTCGGAACTGACACAGCTGTTACCAAGCTTGTGCCAGCCAAAAACTCTCAGCTAAGACCTACCCACAGCGCCCCTCTCATAGTCTCTTCAGATCTCGTTTGCTGCGTTCCACGTCAGACATGCCAAGCATTCTCTCAGCTAAGTGTTAGCTTTTTTGTGTTTTTTCTCGACTCTAGTGTGTTGTAAGACCGTTTTTTTCTTGTCATCTAAAGTTATTTCCTATCTCTACTTTGTTCTTTCCTGACTAAGCCCTACCCACTACCTTTGGTAGTTCTTTCTTACCATCGTTGGTACTACTCCCTATCTCCCTGCCTTTGTAGGCTCTTCTCTTACCTTTGGTATTTCTCAGTACGATTGTTAGTACTCTTTCCTCTTTTCTGTAAAAAAAAAAAAGTGCTTTCTTTCATCTTGTTGTTAGCTATATAGTTTGTTGTGTGGTTATACTGTGTATTATGGCGGATAAGGCCAAGCTTGGTTTCAAACAATGTGATAAGTGTGGGTGTAAGTTGCCCAATTCTGATGGTCACGCCCGGTGTGCTTACTGTTTAGGCATTGACCACCTTAATGTTTCTTGTGACATTTATTCTAGCTTCAGCAACCGTACTTTGGCTGAACGCAAGAACAAACTTATCCTTAGGGGTATGCTAAAATCACCCTTTGCGGAGGCTCTTTCTGGGACGGAGGTCTCACCACCTCCTGAGCATAAAGGCGTTAAAAGACATAAGGAGAAATAGAGTCTTTTGGTTCTGACATCCCCGTCCTCCTCAGAACTGAGTCGACACCGGGCTTCTCCCGCACCGTCGGTGCAGACAACTTCAGCTCCAAGGTCCCTGTCTTCTCCCTCAGTGCCGCCTCTGATTTTGACTCAGACTCCTTCCACTGTACCGACCTCGGCACCATCTCCAGTGGTGCCGACTTTGTTTGTGGCACAGGCCCTGACCACTGTACCTGCATCAGCATCTTCCCCGGCCACGGTGCCGATGTCTTACATGGCCCCTTTGGTAATGACTCCTTCAGTTCCGAAGATCGAGCACCTTCCAGAACTAGGTATTCTCCTTCTTATGACCCCTTTTTGGGACAGCAATTTAGTCCCTTTCTTGAGAGACCAGACTCCCCATCAGCAGCGTCCTTCATATCCACCAGGAGTTTTTCGGAACAGGATGTAGTGAGGGTTGTAGACCAGCTTCTTGCAGCTAGAGAATTAACCACTCAGACCAGGCCTTCCCTCCCCTTTGGAGCGGAAACTTTCACAGCGTATTCTCCTGTCTATCCTCCTCCGACCTCCACCTGGGTTTTGGAGACTTCGGTACCAGTGGCCATCCCGGTACAAACTTTCTCGGTGCAGACAAGCGGAGGCTTCCCTGTCGGCACTGATTACTCTTGGCGCCACGGCTTTTTTGGAACTGGAGCACTCTCAGAGCAGTGATTGGGCTGTCGGCATCATGGCAATTAGTTCGGTACCGATTTTTTCTGTGGTGCCGTCTATGGCCACGGCTCTCCTGGTCCTCTCAGAACTCCTCACCTGGAGGCGGGCTCCTCGGGGCAGGGTGTGACCCCGGTTCCAACATCGTCCTTCTCGGTTCTGGGCTCCCATCCCTCCTCGGTTGGACCTGCTTTCCAGGTGATGGAGAGGGTCCTTGCCTCAACAGGCTCGCAGTTGACACCATTGGCATTGGAACCAGAACCCCCCTCTAGCTTGCAGCTGTCTCACCCTCCTACTCTGGAACCTCGAGCACGGGAGCCCCAAGACTTGCCCTCCAAGGGAACCCTTTCTCCGGAGTCCTCCTCAGAAGATCCCACTGGGGAGCCATCCCGGAAGAAACTTTGCAAGAGGAAGCATCTTGATTTCCCTGAGGAATCCATCACTGAAGACACTGATTGTGATGAGGGAGAAGGGTCCCCACGATCTCCCCAGGAAGACATCTCATTTGGAGACATTCTCGACATCCTCAATCAGAGGGGAGACTGGAAGCCCTCCAACCCTTCTTCGGAGGAATCGGTGTTCTTGCAGGCTTTCCGTGCTCGGCCATCTACTTCCTGGGTGCAGATGAGCTCATTCGACTTATTGTGCAGTGTGCCTGGAAGGCCCCGGATGATATAGATATATAGATATAGGAGGTTCACAGGAAACATAAGTGCAGGAGAAGACACTTGAATTCCCCTGAGGAATCCCCAACCACTGAGACTGATTTTGATGAGGAGGAAGGTTCTCCCAGATCCCCCATTGAGGACACAGTTGAACCTATCCCCAAAAAGCCTGATGAGTTTTTGGTTGCTTCCAAAGACTGTCTGCATTGGACCATGGGTCCCAGGGTAGATTGTGATAGTGGCAGCAAACACTAAGAAGGAGCTCATAAAAGAAAGCTCCTTTGTCCATCCACTGAATAGAGTCATGTGCATTGGACAGGTTTGGGAAGTGTGTCTGTCTTGTTTGCATATTTGATTAGACAGCGTAATTACTTGTCACACTTCACTTGCTTCCAGAGAGATTTGACAAAGGAAATCTCTGTGGTTCACAGAAAATTCATTGATTCAGAGTTGGCTACCCTACAGTCGCTCTCTCTTGCTTGTATATGCTTTATCTCTAATGTTGCAGAAGGTGTGTCTAGAGAAGCTGGGATGAGCAGTTTCACAAGTGGGCATGCCTGGATGCAGCTATGCGATTTTGCGGAGCATTTCAAGACATCCTTCATCAACACCCCATATGACAGATCAATTTTAAGTGAGAAGGATGGCAAATCCCTATCTGCCATAGGGATGAAATTCTCTAAACCTCAATGGACCTTCTCTAGAAATCCGAAGGAAGGAAAGACAATGTGGTTTTGTAAATTCCATGGCTTTGCATCTGACACTTATGGAAAAAGAGCTCTTCAAGGCAGAGGAGGAAACTCTTATAATGCGCATAACTCAAGGGACAGAGATGGTCCACAAAACTGAGGGTTAAGGAGGTCCTTTCTCGGAGAAGCCTTTTCAGTGCTCGTAAACAGTTGTTGAACTGTCACATTTTGGAGTCGGTCTGATGGTGCTTATCCTTTCACCCAGCAGACGAGACGTCCATCACTTAAGGCAAATGGGTGCAGAAGATTATAACTAGAGGCTCCTACCATACTCTTCCTTCATACCCCATAAAAATTTCCAAGGTTCCACCCTTGCAAAGGAAAGAAGCCATTTCAGAAATAAGGAAGCTTCTAAAAATCAAGTCATCCTAGAGGTCCCATTAGACCAGACGATCTGAAATTTACTCAAGATTCTTTTTAGTGCCAAAGAAAAAGTGGGACCCAAGGCCAATTTTGGACCTAAGTCACTTGAATAAGTTTATGAAGCAAACAAAATTCCAAATGGTCATGGTTCAGTCCATTCTTCCTTTAGTGCTTGATAGAGCTTCAAGATGCATACTACCACGTAAAGATGGACAGACATCCCAGATAGTACCTTCGCTTCCATCAGGGAGCCAGTAATTATCAATTCAGAGCTCTGATATTTGGTTTCACCACAGCTCCCTAGGTATTTACAAAGTGTATGGCAGGTAGTGGCAGCTCGTCTGCAACTGCAGGGTTTCCGGGTGTTTCCATATTTGGACAACTGGATCATCACCGCCCTTTCCAGGCATCTGCTTATTCAGGCCATGGAATCCTTGCTGCAGGTGTACATAGATATGGGGATTGGAGTGAATCTAGAAAAGTAAAAGCTGCAACCAGTCTAGTCTCTAGACTTCATCAAGCATTTTTGGACATAGGATTTCAAATAGCAAAACTCCATCAAACAAGAATTCTGTCCCTTAGTCAACAAACCAAAGAAGTGCTGTCTCTCCAGAAGCCATCAGCAAGACTAATTCTTCATCTTCTAGGCTCCAAGGCTGCCTTCAACACATTAGTGCCACTAGCCAGATTCTACATGTGAGTTCTTCTGTAGTCTCTTTGACAGTTCAGTGGTCAGTCAGAAAACAGCCTATACCTTTTCTAGTGATTCTAGTGAACATTTGCAGAACTTATATACAGTGGTAGCTACAATCTCTGTATGTTTTACTGGGACATACTTTCACCTCTCCCCCCACAGCAGTGACCATGGATGCTTCCCAACTGGGGTAGTGCATTTTATGGAAAAGACAGTCCAAGGCACATGCCTCTAAATAGAGGTCAATTCTCGCAGCAATATTTGGGAGTTGAGAGTAGTCCTAGAGTTGCAGGACTTTAAAGTGTGGCAGTGGGGGATATCCTCTAGCTGCTTTCTAATAGTAACGCATATCCCAGTGAGATCCAGTATACGTTCAGGCAAACTGAGCAGATCCATCCTCTTCCGTCATGGATGGTCCCTCAAACCTTTCATAATAGAATGGATTTTCACCCAGTGCGGACAACCTTGTTGTGACCTCTTTGCGTCTCCCCACAACACTAAATGCAGCAAGTTCTTCACTCTAATAATCTGACAGGGGGGAGTCACCCTTTGACCCCAGATCTCCTTTATGCCTTTTCTCCAATGCCACTGATTCCAAAGTTTCTACAAAAAGCATCTGCAATGAAGGGGCACTGTCATCTTCATAGCTTTATTGGCTAGACTTCAACAACTAGGGCTTCCCATGGGTGCTGGGCTCAGACTCGGATCTTTTGACTCACTTGTCAGGGTCACCTCACTCAAACATTCAGTCTGCCAGACTGACTGCATGGCTTCTTCAGTTCCAGTGATGGTTTGACAATCCAGATTTTCATCTTCAGTTGTCCACATTTTGTCTTCCTCCCAAAAGCCTTTGACCAGGTATTTCTATTTGGGTGATGAAAAGTATATTGATTCCATTCTTTCTCAGCCCTTTTTCCAGCAAGTTTGGACTACCTCACACATCTCTTCCATTGTGGAGTCAGCTGTTTCACAGTCAGTGTACAGTTTGCTTTCTTATGGGTGAAAACCATATGCTAATTGCATCTTCCAGATTATCCAAAGCTTTCCTTAGAGGTACCTTTTTACTGTGCTGTCTCAGAGTCATCCTCTCCTTGGGGTATTATCATTGTGCTACAGGCTTTGACTAGGCCTCCATTCGAACCTGCTGCTAAGGTTGGAAGATTATTTCTGGAGGCTATCATTTCTGCCAGGAGAATTTCTGAGCTACAGGCCCCATCTTCAAAACCTCCCTACCTAATTTTTCACAAGGACAGAGTGATTTAAAAAAAAAACAACCCCTCTTTTCTTCCTAAAGTCGTTTATGAATTATCCATAAATAAGCATATTAATCTTATGGATTCTTCCCCAAATTTTCAAAGGTGAATATACAGTGGATATAAAAAGTGTACACACTCCTGTTAAAATGTTTTTTGTGATATAAAAAAATAAGATCACAATAAATCATTTCAAAACTTTTCCCATCTTTAATGTGACCTATAACCCATACAGTTCAATTGAAAAAACAAACAAAATGGGGGGGGGATATAAAAACTGAAAAACGTACAATAAGCTGGTTGCATAAGTGTGCACACCCTTCAACTGATACTTTGTTGAAGCATCTTTTGATTTAATTACAACATTCAGTCTTCTTGGGTAAGAGTCTACCAGCAGGGCACATATTGACTTACTAATATTTGTCCACTCTTCCTTGCAAAAGCGCTCCAAATCTGTCAGATTGCGGGGGCATCTCTTGTTCACAGCCTTCTTCAGGTCACCCCCACAGATTTTCTATTGGATTTAGATCTGGGCTCTGACTGGGCCTTTCCAAAATTTTAATTTTCTTCTGGTAAAGCCATTGTTTTGTTGATTTGGATGCATGCTTGGGGTCATTGTCGTGTTGAAAGGTGAAATTCCTCTTCATCTTCAGCTTTCTAGCAGATGCCTAAAGGTTTTGGGCCAAAAGTGACTGGTATTTGGAACTGTTCATAATTTCCTCCACCTTGACTAAAGCCCCAGTTCCAACTGAAGAAAAGCAACCCCAAAGCATGATACTGCTACCACCATGCTTCACCATGAGGATGGTGTTCTTTTGGTGATGCGAAGTGTTGTTTTTGCATCACATGTACCTTTTGGAATTGTGGCCAAAAAGTTCAACCTTGGTCTCATCAGACCATAACACATTTTCCTGCATGCTTTTGGGAGACTTGATGTATTGTTTTGCAAATTTTAGCTGGGCTTGGATGTTTTTCTGTGTAAGAAAATTTTTCTGTCTTGCAGCCCTACCCCATAGTCCAGACATATGGAGAATATGGGAGATTGTTGTCACATGTAATACATAACCAGTACTTGCCAGAAACTCCTGCAGCTCCTTCAGTGTTGGTGTAGGTCTCTTGGCAGCCTCCCTGACCAGTTTTTGTCTTGTCTTTTCATCAATTTTGGAGGGACGTCCAGTTCTTTGCAACGTCACTGTTGTCCCATATTTTTTCCACTTTTTGATGACTGTCTTCACTGTGTTCCATGGTATATCCAATGCTTTGGAATTTTTTTGTACAGTTCTCCTGACTGATACCTTTCAACAGTGAGATCCCTTTGATGCTCTGTAAGCTGTGTGCAAACCATGGCTTTTGCTGTAGCAGGCAACTGAGTAAATGTCAGGAACATCCTACTAAGACAGCTGAACTTTATTTGGGGTTAATCCGAGTCTTTTTAATTGATGGCAGGTGTGTACTCAATAAGACTGAATGGTGTAATTAAATCAAAAGGTGCTTCGTCAAAGTATTAGTTTAAGGGTGTGCACACTTATGCAACCAGCTTATTGTACGTTTTTTATTTTTTATATTTTTTCCCCCTAACAGATTTGTTTGTTTTTCAATTGAATTGTACAGGTTATAGGTCACATTAAAGGTTGGAAAAGTTTTGAAATGATTTATCGTGGTCTCATTTTTTTATATCACAAAAACCTGGTATTTTAACAGGAGTGTGTTCACTTTTTATATCCACTGTACTTTGCTATTACTTGATGTCCATCATCAGTTGCATTTTTATGTACACTGAATGAAACCTTTCAGGAAGTCTGATCAGTGTTTGTGTCCTTTTCCTCATCTAAACCGGGAAAATCAGTGTCTAATGTCACCTTTTCCTGCTGGTTGTCACAGTTAATTTCTTTATTTTTTCGAGAAAGAAGCCTCCCACTCCTTTTGACTCCAAAGGCTGATTCCACTAGTTCTAGTTCTGTGGTTTCGTCTACAGCTTTTTTCTCTAGTGTTTCAATTGATGATATAATGTGTTGCATCTGTCTGGTCCAAGGTACATATCTTCATTTCACACTATAAATTAGATCTGCAGTCCAGGTCTAGAGCCTTCTTTGGTTCAAGTGTTTTCCAAAATATCCTTCCATAAGGACTACCAAGTGAGAAAGTAGGTGGGGACTCTGTTTCGTACATTGAGGAACAGATGGAAAAAGAACATCAGATGTAAAAGTTATATACTGACCATAATGACAGATCTGTGTTGACTGTTCCATCCTTTCTTCCCTCACCACCATTCCCTTCCTAATTTTTTCTTATTATATATCCATTCTGAGATGATTCTAGCTGACCTAGTCATGACTCCTGTAGGTCATGACTTTCTCTGTTTCATTCTCATCGTTAGCCGTACAGTGCTTAGATTACTTAAGTCATTTATCTACTGATAGCATTATCATTTCTAAATTCCCTTTTTATTAGCGAACAAACTCGATTTGAGTTAGCTCTTTCCTTTGACAAGGAATTATGGGTAGGGAAAAGAGCCTGAGCATGGTATCCAAAACTTAGAAGTGGCCAAAGCCGGATCAGAGATTAGATCTGAGACCCATACATTGAGGAAAGATGGAAACAGTCAACACAGATCTGTCGTTATGGTAAGTACGTAACTTTTATTTCTTGCACAACTGTAGTTTCATGGGGAGGAGTGAAGTTTAAGGGATAACAGGAGTTGAGCAATTTATGTAATGTTGAATTAAATTAAAATTGTTAAAAAGACATCACAGATGTGTACTGCTTGAAAATAAAGAAGATGCTGTTATAGCTTGTGTTCCTTTTCTGTGGCTGTGTGTGTGTACCTGCTACTTTTTAAAAATGTCATGATTAATAAATAGTTTTAAAAAACCTTGGCTCGTGTCTTGTAGATTAAAAACTATTGCATCAAATGCATGTAATGTAAATAAAAGGAACAGTCAGGTGCAGCCAGTCACAAACATTCTCCCACCCATTCAGTTATTATTTAAAATGGTATAATTTTTATTGTTTCGTATTTAAATATATAAACATTTTCCAGCAGTACTCATTATTCACTCCCTTCGGTACTAATGTGTCATATTTTAAAATATGCAGTGTTTATTTATACAAAAAATATTGTTTAGTAGAGTAATCATCCCTCTCTGAATATGCCATCTGTTGTAGATTGTTTTTTATAATTGAGACATCACCACAGTGTACCTAATTAATGTGCTTAGCTGCTGGGTTAACCTCTTTCTTGTTTCTTACATTAATTACTAAGGTGTTCCTGAGCTCTTACTTTGAGCTTCCCAGTAGTTTGCCCAGTATACAGTGACATACATGTAAGTTAGAATGCATAAATGGCCCCCTTTTTTTATTTCTCCACGTCTTTTGGGTTTCTAATACCATGATGGAAATGGATCCCATCCCTAAGTCAAAGTATGATTAAAGTTCATTAAAGTGGCATTGTTTCAGTCTTTGATATTAGCCAGAAGTGGTCTTCGCAACACCCACAATGTGCCCAGTAATGACTCTTCCTGTAGTTCCTATGGAGTTACATGTATTGGTAACTTATCTAAATACGATTGTAAAATGTTTTTTTAAAAGACCCATTGCTCCTACTACTGTTGGAACTGTGTGAGTATCATTCTTCCACATTGCCCTCATTTCTGCCTGCAAATCTTGATATTTTATGATGTTGTGTCTCTCTGTATGTAGGACACTGTAGTCACTGGGTATAGTAATTTTAATGATCAGTGCTACGCTTGTCTTCTTTTCATGGACTACTATATCTGGTTTTCTTGCATTTATTTTTTGAACTGTTGGTAATGGGTGATCCCATGCTGAAATAAACTTCATCATTTTCTGAAATACTTTGTTTGTGGCTCATGTTTCCAGAGTTTTTCAGCTACTTCAGTATTACAATGTTTGCATAGTCCCCCAGTGCAACAGTCTTGCCACATTATTATGCCTTTCAGTATTCAGTACTTCTGCCATTAGTACATCACAACCAGCAACAAGATGTGCGAATGTTTCCAATTCTGTTTTACAAAACCTACATTTGTTTGTTTCTCCCACATGTTCAGTGGGCTTTGTAAACCAACATGTACTTAGTCTACTGTCTTGGGACACCAATATTAACCTTTCGTATTTTGGTTTAAATTCACCTCTACTTAAGCATTCCCGAGTTTGAGCTTGATTAACAAAGAGGTTGTTCAAAGAGTTTTCTATACTTGCAACTATATTTATGCATTTTCTACATTTCTTGCCTTCTCATTTGATCCTTCATCATATATTTTTTTCCTTTGTTTTTGGCACATTCATTTGCTGCCTGATTTTTATCTACTTCTGATTTTATTTCCATTTCTGCTGGACGCCAGTATGCTTCTGCTAAACATAGTAGGGAAGTCATATTAGATTTATTCTCCTCATGTTTCAAAACTTTCACTGTGTTTGGGTCTTGTGAGGTCAGCAGATATGTATGCAGTCCCACAACCATGTAATCATTTTCGAGGAGACCCATACCTCCTTCAGAATGGGGAATATATAGTCTTGGTATACACTGATTTTTATAAATCATTTAATGAGCATGAAACATCTTTGTTTTCCTGTACAACCTGTCCAGCACCTTTTGGGGCCAGTCAGTCACTCCAAAACTGTATGCTAGGACAGGAAGAGCAAATTGGTTTATAGCTTGGACTTTGTTCCTAGAAGTCAACACTGCTTTCAGTATTAATTTTAGTCTTCTAAAATATTCCTTACAAAGTTTTATTCACGTGTTCATGTTTTATTATTGATCCTTCAGTTCCCAAATGTTTCTGCACTCCCTCTTGCTCAAGTTTTTGTATCACATTCCTGTCCCAAACTGATGTTTTCTTGGTGCTGCAACTTTCCTACTTTAAACATCAGATGATATTCTTATATCATTTGAAAGATTTTTGATCACTTGCAGTTGTGCTTTCAGTTGCTCTTGTGATGAACTGTACAGTTTTAAATCATCTACAAAAAGAAGATGAGAAGTCTTTACATTTTGTTTTCTGGGAGCCAAATTGTAGCCATGACCTAATCTGTTAAGTACACAGCTTAATAGGTTAAGGGCACGAAAAAAGAGCAGCAGTGACAGAGTCACCTTGGAATATCCCCCTTTGAATTTTTATCCCTGCAATAATAATTTGCCCTTTATCATGGCTTAACTGCAGAGTGGTTTGCCACTGTTTCATGGTCGCTGTAATGTAATCAATCAGTGTAAGGTGTATCTTATACATTTTTACTGACTACTTGCGTATTATCACAACCGGATTCCAAAGCTGTCACCATTCGTCATGTTATGGATCTTTGGTTGATTTATTTATAAAGCGAGCTGTTCTTGGGTTGAAAGAGTATGCGGTAATACGTGAGCACCGTTTATTTATGTTTTTTTTTTTCATATGGATGTTCGCTTGAAGCCTATGTATTCTGCAGTAGTTGGGCTGCTGGTGTGGATTGTACTTGCCCAGATTATTCAGATCTGTGCTGGTAAGCTCCTGGAGTCAACTTAAACTGGACATGTAAGCTAGTGAAGATGTGAGCTTTTGTGGGGAAAGTCCTTATGTGCTGCTGTCTTGTTTGTCAGTTGGACAGCATAAACGTACACCTCAGAAAAATGACAGCCGTTTACCTTTCTTGGTTAGAAAGATTTTGCGCTAATACGTAAGGCCTGTTTTACTTTCATATCCATTCTGTGTCGTAGCCTATGTATTCAGCAACGGTTGTGTCACCCGTGTGCATTTTACTTGTACAGATTATTCTGATCTGTGCTGTTAATCTCTTGCAACTAACTGAAGCTGGACATTTTTGAAACTAAAAATGTTAACTTTTTGTGGGGAAAGTGCTTTTGTGCTGCTGTCTCATTTGTCAGTAGGACAGCATAAAGTTATAACTCCCTAAATATTTCCCAGTAAAACTCACTGTAATGAAACACTTCAGTGACACACACTTCCCAAGTAACTTGGACAACATATTTCCGCAGGAGAAGGGCTTGAGAAGGAGCCACTTGTGCTCCGAATCTGGTTGCGATAGTATGTAAGTACCCCCTTTTGTTCTGTTGCCATGATTGAATTTTCTTCTAAATGACTATAAACTCTGTCAGCATCAATTCAAGTGTAACGTTTGTACGTTATCAGAAGGCAAATTATTGATCTGTAGTTTTTACAGTAGTTTGCAAGTTCGCTCTTAAATAGGAGTATTGTTTTTCCTGTTGATAACCAGGCTGGTGTCTCTCCGGGGTGTGCATATAAATGGTTTTTACTCCTAGCTAAATCTACATGTAAGGATATTATTACATTTAGCCAGAAGTTAGGTCCTGTGTCTGGGCCTGGGGTTTTCCAATTAGGAGCTTTTCTTAACTTTGTTTCAGTCTCTCTGGGCGTTACTTCATCTCATTTCATATCCTGTACATTTGAACTTCTTATTCTTTCTTTTACTTTTTCTAACCATTTAGCATCTTTGTTATGTTTTTTCAGGATCTTCATAGATATTTCTCTAAAATGTATTTATTTCTTCCCTTTTTTGTGGTTGTGTAATCCATTTTGCCTTGTTTCCCAATTCTCTGTAAAACTTTTTTGGGTCATCAGTAGGTTGCTTATTTTGCACTTTTCCTTTATATTTATCTGCATATCTTCTAAGTTTTTCTGTCTGTGTTGATATTGTTAGTTTATTAATGTTGTGTTGTCCTATCTCACCTTCATTCTTACTGGATGGGTTTGGATCTGATACTTGCCTCCGACTCTGCCGAATACACTAGCTTGAAGTCTCTAACTTGGCTCATGGCAGAATAGGTATCCCATCATGCAGTGGTGTAATTCCCCAGATCTCATTTGCAGCTTTACGAGTTCAGATGCTCTCTCCTTGGCCGTGGCTAAGCTCTTGAAAAACTTGTATTTTTTCCCTTTATTAAGCTTTAATATTGCTTATTAGTAGTTTAGTTAGTGGTTGTTCCATAGTTTAACTGTGTTCTGTAGTTACGAGTGCTGTTTAATCTTGCTGTTGTGTGTTTGTTTGTTGGCCGTCGTTGGTCTCAAGGCTTTTTTTTCTATTTTTCGTCATTTTATGTAGTGGCGTAGTTAATGGTTACAGTAGTGTAAGTTAGTCTGTGTTTCCTCTCTGTGTATATTAGCTCGTTTTAGTTAGAGAGCTAATTTCCTGTTCTGTGTCTCTCGCTCACAGCTCTACTAGGTCAGTTTACGTTAGAGAGCCTCGTGCCCATTTAATTTAGAGGGCAGAGCTGCTCACCTTGTTCTTGTCTTATGAGATGTGTTACTATAGTGTTATTATAGCGTTTATCTAAACTTTTAAATATTTTTGCGTGTGTTTGTTTTTTTATAGAGGTGTGCTTTAGGCTTTATCTTTTGTTGTACTAGTGCTGTTTCCTAAAATGTCAAAGGAAACTAGAGAGAAGGAACCCAAGCCTTCGAGGTTTAAGAAGTGTCAGAAATGTTCTCAGAAGATGTCCATCACTGATGGGCATAACATTTGTGTTTATTGTTTAGGGGCCATTCACCTCCAAGAGACTTGCATGTTTTGTCATTCTTTCATCTCCCGTGTCTTGCAAGAAAGAAAGAATAAACGGATACTCAAAGGGCTCCTGAAACCTTCTTTTGATGAGGCTCTACAGAGCACTTCTTTTAGTAGGTCCCCTTCCTCTAAGAGTGACAAGACTACAAAACGACCATCTCCTGCTTCTTTGGCTCATTCGGAGCCACCTCATAAATTGGCTAAGACATCTGAAGAATCAATCTCCTCAGCTCCACAGCCCTCAGAGCCAAGAGAGATCATAGACTTGGACAAATCTAGTCCTTCGGCTCCAAGGCCTTCAAAGCCAAATGAGATTATATTTTGGAGCTGGCCCACTGATCTGTTACCGGTCCCCCCCTACCTTTAGAGCTCCCATTTTGGAGAGGTCTCGTTCACCAACCCTCACCTCCAGGTCCTCTAGGAGCTTATTGGACTATGATGTGGACAGGGTGGTGCGCAAACTTTTGAAGTCACTAGCTAAATTATTTTTGGCTCCGACCCCATTGGTCCCAGAGCCAGCCAAGACTATTACATCCATGATGATTCCTCCTCCGAGCCAAGCTGAACCTTTGGAGCCAGAATGTCAGGTACTTCTTGCTGTAGATTCTTCGGTTCTGCGACCCCTTCAGGAGATTCAGGAACTGGTCCCTGCACTGACACTCTCGGTGCCATCCGGGGTGTCTAGAGGCCAAAGTTCTCCGAGTTCCGAGTTCACCTACTGGAGCTTCAGCTCAGCTGAGCTCGGCTCCTACATCAGCATCAGAGCTGATCTCTGTGGAGCCGGGCATTCCCTCTGTTTCCTCGGAACCAGAGGTGTCCCCAGAGCTGGGGGGGATCTGCCTTCAAGCTGATGAGGAGTGTGCTGTCCCCACCTACACCTCTACACAAAGATACATGTATTCTTCCCCCCAAAGCACCGGCATCTTTCTCGGCACCACCCCATCCACAGAACAGCAGAGATTCAGAGCCTCAGGGAGCCCCATTGGGTGAGCCCCACTCTTCTGAGAGCTCCCCAGAATATCTTTCTGAGAGCTCCCCAGAATATCTTTCTGAGGAGGCTCCTCGAAAGAGAACATGCAAGAAGAAGCATATAGACTCCCCTTATGAGTCTGTCACCTCTGACACTGACCTCAAGGAGTCAGAAGGGTCCCCACGGTCGTCCTCTGAAGATATCTGCTTCCTCGAAAGAGAACATGCAAGAAGAAGCATATAGACTCCCCTTATGAGTCTGTCACCTCTGACACTGACCTCAAGGAGTCAGAAGGGTCCCCACGGTCGTCCTCTGAAGATATCTGCTTCGCAGATATCCTAGAGATCCTGAAACAGAGGTGGCTGGAAATCCATCAACCCTTTGATAAGGAGTCCGTGTACCTGAAGGCTTTTGGATCTCAACCTTCAGCCTCCTGGGTGTCTCTGCCTTTTGATGAGTTATTGGAGTTGGTTAGTCGAAAGGTGTGGGAGTCACCAGACACTATGGAACCAGTCCTTTGAAGGCCAAATAAGTTCTTGTCAGCACCTTTGGAAAAAGAATTTCTCACAAAAGGCATTACTGTAGATTCTATGGTGGTGGCAGCAGCCATCAAGAAGAAACTTTCTGAAACATCCTCATTTGTCTATCCACTGAACAAGGACTCCCGGACGATGGACAGATATGGGAAGCATGTTTTTTCATCAGCGACTATTACCCTCAGATTGCTGAACTACCTTTTGCACTTTATGAGGCTACAAAGAGATCTTCTGAAGGAGTTAGGAGATGCTCTCCAAGGTTCATTGGCTGCAGGGGTGTCAGAAAAGGTCACTTCTCAGCTATCTACCTCAAATTCCATCATTAAGTCCTCCATGAGACTAATATTTTATGCAGCAGATGGAGTGAGCAGGGCAGCAGGTTCAGGAGTTTCCCTGAGGAGGCACTCTTGGATGCGCTTGTGTAACTTTGTGGAGATTTTCAAGTCTACCTTTACCAATGCCCCTTTTGATGGTTCCTCACTTTTTGGACCTAAAGTCAAGGACACACTCACCAGATGCGAGCAGGAAGGGAAAACTCTCTCTGCCGTTGGAGTATGTTTTTCCGTACCTTCAAGACCTTACCCTAAAGATCAGAAGAGTGGGAAAATGTGGTTCAAAATATCCCATGGAGTTTTTCAAGATGCATCAGGTGAACCCTTCTCTAGGGGCAGAGGGGGAGGCAATAATGGTAGACGTCATCCTAGAGGTAGAGGGGGTCTGCAAAACCAGGGTGACCGTGATTCGTTTCGCGACTGGCCCTACCAGTGCTCCTGAAAGGGGGCCCATCTGCTCTACTGTGGAGGCAGTTGGAGGGTGTGTATCTTTGTACCCAGAAGCCTGGTGAGATATCACAAGAGACAAATAGGTACAAAGTATAGTATCCAGAGGCTATTCCATTCCCTTTTGCCATCCTGCCCCACAGATCAGAACAATCCCGGATGTTCCACCCAGTCAAAGGGAACAAGCAACTGTAGAAATTCAAAAGTTTCTAGACAAAAGAGTCATCCAAGAAGTCCCCGCAGACCAAATAGGATTCGGAACTTACTTAAGATTCTTTTTAGTGCCAAAAAGAACAAGGGACTGGAGACCCATTTTGGATCTCAGCAAACTAAACGAATCCATGAAGAAGTCCAAGTTCTGAATGGTGACACTGCAGTCAATTCTTACCTTTTTAGGGAAAGACAATTGGATGTGCTCAATAGACCTCCAAGATGTGTACTACCACATAAAAATGGACAGAGCATCAAGGAGTCAATTACACTTCTGGCTGGGAGCCAGTCATTACCAGTTTCGAGCTCTGCCCTTTGGTCTCACTACAGCCTCCAGGGTGTTCACCAAATGCATGACAGTAGTCACAGCTCACTTGAGACGTCTGAGATTCCAAGTGTTTCCTTACCTAGACGACTGGCTCCTAACTGCCACCACCAAGCATCTACTTTAGGGATTACAGGCAATTTACAAAAATCTGCCTCGTTGCCCTCTCAACATATTACATTCATAGGCGCAGCTCTCGACACCGTCACCATGATAGCATGACTTCCTCTGGACAGGGTTTCTATTCTCAGGCAACAAATAGGCAACCTTTTACCCAGAAACAAAGTGTGGCTTCAGCAGTCACCTTAGTTCCCCTAGCCAGAATGCATATGAGAATTCTTCAATGGCTTCTATTTGCTCAGTGGTCGTTACAAGAATTTCCCATGTCTCACCAAGTCAGAATCACAGACTCTTGCAAGAAAGATCTCCTATGGTTGCTTCAGTCTGACCATATGACCATCGGACGACCCTTTGTGCCGCAACTACCCGTAACTACAGAGACCATGGACACTTCCCAGGTAGGGGGGGGCATTATCTGGGAAGGTCTGTCCAAGGCACATGGCAAGAACAAGAGGCCCATCTGCACATCAGTGTTCTAAAGATGAGAGCAGTGCTTCTAGCATTGCAGGCATTCCAGGACTCTCTTCCACTAGGAACGATTGCAATCCGGTCAGACAACATGTCGGTAGTCTGATACATAAACAAACAAGGAGGAACCAGATCATACCCCCTTTGCCGAGAGGTGCTGAGAGTATGACAACGGGCAGTTTCTTCCCAATGTTTTCTAGTAGCAACGCATATCCCGGAGAAATCCAGTGTGATACCGGACAAGCACAGCAGGAAGATTTTAATGCCTCACGGGTAGTTTCTGAATCAAAACATAGCAGAGGAGATCTTCCGAAAATGGAGCCAGCCTTGCTGCGGTCTGTTTGCCACTCCCTTGAATACTAAATGCAGCAGCTATTTTGCCCTAATCCCCCATCTGGGGAGACACCGAGAAACGCACTTGTTCACAATTGGCCCTCAGGTCTTCTGTATGCATTTCCCCCCTTTCCCCTCATACCCAGAATCATCCAGAAAGCAAAATTCTCGGGAAGCAGGCTGATTCTCATTGCCCCATACTGGCATCATCAGATTTCTTTCCCCTTCCTCTGACCTCACCTACAGGAGAACCCGTGGGTTCTGGACCCAGTTCCAGACCTCCTGACTTATATGTCCGGAACTCTTTATCCTGCTCTCCAAACCCTCAATTTGACAGCATAGCTGCTCCACTTCCAAACTTAGGCTTCAAGACTTCACACCAGCAGTAGGACACATTTTGGTATCCTCTCACAAGGCTTCTACCAGAAAGTTGTATGCTAGTAAATGGAAGAGGTTCTCCTACTGGGCACAAGCAAAAAACATTGATCCCTTCTCTGCCCCAATCAGCTCAGTTTTGTAATTTCTTGCAGAACCTTTTCAAAAAGGTTCTGCAGAAGCCACAATTAGAATCCAACTAGCTGCAATATCTAATTTTCACATTGGTGAATATACTCCTAACCTGATGTCATACAAATTGTGTAAAGCATTTTTAAAAGCCACTTGTTTGAGATGTCCCATAAAAGAACCTCTTTCTCCATGGGATTTGAATTTGAATTTTGTCCTGACTCACCTAACATTACCTCGTTTCAAGCCCTCATCATCTTGTGATCTCATGTTCCTTTCTTGGAAAACTATTCTCCTGGTAGCCATTACATCTACAAGAAGAGTCTCAGGAGTTTCAAGCACTATCAGTCAAGCCAGCATACTTGATTTTCCATAGACATAGAGCATCTCTACGTACTAATCTGTCCTTCATGCCAAAAGTTTGTTCCCAGGCCAATCTAAATCAATCTTATCAGCTCCCAGTGTTTTTTCCCAATCATAGCAACAAGGCAGAGTACAAACTTCACCAATTGTATGTGCATAGGCAGCTTAGATTTTATCTACATAGAAGTAAAGATTTCAGGAAAACAGATCAATTGTTCATTTCCTTTTCTGAAGCAAAAAAGGGCATGGCAGTTTAAAAAATTATGCTTTCAAACTGGCTCTCAAATTGCATTACCTTTATATACTCCTCAAATAACAGGAATTTACCATTCAAAGTTAGAGGCCACTCGACCAGAGCATTAGCAACATCCTCTGATTACCTGGCCAGATTGTCAATGGACAGTATTTGTGCTGCTGCTACGTGGGCAACTCCTCATACATTTATTACTCATTACAAAGTTGATTTGGCCTCCAGAGACAGGGCTTCCTTTGGTTCCACTGTGCTCAAAGGTGTTCTTCCGTGAGCCACCCAGGGAAATGGTGCTAGGGACGCTGTCCCATCCAGTAAGAATGAAGGCGAAATAGGACAACATAACATAAACAAGTTATGTACTCACCATAATGTTCCATGTTTGTTGTCCATCTCGCCATTCATTCTTACAGCCCTCCCACCTTCCCCCAGCCAAGGACTCCTAGAGGACCTAGAGGTGAGGTTTTCCTTTCCTTACCAAAGGAGCTCCTTTGTATTTTCCTTGTTTTTTTCTATACCTGAGGTATCTTTTTTTAATTTAGACAGATTTTTTATGGTTGGCAGTAAACAAGATCTGGGGAATTACATCACTGCATGATGAGATACGTATTTTGCCATGAGCCAAGTTAGAGACTTCGAGCTAGTGTATTCGGCCGAGTCGTAGCCGAGGATCAGCTCTGAACCCCTTCCAGTAAGAATGAATGGCAAGATGGACAACAAACATGGAATGTTATGGTGAGTACATAACTTCTTTTTTGCGGTAGTGCACAATAGATCTTGATCTGTTTTGATATTGTGCGTTGCTTTTATCACATCTGTCTTTCTGAGTATTTTTGTAGATCTGTTCCCTCTTCTATACTCTTCCAACAGTGACATTTCTTCTCTTAATTGCTTTATAGTTTTCTCTAGTCTATACTTGCGTATATGATTTCTCTCTTCCTTTCCCTTACTACACTGTGTCTTTGTGGTAAGACTTTCTCTGTTATTAATTTAGCTGCACAGTAATATATCCTGTTTACTTCTGTTATATCTCATGAATCTCTATGGACAGTCCTAATTACTGTATTCATTTGTTTTATCAAACGTCTAACTTTTTGGGTTTTATTGACTTTATGTAGCCTATTTCTTTAATTGATCTTAATATGTCTAGCTCTATTAAATCAAGCAACTCTTCTCTTAGATCATTTTATTTTAAACCAAGGGCACATACTTTGTTTTTCATCTCTTGCGAGCATTCTATAGAAAGTTCGAAAGTATCTTCCTGTGCCACAGTCTCTTAATTTTTATCCTTTGTCATCCATTGCTCTTTCATATGAGAACCCACTGGCCTGTCATTCCACAACATTGACTGCATCAGTGTTGTCACAGTTTCCTGTTCCTTCCCTGGCTGTGCATCTCCAACTGAATGTTTGTATCGGTTTCCTATGGATGGCTTCAAAGTATCTTCATATGGCAACTAATCAGATGTTTCCCTTTACACTGGTTTTGCCTTAATTTGGGAATCCATTGCTCTATCTTGCTGTGATATTGTCAGAGTTAGATTTTCTACACTAAATCCTTCACTTTGTTGCAGGTAATTCACCACCTCAGTTTCTATTTCTTTAACTTCTCCATTACTAATCCTCTCTTCTCCTTTCCCTCTTTGTTGTATTGTAAAATGTTCCCTGTCCAGATGCCTTTGCCTGTGTGTCTCTTCAAATATCTTTGGTGCTGCTCTTTTTGTATTTATCAGTTTTGCTTCCTCCTGTGGATAAATATTGCACCATATTAAATCTTTTTATTTCCCACATTCATATTTCTTTTTTCAGATGTCTCCTACTCCTCCTGTTTCTCCTTACTTTGGGAACTCGTTTTTCCATCATGTTGTGGTAATCCTTCACCTTGCAGGTATTCCATAATTTCAACTTCTATTTTTTTTTTATTTCTACTTTCTATGTTCCCTTTTTGTGATCTTATTGTTTTATTGTGAAATTTTCCATATCTGGATGCCTTTGTATTTCTCTTTGAATATCTTTGAGGTTGCCTTTTTTGTGTTGATTTGGCTTTCTCCTTTGAAGAAATATTGCATCATATCAGATCTCTTTCTTTCCCCATGTCCGTACTTCTTTTTTTTTTTGTAACTTTCAAAAGTCTCTCTTTTTTTTTTTTGTTCTTTATATTTTCACACTTCCTCAGTTTTTTTTCCAAATGGCCCAAGGTTTCTTGGTCTATATATGTTTTTCATAACTCTGTTGAATTAATGAGCACAAATTTTATTTGAAGCTTCTGGCAGTTTTTCTTGTGGAAGTCTTTTAATTTCCTCTAATTTCTTTCTTAATTTTTTTGTATATCTTCTGTCTGGAAATTCTGGGCTTCTTGCGTAATACTAACAATATATAATTGCTTTCTTATCTTCAGTAGTCTACTCTGTCATCTTTATGGGCTATCAGTTTTTGTGATTTTTTTTTGTGGACATCATCTTCCTTCTAAATGGGGGGGGGGGGGCATCCTCCCCATTGTAGGAATGTTTCCTTGTGTTGAGGATTCTACACTGTCATTTTTTCCGTCCTGGCACCAGTGCGCCTACCAGGATAGGAAACTTTTTTTAATCCTGTGTCTTGTCCACACAGATATCATTTTTATTTTTTAACCTACTTCTGTCCATGATATATACTATATTATATATCCATGCTGTCTTGGTGAGATTTTGTGAAAAATGGTGTACCTTGTGAAGGTACTCACCAAGACTTGATGAATTCAGTTCCAGCAATGGTACTCCCCTTTGCTTGCTGACTTATCAGACTCCAGTTCAATTCCATCAGTACTGCTCTCCTTTGCTTGCTAACTTATAATCTCTCCATTTGGATCCTTTCCCTGTAACATTTATAGTGATAGCCAATATCTGATATCCTGACATTAATATAAACTGTAAAACATCAGGGGGCAGACAGAGCCACATCCACATTGCAACAAGCCTTTCTAAGAACTCAAATACTGAAGATTTTCTTTCCTTTCCTTTTAGTTATTTCTGATGAAATAATCCAAGTTGTACCTCCTGCTATAAGAGAAACATGTACTTGCAGGCAGATAATTTATTTAACTCTTCATCATATCTCAGAATCCCCTAGTTCTGTTTTTACTAATCCATCTGTTAAATTATTATATTCATTACCAAATTAGCACGCATCATGCTTCTATCATTAGCATTGCTATATTCTTCCAAATAAACATAACTTGCTTTATATGCATCCTTACTGTGCATGCCAAGTGCTTTATAATAAAGTTTCTTTCACTAAATTAGTAAAGCCATGATGTGAATGCCTCACAGTAATTTACTCAAGACTCCCTTGTGAAGTCCATTCTTTTGCTGTAACTTCTTCTGCCTCTTAACAGCTCCCTTTGTTGGAGAGTGTCAGAAGAAAAATTCAAACGAGTCACATCTGCCTCAGGTGATGAAAAACTTCTTTATTAGCAGCTAACCAGATTACACAGCATGTTAGCCAAGATGATCTCCTCTGGTCAACTTGTTTACTTATACTGCAAGCAAAACAACTTTTTGTTACATTTCTGACCGTTAACAGTTGGCTATGGAAAACACCTGTGGTAAACATGTTTATCATAAATCACCTCAAACCAACAGTTAGTACAGAATGTTCAAGAAGTACAGAATGTTCAGTTCAACAATGGTAGCTCAAATTTTCCAGGACACACAGCCTGCTTCAGTAAATTAACTCTTACTCGGCCGTGCGTCCTTATCCTAGGCTTCACTGAGCTATAATCAAGTCTCTTTATTCTGAAAAGCAGAAAACAGTTATTATTCAGGTTCATAAGCAATGCTGCATTTTGTTCACAGATGAGGACCATCTTTGATAGGCATATCCCAACAAATAACATGTTCACTTTGCAAGCAGAGGAAAAAGACAAATAACAGTATGTTTTTAAAACTTTTTCTCTTAACATTTCCCCCCTGAAAACACTTTTTATTTGTCTTTTTATTTCAGCAATATATGGTAAAAACTAAGTTTTTCTTTGCATACATTACTTCATTGGCAAGACAAACTTTTAAACTTCAAAAACATTTGCAAAAGTCACACTTCAATGTATTCACTTTCACCAGTCTGTTGCAATTGCTGGTACATCGTCTTCATAACAGCAGTATCAACCAGTCTTTGTAGAAGACCTCTGATACAGGGTATACAACAGCAACCACATACCACCACGACAGCCACAGCGACTCCAATGGAAACCAGGAAACTGCTGATGAGATGACTCCATTTTCCAAACCACGCTTGTAGAAAGTCTGTAAAGGGATTACTTACCCCAGAGTTCTTTGCCAATTCTTCGGATAACATCTCCAAACCTTTCAAAGCTGGAGTGATACTTCCATCAGGCTCAGTGTTGTTTGGAATATATGTACAACAGAAAGTCCCAAACATCTTGCAAACTCCTCTTCCTTTGGCCAGGAGCATATCCAACGCAATTCGATTCTGCCATGCCACCTGCGAAGTGGCCTCCAGTTGTTCAGCAATTCCTTTTAATGCATCTTTGGTATAGTTCACAAAACGCTACTGGTTATAGTAAATGTAGTTGATCCAGTCCACATTCTTATTAGGTTGAATCCAGACAAAGATGGATGTAAAACCAGCTGCTATTTGGTTTATTGCTTTGTATTCATCAGGTACGCCTCTTGGTACGCCAGTGCTATCGATGTAGACACCGTTATCGAAGGATTGCTTCGGTGCCTCTCTTTTTCTCCTACTCAACCACTTCGGCTTTATTTCAGGTTCTCTTACAAAATTGCTTGCTGGAACTGGGAAAATGTAGAATGGCAGAATTAACTTTACAAGTGCACAAGTTCCCTTCCAGGGAATTGTAAGCCTTGATCTGAGTTTGTTGTCTCCACATAACCACCATACGTCTGCTAAACTATGAGTTTGGTTCCCCAGAAATGGATTTTCATTGCCATTCACAGTAACATTGCAATAGTTCTGTCCTATATTGCCATAATTCTTCCCTGTGCCATCTCTGGAAATGCACATATACGAACCTGGATAGGAAATCGCTGCAGGCGGTTTCTCAACTTTGCTTATGACTGGAAAACGCTGAGTTTCATTTTTGCATTTATCTTCAGTTTTGTTGAAGAATAATTTTAACAGACACATTAGGTTACCTTCATCTTGCATCAATGGGACTATCGCTAATTGCTGTTTACCTTCAGCACAAGAAACACAGTTGTCACGATGTGCCTCTCGGGTACTATATCTAACCCAAGACAACCATTCATTATGGTGTACGAATCCTGTCTCGAGTAACAATTGTTCTTCTGTGAAGGCAAAATCTGCTTTACTTGTAGCATTTTTAAGGCTTTGTACTTTAAGTTGGAGGGTCCCCAAAGGATCAGTTCCAATTGGAAGAGACACTCCGATTCCATAAACTCCTGAATCACTTTCTTGTGGTGACACAATGGTTATAGTAATTACTTTGGTACCTTGGAAATGCACAATTTTTATTCTTTGTTGCCTGCTTTTATCTTTCTCTGGTATCACTGCACCACTTGTTTCCCATCCATTCACATCTGTTGACCACCAAACATTTGACCAGGACATACAGTCTCTATTGCACAAGTATTTTGCACGAGTCAAGAAATCATCATTGTTCCATTTAGAACAGTCCAAAATTCCTTCACAAAGTTTCATTTTAAACACAGTAGTAACACCTGTTTGCGCTTGCAGCACCACCATTCCTTTTTCTCTTGCAACTGTTCCTTCTCGTATGGAAATATTTACTTTCGCCACCAAAATCATCATCATGTAACAGTTCAAGTACCAGTTGAACATGGCCATCCTCCCTAAGGACTACCTCGAGCCATTGGTTTCTTCACTGGGTTTGAGATGAACTAACCCCTATTGGGCTAATCCCCCTTTGTAGCCAGACTTTGCGCTCAGAGGTCCGGTGGAGTTTGACCAATATCAATGGAAGAAGGAAAAGTCTTGAGTTTTTTACAGTGGGTGATATGAATCCACAAAGTCCTCTCAGCAATCTTTACAGCCATAGGTGTCGAGATAAGTACTTGGTATGGGCCTTCCCATCTGGGGGATGACCAATTCTTTCTCTTCACAATTCGAATCCACACCCAGTCCCCGGGTGCCACGCTTAACAAGGTTTCAGTTCTGGAATCTGCAAAGGAGTCATTGGTTACAAGAGACTTGACATTTAGCAGCTTCTTCATATAATCCACTAGATCCTTACCCCCCTCACGTTCCGCTGGCAACAATCCTTGCCACTGCGGGACGTAATATGGTCTCCCAAACAAAAGTTCAAATGGTGTAAGTCCTTTGTAGGAGGGTGAGATTCGCATATACAGGAGTGCCAAAGGAAGGCACGCAGTCCATGATCTATGTGTTTCTGCCATCAGTTTGCGGAGCTTACTCTTCAAGACACCGTTGTGTCTTTCCACCAGTCCAGCTGACTGGGGATGGTAAGCACAATAATATTTAAGAGCAATTTGAAACATTTGACCCAACTTCTGAACAATCTGGTTAACAAAATGAGACCCATTATCACTGTAAATGCGTCTTGGTAAACCAAATCGGGGAATTATTTCTGTAGTCAAAAGTTTTGCTACTGTTTGTGCATTCAGATGCTTCACTGGAAAAGCTTCTACCCATTTAGAAAAAGCATCAATAATGACTAAACAGAACATTTTTCCCTCAGAGGGTGTCAATTCAATAATGTCCATACAGAGTGTGTGGAATGGATATGGAGGGGTGGGGAATGCCTGCTGAGACTTTTTAACTCCCCCCTGAGCATGATACTTTGCACATAGTAAACAAGATAAACAGAATTGCTTTGCATAAGTTGAAAACCCCTTACACCAAAACACCTTAGACACTATTTGAATCATCGTCTGTACTCCTACATGGGCAGGTCCATGGCTAACCAATGCCGCATACCTAAAAAGGTTTGAGGGTAATACCATTTTGCCATCTGATGCCCTATACAACCCATCCTGTTGAGTGATACCATATTTTACCCAACGACATTTTTCCTTCTGTGTTGTCAATGTTTGCATTACTTTTAGTGTCTTTAAGTCTAAGAGGTGTCCGGGCTCTAAATCATTGTCAAGTAAAAGCAAATCATTTTCTTGAGCTGCCTTTTTTGCAGCCATATCAGCAAGGGCATTTCCCCTGGAGACAGGATCTTTTCTGTTGGTATGTGCGGAACATTTACATATCGCTATCTGAAGTGGTAGTTGCACTGCATCTAACAACTGTAAAATTAAATCTCTGTGATTTATTGGTTTGCCTGTCGCAGTAACCATTCCCCTATTCTTCCATTGTTGAGCGAAAACATGTACAGTGGAGAAAGCATATTGACTATCTGTATAAATTGTCACTTTTTTACCCTCCCCTAAGGTACAAGCTCGAGTCAAAGCCACCAACTCAGCTGCGTGTGCAGAATAAATGTTTGACAATCTTTTTGCCTCCAAAACTTCAGTTTCTGTGGTGACAGCATACCCTACTAGTGTTTTTCCTACAGTGTCTTTCTTTGCTGATCCGTCTACAAACAAAACGAGATCAGAATCTACCAACGGAATATCCATTAAATCTGGTCGGGGAAGTACTTTGTCATGAATACTCTCTAAACAAACATGTGGAGTACCTTCTTCTGGAGTCGGCAAAAGTGTCGCCGGATTAAGAGTAGTACATCTTTCTATGGTCATATGAGGCTGTGTCAGCAGCATTGTCATACATGACAAATGTCGACTAGGAGATAAAAAGGTTATCTTATCTTGCAAAAGTATAGTAGCTACTGAATGTGGAACCCGCAATTGCAATGGGTGAAACAAAACTAATGATGCTGAGGCTTGTACTGCCATGGCGGCTGCCACTACAGCTTGAACACAATGCAGCAATGCCCTTGCAACAGGATCTAATCTGGAGGAGTAGAAAGCTATCAGTCTCTGTTTATCCCCATGTACTTGTACCAGAACCGAAGTCATATATCCTCCCTTACAATCAACCATTTGTATAAACGGCTTAGAATAGTTCGGAAATCCCAAAACAGAGGATCCTGCTATCAATCGCTTAATTCTATTAAATGCCTGTATTGCCTTATTTGTCCACTGTATATCATTTTTAGCTGCCATGGGAGTGTCATAGATTAGTGCGGTCAATGGCCCTACTTCCTCAGCATAGTTAGGGATCCAACTTCTACAAACATTAGTCAGACCTAAAAAGGACATAATCTCCCGCTTAGTTGTGGGCATAGGTGCCTCAAGAATTGCTTGTTTTCTTTTGTTCTCCAATTGTCTACCTGCCTGTGAAATTAAATAACCCAAGTACTTTACTTGTGCTTTCCACAATTGTAACTTTTCTTTATTTACCTTATGTCCTTGCTCAGCTAAAAAACTAAGAAGGGCAAGGGTATCCCCTCTACAACTTTCCTGCATGGGTGAGGCCAACAAAATATCATCTACATACAACAGAACCTGGCTTCCCTCTGGGGGAACAAACTGAGCTAAATTTGCAGCCATTTCTTGTGCGAATATTGTCGGACTCTCACAATAACCCTGTGGCAATCTGGTGTAGGTGTATCTTTTACCTTGATAAGTGAATGCAAACCAAAATCTACTCTCCTTATGTAGCGGTATGGAGAAAAAAGCATTGCTTATATCTATGACAGAAAAATATCTGTGCTGAGGTAGCAAATCATTAAGTAATGTATAGGGGTCAGGGACCACCGGTGCTCTTGGGATCACAACCGAATTAACTGCTTGTAAATCCTGAACCAACCTCCATGATCCATCCGGTTTCTTTACAGGAAACAATGGAGTATTGCAGGGCGAATCTGGGCATTCAACAAGAATTCCTACCTGTTTTAGCTGCTCAATAACTGGCTTAATTCCTTCCTCTGCTTGTTTACTTAGCGGGTATTGGTGCTTACGAGGTCTAAAACCTGACTTTGGAGTTATACAAACTTCACCTGCTGTTTTCATCAGTCCTACATCCCCTTTACCTTTTGACCATAAATCTACAGGTAAGGAACTTAACGCACTATCTTCCTCTTGAGTTAGGAGAATTTGTCATGCCATTTCTGTTTTGTCATCCCTGAGGTGCACACTTGGTTGTGCCCAAGTCACCCAATTTAATCTTTGTACCTGGATCTGTTGATCCTTCAACTGACTTTCGGACATTGTGTCCCAATTCGTTACCTTTTTTGCCAAATCTACCCAATGTGTCCCCACTGCTTTAGTAATTGAAATATGTGGGCTATAACCTGAGCAATATAAAGAACTCATTTCCTTGGTCAAAGTACAGGTCACTACTGTATTACCTTGCGTATCCCAGAACATATCATTCAAAATTATCCTTGCACGTTTGTGCTTAAAGAATTCTTTTTCAAGTTCTTTATCCGGTCCAGGGGCCTTTCTGTAGAACATTACACAATGTAAGTGCGCCGCAACCTGCGGTGACCCGCTCCTAGATTTACTTAAAGCTAGGTTGATCAAATCTGTATCAACCCTCCCCGGCCCGTTTGAAATCAAGTCCTGGCTATACCAGTAAAACAAATCTTGTACTCCCTGTACCACCAAGCCATCCGCTAACCTTTTCGCCTCAATGTCTTTAGGTGTGGAAAATGCTGCTATTCCAAACAAATGCATCAAATCTCTTCCCAGCAAATTAACTGGACAAACTTTCGATATAATTACCCTACACCTAACAGTTTGGTTTGTTTGTGGATCTGTGAACAATAGAGGATGGGACAGTGATTCCTTATAGATTTTCCCGTTTGCCGCTTTCACAAGGACAAACTCATATGTTTCGCAGTTCGGAGGCAGAACTGCTGGACCCAAAAGTGTACGTGATGCACCTGAATCACATAAAAACTCCACTTTCTGTCCCTCAACCAAAAACTCTATCATGGGTTTTTGATCTAGATGCATAGCAATACCCAAATGTGTCAGGTTTATGACTTCACAGTCACAATCCTGCCCTTCCTTCTGTGTGTTCTGACATTCATCGCAGAGAGTGTCTGCCTCATCATCATCACAATCATTCTCACTTTCTTCTTCTCTACAATAATCACAATAATGAATTTGGCGCCTTCCTTTACTATCATATAGTCATGCGGAGCCCTTGTTCGTAAGCTGTGGGAGGTGTTGCCACTCTTCGCAGTTGGCAGCAAAGTGCCCATGTCTACCGCACTTAAAACATTCTCCATGTTTTAACCTCCCCTCATATTTCTCTGAATGTCCACCCGGTTTATTTAACGTGTCCCATTTCGGGCCCCCACGTTTTTTTACGCCACCACGGCACCCTTGCCCCCTTTGATCCTGTACCAAGAATATACCACCATCATCCCCTACTGCTAACACTTGCACTTTCTTTTTCTTTTTTAAATTGAAATGTCGCTCAGCATGCCATGCATATTCAAACAAAGGTTGCAGTCTACACGTTCTATGATCTACCATATGCTTAGTTATAAAACTACTTATTGGAGCCCTACAACCCTTAAGAAAAGTGTTTTTCAATTGCTGTTCATACGGACTATCATTGGTCTGATCCTGCGGAATCATCATTCCACAATGGTTATTGAACACTTCTGTCAATCTTACAATATAGTGATCTACAGATTCATCATCATTTTGGATGCACTGATTTATTACTGTCCAATCTGCTCTTGGACGCCACTTATCAGAAATTCTCTTCAACAGATCAGTGACTCGCGTGTCTAACACCCCAGAATTATGCTTTAATGTAGTGCCGTCATCTGCCTTACATGTCCAAGCACCACAAACTAAGTGCCAATCTGGACCCAGGATTTGTCACACTACTTGTTCTACTTCTAAACCATTTAGATGATAACTACCAACTATGTCCTCAGAAAACTTTTGAAAATTAACCTTGGGATGAGGAATACCATCTGTAGCTCGTTTTATATCCTCTCTAGCCCAGGGACGATAAACTAAAATAGTTGGCTCTTGTCCAACATCCCCTGCTTGTGGGTTTGCAACTTGTATTAAGGGAAGAGCTTCTGAGTAGTCAGAAAGTTTAATGGCCCAACATCCTTGCCCTGCTGGTCCTGACCTTAACTGCATAGGTTGGTCTACCTGTTGCAAAGCAACCTTGGGTACTACGGGAATTTGCGGGTAAATTGGAGGGGTCACAACATTTCCTTGAGCAGCCAATAACCCACCCTGCTGTACAGATCCCACATCTTCAGACTGATATTGAGGAGGTTCCGCCAGTACAGCAGCAGCAATTTCCCCATACGGTGGGGCAGTTGCCTGCCTTTGTACCGCACAAACTGTATGCTCATCCTCCTTATCTAAAAATAAAGCTACTTTTCCACTTGGCACCAGTGATCCCTTTTGATTTATTTTTTTCTTTTTCCTGGCACTGTTTTTCTTTTATAGCTCGTTTATTTGCTTCTCCTAACCATTTTTGTGCTTGGGGAAATCCCAATTGTCTTTGCTTTTTAGTTCTAGTTCCCGCATCTCTTTTCAAATCTCTAACCAATTTTGCACAGGCATTCTTATTCAGGGTACCATCAAAATCATATTTCAACTTCCACTTTTTCAAAAATTTAACATTATTTGTGTTTAAACCTTTCATATACTTAATATCAACATTTAAACAGACATCACTCTCACACTTGCAGCAACTCGAAGCTATGTTTCCCCTAGATTTCTTATTTTAGGACTGTGTCAAAGTTATTTTACAGGGCTTATTATAAAATGGGACTATCTTAACGGGTGATCCTAACAAAATAATCTTAACAAGTAATCCTACCCACCCTTAACTAAAAATAAAACCCTTGTCGACAAGGTTAAATTAAATTAAAAGAAAATTTAGTTTTCATCCTACCTGAACCAGATGAGACTCCATTTCCCCTTTTCGTTAAGAAACCGTCCCTCAGATAGGGATCAGAGAGCGGCCGGCCTCCTCTCAACGACAAATCAGTTGGAGGGCTTTCAGTCGAGGGAATCTTAAGATGAGAAACCCTCACCTACACAGGTTTTTCGGTCTCTCTGTCGGTCTGATCCATATCTTCGTAGAGGTTTCATCCAGTTTAAGTGTTTTCTAAGTTTTTTATACATGTGTATATGTGTATATATGTAAATTATTATAACGTGAAGATTTTGAATTTTTAAACATATTTTGAAGTCGGTGTTGTCTTTTTAAAAATGTTGTTTGTTTTTTATATAACAGCCAATCAGAGAGGTGCTGGGTTTATTTAAATGGCTTTAGATTCAATGTCAGGTGACTCTGAAGAAGTTTCTGGTGTGTTAGAAATGAAAGTGCTAAATTCTTTAAGCATGTATATTTTATTGGATATTATATTTTCATAGGTTGGTACTAGGCTATTGGCCCTAGGGCCTATACAAGCCTAGCTATAACAATTCCCTGGCTATTTCTTCCCACACTATTTACTTCCCTGGACCCCTGTCTAACAGGGCAACTGATGTGATCCCCGGGGTGAATTTCCTTTCTCCCATCCAATTGTCAAGGTTTCTTTTGAAGAGGACCAAGGAGGCACTCTGCTTGACATATATGAGCAGTCTATTCCAGAGTCTGGGGAGTCTCTGGGTCAGGAACCTATCCCTCCAGCATGTTTTGTTTATTGTGATGACAAGGTTTAGATCCCTGGAGCGTGTGGCTCCGAGGGATTGGGATTTCTTTAAGTGTAGCATGTCCAACAGCTCTGGGTTTGACATGGCCTTGTATGTTAAGCAGAGATTGCCTCTGAGTAGACGATATGCGACAGAGTATAGCTGGAGTTTTTTAAGGCGGTCAGCATAGGCCATCTGCTTTAGGCCTGTGATTCTTTTAGTGAGGTTTTTCTGCGGCCTTTCCAGTTGTTGCAGATGTCTTGAGAGGTACATACCAAATGGGGCATTGTATTCTATAATGGGTCTAATGAGGGATGAGTACAGTGGGACAATAACCTCCTTTTTTCTGGATGAAAAGCCCTTAGTGATGAGGTGTGCCACATAGAAGGATTTCCTGACTGTTGTGGCGATGTGGTTATTGAAGGTGAGACTACTGACCACCTGTGTCCCTAAGTCTGTTATCACACTTTCAGTGTTTAGTGTACTGCCACCTATGTGGTAATTCATGGGTACATGTTTTTTCCCAAAGGGGATAACTATACATTTCTTGGCATTGAGCTTGAGCCCATGGCTCTGGCACCAAGCATCTGTTTCTGTAAGGCCCTTTTGTAGAGTATCCACATCATTTGGGGATTCAGTAATGGCTCCCAGTTTGCAGTCATCTGCGAACTTTGGTAGCCAGAGTCCCTTAGTGTTGGCCTGTACTTCAGAGAAGTAGATGCCAAACAAGAGTGGTCCCAGGACTGAACCCCGAGGTACTCCACTTGTCACTTGTCTGGAGCTGGATTTGGAGTCAGCTACTTTTACAGTGTGGGTTCTGTCAGTAAGCCAGTTGGCAACCCATCGAGTGACGTAGGGATTAATGCCCAGCTTAGTAAGTTTATCTGTGATTCCAGAGTGGGGGATGGTGTCAGAGGCCTTGGCGAGGTCCAGATAGGCTGTGTGGACTGCCCTACCCTCATCCACGGCTCTGGAGACTGATTCGAAGAAGTCAGTCAGGTTCAGGAGACAAGACCGGCCCTTCATGAACCCAAACTGAGTGGGGTCCAGTGTTTGAAGGTTGCCAATATCTTTGTTTATAAGTTCCATGATAATACGTTCCATGGCCTTGCAGATCAGGCTCGTAAGACTGATGGGGCGGTAGTTCCCGGGATCTAAGGTGGATCCCCCCTTGTAGAGTGGGATAACTGTAGCTGTGCGCCACTCAGTGGGCACAAAGCCTGAGGTGAGGGTATGATTAAACATGACACTTAGGTGAGGTGCCAGTTCAAGTGTTGAATTTGATCGACTGAGAGTCTTTTATTGGTACTGGAGCAGCAACTGAAGTGAATATTTGGTTATTGGTGTCTTTACACGTCATTATTTCACTTGAATTCTTGATTAGTATAGACTATCATCATCCACGCTTAACCAAAACATCCCTTCTTCCCATATCACACCTTGTAACTTCTGTAATAAATTAGTATAATGTGTAATATATGTGATGGTGTCATACGTATTCATATAATTACAACTAGCTAATGTTTTCTGTTTGGTGGTTTTTCTTACTTTTGTCCATTTTTGAGATACACTAAAAATAAGGTATTTATATTTTGCATAGTGCACTGACTTTCTCACTTGAACATTCTAACATCACTTCTCCACATGTGTGGGATTTAACACCCTCATATTCACCTTTATTCATTTTTTTAATGTGTACTGATACTTCTCTAAACTTTTAAGGACTTTCTGTTCAGCTCTAAAATTATATTTTGTTCTTTGGTTTGAACCATTCATTTACCATTTTATCATATTTAAAAATTGTTTCAAGAAAGTCTGTTAACCTTTAGTGTAGGAGGCATAAAAGTACTTACTGGACTCGAGTTTAAAAGCAGTACCTGTCTAAATGTAAATCAAACTCCTTTTCCACATATAGTAGCAACTGTCTCAGTCACCTTGTATGGAGTGTTTTTAAAATAATATATCAGCTGAAATTTCCTTTCAGTGTGAAGTAATTCAGTCTTAATAACATGTTGCCTTGGAACATTAGCTGAAATGAGTTCAAGTCCTTTACTCAAAACTGCTGTCTCATTTTCATTTAAACACGCTCCAGACAAGTTAGTGCAAACTAGTCTTGAGAGAAAAATCACTGGTCTGGTGCCAAGCCCTTCAGAGCTTTCCTGTAACCAAAGAATGCTTCTCTTGCAGGCTTTCAAGGATCAATGGTCAGTTAGTGTTTCTCCATAGCTGGGCAAATAAGATCCTTTTTTTTGAGGGGGGGGGTCTTCCACATTTAATTTTACGACTAAAACAGTACTTTATTGTAAAGAACTGTTTTTTTGCTTGGATTTAATTTTTTTTTGGAGTGTCCCTTGACATTTGTCATCTGAAGTGTTTATTTTTCTTGTTTTTAGTGTTTTATCTTTTTTGTGAAGTTTACTCTCTAGTGAATTTGTGCTTGTCACGGTGTAATTTTGTAAATCAGTACTTTCTTGACACTTACCTTTTACTGACTGCTTCACATATCTCTTCTTTCTTGTCTTAACCATGGAGCAGCTTATTGGTTCCTCTATTCTTTCTTCCTCTGCCCACAGAAAGAAATTTTCCTGACAGCCTTTGCCACTTCAGCAGGCTCTTTCCTGCCTCAGTCGCAAATGGATGACCCTGCAGTGGCCATTTCTGTTCCTCTGACCACTCATTTCTTTCTTTGGGTCCTTTGGTGTAGTTCATTCAGCCACCATGAATTGCGGGTTAGACATGTCCTCTATGGTTGTTGGAATGTCCTCTGCGGTCATGGGAGAACCACTCTTGCCAGTCTTTAAAGAAGAAGTGGAATGATTTTCTGTCTAGCAGACCTAAGATACCTGTTCCTTGTGGTGATGTCTCTGACACCAGTCTGTTTTTTTTCCTGTCAAAAAGAAGCAGAAAGTTAGACTTTGTTTGCTTCTATGAATTTTCCTGTCAAAAAGACGCAGAAAGTTAGACTTTCTTCTTCCCCTGTCTCTGTTACCCTAGACAGGAAAGATTTATTTACATTCTAGTTCTTCTGGTAAGAGAAAAGAGAATTCTTCAATTTCTGACTATTCCCAAAGAGATGAACAGTGAAAAGAATTCAGTTATTTATCCTGAAGCAACAGATTCTGATTCTGTGGAGAATACTTCTGAATTTCCTTAGGAGAATTTTCCTTTTCTGAAACCGTATGTAGAATGAATCACTGTTTTAAGTTGAAATAAAATGACATTCCAGTTTCTTTGAAAAGATGTTATAATTTATTACAACTATAATATCTTCAGCCTACTTCTGTTAATTCTGTTCTTCCCACTTTGAAAGATGGCTTTATTATAGCCTGCAACATCCCTGACAGACAGCCTGTAGCCCCTTATAAGGCAGGTAAAACTGTATAAGCTTTCTCAGTCTTACAGCCACTTATTTTCTAATCCCAGAACTGACCCTGCAGTGATTTCACTGTCAAATCCTTCTGCAGCTAAACCTTTTCACTCTGGTAAGTATGGGAAAGCTTTTGATGGATTTATGAAAATTGTGTTCTTCTGCCACACTTATTTTTACATTTCTTAATCATCAGTCTCATGTGCAAGTTTTTGCTTGCTTCTTTTGAAAATATGAGGAACATTACTGCCACTTTCCCTTCATCTGAGGGTCTGTCTTCTCTAAATGTCATTATTGCTTCTCAAGTATTAGAAAGTATAGTAGAGAAACTATTGTTTCTCAAGTAATCAAACATTCTTTGAAGTGTTATGACTCAGCTGAAGCCTCCTCCAGAGCAGCAGCTGATGGATTTGTGATGAGAAGGTTTGCTTGGTTGCATTCTTAAAACTTGCCTGAAGATGTAAAAGCTGAAATGTAAAATTCTGTCCTTGATAAGGGGAGGTTGTATTTGGACTCCATTGCTGTTGAGATCTTGAAAAAAAAATGTGAAGAGAGCAGGGAACTGATTCAAGGGGGTTATTTCCTTCTCCTAATTTATTAAAGCATCCAGTGTTTTTTCTGTCCGTCCTCAAATTGTGGGTCTTCAAATCTGTCATTGATCACGCTACAGACTTTGGGATCTAAGGCTCAGACTCCTCCCCTTATCCATAACTCCCTCCATCTACTGAATTACCTCAGATCTCTTTTGCCTCAAAGCTACAGATGCAGATCTCTGGCTCTGAATTTTGAAAGTTTTTTCCTTGCAAAGTTTAGTTATTTATTTATTTATTTTTTTTATTTTATATTTGTTAACTGGGAAAGTCCGACTGGATATAGGTCCATTTTCAGTGGAGGCCTGGGGAGAAAAGCTCCAGACATACATTAAATGGATACATACAGTGAAATATTACAAAATGGACATTTGTTCAACAATAGATGCACACATATTCAAGATTTTCTAGAATACACACAGGAAATATTTAGAAATTATTAACTTTTAAGGGAGAACACATATATTATTAGTAGTTAACATAGAATGTGAAGTTGTTCTATCTCGCCATTTTGTTCTTACACGTGGGTTCGGAGCCAATCCCTCGGCTCCGATTCAGCTGCTTTTCAAGCTCAAACTCTCAGAGAAGCTCGAGACTGTGTATATCCCATGATGCTCTACTGTAAACCCCCAGATCTAGTTTGCCGCTGCAACAGATCTACATACTCGTCGGAACAAGCTCGGGCCAGTGCTATTTTTTTCTGTATTTAGCTATATTTTTTCTAAAAATATTCTATTATAGTGTTAGCTAGTGCTAATATTTAAAGTTAGTTATATTTAGAGTGTAATTAGAATCCTTAGGATTAGTTAGATTGGAGTGTGTTCTTATCGGCTGTTTGTTAGGCCTATCTTAGTTTTGTTTTGAGCGTGACAGGGTTCTGTCAGCTCCTTTGCGTGTGTTTTTTTCTTAGAATTTCCTTTGGGTTACTTAGAATTAATAGGTTAGAAATTACTGAATAATTTTTTTCTAAGGCTTAGTTCAGGGATCTGAACTGGTACATATATTCTTATATTTACACATATAGTTACATAGACTTTTCCTTATAGTAAAATGTCTGAGAAGCAAAAGTCTAGCTTCAAAAGGTGTAAGTGTGGTCAGAAAATGTCAGTTACGGACAACCACTCCACTTGTGTCTACTGTTTGTGTTCTGTTCATTTACAGGAAGTGTGCTCCATCTGCCACTCCTTCAGCTCCAGAGTTCTCTTGGAGAGGCGCAGGAAGCTGGTAGATAGAATTTCAGGCTGCTCTGGACAAGACCGACCTATCTTCCAAGGCTTCGAAGAGGTCGAAGTCGTCCAAGGGGTCCTCGGAGCCTAAGTCCTCGGCTCCGAGCTCCTCTAGTATGGTTCGATCATCGGCTCCACAGCCCTTGGAGCCGTGTATCGATCCTTTACCTCAAAGCCCAGTTGTGGATCCGGTGTTGGAAACGCTTACTAGGTATGAATAAGAAGGAAAGACTCTGCTGTAGGAGTCCGTTTCTCCACTCCAACTAGACCGTAAAGGGCAATGAAGTGGAAAAATGTGGTTCTGAAAATTCCAAGGAGCTTTCCAGAACACACCTACGGATACCCCCTCTAGGGGCAGAGGAGGGGGTAGAAACGGAAGACGCCGTCCAAACGGCAGAGGGGGTCCGCAAAATCAGGGTGACAGGGAGCAGTTCTCTGGTAAGCCCTATCAGCGTTCCTGAAAGGAAGCCCGGCTGTCCTTCTCTTGAGGCGGTCGGGGGTCGCTTGGCTTTATACCCAAATGCCTGGCTAAACATTACAACGGATTCTTGGGTAAAAAGCATCATTTCCAGAGGTTACTACATTCCCTTTACAAAACTCCCCCCCATGTGTACAAGTATTCCAGACGTTCCACCCAGTCTGCGAAAGCTAGCAGCCTTAGAGATTCAAAACCTGCTAGACAAAAGAGTTATCCAGCCAGTCCCGGCGGACCAGATAGGATCCGGAACTTACTCAAGGTTCTTTTTACTTCCAAAGAAAACAGGGGACTGGAGGCCCATATTAGACCTCAGCAAACTCAACACCTTCATCAAGAAGGAAAAGTTCCGGATGGTCACGCTTCAATCGATACTCCCGTTCCTAGAAACGGGCAATTGGATGTGCTCTATAGATCTCAAGGATGCTTACTACCACATCAAAATGGCCAGATCATCCAGAGATCATTTGCGTTTCCGGCTGGGGGGCAGTCATTACCAATTCAGAGTCCTGCCCTTTGGTCTCACCACAGCCCCCAGAGTGTTCATCAAATGTATGGCAGTGGTCACGGCTCACCTGAGATGTTTAGGATTCCGGGTGTTTCCATATCTGGACGACTGGCTCCTCACCTCCACCTCCACCTCCAGGCATCAACTAATCCAGGCAAGAGACTACACTATCAACCTATGTTCCCAGAGGGGCATAACCTTAAACTTCGAAAAATCGTCGTTATCGCCCTCGTGGCGTATTACCTTTATAGGAGCAGAGCTAGACACCATCAATTCAAGGATCAGGTTGCCTCAAGCAAGAATCATATCTCTAAGGAGTTAATTATCCATTCTGCTGACCCAGAACAAAGCTCCTGCGTCCCAGATACTGAATCTATTAGGCACAATGGCAGCCACGCTAATAGCAGTCCCGTTGGGGTGCATGCACATGCGGATACTCCAGTGGCTACTCTTCACACAATGGTCTTACCAACAACTGCCCTTGTCACACGAGATTCTATTAACAAACCTTTGCAAGAAGGATCTCAATTGGTGGCTGAAAAGTGACCATATAGTAGTCAGATGTACCCTTGTTCTCCCCCAACCCACAGCCACAGTGACCACAGATGCTTCCCTGGTAGGGTGGGGGGGGGGCTATTTCAGGGAAAGACTGTCCAAGGTACTTGGTCAGGCATGGAATCATATTTGCATGTAAATGTCCTGGAGCTGAGAGCGGTGTTCCTGGCGTTGCAACACTTTCATGACTGTCTTCCACCAGGGACAATTGCAATTCAGACGGACAACATATCAGTAGTCTGGTACATCAACAAGCAAAGGGGAACCAGATCGTATCCCTTATGCCGAGAGGCCCTAAAAATTTGGCAGTGGGCTACATCCACCAGACGCTTTCTAATAGCAACGCACATCCCGGGGTCATCCAACATGATAGTGGACAAACTGAGCAGGGCCATCCTGTTGCCTCACAAGTGGTCCCTCAAACAACAGGTGACAGACAGGATTTTCCGCAGATGGGGCCAGCCTTGCTGCGATCTGTTTGCATCTCCGATGAATGCCAAATACATCAGCTACTTTGCCCTTTATCCCCCACCGGGGAGCAACCCAAGGGACGCGCTCGTACACGATTGACCCCCGGGCCCTCCTATATGCCTTCCCGCCAATTCCCCTAATTCCCAAGTTCATACAGAAAGCCAAAAGTCTGGGAAGGACTGTGATTTTGATAGCCCCATCTTGGCCTCGTCAGATTTGGTTCCCCTTCCTACAGAAGTATCGAGTGGAAGAACCATGGACTCTGGACCCAGTGCCAGACCTTCTGACTCATTCGTCGGGAGTTCTTCATCCCTCCCTCATCTCCCTGAAACTGACAGCTTGGCTGCTCCAATTCCCATATTAGCCAGGTCTCAAGTTTTGTCTCCTGCGGTCCAACATATTATAGTTTCTTCTCATAAATTGTCAACCAGGAAGCTATATAACAGCAAATGGAAACAATTTGTTCACTGGGCTTCTAACCACGGCATTGACCCTTATGTTGCCCCTATTCATACCATTTTAGAGTTCTTGTCTTCCTTGTTCTATGAGGGTGCAGCTGCTGCCACCATAAGAGCTCAATTGGCTGCAATTTCCAACTTTCATGTAGGGTTTAACATCATGTCCCACAGACTATGTAAAGCCTTTTTGAAAGGGACCCACCATCTCAAACCTCCTATCAGACAACCTATCTCTCCCTGGAATTTGAATCTTGTTTTATCCCAATTGATGCTTGCCCCCTTCGAACCTGCGTCATCCTGTGACTTGAAGTTTCTGTCCTGGAAAACTATATTTCTGGTAGCCGTTACATCTGCGCGTAGGGTCTCCGAACTTCAAGCTTTATCTTCCAAGCCCCCATATTTGATCTTCCACCCTGACAGGGTGTCCGTTAGGACAAATCCTACCTTTCTTCCTAAGGTCTGTTCAGAAACTAACTTAAATCAGTCCATTGAGCTCCCAACCTTTTTTAGACACCATACCAACAGACTGGAATATATGTTACACAAGCTTGATGTTCACAGACAATTGAGATTCTACTTGGACAGAACGAAAGACTTCAGACAATCGGATCAACTCTTTGTCTCTTACGCAGAGAACAAGAAAGGTTCTGCAGTGTCAAAAATCACATTATCTAAGTGGCTTTCTGACTGCATTAAATTCATTTACTCCTCCACTCACCAGCCATTACTGAATAATGTCAAAGCCCATTCTACCCGGGCTGTTTCTACGTCATTAGCTCATGCAGCTCATTTACCCTTGGATACCATTTGTGCAGCTGCCACTTGGTCATAACCTCACACGTTTATCACTCATTACAAAGTGGACAGGGCCTCCAGGGACAGGGCTTCCTTTGGTTTCATTGTGCTCAGGAATGTTCTCCCTTGAGCCACCCAGGATTAGGGTGCTTGGGACGCTACCCATGTGTAAGAACAAAACAGCGAGATAGAACAACTTCACATAAAGAAGTTATGTCCTTACCATAACATTCCATGTGAGTGGTTCATCTCACCTTTTTATTCTTACATTCCCTACCACCTTCCCCCTCCTGTTGAGAAAGATGGTTGCCTTGGTGGATTGGTCGGTCTTGTCAGTCTGTCTTCTTAGGACAGACTGTTTTTTTTCCTTTCTGCATCTATAGGTACCTAGATAGGTAGGTACTGTAGTGTTTTCTTCCTTTTAGGCTGTCTTCGGGTGCAGCGTACTAGATCTGGGGGTTTACAGTAGAGCATCATGGGATATACACTAGGTCTCGAGCTTCTCTGAGGGTTTGAGCTTGAAAAGTGGCCGAATTGGAGGCGAGGGATCGGCTCCGAACCCATGTGTAAGAACAAAAAGGCGAGATGAACAACTCACATGGAACGTTATGGTAAGGACATAACTTCTTTTTTTAGTAGTACATGGTTGCGCCAAGTTATCATCCTTACTTTAGTACTTTCCAGTAGGTAAGAGACATGTAATCAGTTTTTTAATCAGTTAATGAATCAGAGTGATACAATAAAAGTTTCTACATGTACTAAGGTTTTCATTTATAGATAGTATTTTGAGGAGGGATTAGTCAGGGTTTGTACAGGGACCAAGCCAATGCGTTTTTAGGTGTTTTTTAAGAGATATTTTGAATTGGGTTAAGGAGGGAACTGTAATAAGTTCCAGGTTTTGCCAACAGAGTTGGTAAATAGTGATTCATCAGCTGAATTGTTGGATTTAAGTTTGTACTAGTGTTCTGTTGGAGGAGCGGAGTGTTTTTAGGTTATTGTGGGGGGTGATAATATATTTCAGTATGGGTGTGCTGTCTGGTTGGTAGAGAACTTTGTGAACAACTATTAATTGGTTATGTTGAAGTTGGTAGGGTAGTTCTAGCCAGCCTAGCGATTTAAGGTTTAGACAGTGATGTGTTCTATATGCTGATCCTGTGGCAAATTTGGCAATATTATTGTAGCAGCTAGTAAATTTATTGAGGTCAGCTTTGCTTAGGTTTGCGAAGATGGGTGAGGCATAAAGAAGGGTTGATAGCAAATGTGTACGGGCAATCGCAGTCCTAGCTGATGAGGTTAGGAATTGTTTAATCTTATATAAAGAGCCTAGTTTCTTATTTACTGTTTTAATAGCTTTGTCGACGTGAGCATCAAATGGTTGTTGATTATTACTCCTAGTAGTTTAGTACTTGGTTCTGGGGAAATTATGGTACCATTGTTAGATGTTATGGTGAGAGATGGTAAAGGGACCTTACGAGTGGGGGTGAAGAGTAACAGTTTAGTTTTATTTGGGTTTAATAGTAGACGGCGACGAGTGAGCCATTTCTCTACTTTGTTGAAGGTGTTTTGGGATAAAGATTGTAAGTCTGTGGGGGAGGTGGCACCACAGATTAGGGTCGAGTCATCTGCATACTGAATACAAGTTGCATCTAGGATGACTTTATGCAGATCATTAATGAAGATGGAGAATAGGAGGGGGCCTAATATAGACCCCTTGGGGGACTCCAAGGGTAATTGGTAATAAGGAAGATAGGTTATCGTTCCATAGTACAGCTTGTTGTTTTCCACTTAGATAGGAATGAAACCAGCTAATTGCTAGGTTATCTATGGAGAGTGTTTTTAGTGTCCCTAAGAGTAGCTGGTGGTTTACCATGTCGAATGCCTTGGAAAGGTCTAGGAGGAGGGCTGAGGAGAGCTTGTTGTTATTACTGTTTTGATTTATTGTGTGAGAGAAGGAAAGAAGGGCTGAGGTTGTACTGTTTCAAGGTCTAAATCCGTGCTGGGAGGGGGCTAGGAGTTGTTTATGGATACATTTTTTCCATATTTTTAGCCAAGGGTGACAGGATGGCTATAGGCCTGTAATTTGAGAGTTCAGTGGAATTTCCCCCTTTATGGAAAGGAATAACGTGGGGGATTTTCCAGATAGAGGGGATATAAGCTTCAACAATAGATCTATTGATTAGTATTGAAATGGAATATGCTATTTCATCAGCAGCTTTGCGGGTAGTAGGTCTGCCGAAAGGGTGGTGGGTTTCAATTTCTTGACTAGTGACCTAATAAAAGATGTTGGTACTGGCTGAAATTTGAAGAGGGTATGATTATTGGGTGTGGGATCGGTAGAACTTGGGCTGCTGGGGGCTAGGTTGTTGGTAAGGGATTGAACGGTTTCTGTAAAGAAAGTATTAAAGGTGTTAGCAAACATTTTTGGAGGGTAGTCAAGGGGGTAGGGGTAGATGGTTGTCCTGGGTGGAGAAGTTTATTTATGCTAGATGAAAATTTTTGTGGATGATTTTGTTGTTTTTGTTGCAGATGACAGTAGTAGTTTTTTTTTTGTTTAGCATAATAGACTTCTTTGTATCATATATAAGTTGGTCTTTTGGGGATTTAGTGGTTCTCCAGGAAGCCCACGCTTTATTTTTGTGTATGATTTTTTTGTCTGGTATCTTTTGACAGGTATGGCACTGCTTTATTATTGGTTCTGATAGTACATTTGGGAGCATGGTTATCCAGGATAGCAAGAAATTTAGAGTTAAAGTACGAAACTGCTTCATCTAGTGGAAGCAGTTTTAAGTCAGTCCAGTCACATGAGTTAAGTTCATCTTGGAATTTAGTTTGATTAAAGTTCTTATTGCTCCTAATAGCTTTGAAGGTGGATAGTTGAGGGATGTCATTTTTTTGCCTGAGTATATAGGTGAGGAAGTGATCACTGATGTCTTCAGGTAGGGTGCCTGCTTTATATATATATGGGGGTGGTGGTTTATTAGAATCCAGTCTAGGATTACTTTCTTTGTTGTTAGGCCTACTGATTCTAGTGGGGGGGCGGGGGGGGATATGTGCTGGGTGAAGCCATACAAATTTATATGGGTGGTGGAGAAGTCCGAAGAACAGGTGTTCCGGTCGATATTAAAGTCCCTGAGAACAATAGTTTATTGGGGGCAATTAATGGACAGCTATTGGAGGATGCCCTCCAGGGTATTTGTGTTGTTACCTGGAGGAATATAGATGTACACAATGTTTACAGACTTGCGTTTATTGATTTGTAACTTAGTGATGAGTATTTCTGCATTATCAGTAAGTAAGGCATGTGGAGTAGTAGATTTGGTTACTTCTAGTGTAGATTTATACAAAATGGCTATCCCCCTTCCTAAAGATGTGATCTAGTCTTAATATATTATAACCTGGGGGTCATTATCAGTACTAGAATGTTTGAGCCAGGTTTCGGTAAGGCACAGTACGTCAGGGGAATGTACATCCAAGAGGGCATGTAAATAATGACTTTTATTATTTATACTTCTAATGTTTAGGTGACAGACTAGGAGTGATTTGGAGGGTTTGTTTGGGTTTTGCAGGCTAGTAGGGGTGTTGTTTGTGAGGCTGGTAACATCACATGAGCTTGGGCCTGGGTTAGGGTGAATGGCCCCATCAGTTATGAGGTTAGGTTGTAATCTGATTGCGAATCTCTGGAATTTTATTAAGAGTTTGTGACAGTATTTAGTTCTAGGGTTAATATATGTGGCTCGAATGGGATGTTGAGTTTTTGCATTAGAAGAGTTAGATGAGAGGTGGGATAGTAGTTGATTAATGTTATTTGGTAGATTAGGAGTGCTGGTTTTGGATCTGGGGTAGTGAGAGCCTGGGAGGAGAAGATAGAGAATCATCAGTGGGGGTATTAGGCAATAAAAAGGCTTTGGTTTTGGAAGTGTGGTGAAGGTTTGTGGAGGCATTATAGGGGTATTTAAGTAATGCTTGTTTAAAAATAGAGTTGGGGGGTTATTAATTAGTTTAGAGTAAGAGACTGGGGAGAGTTTGAGTAATATGATTGGGTCCTAAGAATAAATGGGGTAATGCTGATTGTTTCTGATGAGGAGGAGTGGCAAGGTGATGATAAATTTAGGACTACTGGGGGCAGGGAAGGGGAGTGGACTGAGCCCATAGGGCGAACGGAGTGGGTAGAGCCAAAGGGAGGCAGAAGGCAGGTCAGCATGGAAATAATCAGTAGAATAGATAGCAAGTTTAGAAGTAAGTATGCACAAAGGGAGATGGGTAAATTTCAAGAACTAATAGTGGGAGAAGCAGATGGGTCCGCAGGGGAGTAGGGTAGAAAGTACAGCTATGAAAATGGAAACCAGGACGTTAAAAAGTATTTACACTAAAGGTAATGGTTGAAAGGTGGGTACATGCTGCATCTAGTGGAGAAACCACGTAATTATATCAGTGGGCCACGGTGGGAGATCCGGAGGTCGGGAAGCACAGAAAGAGGGGTTCTTAGGAGCTAATTATAGGCTGCAGAAGGGCAAGTATGTGGGTACAGAATGTGGGAGGGTTGGCTGCTGTCACTCCTGGTAGAGAGCGTGTTCTAACCACCTAGTAATGGTATAGGAATAGTTAATATGATAACAGTTTAAGCATCATATGCACATACTTGAAGTCCTATACTTTTCAGAAATATTAAGCTCAGGGAGTAGTTTATTTCGGGTCCTTTACTGGAAAAAAGGTGCAGGTGATGCTTTTGAAATCCAGCAGTAGAGTCAAAAGTCAGTATAGGGCAGTGGACTGAGAAGCTAAGGAAAATGTAGAGAGGAGAAAAATGTGATAAAGAACAAACACAGAAACTAGACAACCAGCATTGCTAAAAAAACAGCAGAGAAAACATTTAAATGCAAGATATGAGGTATGTTTCATTGGAAGAAACAACTAAAACAGCTTATGCAGTCAACAGCACTGGTAAAATAACACTGTTGTAGAACTAAACTGCTTGACTCAGGTTAATAACTCTTTAACAAAAATTGCTATAGCTAGAAGTGTTCAAAGTGAGATAAACAAGCACTCATTACATATAGAGAATTAAGGACAAATTAATTCCTTACTAAAGGATGGACAATAAGCAAGCACTTTTAACTGTAACAACTAGGTCTCTGACAAACACTGTATTAACCTTGCCGCTGTCTGTACAAGAAAAGAGTACATGAGTGGGGGTGAAGTGTAATAATTGGTCTAATAATGACGAATACTCAAAAATGACCAAGTTGTCAGATAAGTGAAATGTTTTGATAGCCAGTATTAGCTTAGGCTTCTTCTGTCTGTCTTCCTGTATTTGTTGACGTGTCTCCTCCAAATATTTTGTTTCTCCTCTCTTTTACTCCATAAGAAATTCGAGTTTTACCACCTTCATTTGTCACCCTGTTATCTGTGTTAATATTCTTAGCTTTGTTAGCTATTGTTATAGTACTGTTATCTTAACAGTAGTATTATTACAGCATGTAGTGTTATCCCTGAGTGTATTTTCTGTGTGTTGTTAAGGTGTTAGGGTTTTTCTCAGGTCATTGTGTTTTTGATGTTGTTTGGTGACCTTTTTGCTTTTGTTTCAGGATGTCAGACAAGGCATCCAGTTTTAAAAATCGTGTCTCCTTTGAACATGAGATGTTCATAGGTTCATACTAGGCTATCTGCCCGAGGGCATTTATAAGCCTAGCCATAGTTTTGTGGCTTACGCCACCCCTTAGTTTGGAGAAACTATGCCCATTATTTAGCTGTGCCTCTGTCGAGCAGTGACACCGAGGTAACCCCTGGGGTGTATCTGCGATCTCCCATCCATTGGTCAAGATTCCTCTTGAACAAGGCCAGCGAGGTGCTCTGCCTCACATAAACCGGGATTTTGTTCCACAGCATAGGGAGTCTTTGGGTGATGAATCTATCCCTCCAGCACGTCCTGTTAATAACCGTGTCGAGGTTTAAGTCACCCGCCCTTGTGGCTCTGAGGGATCTAGATTTTTTGAGATGAAGCATATTCATCAAATCTGGGTTTGACATGGCCTTGTATGTCAGGCATAGGTCACCTCTGAGTAAGCGATGCAACTGAATATAACTGGAGTTCTTTCAGTCGTGCAGCATAAGACAGATTTTTGAGACCCTTTATCCTTTTGGTGAGGAACTTTTGTGGCCTCTCCAGCTGCTGCAAGTGTCGGGTCAGATACATTCCGAATGGGGCATTGTACTCGATCATTGGTCTGATGAGTGATGAGTATAGGGAGACTATGACTTCCCTTGATCTAGATGTGAATCCCTTCATGATAAGGTGGGCAATGTAGAAGGTCTTCCTAACTACTTTAGCAATATGAGTGTCGAATGAAAGGCTACTGTCAACCTGGGTTCCCAGGTCCCTAATAACTTCTTCTGTGTTCAGGGGATTGCCACCTATATGGTAGCTAGGGGTAACCTTATTTTTCCCGAAGGGTATGACTATGCATTTCTTGGCATTTAACTTGAGGCCATGGCTCTGGCACCAGTTATCCGTTTCTGTGAGACCCTTCTGAAGGATATCTGTGTCGGATGTGTTCTCAACTCTGGCCCAGTTTGCAGTCATCTGCGAACTTTGTCAGCCATAACCCTCCTGTGTTTGCTTGTACTTCAGAAAAGTAGATGCCAAACAAGAGTGGGCCCAGGACTGAGCCCTGTGGGACACCACTTGTGACAGGCTTAGAGTATGACATGGCGCCAGCAACTCTGACCCTGTGGGTTCTGTCACTCAGCCAGTTTGCAACCCATCTTGTAATGTATGGGTTTACATTTAAGTTGATGAGTTTTTCAATGATACCCGAGTGGGGTATTGTATCGAAAGCCTTCGCCAGGTCTAGGTAGGCTGTATGGACTGCCTTTCCTCGTCAATGGCCTTGGTGACTGTTTCAAAAAGTCAACCAAGTTTAAAAGGCATGATCTGCCTTTGACAAAGCCAAACTGGGTCGGATCCAAAGTCTGCAAATTCCCTATGTCTTTATTATGAGATCCATTATGATCCTTTCCATGGCTTTGCAGATCAGGCTTGTCAAGCTAATGGGACGGTAATTTCCAGGGTCGGTGGAGGCACCGCCTTTGTGGAGTGGGACCACAGTCGCTGTGCGCCACTCCCTGGGTACGTATCCGGAGGTGAGACTAAGATTAAACAGCTGTCCTAACTGTGGGTTTAATTCCTCGTTGAGTTCATGGAGCACACAGCCGGGGACACCATCAGGTCCTATGGATGCTGTGTTCTTTGCCTTGGAGAGAGCAGTTCTCACCTGAGCGTTGGAGATGTTTGGGGGGCTACAATAATTTGGTATAGATATCTCTTCTTTAGGCGAGGAGGGTGGGGAGAAGTTTGCACTGAACCTGTCAGCCAGTATGTTGGCAATGTCTGTAGGATCAGTAATCTTCACATCATTTTGAACTAATTCTGAGCATATCTGGGAGTTTCCTCCTAGGTTTCTGACATAGCTAAAGAATGCTTTATGGTTGTCTTTAGAGTCCTTAGCTATTTTTTTCTCAAAATTAGCTTTGGATGATTTTATGAGAGCTCTTAGCTTTTTACTTATAGTGATCAGCGGTGTCTTACCTTTTAAGGATTTTGCTCTATCTTGTAGTAGCTTTCTCCTTTTATTGTAGAGTTTGTTTATGGCTGGGGTCCACCAGACTGGACGCTTGCCTTTGGTACAAAGAGTCTTTGTTTTGCTTGGGATTGCCTGATCCATGCAGCCCTGCAGGTGCTGGTAGAAGGCATTTGTAAGTGATTCAGCGGTTTGAGTAATGTTAACCGCCGACTCAGGGGCCTTAAAGGAGACCACACTAGTCTTTAGAAGTGCGAAGTCGGCTTTCGAGAAGTTCTTTACTGTGGTCTTTTTCATTTCGGGTGGGGGCGGGATGAGGACCTCCAGCGAGATTAGTTTGTGATCAGATCTCACCAGTGAGGGGTATACTTCTGGCGTTGAACATTGTGCTCCCATGTTCGTGATGATGAGATCAAGTATGTTCTCTCCTCTTGTGGGGATGGTGACTAGTTGTTCCATGGCATTTGAGTTTATGAATTCCAGGAACTTTTGGGCTAGAGTGTTTGGGCTTGAGTAGTGTTCCCAGTCTATATTAGGGTAGTTGAAGTCACCTAATATGATGGTGTTCTGAGATACATTTATCCCCTCCAGTGTTTTCAGGAAGGCCATGTGAGGTTCCTGAGTTTGCGAGGGTGGCCTGTAACATGTTACAATTTGCATAGCAGTCTTGCCTATGGTTAATTGCACCTGGATGGTTTCCGATGCATCGTGCGATGCCACCAATCTTGAGGTGTGGGTGTCCTTGATGAATATGGATACCCCTCCTCCTTTCTTGGTATTGTCCGGGTTTTGTGGCCGGAACGCATGATATGAGGTAAAACCTGATAGTGCTGGGGTGCTCTCAGGAGCCTTGAACCAGGTTTCTGTCACAGCACAGACATCGATGTTCTCCATACTGAGAAGGGCCTCGAGTGCGTGCATCTTGAGGTTGAGACTTCTGGCATTGAGCAGCATTACCCTTAGTTTTTTTCTTTGTTTTGTTCTAGGGTGGTAGGTTTAGAATTTGAGCCTTGCCTAAAAAGGCACTATGGGGGTGGCAAGAGCCTTTGCCAAAATCCGGAATCCCAGGGGTGACAAGTGCAAGCCGTCCCTTGCGAAGCAGCGTGGCTTGTCCAGCATGTCATCCCAGGCAGACAGACATTGGATCCCCTTTGAATGACACCAGAGTTTAAGCCAATTGTTAAAACTGATCATCTTATCTCTGTATTGTGGCATCATTCTTGGTGAAGGTAGGATACTGCTCAAGGTCAGGGTCATACCTGCCTGGGCTACATAATCAGAGAGCTCCTCTATGTCTCTTTTCATGTAGTCCAGGGAGGTATATCTCAGGTCGTTTACACCAGCGTGGACAATGATTGAGTCGTACTTGTACCTGCTGTTGAGAGACCTGAGTGCATGCATTATGTGGCGGATTCTAGCACCCGACAGGCAGCTTACTGTGACCCTCTCCTTACTCAGTCTGGTGAGCGGGACGTCAGTGTGTCTGACTATGGAGTCACCAATGACTAGTGTGTCTGGCATAGTGTTTGGCCTTAAGGGCTGTGACTGCTTGACACTCTGACTGTGTGGTCTATGTGATGCAGGTGGTGTGTTCTGAGGTGGTAGTTGTTTGGGTGTCTGCTTTGGTGGCCTCTGCTGTTTTGGTAGATTTTTGATCAGAGCCTCCGAGTATGTCTTTGTGTGTTTATGTGTATGATTTGAGGTTGTGATGGTATTATGTGAGACTGGGTCTATAGTGTGTGTGGTTACCTTCTCCTCCTGTCTGGTCTTGCCAGTCCTATGTTGAGAGAGCTCAGCCTCCAGTTTGGCCGTATAGTTGCATCTCTCGCATGTATTTGTGTTTTGTGGGAGGAGGAGAGGGTTGTCTGTGTACATGAGGCAATTGTAACATTGCCTCAATAATCCCAGGTTCACCAGCTGAGCAGGAGAGGATATTAGCAACTGATCCCTCGACATGCTAGAAGGAATAGACAGAAAAACTTAAAAAAAGCTTTTGGGGATGTGGGTGACCGAGAAATGGGGTTTGCTTTTTTTGGGGTACTTTCTATAACAAGAGTGCTGTATCAAGGTGATAAGTACTGTAGGAGCAAGTGCTTAGCTATACGGATAGAGAATAGTCTACTTGGGAGTCAAGTAGAGATAATTTATAGTTGGAGGATACACTAAATAGAACAGTAGTACACTTTGAGGAAGGTAGTTTTAAGGAAAAATTTGAAGAGTGAACTTTAGGTAGCCCTAATAGTTTAAATCTGCTTAACCGGCGCTGCCCTAGTGTGCAACGGTAGCAGCTCCGGCGCTGCCCTAGTGTGCAACGGTACCAGCTCCGTGCTAAATCGCACTAAATCGCACTAAAGCACGCTAACGCGTGCTTTATAGCAGGGGGCTGGAAAAAACAGGAAATGACCCAAAATGGCCAACAAATTACAAGTTGCTGCTTCTAACCACTCCTCTGAGGACAAACAAGCAGCTCAGTACTCCCACTCCCACTGGTGAGTAAAGAAACTACCTCTGGCCACACAAGAAAATGGAGGAACACAGAAACCAAATACAAAGCCCAGGGATCAGCAAAATCTGATCACTGGAACAACTAGCAAGTAAAGTTTAGGAAAGGAGAAATATTTTTTTTGGTTTTTTTGTTTTTTTCAAACAGACAGGAAAAAAATGCAGTAAATGCTTTGTTTTCGAGTAAAAAGCCATCAAAGGCTGGTACACTTGAGTGTATTAGCCTGTTAGTTACTTTTAAGCAATACTTTAGCCCACAAGTGCAATCAACAATATAAGCTCACAAACACAGGAAAATAAGGCAATAAAACAGTGATAAAGGCACAAACAGTAGTCGAAAAGCTTAAAAGATCGAAAAATGCAAACAAAAAGTTTTAAAAAATACTTATGATCAAGAAAGTTGCTTTTTCTGCTCTCTGCTGGCTTAGGAACTCTGCAGGGGACCACTAGGAGCTATGCCAAGTTCTCTAATGCCAGAAAAGCCCGCCAAAACGTGCTTTATAGCAGGGGGCTGGAAAAAACAGGAAATGACCCAATGTTCTTTGTGTTTCAGTGTTGCAGTCATCACTTGTGGGTTATCCCTGCTGGGTAGCCCTCAGCCGGCCCAAGTACCAGAGTAAAGGTTTCCCGCCTGCGTCAGCTGTTCTGTGAATGTGGCAGATGTCAAGTCATCAGGCCTATAAAGGGCGAAAGCCAATGCCATTACATTAGTCTTTCTTGCCATGGAGCCCGAAGCAGAAGCAGTTTTGTGAGTCTGTTGGTCGGCCATTGCCAGAGTGAAGACAACTGTCCAAAGCTAAGTACCCTGTTGGGGAATCTTTTCTTGGCTTAAACCGATGTCAGAGAAAGTTAATAACTGTCTCAGTTGTGGAAAGCAGATCCCACACCGAGACTTCCATTCTCTCTCCGTCACCTGTTTAGGCCAGACCACGATGTTCCAGGGTGTCGGTTCTGTGCCCTCTTTAATACTTGTACTATAAAAAGAAGAGTTGATATTGTTATGAGGCATTTTAGTTAGTCTTTTCCAGCAACGCAAAGTGGTGTCGGTTTCTCAGGCAGTTACTGAATTTCCTAAGAAGAAAAAAGACAAAGACAAGGATAGGCCCTCTGACGACCTCGGACTACCATCTACTTTTACTCAAAGCAAGGTTACAGCTGAACTCATGAGGTGCCTTTGCAGCCCCTGACAACAGCCAGCGATCTGCTGCAGACATCTACCGAGACCCATTCGGAGGCCAGTACGTCACCGGATCAACCTCCTCCTGCCAAGATGTATTTTGTTTCTCACACAGTTGGGTCTGGAGCCGGTTTCCAGGCGCCAGCTTCCGCGGAGCCCCCATTGACATCTGAAGTTAGGATTAGACCAACGATAATGCCTCCAGTCAAATTGACTCTGTATAAGGCTACTGAACCAGCTAGGCCCAAGCCAAAATTTATCCCCAAAAAGATCCCTCTGCAGGGCCCCAGCCACCGACCTACTACTAGCCAGCCAGTGCGTCAATCACAGCAACTTCTCAGAATGGCAGAAGACCCGATGCCTCTGATCAGGGGTAGCCAACCTCCTCCACCAGCTATAAGAAAAAGAGACACCCCCCCCAGAGGTCCTCACAGACCAGGAACCAGTGGATTCAGATCTGGAAGAGTCAGACATGGAGGACCAGCCCTTAGTATTTGGACTTAGGACTCTGATGCTGATGATCCCATTCCTACTGCCTCTCCCCCTGAGGACCTTTCTTTCGGGGAAACTGTGAACACTCTCAAAGAACATTTTCAGTAGGAGGCCCAGGACTACCCCTGGTCTAAAAAGAGATTCAGGGAATTTCTAGATCTGCCTCAGAATAAGCCTCTGGCCATTCCTCCTGTCTTGAATGTAGTAGAGGATATTTTTCTAGAATTGGCCCTATTTCCAGATTCTCTCCCTCCAGCACCCAGAAAACCTGATAGATACTACAGGGTGCAAGACACTCGCAAATACCTATTTAAAAAACGTACTGCAGACCCTAAGGTAATTACTCAGGGCCATAAGGGAGACAGCTGTTCAAAAAAACCCATCCCAACTGACAAAGCAGAGCTCTAGACAGGATGAGTAAAAAGGTTTACACCTCAGCCACTTTTGCTGTTAGGGCATTAAACTGTCAATGTCATATTATTAAATTCCAGCAGAATGTGCTCGAACTCTAAACAGAAAATATCTGCCTTGCTTGACAGCAACACTACCAGAGAATTAACAGACCTCATACAGTCAAGCTCTCAGGTAGCAAAGCACTCCTTACATTGTGGTTATGATGCCTTGGAAGCCTCTAGCAGGGCTTGCAGCTACAGGATCAGTTGTCAGAAGGCACGCCTGGTTAAGGGAGCAGCCTTTGCCTGACCAAGTAAAATCTAAACTTTTAGATGCCTCTTTGGATAAAGAGCAGTTGTTTGGCCCCAAGGCCGAGGAGGTCATCAAGAAAATGGAGGACAACGCCAAATCCATGCAGACTGTCAAGGATTTTTTTGCTGGTACAGCCTCTCAGGTTCAGCAGAAACTTCCCTATCAAGCACTGGTCCTTTCCCTCTCAGGCTAAGCCAACACAGAGAAAGGGACGTAGAAACAGAACCCCTAGGCCGCAGGCACACAGCCAATAAAGAACTAGGCAGTGGTCCACTGCCTCTCCAAAAAAGGGGAGTTCTAAGCCCACTTTCTACACCAGAGAATCACAATGATGCCCTTCCCTACTTCTGCCCCCCAGGTCTCCAGACAGGCTAGGAGGAAGACTTTCCCTCTTCCTAGAAAACTGGCAGGCCATCACCTCAGATCTTTGGGTCCTGAAAATTGTTAGCACAGGGTACAGATTCTATTTCAAAGAAAAACCAAGGAGATCAGGTTACCTAGATGTCCCTGCAAACCAGATAGCAGAAGCTATTCGCCAGTTTCAAAAACTTTATGCCCAGGGTGCTCTAGAACCCATGCCTAAGGAACAAGATGGGAAGGGATTTTACTCAAAGCTGTTCCTGGTTCCCAGAAGATAGGGCACATGGTGCCCTATCCTAGACCTCTGTACCCTGAATCTATCCCTTCTGGTTCCAAAATTCAAAATGTTGATACTACAGAAACTACTGCCTATGCTCCTACCACAAGCCTGGCTAGTGACCCTAGACCTGATGGATGCCTACCTGCATATGCCTATCAGAGAGTCCTGCAGGAGTTACACAAGGTTCAGAGCAGGGTCCCAACACTTTCATTTCTCTGCACTGCCCTTTGGCTTATCCACTGCTCCCAGAGTCTTTACAAAGTGCTTGGCTCCAGTCATTGTTTATTGCAGGCAGAGACTTACACATTTACCCCTATCTAGATGACTGCTCATTCAGGCAGAACCCATGGAAAAGCTCCTACAGGATCTCTCCTTTGTGCAGACCACACTGACCTCATTGGGGTTCACCATAAACATGGAGAAATCCCAGCTTCTACCCACATGAAGGATTACCTTCCTGGGCACTCTGCTAGACACATCCACGCAAATATCCCCCTCCCCGAAGCAGACATTTCTGCAGTCCTACGTCCACCAGCTGGCACACAGGATCCACCTCACAGCCAGGCAAATATTACAAGCCCTGTGATACATGGCATCCTGCTGGTACCCCTTTCCAGACTGGATATTTGGAAACTGCAGTGGTACCTAAGGAACCTCTGGTGCCAACACTCCCAGTCTCTGGTGCACCAACTACCACTAATTCCTTGCTTAAGGAAGGAACTCCTCTGGTGGGCCCAGGCCAGGGTTGCCACCCCTCCATTTTTTTTCTGGACTATCCAGAAATCAAACTGATTCTCCAGTAGTCCGGAAAACACTGTACAAACTCCGGTATTCTGTTTCAAAAAAGGAAACAGGCTATCGGAGTTTGTAAATCGGCTGATTTACTATACTTTTTTACAGAAAAGCATAGTAAATCAGCCAAAAACAGGCAGCAGGAATGGAAAAAGACGGTGTCCCCCGCCTTGTGATGTCATCATGATGTCACAAAATGGGCAGAATATGGGCGGGAGAAGGGTGGGTGGGGTTAATGGTGATGCGAGGGGTGTGGCTTTACTCCGGTTTTAGTCACAACGAAAGGTGGCATCCCTAGTCCAGGCATGCTCACTAAACAACGGTCTTCCTTTTGTCCTTCGGCCACACAAGCAGACCTTGACCATGGACGCCACAGACACTGCATGGGGAGCCCACACTGAAACTCTTCAAACCCAGGCCTTTTGGGAACGGGAAGTTCTAGGTCTCCACGTCAATTTGAAAGAAATGCTGGCAGTGCACAGAGCTATCCTAACCTTTCAAGAGCATCTGTCACCAGGGGTACTCCTAATCAGGACAGACAACACCACTGTCATGTGGTGCATCAACAAACAGGGGTGGCACTCATTCCTACCCCCTATGTTGCCTTGCCATGGAAGCCTGGCAGTAAGCTTCGAATCTGGGACTGCATCTCTTAGCTCAATACCTCCCAGGGAAACAAAACACCCTAGCAGATCACTTAAGCAGACAGATCATGGACCCCCATGAGTGGCAGTTGCACAGGGGAACCTTCTTACAGATCACTCGCATATGGGGGGAGCCAGACGTAGACCTTTTTCCAAGCCACCAGAACCGTCAACTGCCCTAACTCTACTCAAGACAGTTTCACCCAGAAGCCTGGAGGATGGATGCCGTCTCCTTCCACAGGGGCAGCCTGTTTGTGTTTGCCTTTCCCCACTTCCTCTGATACCCAGGGTTCTACTCAAGATCAGTGAAGGACCAAGGGCTATCCTGATTGCCCCAGATTGACCAAGGCAGCACTGGTACCCCATGCTCCTCAACATGAGCATGCACCTTCCCTTTACCCTGCCTTCGACCGCAGACCACACAACAGGGAGGGAAGCTCCTGCCTCCAGGCCTTGCCACACTCAAGTTAACAGCATGGCTGATTCCTCAAAGACAATTAACACTGCAGCCCTCAGCAGTCAGGTGTTAGACATTATTAAGGAGGCTTGCAGACCCAGAACCAGAAAATCTTATTCCTCTAAATGGAAGAGATTCACTTGCTGGTGCTCCACTAGGAACACCCCCAGCACTAAAGCCTCTTTATCCCTGGTTCTGGACTATCTGGCAGAGCTCCTCCATAAGGGTTTGTCTTACTCCTCTATCAAGACATATGCTTCGGTTATCTCAGCCTATGTCCAGGCGGATCAGCCTTTATTCTCTCAACACCTCTTGAAGCAGTTCCTCAGTGGTGTGGCTCACAACAAACCGCCAAGAAGGTCCCCTGCGCCAGCTTGGGATCTAAACTATGGCCTGGAAAAACTGACTGTCTGCTCTTTTGAGCCAGCTTCCTCAGCAGATCTCAAATACCTCTCTTGGAAGAATTCCCTTTTGCTAACCATCACTTCTGCTAGGAAGGTATCTGAGCTACAGGCTCTTATGGCCACTGAGCCCTTCATCATCTTCCACGCAGACAGGGTCTCTCTAAGAACCAACCTGTCCTTCATGCCTCAGGTGGTCTCTGAGGTAACCCTCAACCAGGCCATATGCCTACCTGCCTTCTTTCCTAAACCAACAGATAGAGGGGAGGGAATTCTGCATACCTTAGATGTGCACAGACAGTTGAGATTTTACCTTGACAGGACCAATTCAATCAGGAAAACTGACCAACTCCTGGTTTCATTTGCCCCTGGGGCAGAGGGGAACCCATTACTAAGCAGAACATTTCCAAATGGATCTCTCATTGTATACATTTCTGGTTCATTGGTCCTGGATCCAAAAGTGTGTGTCCAAGCCATCACATCCATCCACTGTGTCAGAGCCCATTAGGATTAGGTAACCATATCCTCCCTTTCCTCAACCCAGGTTCTCTGTTGAGCCTTTTAGCCCCAGGCTATGATCTCCCTATTTACAGGAGAGATCCTTTCAAAGGATTTCTAGACCTGCTGCTACAGACTCTTCTTTAAGATCAGTGAGGTCCACCAGGATTTTGTCTGAAGCAGACATGGACATGATGATGATGAAGTTCTTGAGGGCGCAGATTCAGTGGGGAGTCCTTCCAGTATTGACCACTGTCAGAGGCTCAGGAGCTATCTTTTCCTTTGCCATGATTGTGACTCTATCTCTGTTCAGACTTTCAGATTCAGCGGCCATGGATCTGAGTAGGCATCGAGGAATGCCTGTGACAGATCTGAAAGACTGTGTTTCTTCAACTCCGACTATGCCTCTGACTCTGTCTACTTTGACTGCCTCCAATCTTGATGGTTTTCAGAGGTCAGGGGTGAGCATCTAGGGGTTGTCTCTGAAGCTTTCAGATCCCTGCATCCCTCTCAGTACTTTGTCCTGTACATCTGGGTTCCATATTCAGATCCAAGGTAGATGGGTCTTCGGAGGTTGCCTTTGTCAGATTTCCTTGGAACCTATAGGGCTGCTTTAGGACCCATTTTGGTGTCTGCATTCATGGCTTTCAGGAGATCCCCTGTGTCTGGGGAGCAGATACCTTTTCCTCACTCTGAATTGTCTCTGCCTTCACTTGTTTCTGTGGGTCCTTTCTTCGTCCACGTTGGGGTATTCAGCCTTCCAAAGTATTGTGATATTCCAGGTATGGATTCTCCATCTGCTTTGGATTTTTCCCCGGAATACCCCTCTGGGAAAGAACACCATAAGCATGTGTGCAAAAGGAGAGAAGTAGTCTCTCACCCAGGAGTCCCTCACAAAGATACTGATTTTGATGACGAGGGGCCCCCCAGAACCCCTCTTGAAGACATCTCATTTGCTGATTTACTGGAGTTAAGACAGAAGGGGGGATGGTCCACTGAAGCACCCTCTCTGGAGGAATGGGTATTCCTTGAGGCTTTTGGGGCTAAGCCCATGTACTTCTTGAGTGGTCCCTCCTGCTGATGAACTGGTAGACCTGGTTTCTATGCGGGCTTGGAAGTAACCAAATGTGGTTGTACCAATCTGCCATAAACCTGATTAAATATTAGATATGATGTCAAGTTTCATTCATTCCTCAACATGTAGATTTGGATCTGATCCTCGGATCTGACTTGGCTGCTTTTTACAGCTCGTGGCCTACTGCAAACTCTCCAGCTCCTCCCTTACCTATAATGCTGTAGTCCTTCCATTCCTCAGATCTTGTTTGCCACCTTTGCGTATGGACGTGATTGCTGTCAGCTCTTGAGTTTTTAGTGAGTTACGAAAGCTTTCATTGTAATATCTTTTTCTTATATCTTTTTCTTGTAAGCTAATATCTTTTTATAACCTCACTTATCCCCATGTGTTTCTAACATATCTTTTTTTAAACAGCTTATTAAATTATCACGTGTGACATAGGCAATCATACATGTATATAAATGAAAAATAAACAACATTGACACCACTTTAGTTGCAAACATTATACATCACAGACACCATTGAAACAACTGTAGTTGCAAACATTATACATCACTTATAATCTGTCTAGTCATTGTCAGTGAAGCATTATATGGCTCATTCAAATCCTGGCTCTTAAACCTCATTCCTTCTCTGCATATATTTTTCCCAGAATTCCCATTTTTTTCTAGGTAATTTGCACCATCCCTTTTCTAAAGATCCCAATTCCAGTTGTTTTATCTCTGTTACTATATTTACTACTACTAGTAAAGTTGGTATAGACTTTGATTTCCATTTTCTAGTAATTGCTTTTTGGCAGCCACGATAATTAGATTTAGCAAGGCTTTAGCATATATATATATATATATATATATAGGCAATTCTGATTCTGTATCATAGCTCAAAAGAATCATCTCCCCAGTCAATATATATATATATATGCATATATATATATATATATATATATATATATCAGAGTGGTCCACAGGGAATCCCTAAACACCAGCTGACTACACTCCCAAAAAAAATATGTTCCCAGCCACCTCTTTCTTTCCCATCACACCTCTAACATTTGCTATCCACCTGAGGAAAAATTCTTTGGAGTCTACTTGGGGTATAAAAATACCTATGTAAACACTTCCAGGCAAAGATCCTAAATCTTCTAGACTTTGTTGCATATTTGGGAGCTATACATATATCCCCCCATTGTCTCTTTGTGAATTGCTTATCCAGTCTCTCTTGCCAATCCTGTCTAAGTTCCTCTCATTCTTATAATTATCATTCAATATTTTTTATGTTGTACTTATTCCATTTTTAATGGCAGCTTTTGTTCTAGATTATATTAAAAACTCTACCAGTGCTGGTCTTTATTTAGGACCCCCCCCCCATTTCTTTCTCTTTGCCTATACTCTGATATCAATCCTTGACAAGGAAGGTAATCTCTAACCTGCAGCCCAGATATATTCTTGACCTCTTCCCATTCTGTTACCTTTCTAGTTATTTGCTCCAAGTACATTGGTTCCTTTGCCAGTGTTCGACAGTAAATTCAAGCCCCCTGTTGCCTATTATCTGTATCCCTAACCACAGTCATCCCTATAGGCAGAATCTCTCTTCTCCATCCTTGTGCTGGTTTAGTTCTTAGAAAACTCCCTGCTATTCTGTGAATATAATACTCTGTATGGTTTTTGTTGTTCTCCTTAAGAGTCTGCATCCAAAATCCCAATCTCTCCTTATTTCTTGAACCCCCACCCTGTATCATCATCATTCATTTCCACTTTGATTTATAGTTTTCTGCTTGTGCTATGTGTAAGAGCCTTAACTGTGTTGCTCTAAAGTACCGCCTAATTGGGTAATCCTAGTCCGCCTTGTTCTGTTGGAAGAATAAGCTTATCCCACTTGACCCTTGCTGTTTTCCCTTCCCAGATAAAATCCTTCAACTTTTTTTTTTTAATTGCTATCCACAGCTTCTCTCCTCTGGTTGACAAAAATACACCTGACCTATGTATAAGACTAAAGGGACTAAAAACATTTGAATTGATTGTATCTTAGTATTCATATCCATATGACAAAGCTTCCAGTTTCTCAGTTTTTGTATTCACTTCTGTTTAGTCTCTTCCCACATATTTTTAGCTGCCACAACAGAGTCATTTCTAATCCATACTCCTAAATACTTCATTTTTATCATGTCCCCATGAATATGGATATTGTTGGACCCAATTTGTGTGTAGGTACATAATTTACCACTACTGCCTTTGTTTTAGCTTCATTAATTTTGTATCCTGAGAAGATATGAAACCGTTTTAAAATGTTCCAAAACACTGTAATGTCCCTTTCTGGTTTTGTCGTGTGTAAAATAATATCATCTGCAAATAGAGCCAGCTTTTCCTGACTACCATACCAATTATATCCTTGAGTTTCTGAGCACCTTATTTTCTTTGCCAGTGGTTCTAAATATAATGCAAACAATAAAGGGGAAAGCTGACAATCCTGCCTGGTTCCTCTACTCCAGCAGAAGTTATCAGAGAGGATGCCACCCACTTTAATTTTCACCTCAGATCCCTCATATATACTCCTAATCAATTTTATACTTGTATCAGGGAAAGCAAATGCTTCATTGCTGTGCTCATGAAGTCCCAGTCTTCTCTGTCAAATGCTTTCTCTGCATCAAGACCCATCAGTAACAGTGGTACTTTTTTACATTCTGCTTCCTTCTGGATCATCAGTGTTCTGTTAATATTGTCAAATATTTGCCTCCCCTCCACAAAACCACACTGCTCCATATCTATCAATTTTGGTATCATTTTTCTGTTATAGACATAAGCTCTTTATAGTCATAGCTTAGTATTGAAATGGGCCTGTATGAAGCTGGATCCAGTGCATCTTTACTCTTTTAGGTATTACCGTTACGACCGCCTTCTTCCAGCATGGTATTTCTCCTCCTCTTAAAAATACTATTAAACAAAACCTTCCAGATCTTTATCAGTTTTTTCCCTCCTAGCTTCCAAAGTTCCACAGGAATACCTTCTATTCCTGGGGACTTTCTTGTAGATTGGCTATACACAGCTGTTTTTGATCTCATCTCTTCCTATCCTGTTAGTATTTGAGCCTCATCTACCTCTAAACTTGGCATATTTAATTCTTCCATTAACATTTCCATTTGTACCTTTTTTGATTTTCATATTTTTCTGGTTTATACAAACTTTCATAAAATTTTTGAAATATTTCTAATACTTCTACAGAGTCTCTTGTTATCTTCCATGTTATAAGCTCCCTAAGCTTGGTGATGGCCCTTTCCACTTTCTGTTGGCTGAGTAGTTGTGCTAAAAAGTTTTCGTGCTCTAGAATTATCTAGAACAGCAATCTTTCTAAACTTTTGCATGTTATCCCTTATTTTCTGTTTAGCATTCTGCAGTTGCTCTTTTATCTTGTTTTGAGAGATTCCCCCTATTTTGCAATACTTTAACATTTGTCAGTCCCTCTAAATAATTCTTGTTACTTCTTAGCCATATCTCCCTTTCCTTTTTTTCTACCCCAATTTTAAATTTCACTTTAATTTTATCCCACTCCCTAGCTATATTTTCAGTGGAAATTTCTATCTTCTCAAGTAGCTTCTGAATTCATTCCAAAACCGATTCCTTAAATTCCTTTCTTTCTTTCTAGTGTATCTTGATACCATTGTTGGTAGTGTTTTTCCATAAGTGTTCCTTTTTACCTTTCTGGCAATCTTTCCCACTATTGTTGGTAATTTTTCCTTTCCTTTTCTTCCTAGTTAAAAAAATTATATATATATATATATATATATATATATATATATATATATATATATATATATATATATATATATATATATATATATATATATATATATATATATATATATATATGTGTGGGTCTAGTTTATTTCATTGAATATACACTTTTCCAAACGTTAAAAACTCAACATGACTCCACCGAAAATAAACCGAAGCAATGAATCACTGATATATTTTTTTTACAGGGAAACTAACAACTTGGCCACCAGGGTGAACTTTGTCCTCTTCCCCAGTATAGTGCAATCTCGGAGTTGGTAAATTTAGTAAGGGGAGGTGTGGGGGGTGCAGAATGGGTGCTTAATTTGCTTCCTTTTTTTTTTTTTTTTTTTTTTTTTTTGTGTCATGGTGGCCAAGTGATTAGTTTTCCTGTAAAAAAAAAATAAATAAATAAAAATAATCTGTGATTTTGTTTTGGTTTATTAAGTGTTCAGTGGAGTCGTATCTCAAGTATTTGACATTCAGATAAGGGTAAATTCAATGAAAGAAAGTAGACCCATATAGATAGGTAGATGTGTGTGTGTATGTGTGTGTGTGTATATATATATATATATATATATATATATATATATATATATATATATATATATGTATATATATATATATATATATATATAAATGTATATATGTATGTATATGTGTATATGTATATATATATATACTTGGCTAACATTATTTTTCTTTGCTGTGAATACTATTATTATGGCTGAAAAACCTTCCGAATTCAAAAAGTGTAAGGTGTGTGGGTACAAGATTCCCTTGTCTGATGCCCACTACTCTTGGTATATTGTTTGGGCTCTACCCATTTGGGAGTCCCTTGTAAAATTTGCAAATCATTCAGTCCTGGGGCTTCAGTGGATAGAAAGAACAAATTGATTTTGAAGAGATTTCTCCCCACTAGTTTTTCTGAATCGCTGGCTGGAGCTCATCCCTCCAAACAAGGCCATAAAGAGTCAAAGACATGACTTGCTGAACCTTCTGAATTTTCCACTATATCTTTGGATCCAAACAAGGAGCCGGCCAGGAAGATTTTGAAACTGTCGGATTTGAAGTCCAGATGTACACATCAGAATGCTTCAGACACAAGGTCTGCCTCATTGGATCTGGTTTTCTCAGAGCTGAAACGGTTTCCCCAGACCCATTATGCGTCCTCTTTGAACCCGGTCCCCTCTCAACTACCATTCCCCCTTCTTAGAAAGGTGCCGGCACACAAGATCTCCCTCCTTAGCTTCTTCTTCCCATTGTTCCAGGAGACTTACAGAGAGAGATAAGGATAGAATGATGGAGTTTCTCTCAGTACAGTTACAAATGGGAGCCCTCCTGGCCCCTACCCCCCTTCGGGTCCGGAGACCTTCACCAGTGTTACTCCACCCATCTTGGCTTCTTCTTCAGTCCATACTATAGTTTTAGAGCCCTTGGATTTGAGCTTTCTTGGAACTCTGTATTGGATCCGAAGATGGTAGTGTCTTCAGATCCGATACCTTCTCTGAGTGTAGTGGCTCTGAATGTGTCAGAGCTGGATGACTGTCAGAGCAAAAGTGCCATTGTTGGCTCAGAGGTGGCAAGAATCTACTCCAAAGCAGTCAGAGCCTTCTCTGCCCCTCGGAGCTTCAATACTGAACAGCTCAGGTCTGACTTCTGCCTCAGGTGGACTGCCTTCGGGTCAGAGAGAGACAGTCCAGAAGCATGTCTTCTCGACTCTATCGGCGTCCTTCTCCATAGGGCATTTCTGCCTTTGTGATCATAGATAGAGTATTCTCTAGTAGAATTTAGGCTGTTTCATCCCCTTCAGATCTTCCATCTGGTTCCCAGATGTCTTTATGCCGTGAGCCTCATCATTCTACCACACAGGGACAGCCACCCCAAAGTCTCCAGGCCACCCAACAGGATATTCTTATTTCTTCTAAGACTTCTCCAGAACACACCACCGAGGAAGTCCTTAGGAAGGGAAAGTGCAAGAGGAGGCACTTAGACTCACCTCAGGAGTCAATCACAGAAGATACTGATTTTGATGAAGGGAAAGGGTCCCTAAGATAATCACCTGATGACGTTTCCTTTGGGGACATTTTGGAGATCATTAAGCAAAGGGGTAGTTGGTCTATTGGTAACCATTCCCAAGAGGAACTGGTATTCCTGGAGGCATTTGGGTCTGGCCCGTCTACTTCCTGGGTGACTCCGCCTGCCGATGAGCTCACTGAGTTGATCTCTTGGTTGTGGAAGGAACCTGATTCTGTTGAGCCAGTCCCCAAGAGAACATGTAGGATCCTGGCACCACCCAAAGGGAAAGAGGTTTGGAGCAAGAGAGTACCAGTAGATGCCATGGTTGTAGCGGTGGCTACAAAGAAAGAATTTGCAGATCAGAGATTTGGGAAACATGTTTATGCTTCAGGAACTTTTGCTCTTGGATCTCTGAAATATTTGGCTCATTTTACCAGACTACTGAGGGATTTGGTTAAAGAACTCTCCAAATCCCTCTCAGGAGCAGTAACTGCTGAGGCATAGACTCCATTGTATCACAGCTGGCTACCTTACAGTCCATTACTAATTCGTCTATGAGGCTAATTTCACATACAGCTGAAGGTACCTGAAGGACAGTGGGTTCAGGCATTTCCTTTAGGAGGCATGTCTAGATGCGCCTGTGGGATTTTGCGAAGCACTTCAAGTCCTGCTTCGCCAACACTGCTTTTGATGGAAGTTCGTTGTTTGGCCCCAAAGTGAAGAACACACTCTCCAGGTGTGAGCAAGATGGTAAGACCCTGTCTGCAGTGGGCGTACATTTTTAGACTCCTCAAAGAATCTTTTCTAGGAATCAACGAGGAGGTTGGAAAATGTGGTTCAGAAAATTCCATGGTCCTTTGCATGATCCACATGGAGATAGTAACCCCAGGGGCAGAGGGGAACTCGTCTTTAACTGTAAACAAAATTCCCAACATCCCATCCAGTCATAGGAAAGCAGCAGTGCTAGAAATAAAAAAGCTGCTAGAAAAAAGTCATCTAAGAGGTCCCCCCAGACCAGAAATTATCTCAAGATTTTTTCAGTGCCAAAGAAAACAGGGCCTGGAGACCAGTTTTGGATCTCAGCAAACTGAACAAATCGGTTCAGTACACAGTTTCAGATGGTCATGGTTCAGTCCATTTTGCCTTTCCTGCACAAGGATGACTGAATGTGCTCAATAGATCTTCAGGATGTGTGCTATCACATAAAAATGAACAGAAGATCCAGGAGATAACTCCACTTCCGGCTAGAAGCCTGTCATTACTAATTCAGAGCACTACCCTTTGGCCTCACCACAGCCCCCAGGTTGTTCACCAAATGCTTGGCAGTAGTAGTAGCCCACTTGAGACTACTTTGATTCTGAGCATTTCCTTGCCTGGACGACTGGCTAATTAATGGTAATGACCAGGCATATACTGATCAAGGCAAGCGACTGTGTACTCCAGTTGTCCTCTCACTTAGGCATTATACTCATTCTCAACAAATCTAACCTAGAACCAACTTAAGTGCTAGAATTCATAGCAGCTTTGTTCAACACTGTATTAATGATAGCCCCCTCCCCCTGCCAAGGGTATACACTATAAGATTTCAAGTCAAAAAGATAATTCATAATTCTTCACTTTCAGCCTGACTGATTCTACAGGCATTAGGGTCAATGTCTGCTGCCATAATTCTGGTTCCATTGGCAAGGTATACCATATGCATAGCCAGCCTTAGGCATAGGCCAACTAGGTGGCCACCTAGGGGGCCGGTCTAGCAGGGGTGCTTTTCCAGTATTTATTTGGTGTAGGTGGGCCAGGATGGGGGCACCAGGTAATGTGGTGGGGGGGTGCCGTGGAGCCCTTTTGCCTAGGGCACCAGTTGACCTAGGGCCGCTCTTGACCATATGTGGTCCATTCTTTACAAGCCTTTGTCCACCGAGATCAAAATAAGCCAGGCATGCAAAAGATATCTCAGGTGGTGGATTTATTCAGAACAGATTTTACAAGGCCGACCATTCATACTTCCTCAACCCAAGACCATAGTGACTACAGACACATCCCAATTTGGGTGGGGGGGGGGGTCACTTCTTGGGAAAAACAGTCCAAGGCACTGGTCACCAGAAGAGGCCAACCTGTTTATCAGTGTCCTAGAAATGAGAGCAGTTCTCCTAACATTGCAGGGCTTACAGGGATCTCTCTCTTCAGGGACTATTGCAGTTCAAACAGAAAATGTGTCAGTAGTCTGGTGTAGCAATAAACAAGGAGGAACCATATCTTACCCCTTATGTCAAGAAGCTCAGAGAGAGTGGCAATGAGTGATCTCATCCAATCGATTTCTGATAGCAAAGCACATTCCAGGGAAATCCATCCTATTACCTTACAAGTGGTCTCTTAACTAGGAAATTGCGGTAAAGATATTTCACCAATGAGGCCAGCCATGCTGCAACCTCTTTGCATCTCCCAGCAGCAACAAAAGAGCAGGATGTTCTTCGTGTTTCACTGTTGCAGTCATCACATTTGGGTTATCTACTTACAGTAGCCCTCAGTCGGCCTGATTATCAAAGTCTTGGGTCCTGCGTCAGTTGCTGTCTCATCTTCCGTAATGTTAGGTAGTCAGAGGTATAAGGTATGCAGCCAATGCCATTACATCAGTCTTTCTTGCCGTGCGGTGCCCGAAGCAGAAGCAGTTCGCAAGTGCCGGTCAGCCAACTCCTGAAATTTTCATTTTCGAGTTTCAGAACTGAAGTCTTCAACTAAGCTAAGTACCCCATTGGGGAAACATTTTCTTGCTCTAAACCGATGTCAGTAAAAGTCAATAATTGTATTTCTTGTGGAAAGCAAATACCTCAGAAAGATTTTAATTTGTACTGTATTCCTTGCCTAGGCCCTGACCACGACGTACCTCGCTGTCAGTTGGTGCCTTATTTAAACAACGAACTATCCGTCGGTATATTTACGCTTCTAAATATTTTGGTACTTGGTTCAATTACCCAGATATGGCTTCGGTAAGCCACCTGACTACCGACATTCCGAAAAAACGCAAAGGTAAAGACAGAGACAGACTGCATAGGTCCAAAGCTGCCGACGACGCTTCTCCTAAGCTAGTCGCCAGTTTGCCGGTACTCAGGCGCTTTTGCAGCCCCTGATATTCGCTACTTCAGATTTGCAGGCCTCTACTGAGACCCATTCGGAGTCCAGTATGCTGCAAGATGCTTCAACTGTGTAACCTGCAGATGTCACTACCTTGGATGGGTCTGGAGCCACTGTGCAGGCACCAGCTTCTGAGGGTGTATTCAGGCCTACTGACTTGCATATTAAACCGACGCCATCTTCTTCTTCAAGGCCTAAAACTCGATCCATGCCTAGAAAACCGACGCTCAAACCGCATGGTCAGGCCTCTATGCTTAAAAAAACAAATGATAAGAATGGCTGAAGACCTTATTACTTTAATCAGGGGAAGCCAGCCTTCCCCCTCTAAGAGACCTAGGACTGAGTTTGCTTATGATTCTTCTGATCAGGATTCTGAAATGTCTGTTTCCTCTGATGACCAGGATTTACCCTTATCTACCTATGAGGATTTTGATGCAGATGACTCTATTCCCTCTGCTTCCCCTCCAGAGGATTTCTCTTTTGGTGAACCCTTGCATACTCTTAGGGAGCATTTTCGCTAGGAAAGCCAGGATTACTCTGACTCTAAAAAGAGGCTTAGGAATTTCTTACTCTTGCCCCAACACAGGCCTTTAACTGTCCCTCCTGTACTGGACATTGTTGATGATGCCTTTTTGGAGTCTCGCTTGGCCCCTGACTCTTTACTTCTTGCTCCCAGAAAACCAGATAGATATTACAGGGTTCCTGACTCTCACAAGTTCCTCTTTATCTAAATCCTACTGCGGATCCTGAGACCATTTCACAGGGCCCCAAGGGCATTAAGGCTACTAATGCCAAAAATCCTACCCCCTCTGATAGAGATTCCATGGCGCTGGACAGATGGGGTAAGAAGGTATACACTTCTGCAGCCTTGGCCATTAGGGCCTTAAACTGCCAGTTTCATATGTTAAAGTATCAGCAGCATATTATTGGATTGCTTGAACAGAAAATGATGTTGATTCCAGGCTCTGCTGAAAATAAAGATTTACAGGATTTAACGGACTGTGGTGGTGGTGCTGCGGTAGCGTTGTTGCCTCACAGTTAGACATTGCTCGTTCGATTCTCAGAGCGTCTTCTGTGTAGCGACATGCGTGAATGGGCGTTCCTTCGTTGATGGTTGTGCATTATGCCCGGCAAGCCAGTACGTAAAAATCTATTGCCAATCATTAGCGGACCGGAGTTCCGCTGCGGCGACCCCTAACCAGGAAAAGCCGAAAGACACAAACAAACAATGCATTCTGCTGAACAAGTTGGAAAACATACTTTGCAATGTGGTTTTGATTCACAAGAGGCATCTTGCAGGGCTGCTGTCACTGGGTCTGTACTTAGAAGGCATGCTTGTCTTAAGGAGCAATCTTTACCAGATCATGTTAAAGCTAAATTGTTGGATGCTCCCTTAAACCAGGACCGCCTTTATTGGCAACAAAGCAGAAGTAGTACTTAAAAAGATGGAGGAAAAAGCTAAATCTATGCAAACTGTTAAAGATTTCATGCAAGTACAGCCTCCCAGATTTAGTAGACATTGGCCCTCTAAGAATTGGTCCTTTCCTGCCTCTTCCAGGCCTTCTCAGTCCAACCCAGAACCAGCAGAACACAGTCCCAAGGTTCTCACAGGACTAAGCTGTGGGAGGCTCCCACCTCCAAACAGGGAGTAGTAAGACTCCTCCCTATGGTAAACTGTCTAAATGACTTAACTTTAAAACTTCCAAGCCCTGCACAACTGACTGCTCCTTGAGGGCGAAAGATTGCCCTGCAGGCAAAAAACTGGGAACTCATTACCCAAGACAAATGGGTTTTAAATATAGTTTCCCAAGGATACAGATTCCACTTCCACACCTTACCAACCTCAAACGGTTGGCCAGATCTACCCCAAAATCAGTGGGCAGAGGCTCAAAAGCTTTCTCTCTCTCTCTCTCTCTCTCTTTTAAGTATCTGGGCTGTTCAGACTGTTCCAGAAGAGGAAAGGGAACAAGGTTTCTACTCAAGACTTTTCCTGGTGCCCAGAAAAGACAACTCCTGGCGTCCTATCCTGGACATCTTTATCCTAAACACATTTTTGGGGATCCCAAAATTCAAGATGCTAACTCTTCACCAGTTGCTTCCTATGCTAGGCAAGGATGCCTGGTTGGCAACACTGGATTTAAAGGAAGCCTCCCAGCACATCTCAATCAGGGAATCTTGCAGAAGATACCTACGCTTCAAAGCAGGCTACATGTAGTATCAGTTCTGTGCACTGCCCTTTGGCTTATCTACTGCACCCAGGGTATTCACAAAGTCCCTAGCTTCGGTCATTGCATTTTGCAGGCAAAGAAATATTCAAATATACCCATACCTCGATGATTGTCTAATTCAGGCAGAAAGCCAGGACATACTATTGAATCATCTGGCGTTTGTACAAAAATTGCTAACTTCTTTGGGGTACACCATAAACGAAAATAAATCATATCTTGTACCCTGCCAACAAATTATATTCCTGGGAGCAAGCTTGAACACAACTTCCCAGATGGCTTTCCTCACGCCAGAGAAACAAGTTCATTTGACAGCCTACTTCAAACTACTGGCCACAAAGACCCAGCTATCTGCAAGGAAAATACTGCAAGCCTTGGAGTTCATGGCCTCCTGCATTCTCCTAATTCCATGTGCAAGACTACATATGGGGAAACTACAATGGTATCTAAACTGCCTATGGTGTCAACATTCTCAGGATCTAGAAGCAATGATTCCTATCATACCTTGCCTACAGATAGAGTTCCTTTGGTGGGCAGAGGCCTGCCACCCAAACAAGGGACTGCCATTCACTCTACCCCCTGCCGCCCAAACCCTAACAACAGACGCATCAGACTATGCAATGGGGGCTGACTTGGCAGGGAAGTACATTTAGGGCAAATGGAACCCAAGTCAAATGCACCTGCATATCAATCAAAAAGAAATGTTAGCTGTACAGAATGCTGTGACAGCCTTCAAGGACCACATTCTTCCAGGACAGTTAATGGTAAAGACGGACAACACCACTGTTATGTGGTACATAACCAAGCTGGGGGGAACCCACTCATACCCTCTCTGCTGACTACCCATGGCTCTGTGGAACACAGACTTGAGCTACCAAGTGCACCTACAGGCTCAATTCCTGCCAGGAAAGCTAAATACACTGGCAGACGAACTAAGCAGAAATCTCATGGACCCACACGAGTGGAAAATGGAACCAAAGATATTCAACATGTTGAGAAACAAATGGGGGAGCCCAGAGATAGACCTGTTTGCCTCCCCCTAGAACTACCAGTTGGACAAATTCTGCACAAGGACTCCCACAAACAAGCTTGGAAAGTGGATGCCCTGTCCTTCGCCTGGAAAAACCTATCTGTTTATGTCTTTCCACCTCTGCCTCTCCTCTCCAAGGTACTACTAAAGATCAAACAGACCAAACCAAGGATGATACTGATTGCACCAGACTGGCCATACCAACACTGGTACCCCCTTTTGCACACTGTGTCACTGCTGGCACCATGGCACCTGCCTCAGACCCCTGCCCTGCTGTCCCAGCAGGAGGGCCAGATTCTGCACCCTCAGCTTCAAACCCTGAACCTGGCAGCCTGGCTCATTACCTGATCTCTCCGTTACCATCCCTCAGTAAGCAAGAGTTGGATGTCATTCTGGAGGCAGGGAGGCCTAGTACTAGAAGTTTTTATGCTGAAAAATAAAAAAGATTCTGTTCCTGGAACCAAACTCAGGGGATGGGCACAGCAGCACCGAAGTTACCTCAGATTCTTCAATACTTAACTGAGATGCTTCACAAGGGCCTTTCCTTTTCCTCCATCAAAATTCATGCCTCAGCCATTTCAGCTCATTACAACACAGAACCACCCCTTTTCTCTCATCCACTGCTGAAGCAGTTCCACAGAGGGGCCAAAAACTTAAGACCACCCATGAGAGCCCCTACTCCAGCCTGGGACCTTAACTTTGTATTGGAAAAACTCACTCTACCTCCTTTTGAGCCACCTGCAAATTCCTTTCTTGGAAAACAGCCTTCCTTTTAGCCATCACTTCAGCAAGAAGGGTGTCTGAATTACAGGCCCTTATGGCCGTGGAGCCTTTCATCATCTTTCATGTGGACAAGGGTGTCCCTCAGGACCAATGCCTCCTTCATGCCCAAGGTGGTATCCAGTGTGGCTCTTAACCAGTCCATTCATTTGCCAACCTTCTTTTCCAATCCACAGAACAAAGGGGAAATAATACTGCACTCCTTAGATGTGCACAGACAACATAGATTTTACTTGGACAGGACTAAACCTCTCAGGAAATCTGAACAGCTGCTGGTTGCATTTGCTGCAGAGGTGGAAGGGAAGGCCATTTCAAAGCAAACCATTTCTAAATGGATAGGCATTCATTTCTGCTGTAAGCACCATGGAAATCCCACCTCACAGGAGATAAGACCACATTCGACCAGGGCTGCATCTACCTCTACAGTCTTTCTCAGAGGTGTCCCTACCAGGGACATCCTAGAACCTGCTACCTGGAGTTCTGTACATACCTTCACCAAGCATTACCATTTGCCAATTTTCTCTAAATCCAGAGCTGGCTTTGCCTCTGCAGTCTTGCAGGGCCTTATAGCTGGTCCTAATGGTATCTAATTTCCTCCTCCCATCCTTAGCTTTGGGAATCTACCCAAATGTGATGACTGCAGCAGTGAAACATGAAGAACATTAAACAGTTGTGTACACTTGCCATAAATGTAGATGTTCGAGTGTATTCACTGTTGCAGTCCTGGTTACCCTCCCTCCAGCCCCCTGACTTCTTTTGGCTATATCTCTACTCTCCTTTACTATGCTTAAAAGCTTTTTGGTGTATTTGCTTTTTTGTTGGAGGTGTAACCTTGTATATAAAATTGCTTCCCATTATGGGGGGACCTGACATCTGGGGCAAGAAAAACTGATGTAATGGCATCGGCTGCATGCTTTATACCCCTAACTACCTGACGTCATGGAAGATGAGACAGCAACCGACGCAGGACCCGAGACTTTGATAATCAGATCAGCTGAGGGCTACTGCAAGCAGACAACCCAAATGTGATGACTCCAACAGTGAATACACTCGAACATCTACATTTATGGTAAGTGTACACAACTGTACTTTCTTTGCCCTGATTCCCCTACTGGGGAAGTCATCAAGAGGTGCTGTTCTTCACAATTGTCCCCCTGGTCTCCTCTGTGCTTACCCCCAACTCTTCTAAGTCCCAAGTTTCTTCAGAAAGCGTTTTGATTGAAGAGCACAGTCATCCCCATTGCCCCTTACTGGCCTCGTCAGATATGGCCTCATCAAGTTCATCTTCCTTGGATCCAATTCCCTACTGTATGTCTTATCCGACAAACATGATTCATCTGGACATTTTGGGCCTAAAATTGACCACATGGTTTCTCCAATTCCATTGATAGCTAGACAACCTAGGCTCTCCTCCCCTGTCTGTCACATCCCATTGTTTGCTCAGAAAGCTTCCACTAGGAAGATTTACAAGTGAATGGAAAAGATTTGTTGTTTGGGCTCAACAGAAAGACAATGACCCCTTTTCAGTACCATTACCCAAGATTATCAAAGTTTTGGGTACTATTTTTAATAAAGGGGCTACTTCTTCACCAATTAAGTACAGTTGGCTGTTATTTCTAATTTTCATGTCAGAATTACGATTCTTCTTTAGCTTCTTCACGACTGTGTAAGGCATTTATTTATTAAAGGAACCTTTTTACTGAAACCTCCCTTCAAAGATCCTACAACATCATGGAATTTGAACCAAGTCTTACAAGCCATGACTCAGTAACCATTTGAACCAGCTGCTAAAATGAGAGCTAAAGTTTTTAACTTGGAAAACAATATTTTGGTAGCTGTGATATCACCTAGAAGAGTTTCAGAACTTCAAGTCTTATTTTCTAAACCCGCTTTATTTGATTTTTCATAGAGTGTATTATGAACCAGTCCATCTTTTCTTCCTTAGGTATTGTCAGGATCCAACAATAATCAATCCATCACCCTTCCAGTCTTCTTCACAAATTTCTCCAACTATTTTGCATTTGTTGGACGTTCACTAACAATTACATTTTTATCTACATAGAACTGACAAATTCAGAAAGGTAAATCAATTATTTGTCTCCTTTTCGGAATCGAGATTGGGTAAGACAGTTACCAAAATAACTTTAGCTAAGTGGCTAACTGATTGCATTTTTTTTGTCTACAGTAAATTGTTTTGTCCCTGCCAAAACCTTTCAGAGCTCATTCAGCTAGATCCATGACAACCTCTTCAGTATTTCCGTCCTGATACTACATGGGTGATATTTGTGCTGCAGCCATTTGGCTAATCCTCATCTTGGCTAATCCACATACTTTTATTGCTCATTAGAAAGTTGATCTTGTCTACAGGAGAAGAGCAGCGTTCGACTCAACAGTACTCAGGAATATCCTTTCTTTCAAAATGGAAAGGGATGATGTTGAAACGGGGGAAGCTCAAGACACATTTAGAGACTGGGATTTTGGGTGCAGGCCTTTAAGGAGAATAACAATAATACAAATTATACCATGACCCCCAATTATTATTCCAAAACGTGCACGCTGATTGGCCAGCGTGCCCATTGTAAATCGAGTTATACTAATGGAAAAAGGTCCGGTCGCCCGGACTTTTTTCCATTAGTATAACTCGGTTTTTAAAACACTGTCTCGCTATGTTAAATGGGTTTAACATAGCGAGACAGGTTTTAAAAAAAAGCAACGGAGAAAGCAAGAGTTCCGTTGCTTTTTTTTAGTGTTTCGCTATGTTAAATGAGTTTAACATAGCGAGACAGTTGTAAAATAAGCAACGGACATCTCCGTTGCTTATTTTAAAGCTGTCTCGCTATGTTAAACCCATTTAACATAGCTAAAAAAGGCAACGGAGATCTTGCTTTCTCCGTTGCTTTTGCCCACAGCTCTGGTGTACTGCGCAGGCGTGCAGTACATCAGAACTGCCACAGATGCCAGACATCTGCGGAAGGGCAGCAAACAGGCATTATACTGTGCCATTATTTAAGAAAAGTAATAGTTTCTTTTCTTAAATAATGTCATGGTATAATAGCAATAACCCACTTCTGGGTGTGGGTAATGCTGTATTTACCCACGGTTGGCTTTGTTTGGTCCCGAGGGCGAAGCCACGCCAACCGTGGGTAAATCCAGCATTACCCACACCCAGGCGTGGGTTATTGCTATAATATTGTATCCATAAAGTAGCAGAAAGTATTCTAAGAACTAAGCCAACATGGGAATGGAGAAAGGAGATTCTGCCAGTAGGGATGATAGCAGTTAGGGATTTAGAAAAGACTGGGCTGGAATTTATTGGAGAAAATTGGCAAAGGAACCAAGGTATTGGGAGCAAATAACTAGAGAGGGAAAGTAATAAAATGGAAAGAGGCCAAAAATGTATTTGGACTGCAAGTTGGAGATTGCCTTCCCCATCAAGGATTGATATCAGAGTATAGGCAAATGGAAATAAATAGAGGGGTACTAAATGATAGTAGACCAGCACTGGTAGAGTTTTTAGTAGAATCTAGAACAGAAGCTGCCATTAAGAAAGGAATAATTAGTAGAGCATAAAAATATTGCATGATAACTATAAGAATCAATCAGAGGAGGTTAGAAAGTATTGGGAAGAGAGATTGGATAAGCAATTCACAAAGAAACAATGGGAGGATATATGCATGTCTCCCAAATATGCAAAAAAATCTAGAAGATTTAGGATTTTTGCTTGGAAATGTTTACATAGATATTTGTATACCCCAAGTAGACGCCAGAGAATTTTTCCTCAGTTAGACAGCAAATGTTGGATGTGTGACAGGGAAGAAAGAGGTATTTGAGAACATATTTTCTGGGGGTGTGGTGGGTTGGCAGACTTTAAGGATTCCCTGCAGGATGCACTGTCGGAGATGCTGGATGGGCGGATTGGTCTGACAAGGGAGATGATTTTTCTGAGCTATCATACAGAATCAGAATTGCCTAGACGTGGTAAGGCCTAGCTGTGTTTAATTATGGTGGCTGCCCAAAAAACAATTACTAGAAAGTGGAAATCTAAACCAACAATATTAGAAGTAGTAAATATAGTAACAGAGATAAAACAACTGGAACTGAGATATTTAGAAAAGGGTAGAGGCAAACTACGTAAGAAAAAATGGGAATTGTGGGAACAGTAGATACAGAGGAGGAATGAGGTTTAAAAGAAGCCAGAACTTAAATGAGCTATGTAATGTGTGACTGAAATTGATTGGGCAGATTATAAGGGATGTATAATGTTTGCAACTGTGAGTGTGTCTGTATGGTTTGTGATGTAAAATGCTTGCGACTAGGATTGTGATGGTGTGTTTTTTCATTTATATAAATGTATGATTGCCTATGTCGTAAGTGATGGTTTAATAAAGATGTTTCTTGTTTAACAAAAAGGCAGGAATTGAATAATTTATGAAATGTGAAGTATAATGTTTGATGTTATGTAGTCCAATCTCGCCTACATTCTTACCCGTGGGTTCGGAGCCGAATGTCGGCTCTGACTTGGCCAACTTTTTTAGCTCAAAGTGTTTCTATTGGCTGGGCTAAGATGGTATCCCATGCTGCATTGCTCTCTATCCCCAGATCTTGTTTGCCGCTCGTGTAGCTTGGAAGTACCCCTTTTCTTCATTTTCAGAGAATTTGTTGCAAAACAAAAAGCTATTTTAATAGCTATTGTGTGTTCTTGTCTTGTGGAAAAGTTGTGTTTTTGATCATTTTTTCTGTGGTATCCCACTAGCTGCTTTGTCTGTCTCCTTGCTTTCCTTGTGTCATAAAACTTTACCGGGTCTAAAAACCGTTTAAATTAGAGGTTTTAGTCCTTTCCCCCTTGTGTTGTGTCTAAGGATCGTTTAACTTAGAGATCTTGTAGTTTATTTGTGGTAGGCTTTTCCCGCCTTGTGACTGTTTGACCGTTGGTCCTTTTATTCAGTGATTATTTGTCTTTGGTGCTTTATTATTGTTGGTTAACGATGTCAAAAAATACTAAGGAGCACAAACCCTCGGGCTTCAAGAAATGCTCTAGGTGCAGTTATAAAATGTCCATTAACGATGGACATTCTGTCTATGTGTATTGTCTGGGAGTAATTCATCTCCAGGAGTCGTGCAGTTTCTGTCATGCCTTTAGTCCACGAGTTCTTCAGGAAAGGAAGAATAAATTGATTTTGAAGGGACTTCTGAAACCCTCCTTCGAGGAGGTTCTGGAGAGTGCTTCCAGCTCTGAGGCAAAATCCTCTAAATCAAAAAAGAGATTTCTGGCTCCATCAGTCTCCTCGGAGCCGCCGGAGAAAATAGCAAAGTCTGCTTCGACATCCTCGGCTCCATTGTCCTCGGGGCCGCAGGGAGTGTCAGTTGTTATGGAACCTGCTTCGGCTCCAATCTTCTTAGAACCTGTTCGGAGCCGATCGCCTAGCATTAGGCCAGTATCCCCTCCTCGCAGGTCCCCTTCGAAGAGGAGGTCTCGATCTCCTTCTCTATCCTTTAAATCCTCCAGGACATTATCAGATGTGGACGTCGATAGAGTGGTGCAGAGACTCCTTCAGTCACCAGTTCTGGCAAAATTGTTCTCGGCTCCGATCCAGTCGGCTCCGGAGCCCGTCCCTCAACCTGTTTCGATACTTCCTCCTCCGAGCACACCTCAGCTTTCGGAGCCGGAGTGCTCGGCGCCTTGTGATGTCCCTAGGTCGGTTCCGACAGCCCCTCCTGGCTTAGTGCCGACGTCAGCTCCGACCTCGTCAGCGCCATCCACAGGATTCAGGACTCAGGATTCTTCGGTAGGACCCGAGGGAGAGGTTTCGGGACACCTCTCGGTTCCTAATCTCCCTCTCGGTACTTCGACGCAGGGAAGTTTGACTCCTGTCGTGGCTTCGGAGGCTGGCCATTCTTCGGAATCGGGGGGGACCAGCCTTCGAGGCCATGCGGTGCACGCTGTCCAGGTCGTCAGCGGCATCATGTGGGCCGGTCATTCTGTCCCCTACTACACCGGTGCAGGTCTCTGATCGCCATCTATCTCTAGACAGCGGGGCCTAAAGGCCTCAGGGTACCCCCATGAGTGGTCCCCACATTTTTGAGGGCCCCTCAGAGTTTTTCCCTGAGGAGCCACCCAGAAAGAAGACATGCAAGAGGAAGCACATAGATTTCCAGGATGAATCTCTCACATCAGACACCGACCTCGAGGAATTGGGGGGGTCCCCCAAGTCATCCGCTGAGGATGTTTCTTTCTCTGACATCCTAGAGATTTTGAAACAAAGAGGTGACTGGCCATCCAAAGCCCCCTGCAAGGAGGAGTCGGTCTTCCTGAAGACCTTTGGTGCTCAGTCCTCCGCCTCCTGGGTATCTCCACCCTTCGACGAGCTTCTGGATTTGGTTTGTCAAAGGGTGTGGGAAACTCCTGACTCTGTGGAGCCAGTCCCCAGGAGACCCAATAAAGTTTTGTCTGCTCCTCCTGATAAGGAATTTCTGTCCAAGGGAGTCCGTGTGGATGCCATGGTGGTGGCAGCTGCCACTCAGAAGGAATTAGCCGAGACTTCTTACACCGTCCATCCCCCTAACAAAGAGTCTAGGACCATGGACCGGTACGGGAAGCGTACCTTTTCTTCAACGACCTTTACCTTACGGTCACTGAATTATTTATCACACTTTACACGGCTCCAAAGAGATCTCCTCAAGGAGCTTGGAGATACTCTCACAGGTAACGTTTCTGATGCGGTGGCCCAGACAGTCAACGCTCAGATGTCTACCCTCAATTCCATTGCAAACTCCTCCATGAGACTAATCTCATATGCAGCCGAAGGAGCGAGTAGGGCAGCAAGTTCAGGAGTTGCTGTTAGGAGGCAGGCCTGGATGCGCCTTTGTCATTTCGCAGAGGCCTTCAAGTCTTCATTCACCGACGCCCCTTTTGATGGTTTCTCTTTGTTTGGAATCAAGGTAAAAGACACCCTCACCAGGTGCGAGTAGGAGGAAAAAACTCTGTCTGCCGTAGGAGTCCATTTTTCCCTTCCCTCTAGGCCTTATCCCAAGGCCCAGAGGGGTGGCAAAATGTGGTTCAAGAAATCACAGAGGATTTTTCCCGGTGCACAAGGTGAGCCCCCCTCCAGAGGCAGGGGAGGGGTGGTTATTCAGGGAGATGCCGCCCTAGGGGGAGAGGAGGCCCCCTCAACTTGGGAGACTGCGATTCCTTTTGTGGTTCTCCCTACTGCCGCTCCTGATGGGAGGCCCGACTGTGCATTTCCGGAGCCAGTCGGGGGTCGAATCTCATTATACCCAGAGGCCTGGCAAGACATCACCTAGGACCAATGGGTTCTATGAATAATTTCCAGAGGATATGATATCACCTTCTCGTCAAATTCCCCTCCAATCAAGAAAATACCGGATGTTCCACCCAGTCAAAGGGATTACGCAGCTTCAGAAGTTTCAAAGCTGCTAGAAAAAGGAGCCATCCAACATGTCCCCTCAGACCAGATCGGATTAGGGACTTACTCCAGATTCTTTTTGGTGCCGAAAAGGACAGGGGACCTGAGACCCATATTGGATCTCAGCCAATTGAACACCCACGTGCAAAAATCCAAGTTCCGAATGGTCACATTGCAGTCTATTCTCCCATTGTTGGGAAAAGAAGTGTGGATGTACTCCATCAACCTCAAGGATGCCTACTACCACATAAAGATGGACAGGGCATCCAGAAGTCACCTACGCTTCCAGCTGGGAGCCAGTCATTTTCAATTTCGAGCCCTACCCTTTGGTCTCACCACAGCCCCCAGGGTGTTTACAAAATGCATGGCAGTGGTGACTGCTCACTTGAGACGTCAGGGATTCCAAGTGTTTCTGTATCTGGACGACTGGCTCCTTACTGCCACGACCAGGCATCTACTACTTCAGACCAGGGACACTACTATCAATCTATGTCAACAGTTGGGCATCACATTGAACTGGGAAAAATCTGCCTTGTTGCCCTCACAGTGTGTCACTTTTATAGGCGCCGAACTAGACACTGTCCTCATGCGGGCGTTTCTACCACAGGAAAGAATCAGAGTCCTACAACAACAAGTTCACGCCTTGCTCCCTCTGAGAAGAGCGAAGGCAAGATGGGTCCTCCAACTGTTGGGGACAATGGCTGCTATGATTATGTTAGTCCCTCTGGCAAGGTTACATATGAGGCTCCTTAAGTGGCTTCTCTTTGCCCAGTGGTTTCTTCAACGTCTTCCACTTTCTCACCCTATTCCACTCACAGACAGGTGCAAACAGGATCTCAGTTGGTGGCTTCGCACCGACAACCTGAATGCAGGAAAGCCCTTTGTTCCTGCGCCCTCAATTGCCACGGTGACCATGGATGCCTCCCAGATGGGGTGGGGGGGCATTATCTAGGCAGAACAGTCCAAGGCACGTGGCAAGAGCACGAGATGCATCTGCATATCACTGTCCTGGAGATGAGAGCTGTGCTACTAGCGTTGCAAGCACTTCAGAGTTTTCTTCCTCTTGGGACTATTGCAATCCACTCAGACAATATGTCAGTGGTGTGGTATCCGAACAAGCAGGGAGGATCCAAGTCTTATCCCCTTTGCAGAGAGGCCATGCGAGTGTGGCAGAGGGCAGTGTCTTCCCAACGTTTTCTGGTGGCAACGCACATTCCGGGGAACTCCAATGTGATCGCAGACAGGCTAAGCAGAGCTATTCTGATGCCTTACAAGTGGTCCCTGACAGTTGCAGAACAGATCTTCCACAGGTGGGGTCAGCCTTGCTTCGACCTTTTTGCCAGCCCCCTCAATGCCAAATGCAGCAGCTACTTTACCTTGATCCCCCCTCAGGGGGAGTCACCCAGGGACGCTCTAGTCCACGATTGGCCCTCCGGGCTCCTATATGCCTTCCCTCCGGTCCCCTTGCTGTCAAAGGTTATTCAGAAAGCGCAATCCTTGGGAAGCAGAATGATTCTGATTGCCCCACACTGGCCATGCCAAATTTGGTTCTCCTTTCTCCATCCCTATCTCATGGATGCTCCTTGGATTCTGGACCCACAACCAGACTTACTGACACACATGTCAGGGCAGCTCCATCCCTCTCTTCGGACTGCTTCGGTTGACAGCCTGGCTACTCCACTTCTGTCATTAGTTAGGCTTCATCATTTTTCGCCGGAGGTGGTTCATATTTTATCTTCCTCTCATAAGCCCTCGACCAGGAAGATTTATTACAGTAAATGGAAGAGGTTTTCAATCTGGGCGCATACCAAAAAGATTGACCCTTATACAGCTCCAATTTCATCTGTATTGGAGTTCTTGTCTATGCTCTTTAACCAGGGTTCAGCGGCCACAACCATTAAAGTCCAGTTGGCGGCGATTTCCACCTTTCATGTCGCAGACAAGCCTAGCCTGATGGCACATAGACTCTGTAAGGCTTTTCTGAAGGGCACTTTACTTCGTCCTCCGGTATCGGAACCTGTCATGCCTTGGGACTTAAACTTTGTACCACAGGGTCTTACTTCACCCCCCTTTGAGCCTGCAGCCACTTGTGATTTAAAATTCTTAACTTGGAAGACTGTCTTTTTAGTAGCCATCACGTCAGCCAGACGCGTTTTGGAGCTTCAAGCTTTATCAATCAAACCCCCTTATTTGATTTTTTTCATAAGGACAGGGTTTCTCTCAGACCAAACCCCTCCTTTCTTCCCAAAGTGGCGTCAGTCAGTAACCTTAACCAATCTATTGAATTGCCAGTGTTTTTTCCCCAGTTCTCAAACAAGGCAGAAGTCAAATTTCATCAATTGGATGTACACAGACAATTACGTTTTTATTTACACAGAACGAAAGACCTCAGAAAATCTTATCAGTTGTTTGTTTCCTTTTCGGAAAACAGAATTGGATCTCCTGTCTCCAAAGTCACGTTGTCCAGGTGGATCTCCAGTTGTATTTCTTTCATTTATTCCGCAGGGGGTAAAGATTTACCGTTCTGGGTGAAGGCTCACTCTACTCGGTCTGTATGTACATCTACAGCCTTTCAGGCCAGATTGTCTTATGGATGATAATTGTGCTGCGGCTACTTGGGCATCTCCTTACACCTTTGTTACTCATTACAAGTTGGATGTGGTATCTAGGGGCAGGTCTTCCTTTGGTTCCACAGTGCTCAGGAGTATTTTCCACTGAGCCTCCCAGGATTTAGGTGCTAGGGACACTGTCCCACGGGTAAGAATGTAGGCGAGATTGGACTACATAACATCAAGAAGTTATGTACTCACCATAACATTCGATGTATGTAGTCCATCTTGCCTCACATTCTTATTTATCCACCTCCGTCCCCCGTCCTGGAGGATCTGGAGGTTAGGTCTGGTTTCAGAGCTCCCTTCATTATTGGTTTGTTCTTCCTTTCCTTAGGTGTTGTTATGCATGGAGAATGAGTACTGGGGCTCGCAGCAAACTAGATCTGGGGATAGAGAGCAGTGCAGCATGGGATACCATCTTAGCCCAGCCAATAGAAAGACTTCGAGCTAAAAAAGTTGGCCGAGTTGGAGCCGACATTTGGCTCTGAACCCACGGGTAAGAATGTGAGATGGACTACATACATCGAACGTTATGGTGAGCACATAACTTCTTGTTAATGTTAATTTGTTAATGTAGTTTGATTATTTTTGTATAAATGTAAAATTGCTTATGTCACAAGTGTTAATTCAATAAAGGTGTGTAAAAAAAATTATATATATATCCTTTCTTAGAGTCCACCTGGGATTCGGGTAGCTGGGGACCTTGTCCCACATGTTGAGGAATGAATGAAAATTGATAACATCAGAAAAAAAAGTTATTTACACACCATAATGTTCCAGCTGTGTTGTCTATTTTCATTCTTCCTCAACTCCCATCCCTTTACCTTTTATTGTTTATGACTTCTGGAAGATCAAGAGGAAACCAGAGGAGCCATTTTTCCTCTTTTTGAGCTCCAGATAGTGGTTTCTCATATAAACATTATTATTTAAAAATAAAAAGCAACAAACCAGATCTGACGAATGTAGGGGGACAACACTGTTCTGAGTAAGGGAGTTGCCACTGAGTTTTGTTCAGCAGCCTTATTGTGCATTTCTGGTTTTTGGTTTGAAACCAGTAGGTGTTTGCAAAGTTTGCATTTTCATCTGCTCTTCCTTTTAAACCCTAGAAAACTGAATGGGTCCTGTCTGTGGGTTTGAAGGGCAGTCCTGGTCCTGCCAGGTGATTGACCCTTCACACCTACAGACAGACAGTAGGAGGAGCTTTGAACTTTAATAGACTGCCAGGGGGAAGATAGCAGGAAACTACTACCCATATTGCCAGTAAGGCACTGTGTTCTATGAGCATATACTGGTAAAGGTAAGTAGGACTTAAGCAACTGTACTTTTTTCAAGCCATGTTCCATATTAAACAAAGTGCAGTGGCACCTTAAGCATCTGTGGAAAATGACAATTGCTAGTCATTAGAACTGAAGATTCTTCACATTCCAGACATCAGCTAGGAGTGGTTGTGGCTGGCAAACAGGTCTAAAACAATACAGGTTTGCCTTTGTTGTCTGGAATCTACCCATACTGTGAAAACTGATACCTTAAACTTTGCTTGGGAACCTCCACATGAAACCTCATTAAGCAGGGGAAAAGCCTGGTGGATTCAAATTCAAGCACATAAATGTGAAAGCAGTATGATCATAGGAAATGCAAGGTAACTGAGCCTAGTGGCTTTTTACATCCTGCCAGTACACAGTCTTAAACCTTATATCCTTTCTGAAGGAGGGCTAGGTCTGAATGAAGATAATGTATAGCACTGCTTAACATGAAGTGGAAGTCTGTTCTAGAGGTGGGGAAGGTGGTGTGTAACAAATCTGTCTCTCCCCACAGTGCTTTTATTTATATGTGGATGGAAGTTTAGATTTTTTTGTCATAGTGTTAGTGGCATACAAGAGATCCTGGACTACTAGGTCTGTAATGCTACATAATGCATGGCATTGATCATCCCTCAGGAGTCTGTCACACTGAATAAAGGGACAGTACTTTTATTCTTTTCTAGTAGCTTAGGGGTTTTAATCCTGTGATTAGAAACCTAATTCACCAAACACCTGACTCTCTGCCTTTGGCCCACACAACCATTTTGTGGAGACAACCTCCATTTTCAAATACCTAGAACTATGGCTTGTTCAGTCACTAAACTTCCATTTCTACATAGAAAAAAGATTTCGGCTTACCTATCCCAACCAGCCAGAGCAGCCAGTGGCAAAGGAGTTCTCCTTTCTCACCTTGAATATGGACCTTCAATTTTTGCTTCTACTTCAAAGAAAATATTGCCACACTCTAGACTCTCTCAGCATCTGCTGAGTCATTAGAAACTTTCCTCTATTTGAACATCACTGTATCACTCTAGAAAAAAGCCAAATGGCTACCCACAAAGCAAAGATCTAACTTATGTTTAGGATCCCAACCCTACAGACATTTATTGTCCTTGCAGCAAGACTTCACAAAAAAAAAAAAAAAAAAAAAAACTTGTAAAACTTAAGACAGTACTCACAAGCCACACCAACTCTCATTACCCTTAGAACCAAACTCTATAGCCCTGCACATGCTTTCTTCTCTCAGGCAGCTTCTCTTTGGCAAGTTCTCCCCATCGACATTAAGGAAATCAAAACTTACTAAGAAGCCAGAATGGAACTCAAAAAGTACTTCTTCATTCAAGCCAAATGCTCCTGCTTCAATACAGGACATATTACCTAACCCATCTACTTTCAGTCTCTTCTCCTCTCTCAAGATTCGCTGAAGACTGACACACTTCAGAAACGAATGGATATATTGTGCATTGCAGTCTGCTTAATTGTACATTGCACTGTGCTTATTCACTGGAATGTATATACACAGTTTTTTCCTATGTAATTAGTATGAATTGTTCCGCTTTTGCTTACATTTCTGTATTTTTTGTTTGTAAAATGTTTTGTATTTCACCCAGGCTGACCTTGAAATTGGTCAACACTGATCAGTGCACTATCCTAGTAAATGCGTTTGTATTACATGATCAAACAGTGAAATGTTCGAACACGTAATAATCGACCCCTAAATATTGAAACTCCGTAATGTCGAACGGCAAAAAAAAAAAACACCCAAACAAACCATTAAAACACTCTAAGCACTGCACCTCCGACACCCCCACTACTTAAATATACCATCTCCGAGATTGCACTATAGTGCAGACAATGGAAAACTTCCATGTCCGCACTGTACGGCGATCTTGACATTCTGCCGGTTCGATATTTATGGGTCAATTATTACGTGTTCAAACATATAACTGATGTAATATAGACCCTAGTAAACAAATGTAAGTAAATAAAACAAGCCTCTATTTTTTTCCAGTTGTTTGATATGTCTAGTGAGTTACATCTCAAAGGAGTGGGGGTACTGTACTCTGTAGTTGGCCTTATCAATGCAGAATATAAGAGGGGAGTGACTTCTTTAGATCTAAATGATATTCCTTTTGTGATCCACTGCTTTAAATAGATCTTCCTCCCCAGAGTCACAACATGGTTATCAAAGGAGAGGAAGATATCAACCTATGTTCCAATGTTCTTAACCGCATTCTCTTTTTTTTAAGTGGGTTGTTTTCTTTGCTTAAGTGGGGAGGTGGGGGTTGTCTACTAAATGTGACAGTATTGCACTTTTTTGCATTTAATATGAGCCAATTATTTGTACACCAGGTATGAACAAGTGTAAGCTCATGCTGGGGTTCCTGCGTTTCAGAAGGGGAGTTGAGAATAACACCCAGTTTGCAGTCATCTGCAAACTTGTTTAACCAGTGATCTTGGTTGATGATCTGAAGATCTGAAAAGTAAATTCCAGACAAAATCTGAAAAGTAAGTTCCAGACAAAAGAGACCCCAATACTAAGCCCTTTGGAACACCACTGGTCACATTCATACTCTGAGAAAGCACCTTCTTATGTCCACACTGAGTGGGTTCTGTCCTTTAGCCAGTTTACTATCCATCTTAATACATAGAGAGCTGTTTGAGGCACATTTAGCTTGTTGATTATGCAAACATGAGGAATGGTATCAGTCCATTGTAGTGGTGGGGACCATACTTGTGAAGTGGTATCACAACTGCTATGCACCTCAGGCCCAAAGCCAGTGGAGTAGGCTGGGATTGAAGAGTTTAAGAAGGAGCACTGGCACTGCCTATTTAGAAGTATTTATTAAGCATCCAGATATATTAGTGGATCCCATGCAGCATTATTTATAGTCTTAGAAAGCACCTTCAGTGTATGTTTTCTTAGTGATGAGGGAGGGTGTCTTGAGATGTTCAGGTTTAATTAGGCATTTGATATTGTTGCCTTCATTTGCTCTTCAACCTGTGGGTTCAGACCTGAGGATTGGATCCGACTCAGCTGCATACTAAAGCTCCAGGGTCCAAGAACTTAGCTCCTCCCCTACCAAATATGCTCCTCTCCTACAAATTCCCCAGATCTCATTTGCCACACTTTGTCAAGCATCGGAAATTTGTTCGTCTGAGCTCCTCATGGTTTTTCCATGAGTTTTCATCAGCTTTTATATTGTATTTCCTTTACTTCTCCTTCCTATCAATATTTCTTTATATATAGTTTATCTTTGCGTCGGGTGTTTTGGCTTTGAGGCTTGTAGTTTGTTTCCTTGTTACAGTCCCTTTCCCTTCCGTATCCCTTTCTAGCTGTATTTTTTTCTTGGCTTTGTGAAAAAAAAAAATATGATGTAGCCAAGTTTAGTTTAGTAGGTAGAATATTTCCACTGTTGAATCTCTTCTGTTGTTGTGTGTGTGTGCTGGTTTGTTTTTGGACTGGATATGGCTGTCCCCAAACCCGCAGATTTTAGAAAATGTCTTGTGGGCACAAGATTCCACTCTCAAATGCCCACTCTGAGCATGTAGTGTGTCTTGAGGCTGCCCACTTGGACTTACCATGCAGTATTTGTGCTGTGTTTAACCAGCAAGCCCTAATTGACAGGAGGAACAGATTGATCCTGAAAGGCCTCCTTCCTTCTCCTGCTTCATCTGCCACTCCATCCACTTCAGGGGCTCAACCCCCCTCCAAAAAGCACAAAGATCGCAAGGGGTCCCTCAGTAGATCCCATCAATTCAGGGAACCTCCCGCCAAGTCAAGCAAGCCGTCACATCCATCTGCTTCACCTCCCATAGTCATCCAGGCCTCCCCTCAACACCGGAGCCATAGTTTCTCCCCAGAGCCGGTGACATCTAGTCCTAAATCCCCTGTCCTGCAACAGCCAAGACCGATTTCCCAGCCTGCCTCCGTTGCTTTCTCCACTAGTTCCTCTCATAGCCTTTCCAAAACTGAGATTGACAGCATGATGGTAAAATTCTCAAGGCACAAATCCATCTGGGGATCTTGCCTGCTCCACCCCCCTCTGGATCAGTGAACAATATTCCTGTTCTTTGCTCCGATATCTCCTTCTCCGATCCAATCCCTGGTTTCGGAGTTATCGTGTCTGAACATTCCTTGGAGTCGAGACGTTGGAACCAACAGGTACAGATACCTTGACTCCAGTCTCCCTGGCTCACCAAGCTCTGACCATTTCTGAGCAGAGCAACTCTTGGAGCCGTAGCATCAGCATTGGGTCCGTGGGGTTTGACGTCAGTCACAAAGTTTTCAAAGCTCTCTCGTCCCCTCTGGGCCTTGGGGCTTGATAGCTTGGCTCCAACTCTTCACTCAGATCCAGGGGCGGTGGGGATTTGTGGAGCATCCCCAATGACAGTTTTGGCTCTGGCAGGGGTGCACACAGTGCCTCGATCTCCCTTGACGTTTGAGGTGGTGGAGAGGGTTCTCTCTGTGGCCAGAAGAGCATTGACTCTACCTGCTTCAAAGCCCAGCCTCCCTCCAGCTGCCTTTGTGTCTAAGCCATCTACCTTGTCTCCTCCAGGATAGCCTGCCCAGAAAGACTTCCAGACTGTTTCCCGTTTGAAGCACCCAAAGTCTTCTATTCCCTCCCCGGAGCACCCAACTGAGATGGTCGCTCAGAAACAACAGTGCAAAAGGAGACACTTGGATTCCCCTTTGGAATCCCTCACTGAGGACACAGATCTCAATGAAGGGGAAGGATCCCCTAGAGCACCACCTGAGGATGCCTCCTTTGACGACATTATGGAAATCCTAAGCCAAAAAGGTGGTTGGTCTTCTCAAAACCCTAACACGGAGGAATCAGTATTTCTGGAAGCTTTTGGGTCAGGCCCATCTACATATTGGGTGTACCCCCCCCTGCGGATCCCCTTATTGACCTTGTGTCACTCAGTGTGTGGAAGGAGCCGGACACAGTGGAACCTGTCACAAAACGGCCAAACAAGATTCTTAGCGTCCCTTCCAACCGAACCCACTGGACCAAGGGTGCTCCTGTTGATGCCTTGGTGGTAGCAGCAGCCACCAAAAAGGACCTGGCCCAGCAGAGCTCCACTGTCCATCCTGCTAACAGGGAGTCTAGGGCCTTGGACAGGTTTGGTAAGTGGGTAATACACTTCAGCGACCTTCGCATTGCGAGTGCTGAATTATTTCGTACATGTAACCAGACTATGGAGAGACTTAGTCAAGGAACTCTCTAGATGTTCTTCGTGTTTCACTATTGCAGTCATCACATTTGGGTTATCCTGCCAGGGGTAGCCCTCAGTCATCCCAAATACCAGAGGCTTAGAATTTCTGCGTCAGTTGCTGTCGCTCCAGGACTGACGTCAGGTCATCAGTGGTATAAAATCAGGCAGCCGACACCATTACATCAGTCTTTCTTGCCGAGGAACCCGAAGCAGAAGCAGTTCGCATGAGTGCCGGTCGGCCGCTACCTGAGTTTTCATTTCCGAATTGAGGTTGAAGCCTTCTAAAGCTAAGTACCCCGTTGGGGATCCTTTTTTTCTTGCTCTAACTGATGTCAGAAAAAGTTAACAATTGTCTCGCCTGTGGAAAGCAAACACCCCACCAAGACTTCCATTCTTACGGCGTCCCCTGTTTAGGCCCAGACCACGACGTCCCTCACTGTCACTTTTGTGCTTTGCTCAATGCCCGAACAATATGTCGTCGGGCCCTTATTGTAGCTAGATATTTTCACTCTCAGTCCTCGAATTCTGATATGGCTTTGATAACCCATCTGACTACCGATCTTCTGAAAAAATATACGGATAAAGATAGAGACAGACCACACAGTCCAAAACTGCCGACAACGCTTCCATTAGGCTAGTCGTCAGTTCTCCAGTCCTCAGTGAGGTGCTTTCACAGCCCCTGATGCCCGCTTCTGTGGATTCACAGGCCGCTACCGAAACCCTTTCGGAGTCCAGTATGCCGCGAGACTCTTCTTTGACTAAGTATTCTGGGGATGTCTCTACCTTGGATGGGTCCGGAGCTGCTGAGCAGGCACCAGCTTCCGAGGAAGTACTTCGCACTACCAATTCTCAGCACAAACCGATGATTTCTTTCGCGTCTTCAGTTCTTTCTAAAACTACCAAGTTTCTAAGGCCCAGGATACGAACTACGCCCAAAAAAACCGACGACCCAAGCTCAGGGACCTGCTTCTTTACCTCAGTCTCAAATGCTTAAAATGGCAGAAGCCCTTATTATGCTTATTAGGAGAAGCCAGGCTACCCCTTCCAAAAGAAAAAGAGACTTGTCCCCAGTAGTTTTATCTGAACAGGAGTTCAATTACTCTGATGCTTCTGAATATGAAGACATGTAACCCCTCTCTGCTTATGAGGACTCTGGCGCAGAGGAATCCATTCCTTCTGCCTCTCCACCAGAGGATTTTTCATTTGGTGAAACCCTTCATACTTTAAGGGAGCATTTCCAATGGGAATGTCAGGACTATCCTCAGTCAAAAAAGAGACTCGGGGAATTCTTAGATTTACCACAGCACAGACCTTTGACCATTCCTCCTGTCTTGGATTTTGTTGATGATGTTTTTATGGAATCCAGTTTGACTCCTGACACCCTTCCTCCTGCTCCCAGAAAACCTGACAGGTACTACAGAGTTCCTGACTCTCACAAATTCTTTTTTCAAAAATCCTACTGCTGACCCAGAGGTCATCTCTCAAGGACCTAAAGGAATTAAAACAACCTCAGCTAAGAATCCCACCCCCTCAGACAGGGATTCCTTAGCTTTAGACAGATGGGGTAAAAAAGAATACACCACTGCTACTCTTGCTATTAGAGCACAAAATTGTCAGTTCCACATGCTGAAATTTCAGCAGCATACCATGGAACTCCTCAAACATAAAATATCTTCCTTTTCTCCTTGTGCAGAAAATAAAGAATTGCAAGAGCTTATGCATTCTGCAAGCCAAGTTACTAAGCACACTTTGCAATGTGGCTTTGACGCCCTAAAAGCATCTTGCAGGGCAGCCGTCACTGGTTCTGCCCTAAGAAGGCATGCTTGGCTTAAGGAACAGACCTTGCCAGACCATGTCAAATCAAAATTATTGGATGCACCATTGAGCAAAGACAATTTGTTTGGCACCAAGGCAGAAGAGGTCTTAAAAAAGATGGAAGAAAAAGCTAAATCTATGCAGACAGTTAAAGACTTTTTACAGGTCCAGCCTCAGAGGTTCAGTAGGCATTGCCCCTCCAAGCACTGGTCCTTTCCGGCCCCCTCCAGGCCAGCTCAGCCAAAACCCAGGGGAAGCAGACCCCCCAGACAGCAGCCCCAGAGAATGCAGAGATCTAAGCAATGGAGTTCCTCCTCTTCAAAAACAGGGAGTGCTAAGCCACCCCCGTATGGTAAGAACTCACAATGACTTTACACCTCCACCCCTTACCTCTGCCCACCTGCTTGTGCCCCTAGGAGGAAAACTCTCCTTCCATTCAAACAAATGGGCCTCTATCACCAACGACCGATGGGTCCTCAACATAGTGTCCCAGGGATACAAATTTTATTTCCACACTCTGCCAACCCCAAGAGGGTTCCCAGATCTTCCTCCAAATCAGTGGGAAGAGGCCAAAAAGCAAGTCCTTTCCCTGCTCTCCATGAGGGCAATACATCACGTTCCTGCAGACCAGATAGGCCAAGGTTTTTATTCAAGACTCTTCCTGGTACCCAGAAAAGAGGGCACCTAGTGCCCAATTCTCGACCTATCCATTCTAAACACCTTTCTGGTGATACCAAAATTCAAAATCCTCACCCTCCAGCAGCTTCTTCCTATGCTTTCCAAGGATGCTTGGTTAGCCACCCTAGACCTAAAAGAGGCCTACCTACACATCCCAATCAGGGAATCTTGCAGGAAATATCTATGTTTCAGGGCAGGATTTATGCACTTTCAGTTCTCTACGCTTCCCTTTGGCTTATCCACTGCTCCTAGTTTTCACAAAATGCCTGGCTCCTGCCATTGCCTTTTGCAGACAACAAAATATTCAAATTTACCCCTACTTAGACAATTGCCTGATTTAGGCAGACAGTCAGGAAAAGCTGTTACAGAACCTGACCTTTGTAAAGGACCTACTGACCTTCCTGGGGTACAATATCAATGAAAAGAAATCAAAACTAGTACCCACACAATTGTATTCCTGGGAGCAAGCCTGGACACAGCATCCCAGATGGCATTCGCTACTCCACAAAAAAATCAAGCCTACCTGACAGGCTACTTCTCTCAACTAGTCACCAGAACCCAGTTATCCACAAGGAAAATCCTGTAAGCTCTAGGGTTCATGGCCTCATGCATTCTACTCATTCCATATGCCAGACTGCATATGAGGAAACTACAATGGTACCTAAAAAGCCTTTGGTGTCAACACTCTCAAGACCTGGAAACTATCATACCAATGATACCTTGTCTAAGGAAAGATTTTCTTTGGTGGGCAGCAGCATGCAGCCACAACAAGGGACTTCCCTTCTCACAACCCCACACCACCCAGACCCACACCACAGACGCATCAAACTATGCCTGGGGTGCTCACCTGGACAGCAGGTATATTCAGGGCCATTGAAGCCCAAATCAAATATATCTGCACATCAACGAAAAAGAGATACTAGTTGTTCAGCACGCCCTGATAGCTTTCAGACCCCTACGCTCCCTGGGGCCTCTACTGATCATAACAGACAACACCTCAGTGATGTGGTATATCAACAAGCAGGGAGGAACTCACTCTTATCCTCTCTGCAGGCTCACCATGACCCTGTGGCCTCAGCCATGCAATTACACCTACTAGAGCAGTTCCTGCCAGGCTCCTTAAACCTGGCAGACAACTTAAGCAGAAACCTGCTAGACCCACACGAGTGGCAGCTAGACCACAGAACCTTCACCCTTGTAAACCAGAAATGGGGTACCCCGAAGGTGGACCTCTTTGCCTTCCACACCAATCATCAACTCAGCAAATTCTGCAGCAGGGAACCTCACAGCAAGGTCTAGAAAGTGGATGCTCTATCCATCCAGTGGGTAAACCTATGCATTTCCCCCTCTTCCACTCATTTCAAGGGTACTGCTCAAAATTAGGGAGGAAAAACCAAGGACAATCCTGATTGCCCCAGACTGGCCAAGCCAGCACTGGTACCCACTGCTGCACAGCCTATTACCCCTGCCTCCATGGCACCTACCTCAGATCCCAACACTTCTGACCCAGAAGAATGGAGAATTCATGCATTCCCAATTGCCAAACCCTCAACCTGTCAGCCTGGCTTATTCCCCTGACCTCTCCTCAAACTGCCAGCCTAAGCAAACAAGTTCTAGATGTGATACGTGAGGCCAGACGCCCCAGCACTAGAAAATCCTATGCTGACAAGGGGAAAAGGTTTTGCACCTGGATTCAGGCTAAGGGAGCCAAAACAGCACAGCCCTCCCTACCTCTCATCCTGGATTACCTAGCAGACCTACTATACAGGGGTCTATCCTTCTCTTCTATTAAAATTCATGCCTCTGCCATCTCTGCTTATTTCAGCACAGAGCCACCTTTGTTCTCACACGCTCTCATCAAACAGTTCCTAAGAGGAGCTAACAACTGAAGGCCACCCAGAAGAGCTCCTACCCCAGCTTGGAACCTTAACTTTGTGTTGGAAAAACTCACCCTACCCCCCTTTGAACCTACATCTTCAGCAGAGTTAAAATTCCTCTCTTGGAAAACAGCCTTGCTTCTGGCCATCACTTCAGCTAGAAGAGTTTCAGAGCTACAAGCACTCATGGCTGTAGAGCCCTTCATCATTTTCTATGGTGACAGGGTCTCCCTCAGGACTAACCCCTCCTTCATGCCTAAAGTGGTGTCTAGTGTGGCTCTCAACCAATCCATTCATTTGCCCACCTTTTTCCTTAACCCACAAAACAAGGGGGAAAGGATTCTGCACTCTCTAGATGTGCACAGATAGCTCAGATTCTATCTGGATAGGACTAAATCTTTTAGAAAAACTGACCAATTGCTAGTCAGCTGCCCAGCAGGGGCAAAGGGCAAGGCCATATCCAAACAAACAATCTCCAAGCTCACTGCATCCATTTCTGCTACAAACAGCACAGGAAACCACCCCCAAAGGAGATCAGGACACATTCCACCAGGGCAACATCCACCTCTGCAGTTTTTCTCAGAGGGGTCCCCACCAGGGACATCCTGGAGGCTGCAGCTTGGGCTTCTGTTCATACCTTCACCAAGCATTACCACCTGCCTACCTTCTCCAAATCCAGGGCAGGCTTTGCCACCACTGTCTTGCAGGGCATCCTAATCAGCCCCCAGTCTTCTTGACTGCCTCCACCCGTTTCTTCAGTTTTGGGAATCAACCCAAATGTTATGACTGCAACAGTGAAACATGAAGAACATAGTACAGTTGTGTACACTTACAATAAATGTAGATGTTCGAGTGTATTCATTGTTGCAGTCCTGGTCCCCCCTCCATCCCCCTTGTCTCTTTCTCTCTCTTCCTGTCTCCTTACAGGGAATTTTTGGTATTTACTTTCTACTGGTGGTGTTCTTCCACCATAACCTAGCTCCCTATTCTGGGGGGTCCTGACAGTTGGGGCAAGATAAACTGCTGTAATGGCGTTGGCTGCCCCACTGATGACCTGATGTCAGTCCTTGAGCGACAGCAACCGACAGAAATACTAAACCTCTGGTATTCGGGCCGACTGAGGGCTACCCCTGGCACGATAACCCAAATGTGATGACTGCAACAGTGAATACACTCGGACATCTACATTTATGTTAAGTGTACACAACTGTACTTTCTGCCCCAGGATCCATGTCTTCTGAGGAAGAGAAGACTTTTTCCTCCAGGATGGCCACCCTTCAGTCTATTTCAAACACGTCTATGAGGTTAATTTCTCATGCTGCAGAACGTGCCTCACGACAGCCAGATCAGGCATTGCTACCAGATGCCATGCCTGGATGCAGCTGTGTGATTTCTTGGAACCCGGCAAGACATCCTTCACCAACGCCCCATTCGATGGATCAACTCTCTTCAGTCCAACAGTCAGAGACACTCCCAAGGTGAAAAGGACAGAAAGACTTTGTCTGCTGTCAGAATCTGCTTTGCTGCCCCACAGCAGACTTTTTTCCAGGAACCAGCATGGAGGTAAAAAGTTGTGGTTCTGAAAATCTCAAGGTCCTTTTCAGGATTCACAGGGAGACCTTCCTCCCAGAGACAGAGGGGTAATTTTTATAATGGCAGATGCCCGCCCTCGTGGCAGAGGGGGGTACTATGAATCAAGGGTCTCTGGATACCTTCTCGGGCAATCTCAATCAGTGATCTTGAGGGAATGCCTGACTGTTTGTCTCAGGAGACAGTGAGGGGCATTTGTCTTTGCACCCAGCAGCCTGGGAAGCCATCACAAAAGATTGTTGAGTGTTTAAAAGTTATATACAGAGGCTATTCTATACCCTTTTTCCAAAAACCCTCTCTAAGCAGAACCCTCCCTGATGTTACACCCAATAAGAGGGAGGTTGCAGCCTTAGAAATTTCAAAGCTGCTGTCACAAAGAGTTATCCAAAGTATCCCCCAGACCAACTTAGATCAGGCATCTACTTGATTCTTTTTAGTCCCTAAAAAGATGGGGGACCTTGGGCTCATTCTGTACCTTATAGCGCTCAACAAATTGGTTGCCAATTCAAAGTTCCAAATGGTCATGATTCAGTCTATTCTGCCATTCCTGCAGAAGGACGACTGGATGTCCTCTGTAGATCTTCAGGACACATATTGTCACATCAAGATGAACAGATGCTCCAGAAGGTCCCTCCACTTTCAGCTGGGAGCCAGTCACTACCAGTTCAGAGTACTCTCCTTTGGTCTCTCACCATGGCCCCCAGGGTGTTCACCAAATGCATGGCAGTAGTGGCAGCTCACCTGAGACTGCAAATATTCCAGGTGTTTCCATAGCTCAACGAGTGGCTCCTAACTGCTCTCACCTCAACTCCTAAAAACCAGACAATTCCTTTTCCATCTAGCCTCGACCTTGGGCATCTCCATCAATCTAAAAAAGTCTCAACTTCAACTGGTCTTAATTGTAGACTTCATCTGACCTCACCTGGACATCATTCGTTCTTAAGCGCTTCTTCCTCTGGACAGAATTTCCACCTTGAGGTCTTATGGCAAACAAATCATGGACATTCCTTCTGCATCAGCAAGTCTTGTTCTAAGGGCCTTGGGGTCCATTGTAGCCATGATTAACCTGGTGCCTGTAGCACCTTCATATGAGAGTACTTCAATAGACCTTTGTGGTCCAGTGGTCCCTTCTTTACTATCCATTGAATTACCCAGTCAGAATCTCCAGAACATGCAGACAGTCTCTTCTATGTTGGCTCCAATCCAAGGACCTCCTTCAGGGCTATCCGTTTATCCTTCCTCCTCCCAAGGCCACTGTGACCATGGATGTGTCCCTGTCTGGGTGGGGGAGACATTATCTGGGTATAACAGTCCAAGGCACATGGTTTCCCCTAGAGACCAACTTGCATAGAAATGTTCTGGAGTTGAGAGCCGTGCTTCTTGTGTTGCAAGCCCTTCATTCCGCTCTTCCCAGGGGAACTGTTGCAGTTCAGATGGACAATATGTCAGTGGTCTGGCACATCAACAAAGAGGGAGGAACCAGGTCTTACCCCTTGTGTCAAGAGGCCATAAGGCTGTGACAATGGACTAGTCCATGCCTGGCTCCCTGGTCTTCTTTATGCATATGACCCTCTCCCCCTCATTCCCAAGTTGCTGCAAAAAGCTCAGAGACTGAAGTGCCAAGTGATCCTCATTGCTTCCTTTTGGCCTCTACAAGTCTGTTTTCCCTTCCTTTGGTCTCACCTAGTCTGTCCACTGTGGACTCTGTATCCCTCTCCAGAACTTTTGTCCCATCCTTCAGGATATGCCTATCTTTTGAACCTGAAACTAACCGCTTGATTACTCCACTTCCACTGATGGCTAGAACTCCTGGGCTTTATTCCCCAGTTAGAAAAATGTTGATTGGAGCACATAAACCATCCACGAGGAAATTATATAATAGCAGGTGTGAGAGGTTCTCCATTTGGGCTCATCAGAAGAATCTGGATCCTTTCACAGCTTCGGTTCCTGCTTTGTAGATTTTCTGTCTTCTATTTTTCACAACGGAGCTAGTTATTCATCTGTGAAAGTACAACTGGAAGCCATTTTGAATTTTCACATTGGGGAAAATTCCTTTTCTCTAGCCTCGTCTAAGTTGTGCAAGGCCTTTTTAAAATGTACCTTTCTCCTTCGCCGTACTTTTCTCCTTCACCCTCCTATCAAGGAACCTGTTGCTTACTGGGACCTCATCTTTATTTTACAAGTCTTAGTTGTCCCCATTTCAGCCTTCAGTTAAGGTTGATTTAAAGTTTCTGACTTGGAAGGCCATTTTCTTGGTAGCCATTACCTTGTCCAGAAGGGTGTCTGAATTACAGGCTTTGTCTTGTAAGCCCCCATATTTGTTTTTTCACAAGGGCAGAGTTACTTAGTTTCATAGTATAGTACTAGGCTATCTGCCCTGGGGCATTTGTAAGCCTAGCCATAGTGATGTTGCTTTTGCCACCCCATGAAATGGTACAAAAATGTACAGAATAAATCTAGAATACTGTGCCTCTGTCTAGTAGTGACACAATGAAGGTCCCCTTATATAATAGAATTAGTTTACTGTGCCCCTGTCTAGCAGTGACCCAGATGTGACCCCTGGGGTAAATTTTCGATCTCCCATCCACTCGTCAAGATTTCTCTTGAAGAGAGTTAGTGAGGGGCTCTGCCTAATACAAACTGGGATCCTATTCCAAAGCATGGGAATCCTTTGGGTTATGAGTCTATCCCTCCAGCATGTCCTATTCATACTTGTGCCGAGGTTTAAGTCTTTAGCTCTCCTGATGGATTTGGATTTTTTGAGGTGGAGCATGTCCATCAAATCCTGATTGGACATGGCCTTGTACGTCAGGCAGAGATCACCCCTGAGCAGGCGGTATGCCACTGAATAGAGCTGAAGTTTCTTTAGTCTGGTGGAATAAGACATATGTTGGAGAACCTTGATCCTTTTGGTGAGGTACTTCTGTGGTCTCTCCAGCTGTTGCAAGTGCTGGGTGAGGTACATACCAAATGGGGCATTGTACTCAATCATGGGTCTGATGAGGGAGGAATACAAGGGTACAATGACATCCTTGGATCTGGATGTGAATCCCTTCATGATGAGGTGTGCAAGGTAGAATGTTTTTCTAACCACTTTGGCAACGTGGGTGTCAAATGAGAGGTCGCTGTCTACTTGGGTCCCTAGGTCTCTGATTACTTTTTCCGTACTCAGTGGGTTGCTGTCTATGTGATAATTTGTGGGTACTTTTGTGTTTTCCCAAAAGAAATGACTATACATTTTTTGGCATTTAGTTTAAGGCAGTGACTACGGCACCAGTTGTCCGTTTCAGTGAGGCCTTTTTGTAGGATGTGTGTATCAGCTGGTGTATTGACTATGGCGCCTAGTTTGCAGTCATCTGCGAACTTTGTCAGCCACAGCCCTCCCATGTTTGCTTTAACATCTGAGAAATAAATGCCGAACAAGAGGGGTCCCAGGACAGATCCCTGTGGGACACCACTTGTGACTGGCTTTGAGACTGACATTGCTCCAGCGATTTTAACTTTATGGGTTCTGTCCTTTAGCCAGTTTGCAACCCATCTAGTGACATAGGGGTTTACTTTTAAGCTGTTTAGCTTATCTATGATGCCTGAGTGGGGTATTGTGTCGAAGGCCTTAGCTAAGTCCAGGTATGCTGTATGGACTGCTTTGCCCTCATCAATGGCTCTAGTGACTGTTTCGAAAAAGTCAACCAGGTTTAAAAGGCAGGATCTGCCCTTCACAAAGCTGAACTGGGTGGGGTCAAGTGTCTGTAGGTCCCTATGTCTCTGTTTATGAGTTCCATAATGATTCTTTCCATAGCTTTGCAGACCAGGCTAGTTAAGCTTATGGGCGGTAGTTTCCAGGGTCTGTAGAGGCACCCCTTGTGGAGTGGGACCACTGTTGCTGTACGCCAGTGTACAAGTACATAACCCAAGTAAGGCTAAGATTAAATAGCATTTTTATGTGTGGGTTTAGCTCCTCTTGAGTTCTCGTAACACGCACCCCGGGATACCGTCAGGTCCCATTGATGCTGTGTTTTTGCTTTGTTTAGGGCGGTTCTCACTTGGACATCTGAGATGACAGGGAGATTACATTCAGCTGGGATAAGTATTTCTTCTTTTGGGGGTGAAGGAGGCGAAGTTTGCACTGAACCTGTCAGCCAGAATGTTAGCAATATCTGTGGGTTCAGTGTATTTTTGTTGTTGTGAACCAACTCAGAGCATATCTGAGGGTTTCCTCCCAGGTTTCTAACATAGCTGAAGAAGGCTTTGTGGTTATCTTTAGTGTCCTTAGCTATTTTTCTCTCAAAGTTTGCCTTGGATGTTTTTATGAGAGAACGTAGTTTTCTGCTAATGTTGATCAGAGACGTCTTCCCTTCATGGGATTTCGCTCTGACGTGCAGTAGCTTCCTTCTTTTGTTATACAATTTGTTTATGGCTGAGGTCCACCAGACAGGACGCTTACATTTGGTGGAGAGGGACTTGGATTTGTTTGGGATTGCATGATCCATGCATTCCTGGATATGTCTATAGAAAGCATTTCTGAAGGATTCGGCATTGCGGGATGTGGTATCTACTGGCACAGTGGGCTTAAAGGATACCATCTCCTTCTTAAGAAGAGTGAAGTCTGCTTTTGAGAAGTTTTTCACTGTGGTCTTTTGTGCTGGGGGTGGAGGTGGGATATGTATATCCAGGGTGATTAGTTTGTGGTCAGATCTCACTAGTGAGGGGTATACTTCCGCTGTGGAGCATTTTGTCCCCATGTTTGTGATGATCAGGTCTAGTATATTTTCTCACCTAGTGGGAGAGGTGACTAGTTGTTCCAGTGCATTTGAATTTATGAATTCCAGGAACCTTTGAGCTAGGGTATTAGGGCTAGAATAATGTACCCAATCTATGTTTGGGTAGTTGAAGTCTCCCAGTATGATGGTATTTTGTGATACATTCATATCCTCCAATGTCTTCAGGAAGGCTGAGTGGGGTTCTTGAGATTGGGAGGGTGGTCTGTACCATGCTACCAGTTGTATAGCAGTTTTGCCTATGGTTAGTTGCACCTGTATGGTCTCTGTTGCTTCATGTGTTGCTACTAACCTGGAGGTGTGGGTGTCCTTTATGAATATGGACACTCCCCCTCCCTTTGTGGTTCGGCCTGGGTTTTGGGGTCGAAAAGCATGATACGAGGTATAGCCTGGTAGCGCTGGGGTGCTGTCAGGAGCCTTGAACCAGGTTTCAGTTACTGCACAGACGTCAATGTTCTCCATGCTGAGGAGTGCATCAAGTGCCTGCATCTTGAGATTTAGACTTCTGGCGTTGAGCAGCATTACCCTTAGTTTTTTTCCATTTTCGTTTTCTAAGGAGGTGGGTTTGTCTTTTGAGCCTTGCCTAAAAAAGGCATTATGGGGGTGGCAAGAGCCTTAGCCAATATCCAGAAGCCCAGTGGTGACAGGTGTAAGCCATCCCTTGTGAAGCAGCGTGGCTTGTCCAACATATCATCCCAGGCAGACAGATATTGGATCCCCTTAGAATGACACCAGTACTCGAGCCAATTGTTAAAGCTGATCATCTTGTCTTTGTATTGTGGTATCATTCTTGGTGAGGGCAAGATGCTGCTCAGGGTCTGGGTCATACCAGCCTGGGCTACATAATCGGAGAGCTCCTCTATGTCTCTTTTCATGTAGTCCAGGGAGGTACGTCTCAGGTCATTCACACCAGCATGGACAATGACAGAGTCATATTTGTACTTGCTTTGGAGTGACCTGAGTGCGTGTGTTATGTGGCGGATCCTAGCCCCCGATAGACAGCTCACAGTCACCTTCTCCTTGTTCAGCCTGGTCAGTGGGACATCAGTGGTCTGACTATGGAGTCACCTGTTACTAGTGTATCAGGCAAGGTGTTTGGCCTTAAGGGCTGCGATTGGTCGACACACTGATTTATTGAAGTATGTGTTGCATGTGTTTTGTTTTGAGGTGGTGGATTTTTGGATGTCTGCTTTGGGAGCCTCTGTTGTTTTGCTAAGTTTTTTATTAGAGCCTCCGAGTATGTCTTTGTGTTTTTATGTGTTTGGTTTGCAGTTGTGGTAGGTCTATGTGGGACTGGGATTGTTGTGTGTGTGGTTGCCATCTCCTCCTGTCTCTCACATGTAATTGTGTTTGTTGGGAGGAGGAGAGGGTTGTCTGTGTACATAAGACAATTGTAGCATTGTCTCAAGATGCCCAGATTGACCAGCTGAACTGGAGATGACGCCAGTAATCTACCACTCGACATGCTAGAACAGTATAAGGGGGTGGTATACCTTTAAGGGAGGTGGGTATTCACAGGGGTGGTAAGTAGATGTAGTGCTTTACTTAGTACGAGAGTGCTTACTTAGTAGAGAAGTATTGAGACAAGTGCTAGGCTTATAATACAGTGAGTAGTCTGGTTTTACTATGAGTAGAGCTTCCTTAAGGGAAAATTTGAAGAACAGACTTGGCGGAGCCAGAAAAAGTTTAACCAGCGCTGCGCTATGCATACTAACCCTTCCTTTCTGGACAAGGTCGCTTCTGACGCTAACATAAATCAAGTTATTTATTTGCCAGTTTTCTATCCTAACATTCAAAATAGAGGACAGTATCAACATCGTATGCTGGATGTGCACAAACAGCTTCTCTTTTATTTGCTTTTGCTTTTATTTCAATGGAACTAAACTGTACAGAAAATCTGATCAGCTTTTCATTTCCTTTTCTACGACCAAGTTGGGTAAACCAGTTTCTAAGGTGACACTGGGTCATTGGATTACTAGTTGCATTCAGCTTGCTTAGTCCACAAGGGGCATCCCCTTACCATGTCGTATTAAAGCTCATTCTACTAGGGTGGTTTCCACCTCCTCAGCATTCTGGTCGAAACTCCTCATTGATGACATTTGCCCAGCTGCTACCTGGTCAAATCACCATACTTTTATGTCTCACTACAAATTAGACATTATTTCCAGGAACAGAGCCTTCTTTGGGTCTGCTGTGCTCCAGAATATCCTTCCATGAGGGCCTCCCACATTCTCTAGTTAGGGACTCTGTCCCACAGGTTGAAGAGTAAATGAAGGCAACATCAGGTAAAGAACTTATGTACTCACCATAACATTCCATCTGAGTTATTGCCTCTCATTTGCTCTTCAGCCTTTCCTCCCTCCATGCCCTTACCTTTTTAAGGACCTAACAGAGTTATTTAGACACATACTTCATTACTGTTTGAGCTCCTGAAGTATTAATTCCTTACTTTTTCTGTTGCCTGTGGCTGATTTCTTTCTACTTGTATGACTAGCTGATACATAGTGGTGCAGGAAACTCAGTCTGAGGGATTTGGAAGAGATGAGCATTATGGGTAGGGGAGGAGCTCAGATCTCAGATCCTGGAGCTTTAGTATGCGGCCAAGTCAGATCCGAACCCACAGGTTGAAGAACAAATGAGAGGCAACAACTGAGAATGGAACTTTATGTTGAGTACGCAACTTCTTTAGATAGTTGTCTCTGGGGTGAAGTTTGCATTGAATTTGCTTCCTAGTATATTGACGATGTCCACTGGAACTGAGTAGATGAAGATGTTTTTGATAATTTCTAAGCAATGTTAGATATTACTTTCCAGATGTAGATAAAGAAGGGTTTGTAATTATCCTTAGCTTTTGATGCTAGCTTAAGTCCATAGGCTACACTGGCTTTACTTCTGATATATTTTTTTTAATTGTTTGGCAACTCCTTGATGTTAACCTTAATTTGAGGGTCATTTGATGTTCTTCATGTTTCACTGTTGCAGTCTCACTTGTGGGTTATCCTTGCTAGGTAGCCCTTGGCCGGCCTGAATATCAGAATAAAGGATTTCCCTCCTGCGTCGGCTGTTGGTCACCTGAGACTGATGTCAGGTCATCAGGGCTATAAAAGGAGGCAGCCGACGCCTTTACATTAGTCTTTTTTGGCATGGAGCCTGAAGCAGAAGCAGTTTGCGAGTGCATCGGTTGGCCATTGCCAGAGTGAGGGAGAAACCTACTAAAGCTAAGTGCCCCATTGGGGAACCTTTTCTTGCACTTAAACCAATGTCCGAGAAAGCGAATAACTGTCTCCATTGTGGAAAACAAATACCACACTGAGACTTTCATAATCTGCGTGTAACGTGTTTAGGCCCAGACCACAACATCCTCGGATGTTGGTTCTGTGCCTTATTTAACGCTAGGACAATCCGTAGAAGAGTTGAATTTGTAGCTAGGCATTTCAGGGAGAGTAGTTACCAATGTAAAATGGCGTCTGTCGGTCAGTCTACTGTGGAAATCCTGAAAAAGAGAAAGGAAAAAGAAAGAGACCACAGAAGGTCAGGCCCTCAGACAGCTCAAACCTGAAGTCAGTCAGCCAACCGTCCACTAGTACAGTGGAACTCAGTGCAGCCCCTGACGACAGATGAAGAACCATTGCAGGCCTCTACCGAGACCCTTTTGGCGTCCAGTATGCCGCCAGATCAGGCTTCTCCTACCGAAATGTCACTTGCCAGCCCCTTGGTTGTGTCTGGAGCAGCTTTGCAGGCACCGGCTTCCATGGAGGCCTTTCGGATGATGGATGCCAGACAAAGACCAGCGGCCATGCCACCAGTCAAAACAACACATAAGCCCATTGATTCATGTAGACCTAAGACCAAGGCCACCCATAGGAAAACACCTTCCTCGGAGCCCAGTCACCGACTACCTCACACCCAACCTGCTCAGTCTCAGCAGCTGCTTAGGATGGCTGAGGATTTAATCTCTTTCATCAGGGGTACCCATTCTGCTCAAGCTACCCAGCCGAAAGAAAAAAGGACCTTTCTCCAGAGGTACTTTCGGAACCAGAGTCAGAGGACTCTGAATTTCTGGACTCAGACACTGAAGAACAGCCCCTGGCAGCCTTTGAAGATTCAGATGCTGAGGAGTCCATTCCTTCTGCATTCCCATCCCGAAGACCTCTCATTCGAGGAGACCTTAAATTCCCTCAGAGAGCATTTCCATTGGGAGGCTCAGGACTATCCCCAGTCAAAGAAGGTACTGAGAGAGTTCCTGGACTTGCCACAACATAAACCCTTAGCCATTCCTCCCATTCTGGATGTGGTGGAGGATGTCTTCCTCGAGTCTGGCCTCACTTCTGATGCCCTGCCCGCTGCACCCAGAAAGCCTGACAGATATTATAGGGTGACAGACACCCATAAGTATTTGTTCAAGAACCCTGCAGCTGACCCAGAGGTCATTACTCAGGGACCTAAGGGGACTAGGGCCAGTTCCTCCAAAAATCCCATACCCTCTGACAAGGAGAGCAGAGCCTTGGACCGTTGGGGCAAGAAGGTCTACACTTCGGCTACCCTAGCCATTAGAGTGCTCAATTGCCAATTCCATATGCTTAAATGTCAACAGAACATGCTAGACTTATTAAAGCAAAAATATTTGCCTTACCTTAAAGTACTTCTACCAGAACACTAGGAGATCTGATACACTCCAGCTCTCAAGTGGCCAAGCATTCCCCTGCATTGCGGCTTTGATGCTTTGGAAGCCCTCTAGCAGGGCTGCAGTTTCTGGCTCAGTCATTAGAAGGCATGCATGGTTGAGGGAGCAACCATTGCCTGATCAGGTTAAATCAAAACTTCTGGATGCCCCCTTGCATAATGAACAGTTGTTCGGCCCTAAGGCAAAGGAGGTGAATAAGAAAATGGAAGACAAGGCCAAGTCAATGCAGACGGTCAAGGACTTCTTGCAGGTACAAACCCCCCAAATTCAGCAGGAATTTCCCCTACCAGGCACTGGCTTTTTCCTGCCCAAGCAAAAACTGTTCAAAGGAATCGGCGCAGAGATAGGCCCTCTGGGCACTAACAGCAAAGCCAGCAGAAGCCTAGACAGTGGACCTCTACTACGTCTAGGCAAGGGAATTGTAAGTCCACTCCCTACCCGAAAGACTCACAATGACTCCTCCTCTCCCCTCTGCCCTCCCACCCCCCAGACTGGCTAGGAGGAAGACTTTCCCTATTCCTAGACAAGTGGCAAACCATCACCACAGATCGTTGGGTCTTAAAAATAATTCCCAAAGGATACAGATTCACTTTCATAGAGAATCTCAGATATTCAGGTTTTCCAGATGTACCAGCAAACCACAGGACAGAGGCCATCCGCCAAATTCAAAAACTTTGTGCTCAAGGAGCAGTGGAGCCAGTACCAAAGGACCAAGACGGAAAAGGATTTTATTCAAAGTTGTTCCTAGTACCCAGAAAAGAGGGCACCTGGCTCCCTATTCTAGACCTATCCACATTAAGTATGTCCATCCTAGTGCCAAAATTCAAAATGCTGACTCTTCACAAGCTCTTTCCAATGTTGGCACCAAATGCTTGGCTAGTGACCCTAGATCTAAAGGATGCCTACCTCCATATCCCCATAAGGGAGTCCTGCAAGAGTTTCATACACTTTCAGTTCTCTGCTCTGTCCTTTGGCTTATCTACTGCTCCCAGAGTCTTCACCAAGTGCCTTGCTCCTGCCATTGTCTTTTGCAGACAGAAAGAAATTCAGATTTACCCCTATCTGGACGACTGCCTCATCCAGGCGGACACCAAGGAGAAACTTTTGCAGGATCTTACCTTTGTCCAAACCTCTCTGGAATTTACCATCAACAGGGAAAAATCCTAATTCCAACCCACAAAAGACAGCTAACCTTCTTAGGAGCTCTCCTGGACACATTTTCCCAAAGAGCCTTCCTCTCTCCAGAGAAGCAGAACTTTATCCCCCTCTACTTTTCTCAGCTAGCTCGCAGGACCCACCTCACAGCAAGGAAGTTCTTGCAAGCACTTGGGTACATGGCATCCTGCATCCTGTTGGTGTCCGTTGGCCAGGCTGCACATGAGAAAACTACAATGGTAACTCAGAAACCTATGGTATCAACACTCACAGTCACTGGAGCACCAGCTGCCTCTGATTCCCTGCTTGAGGAAAGAACTTTTGTGGTGAGCAGAAATATGTACCCTGAACAGGTGTCTACCCTTTATCACCCTTCCCCAAGGCCAGATCATTGCCACCGATGCCTCAGACACAGCCTGGGGGGCTCACTTAGGAGTTATGTGCACTCAAGACATTTGGGATCAGGGAGATCTAGCCCTCCATAGCAACCTGAAGGAAATGCTGGTGGTGCACAGGGCAGTGATAGCTTTCAAAGTCCACCTCAGACCAGGAGTACTTTTGATCAAAACAGACACCACTGTCATGTGGTACATCAGCAAACAAGGGGGCACACACTCCTACCCCTTTTGTCACCTAGCTATGCTAATCTGGCAGACAGCCTCAATGATAGGACTGCATCTGATAGCCCAATACATTCCAGGAGATCACAACACCCTGGCAGACCAGCTCAGTAGAAGGGTCCTGGACCCCCACGAGTGGCAGTTACACAGGGAGACCTTAGCATCGTACACCTCTGGGGGATGCCGGAGGTAGACCTCTTTGCAACAATAGAAAACAGACAGCTGACCAGGTTCTGCTCCAGGGAGTTCCACCCACGAGCTTGGAAGGTGGACGCTCTCTCCTTCCACTGGGACAGCCTGTTTGTGTACGCATTCCCTCCCTTGCCACTGATTCTCAGGGTACTTCTAAAGATGAGGGAGGAAGGGCCAAGGGCTATCCTCATTACCCCAAACTGGCTCAGGCAGCACTGGTACCCCTTATTCTTCAGCCTGACCAAGGAGCTACCCATGAGTCTACCTCCCACAGCAAAGCTACTGACCCAAGAAAAAAGGTCAGTATTGCATCCAAATCTTCAAGCTCTCAGCCTATCCACACAGCTTATACCCCAGAGGCAGATATGAGGACACCTTTGAACAAGCAGGTTCTGAAGATCATTAAGGAGGCCCGGAGGCCCAGCACCCAGAAATCCTATTCCGCAAAATGGAAAAGATTTACTGCCTGGTGCTATAATAAGGGTGAAAGCAGCACCCATGCCACTCTCACATTGGTTCTGGATTACCTGGCGGTGCTCGTGCAGAAGGAATTGTCTTACTCCTCTATCAAAATACATGCCTTAGCTATCTCTGCTCATTCCCCAGAAGAGCAACCTGTGTTCTCACATCCCTTGTTGAAACAATTCCTTAGAGGGGTGTCACACATCAGACCACCTAGAAGGCCACCAGCTCAAGCATGGGACCTGAACATTGTTCTGGAAAAACTGATTTTGCCTCTTTTGGAACCAGCTGCCTCAGCAGAACTGAAACATCTCTCTTGGAAGACTACCTTCCTGCTGGCCATAACCTCAGCCAGGAGAGTTTCCAAGCTGCAGGCCCTCATGGCCCTTGAACCCTTCATTATTTTCCATGCAGACAGGGTGTCTGTTAGAACCAACCCCTCCTTTATGCCTAAGGTAATTTCTGATGTGACCCTTAATCAGGCTAGCCATCTCCCTACCTCTTTTCCAAACCCACAAAATAAGGGGGAAAGGATTCTGCATTCATTAGATGTGCACAGACAGCTTAGATACTATCTGGATAGGACCAAGTCTTTCAGAAAGACTGACCAGCTGCTGGTCAGCTTCGCTCTGGGGACAGAGGGAAAACCCATATCCAAGCAGACCATTTCTAAATGGATATCACACTGCATCCATTTCTGCTACTCCTTTCATGGAAAGATGCCTCCCAAAATCAGTCCGAATCCATTCTACTAGGGCAGCATCTATTTCCACTGCCTTTCTTAGAGGTGTTCCTACCAAGGATATTTTAGAAGCTGCCACCTGGACATCACTTCACACCTTCACCAAATACTACCAGCTGGCTATTTTCTCCAAATAAAAAACGAAGAGAGCACAGCACAGCAATATTCAAAAAACACCAACATATGGATTGCTTCCTTATTTTGGTGTTTTTTGAATATTTTCTCCAAATTCCAGGCAAGCTTTGCTTCAGCAGTCCTGCAGGGCATGTTGGCTTCCAATTAAAGCAGTGCTTCCTTTCTTCCACCCTTCTTCTCAGCTTTGGGAATCTTCCCACAAGTGATAACTGCAGCAGTGAAAAGCGAAGAACATAGTACAGTTGTGTACACTTACCATAAATGTAGATGTTCGAGTGTATTCACTGTTGCAGTCCTGTTTCCCTCCCACCTTCCCCCTCTTTTTCCATCATAGTTAATGGGCTACCCCAGGTTGGCCTTCTTCAGGCCTTCTTGGTGGGGCTCCAATCGAGACTTAAATCATACTTTAAATATTTTTGAGAAAGCCTGTGAGGTGGATTTTAGGCATTTTATTTCCAACACAGGTTATGTTGAAAATACTTCATCTGCAGAGTGGGTGTTACCTGAGGAATTAAAATCACAGAATAACCTGAGATTTATGCAACCAGATAAATGGGGGGGGTAGTTGTCATGGAAAATAATGACTATGTTCAGCGTATGTTTACTATGTTATATGATTATGATTATACTGAAATGTCCTTTAATGAAGTTAATGTAGGTTATACGTACATAGGTTATGCATTATCTGATATGTTAACTCAAGGCAAATTTCTATAACAGAATTTAATTACATGACAACCACTTGGCTAAACATTTCTGGTATCTTTGGTATACCAAAGATACACAAAAATGTAAGGGACTCCCCTCCACTCCCCATAGATGACTCAAGTTGGTCTAAGACTTGTTACATTGCACGTTTTTTTGACAAGCAACTGAAACATGAAGTAGGTAATCCCTTATTTATGCCATGACTCCTGGCACTTTTTGATGTTATGTAATCAGATCAGTCCATTTCAAGAAGGGATTTTTATTACTGTTGATGTTAAAGATTTGCACAGTTGCATCCCACACAACGTGGGCATGTCAAGTGGTGGGTCTAGGTCAAGATAAAGTTAATACCTTTAGTCAACTTATGGAACTGGTAATGGAACTGGTATTAAAACATAATTACTATTTTGAAGGGCATTATTTTAAACAGATGGTGGGGATAGCAATGGGCTCCACATGTGGCCCGTTATTTGCTAATATCGTCATGGCTTGGTGGAAGAGGTGTTTTGTTTCCTTCTGAATTTTACAACTATATTAAGATGTATATGAGATATTTGAACGAGCTGTTTATTGCATGGGTAGGACCGTTAGATGAAATTCCACATTTTATTGTGTATATTAATCAGACCACCTCATTTTTGAAGTTTACAGTTATCATTGGTCTGGATAAAATAGCTTACTTGGATGTTTTAATTACCAAGTCCCCAGACAATTATGCACTAAGATCTTCTATTTATAGAAAACCTACCCACTCCAACAGTTACCTCCACTACACCAGCAGTCACCCTTTTCATGTTAAAAGGGGAGTGGTAAAAGGGCAGCTCGTATGGTCACAGACCATGATGATTTTCTTCAGGAATGTACATATATACTCAAAATGTTATCCAATCGAGGCTACCAACCATGTTCATTGACTAAAATTCACAATGAGGTGGTTAACAAGCATAATTGTGAATATAAGACTCTGTTTCAGGATTTTTCCTTACATCAGGAAGACGCAAGTATGGCATCTTTGATGAATGGTAATCAGGATATTGTGCCTCAGATGGGATCTGGTACCCAAATATAACTCAGGACAAAGAAAAGTTTTTTTGCCCTTTTGTTACCACATTTTACAGTAACAGTTCATTATTACTGACATTTTGAATAAAAATTGGAAAATTATTACGGGTGACCAGGATATCCAGGACAGACTGGGGTTACATCCTAATACTGTGTACAGGCATGCGCCTAATTTAAAAAGCATTATGGAGGAGCAAGTGGTTAAGAACAGTACTAATAGTGGGAGGATGGTTCCATGTGGAATGTGTAGTCAGTGCAAACACATTTCTATTGGTACATGTGTTAGTATAAGGGGAAGAAATATTGATATAAAAGGAAAATATTCCTGTTTTTCCAAGTCAGTGGTATATATTGCTTTGTGTTTGCAATATCCTGCCTTTTATGTAGGCAAAAACCGAACGTAAACTTGCTTAGAGAATATATGAACATCAATATGATATAGCCTTCTTCAGGCCTTCTTGGCTCCTTTATATTGGGGGCAAGAAAAACTGATGTAATGGTGTCGGCTGCCTCCTTTTATAGCCCTGACGACCTGACGTCAGTCTCAGGCGACCGACAGCCAATGCAGGAGGGAAATCCTTTACTCTGGTATTCGGGCCGGCCAAGGGCTACCCAGCAGGCATAACCCACAACTGATGACTGCAACAATGAATACACATGCACATCTAAATTTATGGTGAGTGCATGCAACTGTACTTTTTGCTATATACTTTAAGGATTTTTTATTTTATTGTATAGTTTGTAGACATCCAGGATGATTTGCTCTTGAACTTTACCCTATTTAGATCAGGTTTGGACTTGTTGCATTATGCTTTTATCTAGGTGAGCTTATAATTTTTTGTGTAGTTACTTGCTCTGCCAGTATATTGGGTAATACTGCTATATGTCAATTTTGAGACTTCATCACAGAACTCAATATCTGTATGTTTGAAATCCCCAAATTCCAAGATTCATTGGTTTTGAGATTTTAAAGGTGAAGGTTAACAGTTTGTGATTGGACTTAACTGGCAACAAAGATACCAGGGGAATAGTACATACAGACACTATATTTGTAAGAGCAAAGTCCGGAATATTTTGTTCAGTAGTGGGTTCTTTGATGGTCTGGTTCGGGGAGTTATTGTTTAAATCTTGGAATTTGGCATACCCTACATTTGAGGTATATAGATGTCCCACTTTAAAGGGTAAAGTGTCCTGCTATAATGGAGTTTTTGTTTAAAAGAAGTTCAAGTATATTTAAAAAGTTAAAGTGATTTTCAGGGTACATAAAGGAGTTCGTATAGCAGTTTATGACCCAATAGTTGGTCTTATTTAGTGTGGTTTGTTTTAAGTGAGTTGTGTTTGTGTGTCTTTTAGAATCTATCTAGAGGTGATGTGGTCTGTAACAAATATAGAGTTTCCACCATAGCTGCCATTGGGTTTAAGGCATGTAGGCACAAAACCCATGTGTAGAGGGAGTGCTGAGTATTTAAACCACATTTTGATGATTGCACACACGTTGGATGAGCTCCAAATGCAGGAGGGCCTCAGAGCTGAATTTTGTGATTGTATCTGCTCAAAGCCAGGAGTTTCACCTTAATGTGATCTTGTGTCTGATTTGTTTTGATGGATAAGTTGGGAGATAAATTAGCTGGACTCTGCCTTAAAAATGCACCATAAGGAAAGCAAAGGCTTTAGCCAGTATATACAAATCTTGGAGCGAGATATGCAAGCTGTCCTTAACAAAGCATGTGGCGCTCTCGGACTTTACTTACTAAGCTGCCACATACTGGATCTCTTTAGAATGATATGAGCTATTTAGCCAGTTGTTGAAGCCAATTATCTTTTCTTTGTACTTTAGCATAATTTTCGAAGAAGGAAGGATTTCACTCAAGGCCAAGGTCTTATTTGCATTTGTGACATGCATGGAGAGTTCTGACATCTTTTTGTGTATCCCTCAAGATTTTGAGTGTCAAGTTATCCCCCCCCCCCCATGGACCACCACAGTGTTAAATTTATACTTGCTAATTGTGGGGGACCCTAAGGGCCCTTGAAATATCTGAGCTCCTGGAACCTGCAAGACTGTTTACTGATGCACTTTTTGTTCAGCCGTGTGAGAGTTGAATCTATGTGTCTGCCAATGGGAGCCATCAAATCCTTAAGTCATTATTATTTGTAGAGTGATTTGGTGGTATACTGGTGTTGAGATGCTTATTGTTTGTTCCCTTACAAATCTTCATATCATTGTTACATCCAGATGTCTTGCAGTTCTTGATGGACAACTCATGGTAATGTGGTATATCACTAAACTAAAGGGCATTCAATGTTACTTTCTGTACAGGTAGACTGTGATAGCTTTGGGCTTGGCTCTAGAATATATCCTACATCTCCAGGTGATTTACATCCATAGTAAATAGAATGCTGTAGCTGATCACCTGGGTAGATCATTGGGCAAACAACATGAAAAAAAAATGAAAAGGAAGGTGTTAATATTGCATAATGCAAAAATGGGTAGCCCTCTAATAGAGGTTTTTGCATCTCAGAGCGACTTTCAGTTATGCAGATTTTGCTCTGTGATCCCTTGCAAGGGTATTTATAGGTTCACAGGTTTATACTAGGCTAATGACCACCAGGGTCTTTACAAGCATAGCCATGCAACCCAACCCAGCTTTGTCCCAAACTTCCTTGGACGCCTGTATGGCGGGGTATCTTAGTAAAGAGGTAGCTAAGGGTTATGTGGGGGCAGTATGGTAGTTGGGGATTCATTTACTTACTGTTGACTTCTTGTCTGTCGTAGACATGGGGTGAGTTTGTGATTTCCCATCCAGTGATCAAGGGTTCTTTTGAATATGGTCAGGGATGAACTCTGTTTCATGTCCATAGGAAGCTTATTCCATAGTGTGGGGATTCTTTGAGACACATATTGGTCCCTCCAGCAGGTTCTGTTTATGCTGTAAGCAGCATTCTGATCCTTGGAGCTAATGTTTCCTGGTGCTCTGTCTTGCGGATGTGCAAGAGATCCATCAGAGCTGGATCTGAGGATGCCTTGTATGCTAGGTGTAGATCTCCTCAAAGTAACCTGTAGGAGACTGAGTACAGAGGTAGGACTTTAAGGCAATCTGTGTAGGACAGGGTATTCATACACTGGATTCTCGTTGTAAAGAACCTTTGACGGCATTGCAGGTGTTACATGTGCCTAGTTAGCTACATGCCAAAAGAGGCGTTGTACTCAGTGATGGGTCTGATTAGAGTGGTACTATTAACTTTTTTGGACCCTTATGCCATACCCTTTCTTTTGAGTTGGACGACATGGTTGTGTCTTTCGGCTTTTCCCGGTTTGGGGTCGCCACAGCGGAACTCCGGTCCGCTAATGATTGGTAGTTGATTTTTACTTGCCGAGTTACCAGCCCTGACGCACAACCTTCAAGGAAGGTATGCCCATTCACACATGTCTCCACGCAGAAGACGCTCTAGCTGAGAATCGAACCGGACAGCGTCTTACTGTGAGGCGACAATGCTACCGCAGCACCGGGCGACATAGTTTTTTTAATTTTTTTTTTATTTTTTAACTATCTTTGCTGTGTGTTGGTGGAATGCCAGATTGCTGTCTACATATGTTCCCAGATCCCTAATTGTCGGGTCAACCCTAAGGAGTGTTTTATCGAAAAAGTAATTAGCTTGGGTGAACGATTTCCCAAAGCATCATATAAGGCATTTCTTTGTATTGAGTTTAAATATGTGGCTTTCACACTAGTCATTTGTGTTAGACACACTTGTGGGATGTTGGTGTCGAGGGGGGAATCTGTGATAGTTCCCAATTTACAGTAACCTGCGAACTTGGTGTGCCAGAGGCCTTTGACATTAGCCTTTACTTCCAAGAAGATGTCAAACAGCAGTGGGCTCATCACAGAGTCGTGGAGTATGCCACTTGTGACCAATCTCTTGGTGGAGGTAGTCTCACTGATCTTGGCTTTCTGGGTCCTATCTGTGAGCCAGCTGGCAATCTCGTGAGATATTTAGGGATTTATGCCTAGTTTTGAAAGTTTGTCAACAGTACCTGAGTGGGATATTGTATCATACGCCTTTGCCCTGTCAAGGTAGGTCATATGCACTGTTTTCCCCTAATCCATAGCCACGGTGACCCTCTCAAAGAAGTCAACCAGGTTAAGTAGGCAAGACTTTTCCTTAAAGCCAAACTGGGATGGGTCCAGTGTCTGAATGTTGCCAATGTCCTTGTTGATCCTTTCCATGAAAATTTGTTCCATAGCTTTGAATATTAGACTTGTCAGACTGATGGGTCTATAGTTTCTGGGGTCAGTTGATGGTCCACCCTTATGAAAAGGGACGACATTTGCAGCCCCCCATCAACTAACCTGTTTTGAGGCTGTCGTTGAAGAATGCCTCAAGTGATCCTGCTAGGTCATGTTTTAGGCTATTTAGGAGGCAACCGGAGATATTGTGTGGGCCCACTGAAGCAGTAGTTTTGGCCTTAGCAAGCGCCTCCAGGACCTGTTCCCTGTTAACAGTTGGGAGATTTGCTAGAAGGGATGTCACAAGGGGTAGTTGGGGGTGAAGTTAGAGCTAAATTTATCAACTAGTAGATTTGCTATGTTGGGCAAGTTCACTTCACTCTACGATGTTCATCGTGCTACACTGCTGCAGTCATCATACTTGGGTTATCTGCCGTCAGGCGGTTCCACAGTCGGCCCGAGTTCCAAAGTCTTGGTCCAGCGTCGGTTGCTGTCGCTTCTTCCCTGACGTCAGTGCGACAGGGGTATAAAAGAGGCAGCCGACGCCATTTTCTTCAGTTTTTCTTGCCACGCGGTGCCCGAAGCAGAAGCAGTTCGCAAGTGCCAGTCGGCCGACTCCTGAGATTTTCAAATCGAATTTCAGACCGAAGTCTTCAATAAAGTTAAGTACCCCATTGGGGAACCTTTTCTTGCCTCAGTCCGATGTCAGAAATAGTTAATAATTGCATTTCTTGTGGGAAGCAAATACCTCTTAAGGACTTTCATTCTTATTGTATCCCTTGCCTAGGCCCAGACCACGACGTCACAGGTTGTCGGTTTTGTGCTAGGTTTAACAAACAAACTATTAAACATCGGTTTGATTTTGCCCGACATTATTTTGGTAGAAAATTTAATTATACCATGCTGTCGGAGCAACCGATAACCAGGATGCATAAAAAGCGCAAAGATAAGGACAGGCAGCCAAGACCCAAACCAGACACCGAGGCCTCTGCTAGGCCAGTCGCCGGTTCTCCGGTTTTCAGTGAGGTGCCTACGCAGCCCCTGACGACCGCTGATTTAGAACCCCAGCCTGCATCCGACTCCCAAGCGGAGATTGCAGGGCCTCCAGAGCCTTTATCTTTAGGCCCTTACGACTCCATGACTGAAGGGGATTCCAGTGCATTTTTAAAGCTGTCAGTTGCTGAAGGTGTCTTCAGACCGACTACACTTACTATTAAATCCTTTGCAAAACTGAAAACTCCATTAAAAGTAAGGAAGCCTGTACAGCAGTCTCCAGTGCAAGGCCCCATGCCTAAGAAACAGATACTTAAGATGGACGAAGACTTAATTACCCTAATCAGGGGTTCCCATCCCCCACCTGACAAAAGGCCTGGACAGGAGGAGGACTACGCTTCCTCTGACCAGATTTCCATTACCTCAGATTCTTCTGAGGAACAGGAGTACACTTTTCCCCCTTATGAAGACTCTAATGCTGAAGAGTCTATTCCTTCAGCATCTCCCCCAGAAGACTACTCTTTTGGGGAAACTTTACATACCATGAGGGAACATTTCCACTGGGAAGGCCAGGATTACTCTGATTCTAAGAAAAGGCTCCGAGAGTTCCTCTTACTACCCCAGCACAGACCCCTTGCTATTCCACCTGTGTTAGACATTGTGGATGATGTTTATTCAGAATCTAGCCTTAACCCAGATTCATTACCTCCTGCACCAGCCAAACCAGACAGATACTACAGAGTCCCTGACTCACATACATTCCTATATAAAAGCCCTGTTGCTGACCCAGAAATTATTTCCCAGGGTCCCAAAGGGGTTAAGGCCTCTATTGCTAAAAATCCTGTACCGTCTGAAAGGGATTCTAGAGCACTAGACAGATGGGGAAAGAAAGTATATAAATCAGCTACTCTAGCTATGAGGGCCTTAAATTGCCAGTTTCACATGCTGAAATATCAACAGTATTTGATGTCTCAATTAAAACAAAAAATGAGCACACATACAGAGCAGCCTGATTACAAGGAAATGCAAGATTTGTTGCATGCAGCAGAACAAGTGGGAAAACATACTTTGCAATGTGGATTTGATTCATTGGAAGCCTCTTGCAGAGCAGCTGTAACAGGGTCAGTCATTCATAGGCATGCTTGGTTAAAAGAACAAACTTTACCTGATCATGTTAAAGCAAAGTTATTGGATGCACCCTTACAGCAGGATGTTTTATTTGGTGTGAAAGCAGAAGAGGTTTTAAAGAAAATGGAGGATAAGGCAAAATCTATGCAGACGGTCAAGGATTTTTTACAGGTTCAACCCCCTCGTTTAAGCAGAAATTGGCCAACCAAAAACTGGTCCTTTCCAACTTCTGACAGACCACAGAGGGGCAAATACAGACACCCAGGGGGCAGAGGTCAGCCACAAGGCTCTTACAAGCCACGACAATGGGGTGCCACAATCCAGAAAGGAGGAGATGACAGGTCTCAAACTATCAGAAGACAATCACAATGACTTACCCCTCAGACTGCCAAGCAAATCACTCTTGGCAGCTCCCTTGGGAGGAAAACTTGCACTTTTTGCAGACAATTTGGCACATCATCACAAAAGACAAATGGGTCCTAAATATTGTAACTCAAGGATACAGGTTCCACTTTCACACTTTACCAAGGATAAAAGGAATGCCAAACCTGCCATCAAATCAATGGGCAGAGACTCAAAGACAAATTACAGCACTCATGGACATGAGAGCCATTCAACAGGTTCCTACACAGGAGCAAGGACAAGGATTTTACTCGAGACTCTTTCTGGTTCCCCGAAAGGACAAAGCCTGGAGACCCATTCTGGACCTTTCAATTCTAAACACATACCTGGAAGAACACAAATTCAAGATGCTCACACTACAGCAACTTCTTCTCATGCTGGGCAAGAAGGCTTGGCTAGTAACGTTGGACCTCAAGGAGGCATACCTGCATGTCCCTATCAGAGAAAATTGCAGAAGATACCTCCAATTTATAGCAGGTACAATTCATTACCAATTCTCTACACTGCCCTTTGGCTTATCTACTGCACCCAGGGTCTTCACAAAATGCCTGGCACCAGTAATTGCATATTGCAGACAAAGAGGAATCCAGATATATCCATACCTGGACGACTGCCTTATTCAAGCAGACAGCAAGGACATTCTTTTAAAACATCTGGCGTTTGTAAAAAAACCTACTAAGTTGCCTAGGGTACACAGTAAACGAAAAGAAGTCAAAACTAGTGCCCTCACAAGACATAATATTCCTGGGTGCCAAACGGCCCAGATGGCTTATCTCACACCAGACAAGCAAGGACAACTGACTCAATACTTCAAAATGATGGCAACAAAGACCCAACTCCCTGCAAGAAAAATTCTGCAGGCCTTGGGATTCATGGCATCTTGCATACTACTAATACCATATGCCAAACTGCATATCAGGAAATTACAATGGTACCTGAAAAGCGTATGGACTCAACACAGCCACAGCTTGGAAACAGTAATGCCACTAATTTCCTGCCTTCAACAGGAGTTTATATGGTGGGCTCAGGCATGTCACCTCAACAAGGGTCAGCCTTTCACCTTGCCCACAGCCAGGCAAACAATGACAACAGATGCATCGGATTACACCTGGGGAGCACACATGGCAGGACAGTGTATTCAGGGCAAATGGTCTGCAAATCAAATGCATCTCCACATCAATCAAAAAGAGATGCTAGCTGTACAAATTGCCCTAACAGCTTTCAAGGATCTCCTACATCCAGGACAACTTCTAATAAAGACGGACAACACCACAGTGATGTGGTACATAAACAAACAAGGGGGCACACATTCCTACCCCCTATGCAGGCAAGCAGTGACCTTGTGGAACACAGCACTGACCTACCAAGTTCAACTACAAGCACAATTCCTGCCAGGAAAGCAAAATACATTGGCAGACATACTAAGCAGAAATATCATGGATCCTCACGAGTGGAAACTAGACCCACAAGTATTCACAGTGATAACTCAAAGATGGGGGAGCCCAGACATAGATCTGTTTGCCTCCCCCCAAAACTACCAACTGCAAAAGTTTTGCACAAGGACATACCACACACTAGCTTGGAAAGTGGACACCCTCTCATTCAGTTGGAAAACACTAACAGTGTATGCCTTTCCTCCACTGCCTCTTCTGGCAAAGGTGCTGCTAAAAGCCAGATTAGAGAGGCCACAAATGATACTCATTGCTCCAGACTGGCCATGCCAACACTGGTATCCAATATTAAGGAACATGGCTCAAGGCCCACCATGGATTTTACGTCAAATTCCTCACCTGCTGACTCAGCAAAACAATCAGATTCTACACAGCCAGCTCAAGACTTTAAATCTGGCTGCATGGCAGATTATCTAAACAACCAGTCAACACTTCTCTCTGCAGCTGTTATGGATGTCATTCTGGAGGCCAGGAGACCCAGCACCAGGAAAACCTACTCAGACAAATGGAAAAGATTCTGCACCTGGAATCAGGCTAAAGGCCAAAATCCTCTTGTTCCAAATATTCCTCAGATTCTGCAATATTTAACTGAGGTGTTGCACAAAGGCCTTTCTTTTTCATCTATAAAGATCCACGCTTCAGCTATTTCAGCTCATTACAACACGGATCCTCCTATTTTTTCACATCCATTATTAAGACAGTACCTCAGAGGGGCTAAGAACATAAGACCGCCCCGAAGAGCACCAACACCAACTTGGGACCTCAGTTTTGTTTTGGAGAAACTTACACTACCGCCCTTCGAGCCAGCCTTTTCAGCTGATTTAAAATTTTTATCATGGAAAACTGCCCTGCTGCTAGCAATAACTTCAGCACGAAGAGTCTCAGAGCTACAGGCCCTAATGGCAGTGGAGCCTTTCATCATTTTTCATCAAGACACAGTCTCTTTACGAACTAACCCTTCCTTTATGCCAAAGGTAGTATCCAGTGTGGCTCTAAACCAAACCATTCATTTACCCACCTTTTATCCAAACCCCCAGAATAAAGGGAAAAGGCTCCTACACTCTTTGGACATTCACAGGCAATTACGTTTCTACTTGGATAAAACAAAGGTTTTCAGAAAATCTGATCAGCTCTTTGTATCCTATGCTGCAGGATCTCAAGGAAAGCCTATATCAAAACAGACCATTTCAAAATAGATAGGACATTGTATCCGTTTCTGCTACACACACCATGGGAAACCTGTACCTGGTAACATTAGGTTTCATTCCACCAGGGCTACAGCAACATCAGCAGCCTTCCTCAGAGGGGTACCAACCAAGGATATTTTGGAAGCTGCAACTTGGAGTTCAGTGCACACATTCACCAAGCACTACCACTTACCTCTATACTCAAAAAACAGAGCTGGCTTTGCCACTGCAGTTTTGCAGGGCCTACTAGCTTCTCCAAACCCTGTTTAGTACCAACCGCCCAGCCTTAGCTTTGGGATTCAACTCAAGTGTGATGACTGCAGCAGTGTAACACGATGAACATAGTACAGTTTTGTACCTACCATAAATGTAGATGTTCGAGTGTTCACACTGCTGCAGTCCAGGTTACCCTCCCACCTTCCCCTCTTCTTACCTGGGTTTTATCTATAGCTCCCTGTTTATACAATCTCTAAGATGTATTTCTATATGGTGGATTTGCTTACAGCTGTAGCTATTGTTTTCTACTTCTGTAATTTACTTAGGATTATGTATTGCCTTCCTATTTGGGGGAACCTGACATCTGGGGCAAGAAAAACTGAAGAAAATGGCGTTGGCTGCCTCTTTTATACCCCTGTCGCACTGACGTCGCCGGACCAAGACTTTGGAACTCGGGCCGACTGCGGGACCGCCTGACGGCAGATAACCCAAGTGTGATGACTGCAGCAGTGTGAACACTCGAACATATACATATATGGTAGGTACAAAACTGTACTTTTCACTTTATAGTGCAATCACTTACCAAGTAAAGACCACTAATGTGAGCGAAACCTCTGCTAAGTTTGTCTCGTTTTAAATCTACCATAAACATTTCAAACTACTGACTGTAATATTCAGTTTGGGAAAGAATTCCTTTGTTGAACTGTATCCACAAGTAACAAAAAACACAAAACAAAGACTCTAACTTATACTGTCACGGCATTTTCGTCCTTTAACTAGGACTTCTTCTTTATTAAATAGTAGAGAGAATTGTTGTCATTTCCTTCTTGCCGCTTAAATATAAACTTTTAAAAACGAGATATTTATAAATAAATAAATTATAAATTATATTGCAAATGTTGTATCCTTCTGTACAGAAAACCTCTATATGGTATGCTCAAATTTACTATTATGTTACAAAGTTGATACATTCACCAATACCTAAAACAAAAGTAGGAAAAATGGTGAACATAGTAAATGTGACAATAAGTAAATTAATTAAATTAAAAGCATCCTTTTCAATTACACTGCTCATTACTTAGAGACTATTTACTACAAGAGGTGAAAAAAATGAAAAAAATTATTCAAGATGGGGAAATGAAAAAGATAGCTGACGATACTTTTTATTGATATTTTTAACTATATTTTATACCGTTCTTAGTTAGAAAAACAAAAAAGACCATGTTAAAATATGTGATCATAAAACCATTAGACCTAATATTGTAATCTAGCTGCCCTTAATTTAAGTACTGGGGCTGTAGAAATAGTGTCATTCAGTCCAGTTTTTTTACTAGCATCTAAAACTAGTTGCTAGTACAATTCTTTGTATTCTAATTTAGTCTCCCAGGGTCCACTGCTAGGCTCTCTAGTCACTTCTTCTTTAACAAAAAATGAATAATCGTTGTTTCCATGTTCTAGTTTGTATTTAAAAAGATCATTTGATTCTCCTTTTTGATATCTATATATATATATATATATATATATATATATATATATATATATATATATATATATATATATATATATATATATTCATAAATTCTCTTTCTAAGCATACACTCTGTCTTCTCTATATATAAAATGGACATTTGCTACAAAGAGCTATGTAAACTATTAATTTACTGTTACAATTGTGGTGCTGTTTATTGTATAGAAATTTGTCCCTGGCTATTGTAAAAGTACATTCACAATATATTTACATTGTATACAAAACCCACATTAATAAGTACCTACCCTTTTATTATTATGATTTATTAAATTCTTACTACTTTCCAAAATATCTTTCATATTCTAACCCCTTTTAAACACAAAAGTGATAGGTTCTAGGGAGGTCCCTGGAAAATCTGAAAACTTGGGAACATATTCCAATTTTTTGTTATGTCCTTAACTTTCTAGACATCTGAACTAAAAGTCATGGGATGTGTTTTGCCATAACTTTCCAGTCCTGCTTTACTGTTGCTAACCTGTATGTCCAGAATACCTTCATTAGTCCCCTTCTCATCATTACCATTCATTGCTGTACCTAAAATATGGGAAAATTTGATATTTCTCCCCTTCTTAAATTCCTCCAGTATACTATTTATACAATTAATAGGGTACATTCTCTCTGCAAGTATTAAAAGGTTGTCTTAGTACATGAGACAATTGCTACATTGTTTCAGTATGTCCAAATCCACCAAGCTGACCACAGAGACATTAGAAAATTGCAAATCCATGTTGTCAGGAGTGGTGTTAGGGTTGAGCTACTGGTTTTACAGGGGTCACTTGAGTGGTGTCTAGGGTGAAGGCTAGATGTTAGATAGTGCTATGATCTTAGTGCTGTTTGATACTCTTAACTGGCTGCCGTAAGCTTAGCTTTTTGTTGTTACCGGTTAATGTCCTAAGTACTGCCTTTATAGGTTTGCTGCTATACACAGTACTGCCACTGAATGGTGAACAGTTACACAAAAATGTGCCTAATTTTTGCAGACAGAAAAAAAGCTGAAAAAACAACTCCCATGCCCTCTGGCCAATAATTGACTACACTTTGAGCTCCCAAAAGTTCCTCTCAACTCAGAGAGACCAGGTAAATATCTTTTGCCACATGGTGGATGATCATGTGACTTCTTAATGTTAAAAAACAGCAAAATTTGCTCTTAAGTACAGATTAACACCCAACTAAGTCCCTATAAAGCCCTCTGGCTGATGAAACAATTGCACTTTAAGCCACCCTGTCTGTTTCCTAACTTGGACTGACCAGGCAACATTACTACTGTCACTAGAATAGCAGTCCCAGTACTCTTAATGTAAAAATACAATTTGGTTAGCCAGACATGAAAATGTACCAGCTATCTACAACAAGCTAGTGAACATCATCTACTGAAATCAGGGACATCTATATACATTTAATCCAATCCCTTTCAGCCCAAGGGTGCTCCTAGAGGCAATTTGAGAGCACACCACTAGCCAAGGTAATCATGGCTGCACCAGCTAGTGTAGTTGGATAGGGTTAGCCCTGTGACCACTTCCTGCCCATTGCGTCCTCCTAAACAGAAGATTAGGTCCTTGGTTCACATTCTCAACCTCTGCATGACCCCCCCTCCCAAGGTCTATTGATCGTCAAACCATCTCTAGTTAGATTTAGCGTATTCATTCCTTCATACAAGCGAGTATAACCCAGTACCATTTTGAGCAACAGCCATCTGTGGAGCTGTTGTGCAGGCAGCCATGAGGATTCTTGTGCCTTTGCCAACATCCCAGCAACTAAGAGCATTTTTTAGTGTTAATTCCACCCCATCTGCAGGGGGGAGACTACTGTAGCACTACTAGGATCCACTACACCTTCCCCATTGTGGGTGATCATTACTGTACAGTTCTTATTGAAGACATCCCCATCCCCTGGATGCTCTTTGCATCGCCACTCATCTTTGAGAGATTGTGGCAGTTTGTATTTCTATTCTGCCCCTCCTTCTCTCTTCCAAGGTTGGCATCTGCCTTGGCGGTGTGATGAAGCACCTGAGCCACTAATAGACTTATGGTTGTCTCAGTCATAACTGCCTAGGGCTTTATCCTTTTATGCCAACAGCGCTGGTCCAGTACAATAGTGATTTCAGCACAGTCCCATTCTTTCCTGACATGGTATGCATACTCAGCAGGATAGGAAACTGAGTAGCAAAAAATCCTATCAGACTAAATGGAAGAGGTTCTATGTCTGGTGCAGCACCACCAATACTTGGGACAGTGTCTGCCTCTTGTCATTTTACAGTACCGTTCAGAGCTGGTTGAGGAGAATCTGGGCCACTGTTCCTTAAATGTCCACCTATTTACTGTCTCTTACTGTTTATTCCTGGGTCTTCCTATCTCTTTCATGGCCCACGTGAAACTTTTTCTCAAGGGAATGGTGCATTTCTGGAGAAAGGAGGTGCAAACAAGGCATGAACAGTCTTGGGATCCAGTGACCTTGGAATATATATGAATCTATAAATCTGAGACCTACCAGGAGACCTATTGCACGGTATTGTGCACCTTCTATGGGACTTAAATTTTGTCCCTGAGAAGAAGATTATTCAATTAAATTTTGTCCCTGAGAAGATTATCCTTCGATTTTCTAAGCCAGTCTACTCATCTACAGTAAAGTTCCTAATATGCCAAACTACTGTCTTCTTGGTAGACAGCCATTACCTCAGCCAGAAAAAACGAATTATAAGCCCTGGTAAGCAGAAAAACATATACTGTCTTCTGAGAACCAGTCTTTCTTTCAAACTCTGGTGGTTTCAGAGCTGTCCTTAAACCAGTTGATTCACATACCTACTTTTCTTACCCAAACACCAAGCATAAAGTTGGAGAGAGTTTTACAAATATGGTGAGAAGGGCATGTGGTGGTGTAAATCTTGGCTTGGGATGATTGTCACTGCTGAAGTGACACCCTGACCCCATGTGCAAAAATGGGAAAAGGGGTTGAGGATGGATGGATGGTTGAAAAGGGCATGGGTAGCTTGGGTGATATGTCTCCTTCATGCCAGGGAAGCAGGACAGACTGAAGTCTAACAAGCCCTTTCTAAATGATTGGCTATACCATTTTGTTACAGTCACAATGAGAAAGTGTTGGAGGACTGGGAGAGGCCCCTTTAATAAGAATAGCCACCATTACTGCAGTTACCTTCATGAATGATTATTCTGAAACCATTCTTGAAATAGTAAAAATCAGATGTATATTGGAAAAGCACTACAAGGTTTGCTTTTGCTGCCCTCCAGGGAATGCTTTAATCATTTTCATGGACCTGGTGTTTCACCGCTTTTCCATCTGCTGTATTACTGTCTGACATATTAGGAATTTTAGCTGCAACAAAGCTTATGATGAGCATGGTACATTACGTGAGAGCACTAGCACTTGCATAACTGTAGACGTTTGAACATAAGGATCTTTGTTTCAATAGCTGCATCTACTCATATTTATCCCTCTGCTGTCATTTGCTAAAGGTCATGAATGGAATAGTCATTTAATAGTGCTTTTCTAGATAGCTTTCTAATTTTTTTTGTTTGTTTTTATGATAAGTATGGCACAAAATTAGTCTGTTACTAAACAACAATCTGCAAGAGCTGTCACCAATTCTACTGCTTTCTTTAGAAATTCTGCTTTTGGGCAATATTTATGCAGCACCTTCTTGGTTATAGAACCATGGACATTATGAGGCAATTGAGTCATACAATCATACGTGCCATACCAATACCCACCCTCAGTCTAGAAGGACCAGGCCAGTCAAGCCAAGGGTGAATTTATGACTACCCATTATCCATTTCTTGCTTTAAGGATGTTACTATATCACACTGCTTTACATTCAGTGGGAGTCTGTTTCAGAGATGAGGAAGATGCTGAATAGTGAACCTGTGTCTCTACATCTTGTTTTATGTATGTACTGGTGAAGATTCAGATGTCCATTTCTGTTACTTGTGGGGCAGTTTGATTTATGGAGATACAAAAGGTCCGGGACTGTTGGATTCCTAATGGCTTAGAAGGCTAGGCACAGATCCTCTCTCAGGTGTCTGTAAGATACCAAGTATGGGGAACAGAGATTTCCTGTTTTCCTGGTCACTAGTTTAAAATGCTTGGGTTATTTTCTTTGTTAGAAACCCTTGGAGCTTCACTAGCTGCTCATACATAAGTACTAGGCAGTCTGCTGACTATTTCAAGTTTAAACAAAAAAAAAAAACCCTGTTCAAAATTTCCCTCTAGCCTCAAGGAGGGCAAGACAAGATAGACCAGGAGAGAATTTGTAGCTGCTGATCCAGTTATCTAGGTTTACCTTGAAGGTGGTAAGGGTGCTGCTCTGTTTAACGTAATGGAAGTTTGTTCCAGAAGTGAGGGATAGGGTATGATAAGAATCTATCACGCAAATTTGTCTTGTTTATCTGCTGATGAAGGTTTAGTTCCTTTTACTGACTATTTGATGTGCCATTAGTTTTACAAAGAAATAGGAAATCAAGTAGGGAGATGGCTCTTTCATGGCACAAAAGGCTAAACATAGATCTCCACAGAGGAGTCTGTATGAGACTGAGTACAGACAAAGGACTGATTTTTGTGGCCACTGATCTTTTTTAGTTATGAATCTCTGAGGGCTCTCTAGTTGTGTGATATGTTTAGATAAATACATGCCAAAACGTGTGTTGTAGTCAATAAGGGGGTATGATAAGAAATCAGTAAAGAGGAATTCAAATGACAATGATCAATTTACAATCATCTGCAAACTTAGTTAACCATTGACGAACAGTGCTGGCTTGAAGGTCTGAGAAATGTACGCTAAACAAGAGGGGGCCCAAAACTGAGCGCTATGGTATACCACTGGTAACTGTTTTGCTTTCAGAAATGGCACCTGCTACTCTAACCACATGGGTTCTGATAGACAACCAGTTAGCTATCTATTGCACGATATAAGGATTTATATTCATAGATATATATATATATACACACATACATATATAAACTAGGTATAAATCCCTATGTCACAAGATGGGTTGCCAACTGGCACGCTGACAGAACCCACACTGTGAAAGTAGCAGACTCCAAATCCAACTTCAGACCAGTGACAAGTGGAGTGCCACAGGGTTCAGTTCTGGGTCCTCTCCTGTTTGGTATCTACTTCTCTGAAGTACAGGCTAACACAGAAGGTTTTTGGCTAATGAAGTTCGAAGATGACTGCAAACTGGGAGCCATAATCAAAACTACAAAAGATGTGGACATCCTACAAAAGGGCCTTGCTGAGACAGATGCCTGGTGTCAAAGCCATGGCCTCAAGCTCAGTGCCAAAAAGTGCATTGTCATCCCTTTTGGTAAAAACTCTGTACTCATAAACTACCACATAGGCGGTAGTCTACTTAACACCGAAAGTGTGATAAGAGACTGTGGGACACAGGTGGACAGTAGTCTCTCCTTTGATAATCACATCGCCACAGTAGTCAGGAAATCCTTCTATGTGGCACACATCATCACAAAAGGTTTCTCATCCAGGAAAAAAGAGGTCATTGTTCCCCTCTACTCGTCACTCATTAGACCCATTATAGAGTACAACGCCCCTTTTGGTATGTACCTCACAAGACATCTATAACAACTGGAAAGGCCACATAAATACCTCACAAAGAGGATTACTGGCCTCAATCAGATGCCCTACGCAGACCATCTCAAAAAACTGCAGCTTTACTCTGTTGCATATTGCCTACTCAGAGGCGATCTCTGCCTAACACACAAAGCTATGTCAAACCCAGAGCTTTTGGACATGCTCCACTTAAAGAAATCCCAATCCCTCTGAGCTACATGCTCTAGGGACCTAAACCTTGTCACCACAGTAAACAGAACATGCTGGAGGGATAGATTCCTGTCCCAGAGACTACCCATACTGTGGAACAAACTGCCTATCTATATCAAACAAAGCTCCTCATTAGCACTCTTCAAGAAAAATCTTGATTGGATGGGAGATAGGAAATTCACCCCGGGGATCACTTCTGTGGCTCTGCTCGACAGTGGCACAGGAAAATAATTTTCTTGGGTTGTGAAAGCCAGGGTACCTTTTGGCTAGGCTTATATAGGCCCTAGGGCCAATAGCCTAGTACCTACCTATGAACCTATTCACAAATCTATGTATAATGCTTGCATGGAAAATATTGTCAAAGGTTTTGGCCAGGTCTAGATTTCCTCTATGCACTGCATAATCACTATCCACTGTTTCAGTTACTATTTCAAAGAAATTAATGAGATGAAAGAGGCAATACATAATAACTTGGATAAAACCAGTTTTATTTTGAGATGTCTATTGACATACACTCTAAAGGCAACATTGTATTAAATAATTGGCCTAATCAGTGCTGAGTACAAGAGGTCAGTGACTTATTTAGATCTGGGCAATATTCCCTTGTGAATCAGCTGCACTGAGTAGAAGATTTCCTGACTACAGTGGTTACATGGTCAAAAGAGTGTTATCCAAGGTGTCTACTGACATTTTCATTTTGGAGTATTGTTTGTTAACCCGCCGCTGTGGTACAGTGGTAGCGTTGTTGCCTCACAGCAAGAGGTTCTCCTGTTCAATTCTCAGCTGGAGTGCCTTCTACGTGGAGTCTGCATGTCCTCCCCACTGTCGAGTGGCCTCCGAAGGACATGTGTGAATGGGCGTGCCTTCGCTGAAGGTTGGACTTCGGGCTGACAACTCGGCACCATAAAAATCTACTGCCAGTCATTAGTGGACCGGAGTTCCGTTGTGGCAACCCCTAACTGGGAAAAGCCGAAAAGACAAACAAACAAGTGGGGTATTGTTTGTTATATTTAGGTGGGATAGTTTCCAAATGTAACAGTGTTGCACTTTTGAGCATTTAATTTAAGTCTATTATTTATTTTATTTTATTTGTATTTTTTATTTTGCATTTGTTTACCGGGAAAGTCCGACTGGAACAAGGTCCATGTACAGCGGAGGCCCGGGGAGAAAAGCTCCATAACATAATGGTACAAATACAACAAGTGACAAAAAAAATTCTGTACAGAGACATATATATTTATATGACAACACAATCCACGAATGACAGAAAATTTCTTTACAGTGGCATATATACAGTCTAGGAGATTTTACATACCTTAGTTTGATTTGAACAAGCTTGGTGTACAGATAGCAAAACTCTGAATTCCGTATTGGTAGTACAAAGCATAAATATGAAGGAATGGAATCTGGAAAATAATGCTATTCGGGAAATATGTCATAGCATGAGAAATAGTTTGTAGGATAGTAGTTCCTGATAGGGAGTACAGAATAGCTGAGGTAAGCAGAGGAGATGAGGTGTGGCAAGTTAGGAGGAGAGCTGAAAAGATTTTATGTGGTACAAGGACAGGGCCATGATTGCAAGAGGTGTGACTTTAGTGATTTCTTGAAAAGTGAGATGGATGGTGCAGATGAGATACTTTGGGGGAGATTATTCCATTCCCTAACAATGGTGTGGGAGAACAGACTTTTCCCTGCAGTGTTATTGGCTTTGGTTATGCAGAGCAGGGTTTTGTTGGATGAGCATAGAGGGGGATTTGCAGAATATTGGTTTAGAAGTTGGTTTAGGGCTGGGGTTTTCAGAGGGTTCCTTATGTTGAAGGTGAGGACTAATTGGTGATAGCTAATTAATGGAGGGAGTCCTAACCATTGTAGTTGCTTCAGGGCAAGGCAGTGATGACTTCTAAATGTGGAGTTGTTAGCGAATTTTGCAATTGTATTGTAGTATGACTCTATAGTTTGTTTAGGTCTGTTTTCCTGATATAAATTAGGATTGGTGATGCATACATTAGGGTAGACAAGAGGTGGGTTTAGGCTAAGGAGATTCTAGCTTGGTCCAATAGGAACTGTTTGTGCTTGTATAGGGTTCCTAGTTTCTTATGTACCTTTGTGGTGGTTTGTGAGATATGGACATTAAAGTTTAGATTGTTATCTATTTCAACCCTGAGCAACTTAGTGTGAGGGGAGGGGGGATTGTGGTCCCGTTTTTGGAGGTGATAGTGAAGGTAGGAGGTGTGGATTTGGATTTATTGGGGGTACAAAGGAATAATTTGGTCTTGCTGGGGTTTAGAATGAGTTGGATATCGGTAATCTATTGTTCCATGGAGCAGAAGGATTCTTGGGTGAGCTTTTGAAGAGTGGTTATGGATGGGGCTGAGCAGATTAGGGTGGAGTCGTCTGCGTACTGTATAAGTGATGCATGCTGGGTGGAAGTATGTAGTTTGTTAGTGAAAGTGGTGAATAGTACCGAGGACCCAATATTGATCCTTGTGGGATGCCTATAGTAGTTGGTAATAGAGAAGATGGTGTACTTTGCCATTTAACTGATTGTTTTCTGTCAGAGAGAGATAGCTTCTAAACTATGAAGTAGTAGAGGGGGCGAAGGATGAGGTTGACAGAGTGTCTAAGAGTAGGTTGTGGGAGACCATATCAAATGCTTTTGATAGATCTAGGAATATGGCTGAGACAAATTTGTTGTTGTTTCTTAGATGGTTAATCTGATTGGTAAAGGAGAGTAGAGCAGTGGTTGTGCTATGGTTTGGGTGGAAACCATGCTGTGTGGGGGAGAGGAGGTTTTGTGAGGATAAGAAGTGCATTACCTAGGTGTGAATACATTTCTCCAGAAGCTTGAAAAGGGGGGACAAGTTAGCAATTGGCCAGTAGTTTGATAGTTCATAGGAGTTTCTGCCTTTGTGAAGAGGAAATGTTAAGTTGTCTATCTCGCCTTCGTTCTTGCTGGTTGGGGATGGAGCCAATCCTTGGCTCCGACTCTGCCATCTTCAATAGCTCAAGAGCTGTTTACTGGCTCGAGGCTACCCCTTATCCCATGATGCCTAACGATAGCTACCCAGATCTCATTTGCCGCTTCAGATGCGAGGTGTCATTTTTCTGGCTCAGGCTCGTATAAAGTTTTTTGTATAACTTTCTTACTCTAGAATTCAACACTTTTAGTGTTTTATTATTAACATTAGTCTTGTTTTGTGATAGTGTTTAGTTGTAGTATCCCTTCTTTTCCTTGTAGAACTTATTTAACTTAGAGAGTTCTCCCCCGCCCCTCCCCCCACCTCTTCTTGTCAGGTTAGCCATTTAAGTTAGAGGCTTTTCTTCTACCTTTCTCTCATAGGCTAGCAGTTTAAGTTATAGGCTTTCCTATTTAAAAAAAAAAAAAAAAAACTTTAGCTAGAGTCTTATAGTAGAGTGTGTTTTTTGTGTAGACTGTATATTGCTTCTGGTAGTTGTTGTTGTAATTGTTGTTTTCCTTCTTTAAGGATGTCAAAGGAATCCAAGGTTTCTGGGTTCAAGAAGTGTGACTCATGCTGTCAGAAAATGTCTCTGACAGATGGGCACACTTCTTGCTTCTATTGTTTAGGCGCTGTGCACCTGCAGGGCTCTTGTTCTATATGCCATGCCTTTAGTCCAAGAGTCCTGCAGGAGCGTAAGAATAAGCTTATTCTTAGGGGTCTTTTAAAACCCCAGGATTCACTGGCCAAGAGCTCTCAACCTGTGAAATCCCTTAAACCCACCAAACCATCGGCTCCAAGTTCAGAGCCGTCTTCGTTTCAGATTTTACCTTCCACTTCGGTTCCGGCTGGCACCGACAAGACTATCTCCCTATCGGCTCTATCAGAGACTTCGGAGCCGTCACGGAGCCACAAGAGGATGAGGTCCCCTTCACTAGAATTGGTCCACTCAGCTCCTCGATCTCCTTTACTTCAGAGCGAGCGTAGTCACCGATCCTCTCACTCCTTTCGATCCTCTAGGCTGTCAGATCACGATGTGGAGAGAGTGGTCAGTAGGTTGCTAAAGTCGCAGGCACTTGCCAAGATGTTGTCCAGCCCTCCTCAACAGGTGTCGGCTCCGTCCACTTCTCTTGATGTTCCTCCTCCAACTCCAGTGAGTTCGGAGCCGGAGTTCATTGGGGTTCGAGTAGTAGAACCGTCGGCTCTGATAACTCTATCTCCTTCGGTTCCGACGTCAGCTCCGATCCCCTCGGTGGTGCCGTCTGTCGTGGGATCTGGGCGCCGGGGCTCCCTCGTCGGCTCCAAGGGGGCGAGTGGCATCGGACCCTTGTCCGACCCCGTTCTCCCTCTCGGAGCTTCGGCGCAGGTGAGCTTGGCTCCTACATCGGCCTTGGAGCCGTCTCCCTCGGGGCAGAGAAAGATTCCTATTTCCTCGAAACCGGAGCTTTCTCTGCATCATGGCAGGGTCGCCTTTGATGTCATGAGGAGTGTGCAGGCCACTGAGTCAGCTCCACTATCAGCCCCACCAGCTCCGCCCCCTGTAGTGCATGTGCCAACCTCTGCTCCTCCTCCAGGCCCCAAGCGTAGGGAACCGATGCTCCAGGACACCCCATTGGGTGTTTCCTCTTCTTCCGAGGCCTCCCCTGATCATTCATAGGAGCCCCCATGTAAGAAGATTTGCAAGAGGAAGCACATTGACTCCCTTGAGTCTGTCACTTCTGATACAGACTTAGATGATTCGGAAGGGTCCCCGAGATCCCCCTCTGAAGATGTTTCCTTCTTGGACATCCTAGAAATGCTTAAGCAGAGGGGGAACTGGAATCCATTAGCCCCTACCAAGGATGAGTCTGTATTTCTGGATGCTTTCGGTTCCCGACCTTCCACCTCCTGGGTTTCTCCACCTTTCGATCCACTTATGGCTGTGGTGGCTTGAAAGGCTTCGTCAGCTCCAGATACAGTGGAACCAACTCCTAGGAGACCTGGTAAATTCATCACAGCACCCCAGGATAAGCAATTCCTTACTAAAGGTGTTCCTGTTGATGCCATGGTGGTAGCAGCAGCCACCAAAAAAGAGTTAGCGGAGACCTCTTTGTCTGTCCATCCTCCTAACAAGGAGTCTAGGACGAAGGACAGATACGGGAAGCGACTGTTAGCTTCAGCGACCTTCTCTATGAGGTCACTGAACTATTTATGTCATTTTACCCGGCTTCAGAGGGATCTCCTTAAAGAGCTCGGAGATACCCTTCAAGATCCATCAGCTGAGGGAGCTCAAGCTAAAGTAGCTTCCCAGCTGGCGACGCTTAATTCTGTAGTTAACTCCTCCATGAGGCTCATTTCCTATGCAGCCGATGGTGCGAGTAGAGCCGCATGTATGAGTGTGGCCCTTAGGAGGTATGCATGGATGCGGCTGTATAACTGTGTGGAACCCTTTCGAGCATCCTTCACCAACACCCCTTTGATGGTTCCTTTCTTTTTGGACCACAGGTGAAAGACACTTTGACTAGGTGTGAGCAAGAAGGCAAGACTCTATCTGCCGTGGGAGTCCATTTTTCCACTCCCTCTAGACCTTACCCCAAAGGTCAGAAGAGTGGCAAGATGTGGTTCTGAAAATCCCAGGGAGCCTTGCCTGACACACGTAGCGATTTTTCCTCCAGAGGCAGAGGGGGAAACAATAGTAACAGACGCCACCCTCGTGGCAATGGGGGTCTGCAGAACCAGGGCAACAGAGAATCTTTCTCTGATAAGCCCTTTCAGCATCCCTGAAGGGTTGCCCGGCTGCTCACCTCTGGAGGCAGTTGGGGGAAGACTTTGACTGTACCCAAAAGCCTGGCAAAATTTAACGCAAGACAGATGGGTACAGTCCATTATATCCGGAGGTTACAAAATTCCCTTCCATCAACCCCCCCTTACCGTCAAAGTAATCCCTTCCAGATGTTCCACCCAATCTGAAGGACCAAGCAGTAATAGAAGTTTCAAAACTGCTAGAAAAAAAGAGTCATCCAGGAAGTCCCGGCAGACCAGCACGGATCCGGAACTTACTCAAGGTTCTTTTTGGTACCAAAAAAGACAGGGGATTGGAGACTGATTCTGGATCTCAGCAGACTAAACAGGTCTGTACTAAGAGCAAAGTTTCGGATGGTCACGCTGCAGTCCATTTTACCCTTTCTGGGTCAGGACGATTGGATGTGCTTGATAGATCTTCAGGACGCGTACTACCATATCAAGATGGACAGGCGCTCCAGGAGATTTCTTCGCTTCCGGCTGGGAGACAGTCATTATCAGTTCAGAGCTCTGCCCTTTGGTCTCACCACAGCCCCCAGGGTGATCACCAAATGTATGGCAGTGGTCACGGCTCACCTGAGACGTCGAGGATTCCAGGTGTTTCCATATCTAGACGACTGGCTCCTCACTGCTACTACCAGGCATCAACTCCTACAAGCCAGGGACTACACAATCACAATCTGCTCCCAGCTAGGCATTACAATAAACTTCGAAAAATCTGCCTTATTGCCCTGTCAATCTGTCACTTACATAGGAGCAGACTTAGACACAAGGAACATGTTTGCAAGGCTACTGCTAGAAAGGGTGTCTACAATTCGTCAGCAAGTACAGATTCTAATGCAGAGCAAAAGGATCCAAGTCAGGTTCAGCCTTCAAACTCTGGGTTCCATGGCAGCAGCCATTCTTCTAATCCCACTGGCCCGCTTTCATATGAGGATCCTTCAGTGGTTTCTGTTCACACAGTGGTCTTTCCAAGAGCTGCCCATGTTTCACATGATCCTGATTACAGAAGGATGCAAAAGGCACCTTTCATGGTGAATGGTCTACCCACTAGTGACTCAGGGCAGACCCTTCATTCAACCCCCTCTGGTAGCCACAGTGACCACAGACGCCTCCCTGATAGGGGGGGGGGGCATTATCTGGGCAGGACAGTCCAAGGCACTTGGCAACCTCACGAGTGCCATCTGCACATAAACGTCCTAGAAATGAGAGCTGTGCTCCAAGCATTGCAAGCCCTTAGGGACTCTCTTCCTTCCAGGACCATTGCAATTCAAACAGACAATATGTCAGTGGTGTGGTACATCAACAAACAGGGCAGAACCAGATCCTACCCCCTGTGTCAAGAAGCAGTCAGATTGTGGCAGTGGGCAGTTTCCTCCCAACGTTTTCTGATTGCAACACACATCCCTGGGAGGTCCAACGTCATAGCGGACAGGCTCAGCAGAGCTATCCTAATGCCTCACGAGTGGTCTCTGAATCAGGAAGTTGCAGATCTTATCTTCCGCAAATGGGGACAGCCTTGCTGCGATCTTTTTGCCACCCCCTTCAACAGCATATGCAGCAACTACTTCTCCCTTCTTCCGCTTCCAGGTCGCACACCCAGAGACGCTCTAGTCCATGATTGGCCTCAGGGACTTCTTTATGCCTTTCCTCCATTTTCCCTGATACTGAAACTCATACAGAAAGCAATATCGTTGGGTTGCAAAATGATCCTCATTGCCCCCTACTAGCCTTGACAGATATGGTTCCCGTTCCTGCACCATTACCTTCTCAATCAGCCCTGGACTCTGCACCTGATTCCAGATCTACTGATTCATCAGTCAGGCAAGTTGCATCAATCCCTCCAGACTCTCCAGCTCACAGCTTGGTTGCTCCACTTCCAACCTTAGCCAGGCTTCCCGGCATTTCCCCGGCTGTACATGAAATTATTGTCTCCTCTCACATGTTCACAATCAGGAAAACTTATGCTAGTAAATGGAATTGTTTTTCTTATTGGGCAGAGGCTAGGAACGTAGATCCCTTTTCAGCCCCAGTCCACGAAATTCCGGAATTCCTAGCACAGCATTTTCATTCCGGGTCCGCTTCTGCTACAATCAGGGTTCAATTAGCGGCCATTTCTAACTTTCATGTTGGGTTCTCAAATTCTAACATTATGTCTCATAAGCTCTGCAAAGCTTTTTTGAGAGGGACAACTCTCCTTAGGCCTCCAGTGAGAGATCCCCCTCCTCCTTGGGACCTTAATTTGGTCCTAACTTCTTTAATTCTGCCCCCTTTTGAACCAGCAGCATCCTGCTCCATTAAGTTTTTATCTTGGAACACACTCTTTCTGGTAGCTATTACTTCATCCAGATGCGTCTCTGAACTTCAGGCGCTATGTGTTCGTCCTCCATACTTGGTTTTTCATAAGGAGAGGGTTGCTCTGAGGACTAATCCTTCTTTTCTTCCTAAAGTCTGCTCAGAAAATAATTTAAACCAATCTATAGACCTTCCTGTGTTTTTCCCTAATCACACCAACAAGGCAGAGTACAAATTACACCAATTGGATGTTCATAGACAATTGCATTTTACCTGCACAGAATTAAGGAAATAAGGAAGTCAGACCAGCTATTCCTTTCTTATGCCTTAGGCAAACAAGGTCTCCCAGCTTCCAAGGTGACCTTATCTAGATGGTTGTCTCATACTATTACTTTTATTTATCAGTTAAGGAACAAAGAGTTACCTATCAAACCGAAAGGTCATTCTACTAGGGCCTTGGCCACCTCTGTAGCCTTCCAGTCTAGGTTGCCCATGGATTCTATCTGTGCAGCTGCTACGTGGGCAAATCCTCATACCTTTATTTCTCATTACAAGCTGGATATGGTCTCCAGGAGCAGAGCTGACTTTGGTTCCACTGTTCTGAAGAGTCTGTTCCAATGAGCCATCCAGGATATTATGTGCTAGGGACGCTGTCCCAACCAGCAAGAATGAAGGCGAGATAGACAACTTAACATAAAGAAGTTATGTACCTACCATAACGTTCCATGTTAGTTGTCTTCATCTCACCTTCTTTCTTGCGTCCCACCCTCCGTCCCCCTGTCCTGTTGGACCGAGAGGAGTTCTTATTTCACTGGCTGGGTGTTCTCTGGTTTGTTTCCTTTACTGACTTAGAGAATATGGCAGGTATAGTCAACCTATTTGTTTTGGACTAGGTTTTTTCTCTTACTATGTCTGTATTTAGCTGTTTCAAATGAGATCTGGGTAGTTATAGCTAGGCATCATGGGATAAGGGGTAGCCTCGAGCCAATAAACAGCTCTCGAGCTATTGAAGATGGCCGAGTCGCAGTCGAGGATCAGCTCCGATCCCCAACCAGCAAGAAAGAAGGTGAGATGAAGACAACTAACATGGAACGTTATGGTAGGTACATAACTACTTTTTATATGTGACACTTTCCATAGATGGAGTATGTAGGTTTCTTCTATAGAGCGGTTTATAAGAATTGGGACAGGGTAGGCTAGTGATTCTATTATCAGAGCACTAGGTATTAACAAGTGTAAGCTCATATTCCAAAGCATGGGAGTCTGTAGGTGATTTGACAAGGAAACTTAGTTTACATTCAGCAGATTTAGTTAGCCAGAAGTTTTGGTTTGTAGCCTGGAGATCTAAAAAGTAAATACCAAACAGAAGGACTTCTAGGAGTCCCTGCAGCTCTTCACTGCTCACCTTCATAATCTCTGATGAGGTGCCTGCTACTCACATTGTGTGGGTTCTATCCTTTAGCCAATTTACTACCCATCTTACCTCATCTAGGATATGTCTGTATTGAATTAAGTTTATTAATTATCCTATCTTGGGGGGGTGGTATCAAAGTCCTTTGACCGGTACTGATAAGCCCTGTGACCAGTGTGGCTGTATTCAACACCTTGAGATGCCCTTTCAAAGGAATTGACTAGGTTCAATAGACCGGATCTTCCCTGAACAAAATAAACTTATGCAGGTCAAGCCTAATCAGATTTTTAATATTGTAGTTTATCAGGTCAGCAATAATGTGATCCATGCCTTTGCAGGTCATGCTCATCAAGCTGGGTCAGTCCTGGAGCCACCCTTATTGAGTGACATAACTACTGCTGTGTGCCAAACTTCAGGGAGAAAGCCAGTGACTACAAATAGGTCAAGTGCCTCTGCCAGAGCCTGTTTAGTACTGTTTATTAAGCAGCCAGGTATATTGTCAGGTCCTACAGAGGAAGTATTTTTAGTTTTAATAACTCACCTTTAGTATATGTTCTTTAGTGATGATAGGAGGTGCTAGTTTTAGGAATAAATGGACTTTGGATAACTGTCTCTAAGTTAAAGTTTGCACTGAATTTATTAGTTTGCTATGTCTGCTGGGTCTGACTATGTGTTTTATATAAGTTTGGAACAATGTTGTTTCTTAGTCTCCTGACTGGCTAAAGAAGGATTTGTATTTATCCTTCACTTCAGATGCTTCCTTGGTAGTCCAAATAGTAATTTTCAGGATTTTTTTTTTCCTTCAGTTTCTTAATGTTATCCTTAATCTGAATGTCTTTTGATTTACTGTACATTTTGTGGAGTGTTGTTTTTGTAGAATTTATGTTGAACCACCAAGAGGCTTCCATTTAAATTTCCTTTATATTTAGATTGGGTTGTCTGCCTTATGCACATCTGTCATCGTGGGTATAGAACTCCTTTGTGAAACTACCTGCTGTGGCAACATCAGGGGTTAAGCTGTTGTAAGTGAATTTGGAAACCCCTTTGTAGCATATGGGATTTGTACATTTGAAATCCTTAAATTGTAAGTTATTGATATCTACATGTTTTGGTATTTTAAAGGTGAAAGTTGTTAGTTTATAATCTGGCTTAATTGGGGAGGGGATACTAGGGGGTGCTATATTTGTTTAAAAAAAAAAACAGATCCAGAATGTTATGCCCTCTGGTGGGTTGATTTACAATCTGGTCCAGAGAGTTTTTGTTTGTTAAATATGATAACTCCTTGAGAGTATCCAATATTTGAGGTATAGGTTGTTCAGTTTATTGATGAGTAATTAAAGGTCCTTATCCTGGGTGAGTTTTGTTTACAGAGTGCTCATTGTGTACTTTTAAGAAAACTAAATCTATTTCCTGAGACATCAAGAGTGTTCTGCAAGTCTTAGTTAATGTGATTTGTAGCTCAGTGAGTTCTGCTTGTGGGCCTCTGGGAATTTGTCTAGGGGTATCCCTAATAAATACTGAGACACCATCACAGTTGCCATCAGTTCTGTAGGTATGTTAGGTGCAAAACCCTGGTATGTAGGGAGTGTTTTCTGAACATTTAAAATGTGTTTCAGTAATGACATGGATATGGGTATACTCCAAATGCAGGAGGGCTTCAGAGTCAGGCATTTTGTTATTGAAACTCCTGGCACTGAGTAGAGCCACCGTAATGTAATCTGTTAAGTTTGATATTTTCGGATATCCATATGATGGACTCTGCTTTAAAGGGCAGCATGGGATCAGCAAGAGCTTTGGCCAGTACAAGGAAGCCCTGAAATGAGAGATGCAGGCCATCCTTGGCAAAAGAAGTAGGACTGTCATGCAACTCATGCCTTGCTGACATATGTTGGAGCCCATCAAAATGATGCTGACTACTTAGCCTGTTGTTTATCCTAATTATTTTTTCTGTGTACCTAGGTATCATTTTCAGTAAAGGAAGGATTCCAGTCTGGAACATGATCTTTCCTGTATTTGTGACATGCATGGAGAGCTTTGTTGCATCTCTTTGCATATTCCTCATGGTTCTGGGCCCCACATAATTTGCCCTTACAGTGACCACCATCACATCATTGTCATATTTATTAGGTGTCTGGGCTTGAAAAATCCTTGAGATTTTAGAGATTCTGGCTTCTGAAAGAGAACTCACCATTACCATGCCTTTGCTCAGCCTGGTGAGAGGAGAATCTGTGTATCTGACTATGGAGTCACAGATGACTAAAACATTTTTATTTGTAAGATGGACTTATGCAGACTAGACATATTTTTCTCCATACATATCAGTAATCTTCCCATTATTATCAGAAAGAGTAGAATTGGAGTTAACTGAATGTTTAGCAGCAGTAGGATTAATTAAAGCTACAGCTGCTGGGTCAGGTTTATAAAGAGTGTATAAAAAGTCTGAAGAACTTTATACATCCTGTCTACCTTTTTAGGGGCAGCTGACTATCGGGACATTTACAGACAATAACATACATCATCCAAAGCTGACTGAACTAGAAGAATGGGTGAAGTTATGGAAATATATCAATATTTTCTCCGGGACTAAGAAACTTCAGTGTTCTCCCATTGAAAACACTAGCACATTCTGGAAGAAGTCCCAGATAAAGAGAACCCCCCACAGGGAGTATCAGAAATTGAGCTCTCCTCTGAGTCTGAACCAGAAATCTGAGGAGAAATCCCTGTATCTGTCCCTTCAGCTTCCTGTCCAGATTCAGAATCTTGAATCTCTTCAGGATAAGAGGCATCTCTCTCTCTTTTTTTTTACCAGAAATTACTGTATAAGAAGGCTCAAAACCCTGACACAAACCCTGAGCCAGGCCCAATAAACTAGTACTGTCTAAAGAAAGTAGAGGAGGAGTAGAAAAATGGAGTCAACAGTTATTAATGGCAACAGCAGCAGCTTCCCCAGGGATGGGCACTCTAAAAACAGGGAAACCTTCATTGTTCTCTCTCCAATGACTGACAAAGAATAGCTCTTCCTTGCCCACATAGGGATCTGGGATAAAAGATGAGTGGTCTGAGGTATAACCAGTGGTCAAAGCAGAGTCACCAACCTGCAGCTGAGGCAAACTGCTAACCTGCTGTAGTGGCAAAGGCTGTTTGCTTAACTTTTTTCTTTTTGTGGCAGAAGGATCAGCCATGGGACCAGTAATTTGTTCCATGGTCAAGTTGAAAACTGTGCCGTAAAACTTGAGAGTCTTCAAAAAGTCTTTTTCACATAAAAACACAGTAAAAAAGCACTTCAAAACACTTTTACAGCCCAAAAAGTGCAATAAACACAATCTCACATAAAAAAAATGTTTTTCAGTTACTTATAACAACTTTTAAACAAACAGGAAAAAAAGAGTGCACTTGTGTAAAAAAACAATACAGTATCATGACAGTCCATTAAAACATACACACCTAGCTTTAAAATACCTTTCCTGAACAGGAAAGTGTTAAAACAATTTTTTAATGAAAGTTTTTTTCCCCAAAATGGAACTTATCTGCCCTGCTGAGGAACAGCACAAGCTGACTCTCGATTCTCAAAAGCCTCAGAGGAGCGTACTCTTTACAGAAGGAAAGCGCTAGAGGACTTGACGCCCACACCTGTCTTTTTAGTCAGCTCAGCTTACTGACGGTTTTGGCATGTGGAAGGTGCCCTGAAGCTTTGGAAGCTGGCCAGTTGATATATCTTGCATAGGATATAACCCATATACCTAAGGCTACTGCAGCAATGATCAATATGATGAACATATAAATTAATTATCCAAATTTCTAAACTAGAGCCGCAACTACTCTAATTATACATTGCCTTTTATTTCATTATAGACTGTGAAAATTTCGAACATGAAACAAGTCAATGTATTATTAAATTAAAATGTGTGTAATCTGCAAATATAAAACAAGTCTGTGTTTTATTCAACTATAGTCCTCCAGTTCCTTGCTTTTTAGCAGTTAAACCTAAAATTCTGCCCCTGCTACTTAAAATAACTTGCAAGACTATTCAGTTAAATTCTCCAGGTCTCTGGACTAAAATGGAAGGTCAGTCTGCTTGTTTCTCTTCTGTTGCCAGCCTCATAGCACTTGGTTTCCTTAGGCAGTAAATCAACTCTTAGGCAGTAAATCAACTGCCTGATGCTCACAGATAAACTCTTATTTAGTACTAGACAAACCATTTGTGACAGATGCAAGTATTTTACTAACATGGAGACTTCACTCTGACACAATAACAGACGGTGAGCAGCCCACACAACCACATCACTTTAAGCAAACCTGCACAAAAAATATCTTACAATGAGGCTGTAAAAAGTAACATAAAATAATAAGTAACAGCCAGAGCCTTCTAGACTGTTGAGGAATGAAAGTTGTGTACCTACCGTAACAATGGATCTTTTCATCCCAGTCCATCCAGTATGACATGGGGTCCTCAAGCCCCTGCTTAGATCTGATCCAGCCAATTTACTGCTTCAGCCATAAGCTTTTCCAAACCTAAGCACACTTGAATTGTCTTTGATCCAGGAGGAAGGTTCTTCAGATCCTACAGATTGACAGGGGGACAGAGGGTCAATTATAGTATCAGACTGACTGGGATGAAAGGATCCATCATTATGCTAAGTACATAACTTTCATATCCTATTCATCCATTTCATCTGATCTGACATGTGGGTCAAGATCCCCGGCTATGTGGTTCCTGGGTGGACTCAAAACAGGAGACCTTTCAAGATGGAAACAATAAAGGAAGCTGTGTCTCTGGAAATATAGTCCTACTTGTAAAGCTTGATAAAAGTGTGAGTTGAAGACCATGAAGCAGCTTGGCAAATGTTATCCAAGGATAGAGATCTGAAGAATGCTGTAGACGTTACCATGGCTGTAGTGGAATAAGCTCTGGGCTTACAGGTAAGGTTTTATTCTGAGACATGTAGATGAAAGAAATACAGACAAACAACCATCTAGGTAAGGACATTTTTAGATATCTTCTTACCCAATTTGTTTTGTGCAAAAGATACAGGAAGTTGCTCATCTTTCCTGACTGGGATCAGATCGGTTTTGTGAAGGTAGACGTGAAGCTGCCTGTCTACATCCAGTGCATGCAAAAATGCATTATGTTTGGCTTTAGTAGTTAGGGATCAACACTGGAAATATAATGACTGAGAAATGTTGGTCTCAGAAGCTACTTTTGATACAAAGAAAGGGTTGGATTACAGTAAAAATCAACAGAAGATAAGGTATGCAGCTCTGAAATTCTCTTAGCCAAAGTGACAGCTACTAAAAGGTTAGTTTTCTAGCATAAGAATTTTAATCTGCAGATGTGGCTTGTTCAAATGGATGCATAGGTAGTACTTCTAACATAAGGTTTAGGTCCCACAGTGGAGCTGGATCCTATATGGGAGGCTGTAAATGGCGGGTACCCTTTAGAAAGGCATTACATACTCTATAAGAAGCTAGATAAGAGTCCTGAAAGCCAGCATGGAAGGAGGCCGAAAAGGATTCTATATTCTGAGACATGTTAGCTTGGGATATAGCTTCACAGCATAGTCCCACTCTACAGGCATCCTTATCCTGTTAGATCAAAATTATATGGCAGACAAGCTGAGCAGGCCAAGGGCAGACCTTCACACTGGAAACCAGAACATGAGGGGAGGTGGTTCCAAGATTTGATCTGTCTGTGAGGAGTTCCTCAATTAGTCCAGTTTGCCTTCTCTCTGAACAATCAGCTAGCAAGATTCTGCTCCAGGTCTCTATGCAAGAAGATGTGGAAGACAGATGCCTTTTCTTTTCATTGGGCAGGAATGCCCCAATATACTTTTCCACCTTTCCAATGAAATCCAGGGCACTTCTAAAGATTTGGAAGTAATCTTCCAAGATAATTTTGTTGACTCTGTTCTGGCCAAGGCAACAGTGGATGTTCAACATACACAATTTCTTACTGATATATGAGTATAATGCCCTGCTACCCTCCATCTGGAAGTCTGTCAAAGCTCCTCCCACTGTTTGTCTGTGGGTGTGAAAGAATAATCTCCTGGCAGGACCCAGGACTGCCTTTCAAATCCCCAGACAGGAGCGTTCAATTTGTTAGTGCCACAGTAAGAGAAAGATCTCTTGGAAGGCTGCTTTTATCCTCTGGTTTACTTCAGCCACTGAGCTCAGATAAGAAACCTTTATTATTTTTTATTGCTGTCACTGCCTTTTTCTATATGTGCTTGAAATGTGTAATCTGGTGATTTGCTTGTGTTTTCTTACTGGAAAATTGTATGCACTTTGAGTTTTATTTCTCTCTTAGTATATGAGTTATAGTGTTTATTTTATGCTGATTCTGAGTTGCTGTAGGGTCTTAACCCATTTTGCTGTATTTTATGGCTATTGGTGAATGTTTAACTGAGTTTCTGTACTAAGGTCGTTTTAGCACAGTTCCTCTCGTTGCTTTATCCTGCCAGAACCACGAGTAATTCACAGCTGTTATTTGTGATAATTAATAGCTTTTTTTGAAAGTTTTGATAGGAAAACTTGCTGCTGTTTTGAAGTTTTTACTTTGGAGATATGATTATTTGAGATAATTAAGTCAATTTGCATAAATTTAAAAGAGTTTTCATTTAAATCATGATTTTTAACACCATTTTGTTTGATAAACATTCCAGTCAGGATTTTTTCTTAAGTTTATATTTAATTCCTCATCTAGCTGTTTAAGGTTGTTTATATTCATTTTGGGCTGAAACTAGCCTTTATTTATTAAAATTGTAGGTCTTTGTGACATGTATTTCTGTGATGAGTACTAAAATTGCAGTCCTTTTTCTCAGTGCAGTATTCAGTATAGTATCCCTGTAGAAATACACTTCATATTGCTGTTTAGAGGGTGATTAGTGGGATTTGTGCATTTTGTACTGGGTTGATAGTATTAATACAGTTAGATTTTTTGTCACCTGACATGATGGGACTGTATAGAGATGATGCTAACCCCCATTTACCCCTTGTGTATCTAAAAAAACAATAAAAAATGCCTCAACCTACAGCTTGTGGTCCTCAGCCTTGGGCAGGCTGTCAGACCACTCACCTTGTTTTACTTCCAGGTTCCCTGGTGTGGTGTTATTTCCTCAACAGTGGTAACATAAGGATCAGACTTTCTCTGGAGCTATACTACTGCCTGCTTCAGATGTGGGAGAACCAAACTTTTTAGGTGCTGAATCCATTGCCAGTGTTGATTCGTATCCCCCCTTCAGGTATTTTCCCACTAGACTAGAGCATACTAAGAAGAGACAGAAGATCCAACATGTGGTAGACCAGTAGTGTCTGACTGTTTTCTCACCTGAGATGGTGGCTATGGGTAGATCCGCTGTTCAGACAGTTGATTACAGGTTGCATACCCATGGTATGAGTAATGTCTGCATTTCCACCCTTGGTCAATCGTCTTAGGAACCTGATTTTGAAGAGGGATCCAGTGTCTGAGGTTTCAGATCTGTCAGAGTCTGATCAGTTGGTTTCCTCTGATGATGAACAGGTTCAGGAATCCAAGCAGATGCTTTCTTTTACCCAAGTGCTGGCTAGATTTAGGGATGTATTCATTTGGGAGAAATCATCGGCTACCCTTGAAATCTGCAGGGTTTATGATCTTTTGGAGGATGGCCCTTTGGACGTGCAGACCTTTCCTCCATTGATCCCAGTATTGGAGGATATTTCTGAGAAATCTTGTAATTCTCTGCTTATTGAGGCTCAGACACACATTTTTTAAGAAGTGTAGGGTACGCCTCATAGCAAGACGTTGTCCCGTTCAATTCTCAGCTAGAGCGTCTTCTGTGTGGAGGCATACGTGTATTCGTTGAAGGTTGTGCATCAGGGCTGGTAACCCGGTACGTAAAAATCCACTACCAATCATTAGCGGACCGTAGTTCCGCTGTGGCGACCTCTAACCGGGAAAAGCCGAAAGACACAAACAAAGGGTATGCTCAGCCATGTCTGGCTTCAAAGTCCCCTTGTCTGCAGACCCTGCTTCAGTGCCCCTAGCAGAAACTTCTGATAAAAGGATTTTTGTCTATTTCAAATCCTGTCCCTTCAGGTAAACTATTCAGATGGCTAGAATCTCAGGGATATAAGCTGGCTCAGTCCAGCATACTGGCTTTTAAAGTGTTTAACCAGTGTTTTATGTGGAAGTTTGTGTTGAGATGTAGGTATAGCGTAGACGAGTTTCTTGCATCGTTACAGCTGAGCAAAAGATCTGTGTCGAAGATATTGTTACCAGTATTTCTCAGGTGTCAAAACATACTATAGAGTGTGCCTTGGGGGAGCTGATACTGTTACTAGAAATGCAGCATCATCAGCGGTGATTAAAGGATATGCTTGGTTCACAGCCAGAACTTTTCTGTTTGGTAGAAAAATGCGATTTTGAATGCTTCATTGAGTCTGATTGTGTGTTTGGCACAGTTGCTAATTAGATCCTTAAAGGAAAACTCCACCTTAGAACTAAAAAAAAAACATTTTTTTCATAGTATCTTTGTTTTTAAGCTATTTTAATGTATCACAATCACTCCAAGTGCTTCTTTTACAATTTTAATGTGTTTCCCAAAAAATGGCGGATGATGGGGCATGTCTTGGTAAAGTGATCTTGTTTTCTTGCTTTCATTCCTTCTTCCCAGAATACATTTCAAGTCCACTTTATATGAGTCGTGCTAGACATAAGGAAGTGGTACTGTTTTCTCATGCCATGAAGATAGAATGGCAGGACTGTGAAGCACTGTCATCTAAACACACCTTCTGTAACAGAGCTACTTCTATTTTCCCTGACTAAGCTTCATTTATGTCTCTGTCAGAGCTTGTTCTATGCTATAAATAGCTGTTGGCTACTTCCAGCAAAAGAAAGTAAGTAAATAGCAGGTTATTGTAACTGGAGTCTTTTGTAGTCCTAAAAGAATTGACATACCTTTCTCCACACTTTCATGCTGAGGTGTAAAAACTCTCACTGCAGTAAATGATCCTTGCTGTATCATGATAAATTGTAGGACTCCCCACTGAAGGCATTGGGAAGTAGCAGACAGACTTAGTTTGAAGTTTTTTTTTTCCACTCTCATGAATGATGCAGAATTAAAATGTGCTTTACTAGTCCCTTAATTATTTCTGGCATGTTTACCCTCCCTTTTTTTCTATTTCATACTTATTTATACTTTGGTAACCAAGAAGGTGAACTGGTCCCAGGACCCTTTTCAGTCACGACTTGGGCTACATTGGCAAAGATAAGTATTAAATGCATTTAGCAATACAAAAAAAAACTACTGACATAGACATTGACCAAGACTGCATGTGCAACACATAACCAATGTGTGACAGTGACCAAGTAAAAATTTACTAAAATGTATACATTAATAATGCTCAACTCTACTATGTTGTTTATTATAAATAATGAGTTGTGTGCACCTATATTGCACAAGCAGACACACACACACACACACACACACACACACACACACACACACACACACACACACACACACACACACACACACACACACACACACACACACACACACAGATATATATTGTCCCTTTTTTTCAATTATAAAGGAATTCCCAATACTATTCTAGCATGTCCAAAGGTCAGTTGTCAATCTCCTCTCCGGTCCAGCAGGTGAATCTGGGAATCTTGAGGCAATGTTACAACTGCCTCATGTACACAGACAACCCTCTCCTCCTCCCAACAAATTCCAACACATGTGAGAGATGCAACCATATAGCCAAACTCGAGGCTAAGCTCTCTCAACTCAGTACTGGCGTAACCAGTCAGGAGGAGAAGGAAACCACACTCACTACAATTCCAGTCTCACATAGACCTACCACGACAACAAACCAAACACATAAACACACAAAAACATACTCGGAAGCTCTAAATAAAAATCTGCCTAAGCAGCAGAGACCTCCAAAGCAGACACCCAAGCAACCGCTACCCCAAAACAAAACACGTGCAACACATAACTCACAAAGCCAGTGTGCCGAACAGTCACAGCCCTTAAGGCTAAACAACACACCTGATACACTTGTAATAGGTGACTCTATCATCAGGCACACTGACGTCCCGCTCACCAGGCAGAACAAGGAGAGGGTCACGGTGAGCTGCCTGTCGGGCGCTAGGATCGGCCACATAACACAAGCACTCAGGTCACTCCAAGGCAAGTACAAATATGACTCAGTCATTGTCCATGCTGGTGTGAATGACCTGAGACGTACCTCCCTGGACTACATGAAAAGAGACATAGAGGAGCTCTCTGAGCATGTAGCCCAGGCCGGTATGACCCTGACCTTGAGTAGCATCTTACCCTCACCAAGAATGATGCCACAATATGAAGACAAGATGATCAATTTCAACAATTGGCTTAAGTGTTGGTGTCATTCAAAGGGGATCCAATGCCTGTCAGCCTGGGATGACATGCTCAACAAGCCACGATGCTTCGCTAGGGACGGCTTGCACCTGTCACCCTGGGCTTTTGGATATTGGCAAAGGCTCTTGCTACCCCATAGTGCCAATTTAGGCAAGGCTCAAAAGACAAACCCACCTCCATAGGTATCACAAGGGATAAGAAACTAAGAGTAATGCTACTCAACGCCAGAAGTCTAAACCTCAAGATGCACGCACTCGAAACTCTCCTTAGCATGGAGAACATCGATATCTGTGCAGTAACAGAAACCTGGTTCAAGGCTCCCGAGAGCACCCCAGCACTACCAGGTTATACCTCATACCATGCTTTTCGGCTCCAAAACTTGGACCGAACCACAAAAGGAGGGGGAGTATCAATATTCGTCAAAGATACCCACACCTCCAGGTTGGTGGCACAGCACGAAGCATCAGAGACTATCCATGTGCAACTAACTGTGGGTAAAACTGCCTTCCAGTTTATAGCCTTGCTACAGGCCACCCTCCCAAACACAGGAACCCCACTTGGCCTTCCTGAGAATACTGGAAAATATGAAGGTCTCTCCAAACACCATTATATTGGGCGACTTCAACTACCCAAACATAGACTGGGAGCATTACTCTAGCTCCAACACCCTAGCCCAAAGGTTCCTAGAATTTATAAACTCAAATGCTATGGAACAACTTGTTACCACTCCCACAAGAGGGGAAAACATACTGGACCTGATCATCACCAACATGGGGACACTATGCTCCAGACCAGAAGTGTATCCCTCACTGGTAAGATCAGACCATAAACTAATCTCACTGGATATTCACATCCCGACCCCAACCCCAACCCCAGAAAACCACAGTGAAAAACTTCTCTAAAGCAAATTTCACACTCAAAACCGAGGCGGAATCTTTCAAAGCCCCGGCCTGTGGAAAATACGCCCAGACCGCAGAATCCTTTATAAATGCATTCTATGAACACCTTCAGGAATGCATGGATCATGCAATCCCAAATAAAACCAAGACCCAATCCTCCAAAGGCAGACGTCCTGTCTGGTGGACCCCAGCCATAAACAAACTATACAATAGAAGGAGGAAGCTACTACATGATAGAGCAAAATCCCAAAAAGGGAAGGCATCTCTGATCAGTATTAGCAAAAAACTACGGGCACTCATAAAATCGTCTAAGGCCAGCTTCGAGAGAAAAATTGCACAGGACACTAAGGATAATCACAAGGCTTTCTTTAGTTATGTTAGGAACCTGGGTGGGAATTCCCAGATATGCTCAGAATTAGTCCAAAATGACAAAAAATACACCGAGCCCACAGACATTGCCAACATCCTAGCTGACAGATTCAGTGCAAACTTCTCCCCCCTCTCCCCACCAAAAGGGCAAATATCTATCCCAACAGAGTGCTGCCTCCCAGATGCTCAGGTAAGAGCCGCCCTCTCCAAAGCAAAAAACACAGCATCAATGGGACCAGATGGTGTCCTGGGCTGCGTCCTACATGAACTCCAAGAAGAGCTAAACCCAAACATAAAACTACTGATGTTAAGTTGTCTATCTCGCCTTCATTCTTGCTGGATGGGTTCGGAGCCGACCTCGGCTCCGACTCGGCCACTCTAAAAGCTCGAGAGTTGGTTCCACCGGCTCGAGGCTCCCCTTATATCCCACAATGCTAGGCGGTATTACCTCAGATCTCGTTTGCCGCTACAGCTATCGAGACGTGTTGCTTCACCGGCTTCAGGTTAGTGTAGGAACTAGTTTAAAAAGTTGATTAGAAACCCTTTAATTTAGTTTTCCATACAGTTTCCCCTTACCTTAAAGGTCTTTCATCCCTTTAATCTAGTTTTCTCTATTTTTTTTACCTTAAGAACTTATAGTTCTTCCCTTAGGCCTTCGGGCCCTCCCATTCCCTTGGAGTGTGTGTGTTTTCTGTAGGGACTTATAACAGTAAACAGCTAATTTCTTAGTTTAAATTTCTGTTTTTAGTTTATAGTGTAATCGGTGTGTTTGTGTGTGGTTACACTTGTTCCTTGATATGTCCAAGGATTCGAAGGTCTCAGGCTTCAAGAAGTGTGACTCGTGCTGTCAGAAAATGTCTCTGACAGACGGTCACACTTCTTGTGTTTACTGCCTGGGACCTTTACACCTGCAGGGACTCTTGTGCTGTATGCCATGGCTTCAGCCCTAGAGTCCTGCAGGAAAGAAAGAACAAGCTCATCTTAAGGGGCTTGCTTAAGCCTGAGGGTCCCCCTACTGCTACTTCGGGTAAACCGTCTAAGGCTCATAGGTCCTCGACTCCAGCTACTGAGTCGACGCCTAAGGCTTCGAAGCCTACTACGACATCGGCTCCGGCTGGAGCCGATGAGACTCGAACTGCTACTTCTGTGGTTCCCTCAGCTCCGGCTGGAGCCGAGGCATTGGAAATTTCTGAGTCGGCTCCGATCAGACCAGCGGAACCGACATCTAGAAAGAGGTCCAGGTCACCGTCCCTTGGCTCCGTTCATTCGGCTCCAGCATCTCCCTTGCTGTCTGAACGGAGCCATAGATCTCACTCCTCTAGATCATCGAGGCTTTCGGATCATGACCTTCAGAGGGTAGTGAGTCGACTTCTTAAGTCCGAGGCACTGGCCCAAATGCTTCAGAGCCCGACTCATCAGTCGATGCTTAACCCTATCCCTCAAAATGTTCCTGCTCCGACTCCTTTGAGCTCGGAGCCGGGGCGTTTCGGAACCGAGACTGTGGTAGCGTCGGAACCGATACAATTGTCTTCGGTTCCGTTGTCGGCTCCGATTTCTTCCTTGGAAGAATCTCGGCGCCGGACTTCCCTCGTCGGCTCCGAGGGGGTGAGTGGCATCGGACCCTTGTCCGACCCCGCTCTCCCTCTCGGCGCTGGTGAGTTCGGCTCCGACATCGGCTTCGGAGCCATCGCTGTCGGTGCCGAGGGAGGTTCTCAGCTTTTCGGAGCGGGGACCTTTGGCTCTGCCTGACAGGGGTGCCGAGGTCATGCGGAGTGTGTTGGAACCCGGTTCAACTCCACAGTCGGCTCCGTCCGTCCCTCCCTCTTCGGTGCCTCAGGTTATGTCTGCTCACTCCCTCATCCCAGACCGCAGAGAGCCAGCTCCTCAAGAATCCCCTGTGGGATCTCATCCTCTTCCGAGACCTCTTCTGAATTGGCAGGGGAGCCCCCTAGGAAGAGAAAGTGCAAGAGGAAGCACATAGACTCACCTGAGTCTGTCACCTCTGACACGGATTTAGAGGATTCAGAGGGTTCCCCCGTTCCCCTTCTGAAGATGTCTCCTTTGCAGACATTCTAGAGATCCTGAAACAGAGGGGAAATTGGCCAGCCCTTAACCCTTCGGAGGATGAATCTGTGTATCTTGAGGCGTTTGGCTCTCGCCCTTCCACCTCCTGGGTGTCCCCCCCTTTGACCCCCTCATGCAGGTGGTAGCTAAAAAGGCTTGGACGGCTCCTGACTCTGTGGACCCCACCCCCAGGAGACCTTCAAAGTTTATCACAGCACCAGCAGATAAGCAATTTCTGACCAAGGGAGTTTCTGTGGATGCTATGGTGGTAGCTGCCGCCACTAAGAAGGAGCTAGCTGATCCTTCGGTGCCTGTCCATCCTCCTAACAAGGAATCTAGGTCTATGGACAGGTACGGGAAGCGGATGTTTTCATCAGCGACCTTTGCTATGCGTTCACTGAACTACCTCTGTCATTTCACTCGTCTTCAAAGAGACTTGATCAAAGAAGCGAGTGAGATGTTAAAGGATCCTACAGCTGCGGGTTTTCAGGATAAGATGAACGCTCAGCTGGCTACCCTAAATTCTATAGCTAACTCCTCCATGCGCCTCCTCTCATATGCGGCTGATGGAGCGAGCAGAGCCGCAGGGACAGGTGTGGCCTTACGCCGGCATGCCTGGATGCGGCTATGCAATTTTGCGGACCCCTTTAAAACGTCTTCCACTAATTCCCCATTTGATGGATCATCCCTCTTTGGTCCTCAAGTGAAAGAAACCTTGACGAGGTGCGAGACGGATGGCAAAACTCTTTCTGCCGTCGGAGTCCGTTTTTCTACTCCTTCTAGGCCTTACCCCAAAGGCCAGAAAAGTGGGAAAATGTGGTTCCGCAAACAATCTCAAGGGACTTTGCCTGACGCACAGAGTCGGTTCCCCTCCAGAGGCAGAGGAGGGAACAACAATGGTAGACGTCGCCCTAGGGGCAGGGGGGGGTCCGCAGAACCAGGGCAATCGAGAAACCTTTTCCGATAAGCCCTTCCAGCATCCCTGAGGTGTTGCCCGACTGTCCACCTTCGGAGGCAGTCGGGGGAAGATTATCACTGTACCCAGAAGCCTGGCGATCCCTAACTCAAGACAAGTGGGTACAGTCCATCATTTCCGAAGGCTATTCCATTCCGTTCTTTCATATTCCAAATCAATCAAAAAAATCCCTTCCAGATGTTCCACCCGCTCAAAGGGATCAAGCAGCATTGGAAATTTCAAAGTTGCTTGCAAAAAGAGCCATTCAGCCAGTGCCAGCAGACCAGCAAGGATCCGGAATCTACTCCAAGTTCTTTTTGGTTCCAAAGAAAACAGGGGACTGGAGACCCATTTTGGATCTCAGTATCTTGAACAAGTCGGTCAAGAAAACAAGATTTCGGATGGTCACGCTACAATCCATCCTACCCCTATTGGGAAAGGAAAACTGGATGTGCTCTATAGACCTCCAGGATGCGTATTATCATATAAAAATGAACAGACGCTCCAGGAGATTCCTCCGCTTCAGGCTGGGAACCAGTCACTTTCAATTCAGAGCCCTGCCCTTTGGACTCACCACTGCCCGCCGGGTGTTTACCAAATGCATGGCAGTGGTAGCTTCTCACCTGAGATGTCAAGGATTATAGGTGTTTCCATACTTAGATGACTGGCTCCTCACGGCTCCTACCAGGCATCTTCTTCTAATAGCCAGAGACTACACATTTCGCATTTGTCAAAAGTTAGGTATCTCAATAAATTGCGAAAAGTCTGTTTTGTCGCCTTGTCGTGCTATTACCTTCATAGGCGCAAATCTAGACACAGTCAACATGTCTGCGAGACTCACAGACCAAAGAATAGCAGACATACGCAAACTGGTCTCCCTTCTCTTCCACAGCAACAGAGTCAAAGTCAGATTAGTTCTGAAAGTACTAGGGATTATGGCGGCTGCTATCTCTCTACTTCTATTAGCCAGATTTCACATGAGAATCCTTCAATGGATGCTCTTCACACAATGGTCGTACCAACAACTTCCGATGTCCCACACCATTATGATTACGCAAGCATGCAAGAATCATCTTCTTTGGTGGATTTCTTCCCCCCAGCTCTTCCTGGGAAGACCCTTTGTTCCTCCCCCTCTGGTTGCTACTCTGACAACGGACGCCTCCCTGATCGGGTGGGGGGGGCATTATCAGGGCAGAACAGTCCAGGGCATATGGCAACCAGACGAACGCCACTTGCATATAAATGTTCTAGAGATGAGAGCAGTGCTTTTAGCGTTGCAAGCCCTTCAAGACTCTCTTCCCTTGGGAACGATAGCAATCCAGACGGACAACATGTCTGTAGTGTGGTATATCAACAAACAAGGCGGAACCAGGTCCTATCCCCTATGTCGAGAAGCACTCAGACTGTGGCAATGGGCGATTTCTTCTCAGCTGTTTCTGATTACAATGCACATCCCCGGGAAGTCCAATCTTATCGCGGACAAGTTGAGCAGAGCTATCCTCATGCCTCACGAGTGGTCTCTGAAAGATTCTATTTTGGAGAAAATTTTTCTCAAGTGGGGTCAGCCTTGCTGCGACCTTTTTGCTACTCCCCAAAACAGCAAGTGCAGAGATTATTTCACCCTATTCCCGTTACCAGGCCAGCCCAGCAGAGATGCTCTAGTCCAAGTTTGGCCCCAGGGACTTCTGTATGCATTTCCTCCCTTCCCACTAATCTCTCAAGTGATACAGAAAGCTATCGCTCAGAAGGCCTCATTGATCCTCATTGCTCCTTACTGGCCTCAACAGGTTTGGTTCCCCTTTCTACATCAATTTCTGTTGGAGCAACCTTGGCATCTGGACCTAGTTCCAGATCTTTTGATCCATCAGTCGGGTCAGTTACATCGCTCCCTCCCCTCTCTGAACCTCACTGCTTGGTTCCTCCAGTTCCAACCTTAGCCAGGCTTCCTCAAATATCTCACTCTGTTCGAGATATCTTGATAGCTTCCCATAAATCTTCCACTCGGAAGATTTATCTGAGTAAATGGAAACGTTTCGCCTATTGGGCTCAAGGAAGGGACTTAGATCCTTTCACTGCTCCCATCCAAATAGTTCTGGATTTTCTAGCTGAACTTTTTCATGCAGGTTCATCTCCTTCTACTCTTAAAGTTCAATTGGCAGCTATATCTAACTTTCATGTGGGCATCTCAGATTCTGCCATCATGTCCCACAAGCTTTGCAAAGCGTTCTTGAAGGGAGTTTTTCTCCTTAAGCCTCCAATAAGAACTCCTCCTCCTTCTTGGGACCTTAATTTAGTTCTCACATCTTTGATTCTTCCCCCCTTTGAACCTGCAGCTTCTTGTTCAATGAAATTGCTATCCTGGAAGACTCTCTTTCTGGTAGCTATTACTTCAGCTAGAAGGGTATCAGAACTTCATGCACTCAGCAGTCGACCACCCTATCTGTTGTTTCATAAGGATAGGGTATCCTTACGGACCAATCCATCCTTCTTACCTAAAGTAGCCTCTGTGGCAAATCTAAATCAAGACATAGACCTCCCTGTGTTTTTTCCTAACTTTTCTAACAGGTCTGAACAAAAATTGCATTGGCTAGATGTTCATCATCAATTGAGATATTATTTGGACAGGACCAAACAGATCAGAAAAACTGACCAGTTGTTTGTTTCTTATGCAGAAGGTAGAGAGGGCCTTGCAGTTTCTAAGGTATCACTCTCCAGATGGCTAACATCCCTGATTTCCTTTGTGTATGAAATTAGACACCAAAAGTTGCCTAACAAACCTAAGGCTCATTCGACTAGAGCTTTGGCTACCTCTTTAGCTTTCCAAGACAGGCTGCCTATTGATACCATTTGTGCAGCAGCTACTTGGGCTACTCCTCACACTTTCATTTCTCATTACAAGTTGGATCTAGCTTCTAGACATAGAGCTAATTTTGGTTCCACTGTTCTCAAGAGTCTGTTCCGATAGGCCACCCGGGACAAGGTGCTAGGGACGCGGTCCCATCCAGCAAGAATGAAGGCGAGATAGACAACTTAACATATAGAAGTTATGTTCTTACCATAACGTTCCATGTTAGTTGTCTTCTTCTCGCCTTCTTTCTTGCGTCCCACCCTCCTTCCCCCTAGCCTGGACAGACCTAGAGGAGTTTGATTGTGACCTCTCTTTCTTCCACCTCTATTGTATATATGTATATGCTATACTTTGCATATATTCCTTCATCAGGTTTCAGGTCACCTTCTTCCTTTCCTTTTATAGAGGTGGTTTTCCCTTTTCCAGTAGTTCTGGATTTATTATTGGCTGGGCCTAGCTTACAAACGAGATCTGAGGTAATACCGCCTAGCATTGTGGGATATAAGGGGAGCCTCGAGCCGGTGGAACCAACTCTCGAGCTTTTAGAGTGGCCGAGTCGGAGCCGAGGTCGGCTCCGAACCCATCCAGCAAGAAAGAAGGCGAGAAGAAGACAACTAACATGGAACGTTATGGTAAGAACATAACTTCTATTTCAATCTTAGCCTTACTACAGGATATGTACCCAAAGAGTGGCGTACAGCAACAGTGGTCCCTCTCCACAAAGGTGGTGCCTCAACGGATCCTGGAAACTATCGCCCCATAAGCCTGACTAGCTTGGTCTGTAAAGCTATGGAAAGGATCATCATGGACCTCATAAATAAAGATATTGGGGACCTACAGACACTGGATCCTACCCAGTTTGGCTTTGTTAAGGGCAGATCCTGCCTCTTAAACCTGGTCGATTTCTTTGAAACAGTCACCAAGGCCATTGATGAGGGGAAGGTGGTCCACACAGCCTACCTGGACCTCGCAAAAGCCTTCGATACAATACCCCACTCGGGCATTATAGATAAGCTCACCAGCTTAAATATAAACCCCTATGTCACTAGATGGGTTGCAAACTGGCTCAAGGACAGAACCCACATGGTTAGAATTGCTGGAGCCATGTCAGACTCCAAACCAGTTACAAGTGGCGTCCCACAAGGCTCAGTCCTGGGACCTCTCTTGTTCGGTATATATTTCTCGGTACAGGCCAACACAGAAGGACTGTGGCTGACCAAGTTCGCAGATGACTGCAAACTGGGTGCCATAATCAACTCTCCAGCCGACACAAGCATCCTCCAAAAGGGCCTCATAGAAACAGACAACTGCTGCCAGAGCCATGGCCTCAAGCTAAACGCCAAAAAGTGTATAGTCATCCCCTTTGGCAAAAACAAAATGCCCACAAATTACCACATAGGTGGTAATCCATTAAGTACAGAAGAAGTCATTAGGGACCTGGGGACCCAAGTTGATAGCAATCTCTCATTTGACAACCACGTGGCCAAAGTGGTTAGAAAAACATTTTATATAGCTCACCTAATCATGAAGGGATTCACATCTAGATCAGGGGAGGTCATCGTACCTCTTTACTCATCCCTCATCAGGCCCATAATTGAGTACAATGCCTTTTGGGATGTACCTTACCAGACACCTGCAGCAACTGGAAAGACCCCAAAAGTACCTCACCAAGAGGATCAAAGGGCTCAAACAGATGCCATATGCTGCCCGGTTAAAGAAACTCCAGCTCTACTCAGTGGCATACCGCCTGCTCAGAGGTGATCTGTGCCTGACGTATAAAGCCATGTCCAACCCAGAATTAATGGACATGCTGCACCTCAGAAAATCCAAATCCCATCGAGCTACGCGCTCGAGAGACCTGAACCTCAGCACTGAAATAAATAGGACATGCTGGAGGGACAGATTCATAACCCAGAGGCTCCCTTCACTCTGGAATAAAATCCCAGTCCAGGTTAGGCAGAGTCCCACATTGACTCTCTTCGAGAGGAATCTTGATGAGTGGATGGGAGATCGTTGGTTTACCCCGGCTATCACTTCTGTGTCACTGTTGACAGAGGCACAGTATACTAACCTCAAAAACCGCATAGCAAAATTAATTTAAAATGGGTGGCGAAAGCCAAACACACTCTGGCTAGGCTTATAAATGCCCTAGGGCAGATAGCCTAGTATGAACCTATGAACCTATATATATATATATATATATATATATATATATATATATATATATATATATATATATAGTATGCCTGTGTGTATGTGTTTGTGTATATGTGTATGTGTATAAAGTACATGTGTACAAAAACATATGAGTGTGTGTGTGTAATGGAGAACTACATTTTATGCCTGTGTATGTACTTCATGTCCTTTCAAGAAAAACAAATCAAAATGGAAATTTTGTGTGTATCTAGACATAAAGACATGCACACATTTATTTGGTGAGTGCCTCAAAGAAGTCGATCAGGTTCAAGAGGCATGATCTGCCTTTCACAAACCCAAACTGGGTGGGATCCAGAGTTTGGAGGTTACCAATGTCTTTGTTTATGAGTTCCATGATGATTCCTTCCATGGCCTTGCAGACCAGGCTCGTCAGGCTAATAGGTCGATAGTTTCCGGGATCAGTGGTGGCTCCCCTTTTGTGGAGTGGGATAACTGTTGCTGTGCACCATTCAGTGGGCACAAAGCCTGATGCAAGGCTATTATTGAACATGGTGCGTAAGTGGGGAGCCAGTTCGTTCTGAAGTTCATATAAAACGCAGCCTGGGATGTTGTCCGGTCCCATGGATGCTGTGTTTTTGGCTTTAGATAGTGCAGCTTTTACCCACGTAGTTGTGATTACAGGCTCTGCTTTCTTCCTGTATAGATATGGGCCCTTTAGGGGGTGAGGGGGGGGGGTAAATTTAGCACTGAATCTATCTGCCAGGATGTTGGCAATATCAGTTGGTTCTGTAATTTTCGTGCCGTTGTGCTGTAACTCAGAGCAAATCTGGGTGATGCCATTGAGATTCTTGGCATAGCTATAGAATGCTTTGTGGTTGTCCTTAGAATTATTGGCGATTTGTTTTTCGTAGCTAGCTTTGGAGGGTCTTATAAGGGATCTCAGCTTGTTACTGAGGCTGACCAGGGAGCTCCTCCACTCATGGGATTTTACTCTCTTTGCAACAGTATCTTCCTTCTGTTTTACAGTTTGTTTATGGCAGGGGACCACCAGATTGGCTTCCTTTTTTTTGGAGGATAGCATCTTGGTTCTGTTTGGGATAGCACAATCCATACATTCGTGTAAGTGCTTATAGAGTGAATTTGTGAAGGATTCAGCAGTTGTAACTGTATTGTCCATCTGCATGGGTGTCATGAAGTTCACCACTTCTGTCTTAAGAAGCATGAAGTTGGCTTTGGAGACATTTTTTACTGTGGTTTCCTTAATGGGGGGGTGGGGGCGGGATGTGGAAATCAAGGGTGATTAGCTTATGGTCAGATCGGACCAATGAGGAGTTGACTTCAGGTGTGGAACACCGGTCACTTATGTTGGTAATGACTAGGTCTAGGATATTGTTGCCCCTGGTGGGGGTGTGGATAAGCTGATCCAGGGCATTGGAGTTTATGAATTTCAGAAAGCATTGAGCTAAGGAGTTGGTACACGAGTAGTTTTCCCAGTTAATGGTGGGGTAGTTGAATTCACCCATTATTAGTGTGTTTGGTTGAACCCTAATATTTTCCAGTACATCAAGAAAAGAGGAGTGGGAATCCTGCGGCATGGTGGGGGATCTGTAGCAAGCTACAATTTGGATTGCAGTTTTACCCAGTGTTAGTTGCACTTGGATAACCTCGGATGCATTATGCTGAGCAACTAGCCTGGAGGTGTGGAAATCCTTAATGAATATGGACACACCTCTGCCTTTGGTGTTTTGGTCCAGGTTACATGGCCGAAAAGTGTGGTATGAGTTATAGCCTGGTAGTGCAGGGGTGCTCTCTGGAGCCTTGAACCAGGTCTCAGTCACTGCACAGATATCAATGTTCTCCATTTTAAGGAGTGCCTCGAGTGAGTGCATTTTGAGATTTAGACTTCTAGCATTGAGTAGCATTACCCTCAGTTTTTGCTTGCCTGCTCCTGTTACGGTGGTGAATTTGTTATTTGAACCTTGCCTAAAAAAGGCACTATAGGGGCAGCAAAAGCCGTAGCCAGTATCTGGAATTCCAGGGGCGACAGGTGCAGGCCATCTGTGGCAAAGCATTGTGGTCTGTCGACTATGTCATCCCAAGCAGACAGATACTGGATCCCCTTAGAATGACACCAGAAGCTTAGCCAATTGTTGAAGTCAATCATTTTGTCCTTATACTGCGGTATCATTCTGGGCTATGGCAGAATGCTACTCAGGGCTAGGGTCATATCTGCCTGGGCTACAAGATCGGAGAGCTCTTCCATGTCTCTTTTCATGTAGTCCAGGGAGGTACGTCTCAGGTCATTCACACCAACATGGACAATGACAGAGTCATATTTGTACTTGTTGTGGAATGACCTGAGGGTGTGGGTTATGTGGCAGATCCTGGCACACGACAGGTAGATGACAGTAACCTTCTCCTTGTTTAGCTTGGTGACTGGGACATCAGTGTGCCTGACTATAGAGTCATCTATGACTAGTGTGTTGGGTATGTTGTTTTGCCTTATTGGCTGTGGTTGAGTGGCACACTGAGTCTGAGGGCTATGTGTCATTTGGGTTGTGTTGGGGGATGGAGGTTGCTTGCGTTTCTGCTTTGGAGGTCTCTGTTGCTTAGACAGATTATTATTGAGAGCCTCCACGAATGTTTTTGTGTTACTATGTGTGGATTTTGGTGGTGTAGATTTAGTGAGACTATGTGATGAGTGTGGTGTGGTGCAAATGTTTACCTTCTTCTCATGACTGTCAAGTTCAGTCCTGGCTGGAGAGAGCTTTACCTCCAGTTTGGCTAGATAAGTGCATTTCTCACAGGTTGCAGTGTTGGGTGGTAGGAGGAGAGGGTTGTCTTTGTACATGAGGCAATTTCTACATTGCCTCAAGATGCCCATATTCATAAGATAGACAGGAGAGAACACTGGGAGCTGACCCTTGGACATGCCTGAATAAAAAAACTGTTTTCCTCTAGATAAGTGAGGAAAGTGAGTACAAGAGCTGTTTTTCCTCTAGGTAATGAGGAAGGTTGAGTCCTATAGTAACTAGTAGCTTATTTAGTGCTTACAAGTTCTGAACAAGTGTTGAGCACGAATAAGCAAATTTAAGTGTTATAACTAAGAATCTGTATCTGCAGTAGATGACTTACAGGACAGAAACAAGTGCAAATGCAGGCTTTCAAATCAGAAAGTTGAGAGAGATGGAAGAGATTGCCCATACGGCCAATTAACTACAATTTCTGGGCCAGAACCACTCCTTATGTGGTAGACAGGTTACCATAGTGTTTACCACTCCCACTGATAAGCTAAAAGGCTTCCCTCTAACACAGAAAGGCTTGGGGGGCTCAGAAGCTTACATACAGTCTTGGATACAGCAAATTTGTATCTGGAACACTAGTTACAGGAAAGGTAAAAAAACAGGCTTACAGTTTTTTGTTTTTTTTTTACAGAAAAGTAGCAAAAACAGTAGTAAAAACAATTCACATGCAGTGCAAGCTAACACACTTGAATTGTTGTTTTTCTTTCATTTGAGTATGTAGCAATATTAGACCAAACACAGTTTAAAAAATGCAGTTAAATTAAAAAGGACTAAAAGCAAGTGCAGAAAGAGTTTATTAGGTAGAATGTGGTAAAGAGATGGGACTGGGGGAGTGTCACAGATCAAATCTACAGTGGGGCGGGCAACTGCAAAAGCCACCAAATTTAAAATACAACTAACAGTACAAACTCTAAAAGCAAAAAAATATATACTCAGCTCTGTATATTTGCAGATAGATTGGAAAGCAGTCTCTCAGAACGGGGAGGCAACAGTTTCAACAGAGATCTAAGCAACAATTAAACTCTAAAACCCCAAAAATATACTCAGCTCTGTATATTTGCAGATAGATTGGAAGGCAGTCTCTCAGAACACAGGTTCCAGTTAGGGTACTAAATACTCTTTCACTAACAATACCAACTACATAAGACACACACGTACACACACAAATGCACCAATACCCAGGTTCCAGTTAGGGTACTAAATACTCTTTCACTAACAATATCAACTACATAAGACACACACACGTACACACACAAATGCACCACTACCCAATCAAAACACACTACTGTCCTCTTCCTTAGCCCATTATCTAACCTTGACATGCAAACATTTGAATGAGCATTCTTGCGCATACACACATACACAAAATCCCAGTGCTGAATGTTTTGGCATTACTCTCCACTCCCGCTTACCTTACAGTTGATAAAAAACAATTCAGTGATTCCACCACTTGACAAAACCTTCACTCGGTCCAGTAATGACACCAAAACCAATTTAGACAAATGCAATATGTGACCAAACAATAGTATATATATATATAAATAAATATATATATATATATATATATATATATATATATATATATATATATGTGTGTGTGTGTGTGTGTGTGTGTATATTTAACTTTGCTTGAATTCCATCTTTCAAAATAAAATAAATTGAAAGATGGAGTTCAAAGAAATGGCACAAATCTATTTTTGTTTACATTTTTTGCAGTGAGCAAGCCCCCCCTTGCACCTCCCATATCCACACTGAATTATATCATATACACTAATTAGGAAATAACACAATACTGGAGAAAGCGTAAAAGTACCTTACCCTGGTATTCTACAGTCTTGCCAGAAAACAATGGACTTTGTGCACTCTGCCTTTGATGTGAATGTTGTTTGATAACTAGGATTTGAATAATATGCACTCTAGAGTGCATTGTGACCACATCTCCTGGAATCATATATGTTGTGTGTGTGTGTGTGTGTGTGTGTGTGTGTGTGTGTGTGTGTGTGTGTGTGTGTGTGTGTGTGTGTGTGTGTGTGTATGTGTGTGTGTGTGTGTGTGTGTGTGTGTGTGTGTGTGTGTGTGTGTGTGTGTGTGTGTGTGTGTGTGTGTGTGCGCGCGCGTGCATGTTTGTTTTATTTGTTTGGGTAAGTTAGCTGACCAGCTGACTTGTTTCAGGCAGGCTACCTGGTACTCAAGAGGAGCAGAAAGACAAAAATGACAGCTATGTTGTAGTGTAAGAGAATATGTATGTAGAATGTTACTTGCAAACTTATTGTATCAAAAATGTAGGTTTAATATCCATATTAGCATAATAGAAGTACAGAATGTATATACTGAGAAATTAAGCCAAGTAAGTCAACATTTACACCTAGTATCTCAGAGCATTGTATTTTAGGGCACTAATTCTGCAGAAAAAATGGCTGTGTTGATTTACAGAAAGTTTTGTTAACAAATGCCTCAAAGGTTGTTTGCCACCATCTTAGGATATCAGACGCTGTCACTGAATGCCATTTGGAAGAGTATTCCAGGAAGGTGGACCCCTCATAGAAAAGGTGCACTTACCTATGGCTAGTCCAGATTGTGGATCTGTTTAAGGTGAGCATGTCATGGTTTCTTAAGGAGTAGTTTTGTGTTTTTATTGATAGATTTGTGTGTAAGAGTGAGCACTATCTTAGTTTAATAATTTGGGACACTGGGGTGTTTAGAAGGAAAGTGGTCCTACCGCTAGCTGGTATCTAATTAAAGTTCATTAAAAGTTCACACTGGTTTCAGACTACAAAATTATGGGGGATTTTTTTTTAATTGAATATATGTCAAAGAACTATAAGTGACATGGTAACAGATCTAATAAAGTTACTCTTTTTTTTTCTTGCTAGATTAAACAAGTGATTCAAGGTGGATGGACCATTTGAATGGCCAGAACATTCCAAGATGTCATCCCTTATATTTCCAAACTGACAATATTTGGTAAGTTGATTCTACTTGAATTTATCACATTATTTATTTATTTTATTTCCAGTTTGATGACCTGGGAGGTCCACTGAGCTCAAAGAGTCCATTTTCAGTGAAGGCCGGGGGAGAAAAGCTCCAATAATACATAGTACAAGCTCCATAATATGAAGTACAATACATAGTAGAAACAGAAACAAACTAAGCAAATTTTACATACAAAATAGCAAAAACTAAACAGAGTTAAACAGCAGCTTGGAGAAGGATGTAAAGCATATTTACATGTTTAGTGGTTGAGAACAGTAGTGCAAGGTTAAATTAATACAGAGGTTTAAATCATCTGAGAATGATATAGAAGTAACATTAGCATGAATGAGTTCTTTATGCATGAATATTAGCATGAGTTAAATTAATACAGAGGTTTAAATCCTCAGAGTGGTATAGAGGTAGCATTAGCATTAAGGCAGTACATAGGGTTAATCAATAGTGTGTAAGGAAAAACAAACTTTGTGTGTTATAAAGTATTTATGTATTAAGCAGGTTAGGTAGGTGGAGTGCAATTGCATTCCCATTTTTGGGAGAGGTAAGAATGAGCTGGATTTTGAAGTGTTCAGAGTTCTCAGAAATTCTTAGAGATGGAGGGAGAGAATTCCATTTTTTTGGCGACGGAAAAGGATAGGAGAAGCTGACCAGAGAGACGGTTTGGTTTATAAACAGAGATTAGATTTTGGTGGGTAGATCTTAGAGTTCTGTTTGGAGTGTATAATGTTAAGATGTTTGTTAGTGCTGGGAATATAGTTGGATTGAAAATAAGCTTGTGAGTGGTGATGAGTTGGAGGTAGTCAAGATAGTTTGGGAGTTCTAGCCATTGCAGCTGGTGGAGAGGTTTACAGTGGTGAGTGGAGTATTTGGAAGTGGTGGCGAACTTTGAGATTTTATTGTAACATGATTCTAGTTTAGAAGAGATGGAGGAAGATAGGTTGGTTAGTAGGGGAGCACCATACATTAGCAAAGGTAGTAAGAAAGTAGTGGAGAGGGTCTGTCTTGTTGAGGGGGTGAGGAAGTGGGAGTTTCTGTACAGCATGCCAAGTTTCTGATGGGTTTTCTTTATATTTAGCAGAATATAGGTATCGAATTTTAGGTGTTCGTCAATAGTAACTCCAGGAAGTTTAGCAAAAGGAGCAACTTCTATAGTGGAGTTGTCAAGGCTTGCAATCTTGAAAGAGGTTTTGTCTAGGCAGATATATTTTGAGGGAGAGAATAGAAGGATCTTTGATTTATTATAGCTAGCCTTTTTATGATTTATAAAGCAACAGATTAATTTGTGGGTAAATGAAATTGCGAGTTTGTTAGGACTGTATCCTCCTCCGAGTTATGATTGTGTGCTTGGAGACTGTCCTCCATGTAAGGGATATAAGACTCTACAAATGGTCTGTACGTTCTGAATTGCACATTCCAAGTAGCCAAATGTTGTTTTGATTTTTTTTAAAACTGCAAAGGATATTAAACTGCAACCTTCCAAATGAGCATACATTTATTCATATTACAAAAAATGAATAGACACTGAAAGGTCTAATCCAGCCAATTTATGAAAGTGCGGACACCAAAATTAGTGCTTTCATTCACTTTATTTCTTGTGAACTTCTTCAGAAACAGTTTGAACTCCACCCATAAGCACTTTATATAATGATAAAATTAATCACATGATAAATTATGTCATAAAATAATTTCATATCAAAAAAATAAAATTAGAATAAAATAATCCTTCATTTTACATGTACATAGTATCAGATAATACATATAACATATAAATTACTTTTTCATTTGTAAAAAACATTTTATATTTATCGTTTCATTTAACCCAGGGGCATAGTCTGCTCCTAGGTATAATTGCCAAAGAGATTCTTTACATTGCAAAATGACTTTGCTATCGCCCATAAATGCTTTTTGGCTAACACTATCCAAGACAGAGAAAGTGAACTTCTTAAAAATTTTACATGCAATGGAATGTCTTCCTAAAGCATTAGCTAAATCTTTTTTCTTTATAGCTAAAAGATGTTCACTAATTCTTTTCTTTAAACATCTTGTAGTCATACCAATATAATAGCTTGGGCATGAAAAACACTGGGCTATATAAACCACCATCTCACTGTTACATGTATAATAATTTTTAGACCAATGTATCTTCCCAGTATGTAAAAATTGAACTGACAAAGAATTACTTATATATCTACATTGTCTACAGTTGTTGCAAGCATAGGTCCCTTTAGTCATAGTCAGAATTTTACTTTCTCCAATACCATCACCCCTATTTACTCCACGTTCTAATAAGGTCTTAATATTATTTGTTTTCTTAAATGTAAAGTTTGGTCATTCACCTATAATTTTTATAAGATCCTGATTACCCAGTAATACCTTCCAATTATCTACTATAATATTTTAATACACCACATTTCATTTGTAATAGGTAAAACAAATGCACATGAAACTTCTTTGTTATTATTAACTACATTTCTATCACGTGCAATATTGTGTGTAGAAAGTTGCATTTGAATAGACAAAATAGGACAGACTTTACCCTTTCTCAAATCTATTACTTCATTTGAAATGAGCTCTAACCACAACACATCATAACCTCTAGCCTCAAAAAATGTCCTCAGAGTCTTCATTTCACTAATAAAGGTTTCATCTTGCGATGCTTATCTACTCAGTCTAATGAGCTGTCCCTTAACCACTCCTTTTTTCATATGGAGTGGATATAGGCTTTCTCTATGCAAATATTGATTTGCAAATGTAGATTTTCTATAGAAGTTACTAATGAACTGTTTAGATGCTACATCATATGTCAAATGTAGATCAAGAAAATTAAAACTTTGACCATACCCACCTATGGAAAACTTAAAAAAATTCGTAGTACCATTCAGATATGTTACAAATTTATCAAATTCTTCGGCTGTGCCATGCTAAAGGAAGAACAAATCATTAATGTAACGACGGTAAAACAGAATGTTTTTACCGAAATTACTGTTGTCAATAAATTTGCTTTCCCAATTGGCCATCACAAGATTAGCATATGCTGGAGCAACTCTTGCTCCCATTGAAACCCCAAAAATCTGCTTGTATAATTGATTATGAAATTTGAAGAAATTATTATCAAGCACCAATTCCATCAGGGTACAAACTGTGTTAATTTTAGCATTATTTAAAGCACTGTTTGTAGTTGGGTATTCTCTTAAAAATTCTACCCCTATTTCTTGGTCAATACATGTGTACAGTGAAGCAGCATCTAATGATGCAAAACAAAAATCTTCATTTGGTACATTTGAATCTCTTAATAATTCCAACAAATGCCAGGAATCTTTTAAATAAAATTTTGAGGCTTGCATGATGGGATTAAGAATAAAATCCAACCAAGTAGAAAGAGTTTCAGTCTTGGATTTAGTAGCCCCTCGTTACATTGATGATTTGTTCTTCCTTTGGCATGGCACCGCAGAAGGTTTTGATAAATTTGTAACATATCTGAATGGCACTACAAATTTTTTTAAGTTTTCCATAGGAGGGTATGGTCAAAGTTTGAATTTTCTTGATCTACATTTGACATATGATGTAGCATCTAAACAGTTCATTAGTAACATCTATAGAAAATCTACATTTGCAAATCAATATTTGCATAGAGAAAGCCTACATCCACTCCATATGAAAAAAGGAGTGGTTAAGGGACAGCTCATTAGACTGAGTAGATTAACATCGCAAGATGAAACCTTTATTAGTGAAATGAAGACTCTGAGGACATTTTTTGAGGCAAGAGGTTATGATGTGTTGTGGTTAGAACTCATTGAAAATGAAGTAATAGGTTTGAGAAAGGGTAAAGCCTGTCCTATTTTGTCTATTCAAATGCAACTTTCTACACACAATATTGCACATGATAGAAATGTGGTTAATAATAACAAAGAATTTTCATGTGCATTTGTTTTACCTATTACAAACGAAATGTGGTGTATTAAAAATATTATAGTATATAGTTGGAAGATATTACTGGGTAATCAGGATCTTATAAAAATTATAGGTGAACGACCAAACTTTACATTTAAGAAAACAAATAATATTAAGACCTTATTAGAACGTGGAGTAAATAGGGGTGATGGTATTGGAGAAAGTAAAATTCTGACTAAAGGGACCTATGCTTGCAACAATTGTAGACAGTGTAGATATATATGTAATTCTTCGTCAGTTTAATTTTTACATACTGGGAAGATACATTGGTCTAAAAATTACCATACATGTAATAGTGAGATGGTGGTTTATATAGCCCAGTGTCTTTCATGCCCAAGCTATTGTATTGGTATGACTACAAGATGTTTAAAGAAAAGAATTAGTGAACATATATTAGCTATAAAAAAAAAGATTTAGCTAATGCTTTAGGAAGACATTCCATTGCATGTAAAAATTTAAGAAGTTCACTTTCTCTGTCTTGGATAGTGTTAGCCAAAAAGTATTTGTGGGAGATAGTAAAGTTATTTTGGAATGTAAAGAATCTCTTTGGCAATTATGAGCAGACTATGCCCCTCGGTTAAATGAAACGATATATATAAAATGTTTTTTACAAATGAAAAAGTAATTTATATGTTATATGTATTATCTGGTACTATGTACATGTAAAATGAAGGATTATTTTATTCTAATTTTATTTTTTATATTATTTTATGACATCATTTATCATGTGATTAATTTTATCATTATATAAAGTGCTTATGGATGGAGTTCAAATTGTTTCTGAAGAAGTTCACAAGAAGTAAAGTGAATGAAAGTGCTAAGTTTGATGTCCGTACTTTCATAAGTTGGCTAGATTAGACCTTTCAGTGCCTGTTCATTTTTTTGTGAAAGATTTTTGTGGCAACTTACTGAGTTTTCGTGTTAGAGTTCAAGTTTTGGTCTGGTTCCATCTAAAGCTGGTGAAAGTATGTCACAGGACACGCTCTTAAATTTATCCACTCATCCTGTTCCCGACAGTTTTGCTAATTTTTCGGAGCAAATTACCAACGTGATTACAACGGCTATTCAAAGGGGACTTGAAAATGCAGTTAGTAGTAGTACTGGATCCAATAAAGAACAGAATGTTTCCGGACAAGGTCGGAAGGTTTTAAATTACACACCAGCCTCGGAGGCTGATGGGACACAGTCTGGAGATATACTGTCAGTTCAAAACAGCATTTTGGAACATGTTTTACAAACAACCAAAAATCCTTTTGCTGACATCGAAGAATTTGAAGCAAATACATCTGTAAGTAAAGAAACTGCTTCAGGTTCAATGTTTGAACAAAAAACTTGCAAACAAACTATTTTTGAGTTAGAGAAGTTAACTTTAAAATATGTTATGCTGGATGTTGAAATCAGTCATCTAACAGAATGCACTAAACGTAAGTGTGTTCCGCAAGGACTGAGAACTAATATGTTCCCTAACTGTGTTTCATTTGGTGATAGCCTGTATTATAAACTTGTAGAAATGTTCAACGATTTTGACATCAATTTGATGTGCGTGTTAACGGAACATTATTGCAAACAGTTAGAAGACACTAAGAATCAAATGAGTGATTTAGACAAGAAGATTAAGAAATTTTCTTGATTTCCTTTGTTTAACAATTTATACTATGATATTGCAGCAAAGGTGGATAGGCAAAGAGCCACGATAGTGGCAAGAAAACAAAAGAAATTAAGGTGAGATATTTTTGCCTATGGAAATAAGACTGCATATACTGTGAACAACAACAATTCTATGAACATTTATAGTGGTAATTCAAACACTGACGTAGCTAACAGTGGAAATAATCCCACTTTGTGTCTCAATTCAAACTTTGTTGAAAATAATAATAATTCACAAAGTTCCTTTGGTGTTAATAATAATGATGTTGCAATGAATGTTGAAAGTGGTCAAACCACGGATATGCATAAAAACAGTAGTACTACAAATTCTACTGTTAATGAAGGGGCAAGCACTTCTAATAATGTTGCCCCTTTGTTGGTAGACAAACAGGGAAACAAGCGGGGACCGACCTGGTCCAAAGTAGTACAGAACAAAGGGAAGGGAAGAGTCATGAGCAGAAAGAAATGGTACTTGGATGTAACACTACTGGATATGATATAGAAATTCACAATCTCTCTGGTGTGGTTCTCTCACAACCTGTAATTGAACTCTTAAAGAAAGGTTTTTCCTTTATTCCTAGTAATTCCTTTAATATAGCTAGGGTTATTGTTGATTTTAGACTATCTTTGAGAAAACTGAATTTAAAATATATTATGCATGACATCAATTGTGGTACTTCTAATGTGGGTCCTAGGAAAGTTAGTACCTATAATCCACCTTTATTAGGTACGCTCCAAGTATTTAAAAATATATGCAAAGCAGGTTTTAGAGCCATAAAACCTGATAGGAACATTGAAAACTTAAATGAATCAGAAGTAAAGGCATTGAAAACCCTTAGCGAAAATGGTCAGCTAAGAGTGATGAAGGCTGATAAGGGGGGTAAGATAGTTATCATGGACAAAAACAACTACAATAGTTATATAGAAGACCTGTTAAAAGATGACAAAACATACAATAAAGTGGATGTTAACTTTATTAATCAAAGTTATTTATGCAAGTTGAACATCCAAAAATGGTGGTCTTTTTTGGCATACCAAAAATACAGAAGAACAGTTTAAATCCCCCCTTCAGACTGATTATATTGGCTACTAAATCCAAGACTGAAACTCTTTCTACTTGGTTGAATTTTATTCTTAATCCCATCATGCAAGCCTCAAAATTTTATTTAAAAGATTCCTGGCATTTGTTGGAATTATTAAGGGATTCAAATGTACCAAATGAAGATTTTTGTTTTGCATCATTAGATGTTGCTTCACTGTACACATGTATTGACCAAGAAATAGGGGGAGAATTTTTAAGAGAATACCTAACTAAAAACAGTGCTTTAAATAATTCTAAAATTAACACAGTTTGTACCCTGATGGAATTGGTGCTTGATAATAATTTCTTCAAATTTAATAATCAATTATACAAGCAGATTTCGGGGGTTGCAATAGGAACAAGAGTTGCTCCAGCATATGCTAATCTTGTGATGGCCAATTGGGAAGGCAAATTTATTGACAACAGTAAGTTTGGTAAAAACATATTGTTTTACCGTTGTTACATTGATGATTTATTCTTCCTTTGGCATGGCACTGCCGAAGATTTTGATAAATTTTTAACATATCTAAATGGCACTACGGATTTTTTGAATTTTCTTGATCTACATTTGACATATGATGTAGCATCTAAACGGTTCATTAGTAACATCTATAGAAAATCTACATTTGCAAATCAATATTTGCATAGAGAAAGCCTACATCCACTCCATATGAAAAAAAGAGTGGTTAAGGGACAGCTCATTAGACTGAGTAGATTAACATCGCAAGATGAAACCTTTATTAGTGAAATGAAGACTCTGAGGACATTTTTTGAGGCAAGAGGTTATGATGTGTTGTGGTTAGAACTCATTGAAAATGAAGTAATAGGTTTGAGAAAGGGTAAAGCCTATCCTATTTTGTCTATTCAAATGCAACTTTCTTCACACAATATTGCACATGATAGAAATGTGGTTAATAATAACAAAGAATTTTCATGTGCATTTGTTTTACCTATTACAAATGAAATGTGGTGTATTCAAAATATTATAGTAGATAATTGGAAGGTATTACTGGGTAATCAGGATCTTATAAAAATTATAGGTGAATGACCAAACTTTACATTTAAGAAAACAAATAATATTATGACCTTATTAGAACGTGGAGTAAATAGGGGTGATGGCATTGGAGAAAGTAAAATTCTGACTAAAGGGAACTATGCTTACAACAATTGTAGACAATGTAGATATATAAGTAATTCTTCGTCAGTTTAATTTTTACATACTGGGAAGATGCATTGGTCTAAAAATTACTATACATGTAATAGTGAGATTGTGGTTTATATAGCCCAGTGTCTTTCTTGCCCAAGCTATTATATTGGTATGACTACAAGATGTTTAAAGAAAAGAATTAGTGAACATCTTTTAGCTATAAAGAAAAAAAGATTTAGCTAATGCTTTAGGAAGACATTCCATTGCATGTAAAAATTTTAAGAAGTTCACTTTCTCTGTCTTGGATAGTGTTAGCCAAAAAGTATTTATGGGAGATAGTAAAGTTATTTTGCAATGTAAAGAATATCTTTGGCAATTATACCTAGGAGCAGACTATACCCCTGGGTTAAATGAAATGATAAATATAAAATGTTTTTTACAAATGAAACAGTAATTTATATGTTATATGTATTATCTGATACTATGTACATGTAAACTGAAGGATTACTTTATTCTAATTTTATTTTTTTATATAAAATTAATTATTTTATGACATCATTTATCATGTGATTAATTTTATCATTATATAAAGTGCTTATGGGTGGAGTTCAAACTGTTTCTGAAGAAGTTCACGAGAAATAAAGTGAATGAAAGTGCTAATTTTGATGTCCGTACTTTCATAAGTTTGCTGGATTAGACCTTTCAGTGTCTATTCATTTTTTTGTGAAAGATTTTTGTGGCAACTTACTGAGTTTTCGTATTTATTCATATTAATTTAAATACCTGCATTGCATTTGCATTTATTAAATGCCTGCATTGGATTTGTTTGAACAGCACCAAATGGCATATCTAGTGTACTTACCTTTTTTAAACATTGTTCTGCTGCTTTCATACATTTTCTTTTATGTCTTAAATGATGCAACCATTCTGTTCTTCCACTGCTTTTGGCTGGGACGCTGTTGTGTAAAGCTTTAAGCAGTGACCACTTACTGTGAAGAAACTTCATTTTGTTACCCTTCATTCTTCATCTAGATATGTCAGTTCTTGTCTGTATTCTTTTGTGAAAAATGTCCTTCTTGCCTGTTGAGCCCTTTGAATGTATTTCAATATTTCTCTTCTTGTACTGACACAAATTACAGACTGAAATCTTTATGTTCTTCTCATTTGGCTTCTTTTACCATCTCTGTATAATTTTATTGTCTTTATTTTGACTGCTTTTGGAAACAAGATGTAAAACTGACCCAGTTCTCTTCACAAGGTTTCACCAAATAGCATGTGTAGTGGAATTTCTCCTGTTTTATTCTTTGTTGCATCACAGTATGAGCCGTAACATCCCACAGACCCCCCTTAGCTGTAATCTCACTGCACTTTCCCAGTTTGCCTATTTCTAGGATTTTGGATGTCATTTGTAGATATCCATTGCTTTCAGCATGTGATAGTAACCCCTCCCAAGTTCTGAATGTGCTTTTCCTGTGCTCTTAAGTGAATAGTTTTGTTCACTGCATTGAATCTCTGCATCTGTTATGGGCAGCTAACAGCTCTATGGTCTGGGATTCATTCCTCTTATCTCCAGTCAATGTATGTGTTGAGCCTGCATGTTTCTGCCATGTCGGTGTTGTGGGCTCTGTCTGGGTATACTCCATTTTCTCCCCATTCCCCAAAAAGCAAACAGGTTGATTGACTACTCCAGAAATTTTATTTGTACTTGTTTTTGTCTGTATAACCTTTTTACTTTTTGCTTGGATGTTATTTGGGATATTTTGTGAGAAATCTAATATTTATGGGCATCAGTCAGGGTTTTAATCTCTGTGTTTCTAAAGTAAACCCAGTCAATCCTCTTATGCTGTACTGTCAAGGTCACAAAAAAGTCTAAAACATAGCATGTCTACAGCTACCAGTTGTTGGCTTTATTGGCCTGAAGGTACCCATAAAGACTTTAAAAGGTCATGGGCATTCAGAAGCCATGTAGATGAAACACTAATATATCCTTAAGGGCTCATTTGCATATATCACATGGGCCCCTACTACAGGAGGTCTACAGTATAACACTGAAGACTCTTGCTTGACTAAGTTTTGTTACAGTTTCTAGTGTATGGCTTGTTTGTGTAACACTTTTACCCTTTGCATCAGATGTTGTCTATTTTCATCTGATTCAACGTTTGGGTTGTCGGATCTGATCTCAGCTCCTTCTACCAGAGAATGGATCCAAGACTCTTACTCTATCCCTATACACAATTATTTATTTATTTGCATTTGTTAACTGGGATGGTCCAGCTAGGCCAGAAGTGCCCATTTTCAGCGGAGTCCTGGGGAAAAAAGCTCCACATATAAAGACATTTCACATACAGTACAGAATTTACATTGATAAAGAGATTTAATACATATTATTGACAGCTTATACAATTGGTGAAAAAAACAGTACATAAGTAATCGTTCTCAAATCAAAGCCAACAATTCCCTCCTTCTATCTGATTTATCTCAGATCTAGATTGCCAGCTGTTCATCTGGACCTGTTTCTGAGATTTCTTCCTGCAATCATGATAGGTAAAGCCTTTTTGTCAGTTTTCATTCTCTTGAATCGTCCCTTTAGTATTTTAGTGTTTAGGTTAGTAGTTACGTTTGTAGTCCTTAAGACTGTGTTTTGAGTGTTTTTTTTCCTAATAGAATTTTCCAGCAGTGTTAACTGATAATGCTAGTTTCATGCTTATTAGTGGAACAGTTAGCATGCCCCCTTTTTCTTGTGCTTATCGTTGTTTCTCTGGATATATTCATATACATTGAGAGTTAGATCTATTTTTACAGTGTAATAAATAGCTTAAGTGTGGCTTGTCTTATAGGTTTATAGGTGTGTAACTAGGCTAATGGCCCTTGAGCCTTTACAAACCTAGCCCATAGGATTACCCTGACATCGTGCCATCCGACCTTAGTTCCCAGGGCCTCTGTCGAGTAGAGCCACTGGAGTGATCCCCAGGGTGAATTTTCTATTTCCCATCCACTCATCAAGGTTTCTCTTGAAGAGGGCCAATAAGGTGCTCTCTTTGACATGTATGGCAAGTCTATTCTATAGCAAGGGCAGTCTCTGTGTTATGAACCTATCCCTCCAGCAAGTTCTCTTGATTGTGGTAATGAGGTTGAGGTCCCGGTGGCATGTGGTGGGGAGGGACTGGGATTTCTTTAGATGTAGCATTTCCAACAGAGCTGGATCAGACATGGCTTTGTATGTCAAGCAAAGATCGCCTCTAAGTAGGCGATAAGAGATTGAGAATAGTTGGAGTTTTTTGAATCTAACCATATAGGACAAGTGTTTAAAGGCTAGGATCCTCTTTGTGAGGTACTTTTGTGGCCTCTCCAGTTATTGCAGGTTTCTAGTGAGGTACATGCCAAATGGAGCATTGTACTCGATGATTGGCCTAATGAGGGAAGAGTAGAGGGAGACAATGACTTCTTTCTTCTTGGATGCAAAACCCTTAGTAATGAGATGTGCCACATAGAAGAACTTTCTGACCAAAGTGGCAATGTGGTGGTCAAAAGAGAGGCTGCTGTCTACCTGTGTTCCCAGATCTCTTATAACACCTTCTGTGTTCAGTGGACTACCATCAATGTGGTAATTCATGGGAACTGGGTTTTTCCCAAAGGGGATGATGACACATTTTCTGGCACTGAGCTTAAGGCCATGGTTCTGACACCAGTCGTTGGTCTCAGTGAGGCCTTTCTGTAGGATGTCAACATCACTTGGGGAGTTAATAATAGCTCCCAGTTTGCAATCGTCTGCGAACTTTGTCAGCCAGAGACCCTTTGTGTTGGCCTGGACTTCAGAGAAGTAGATACCAAACAGGAGAGGACCCAGGATCGAACCCTGTGGGACTCCACTCGTGACTGGTTGGTAGTCTGACTTGGAGACCGCTACTTTCACACTGTGGGTTCTATCTGTGAGCCAGTTTGCAACCCACCTAGTGATATAGGGGTTGATGCCTAGCTTAGTGAGTTTTTCTATAATTCCTGAATGGGGAATGGTTTCAAACGCCTTGGCCAGATCAATGTAGGCTGTATGAACCACCTTGCCTTCATCCACAGCTCTGGTGACTAACTCAAAAAAGTCAACTGAGTTGAGCAGGCATGATCTACCCTTCATAAAATCAAACTGTGTGGGATCAAGTGTTTGGAGATTCCCTATATCCTTGTTTATTAGGTCCATGATGATGTGTTCCATAGCTTTGCATATCAGACTCATCAGACTAATGGAGTGATAGTTCCCAGGGTCTGTAGATGCTCCTCCTTTGTTGAGGGGGAAGACTATAGCAGTGCGCCATTTGGTAGGGACAGAGCCTGAGGTGAGGCTGTGATTGAACAGGGCACACAGGTTAGGTGCCAGTTCATTCTGTAGTTCATGTGGAACACAGCCAGGGATATTATCAGGTCCCATGGAAGCTGTATTCTTGGTCTTGGACAGTACTGTTTTAACCTGTGCAGCAGTAATACTGGGTACCTGGCAGTCAACTGGTATTGTGATTGGTCCTTTTTTTTGGGGGGGGGGTTACAGTTGACACCGAATCTGTCGGCCAGTATATTGGCAATATCTGTTGGCTTTGTATAGGAGGTACCATTGTACAGTAGCTCAGAGAAAATCTGGATATTGCCATGGAGATTCTTTACATAACAATAGAAGGCCTTGTGGTTGTCTTTACTATCTGCTGCAATTCTGTTTTCATGGCTAGCTTTAGAGGATTTGATGAGGGATTTCAACTTTTTGTTGAGGCTGATAAGGGAGTTTTTCCTGTCTTGGGACTTCACCTTATTCTGCATCAGTTTCCTCTTTCTGTTGTAGAGTTTGTTTATGGCAGGGGACCACCAGATTGTCTTCCTTTTTTTGAAGGAGAACGTCTTGGTTCTATTGGGTATGGCGAGATTCATGTATTTGTGTACCTGTTTGTGCACTGCATTGGTGTATTATCCGGCGGTCATGCAACTATTCTCCATTTGCATGGGTGCCATGAAGTTAGCCACCTCTGTTTTTAAGAGCCCAAAGTTAGCTTTGGAGAAGTTTTTCTTGGTGGTTACCGTTGCAGGCGGAGTGGGGTGGGGGGTGGGAGGGATGTGGATTTCCAGGCTGATTAGTTTGTGGTCAGATCTAAACAGGGAGGAGTTAACTATTGGTGTAGAGCAATGTTTGCCCATGTTAATAATGACCAGGTCAAGGATGTTGCTACCTCTAGTGGGGGTAAGAATGAGCTGGTCCAGGGCATTTGAATTAATGAATTCCTGGAAACGTTGGGCAAGTGTATTGGTACGTGAGTAGTTTTCCCAGTTAATGAAGGGATAGTTGAAGTTGCCCAGTATGAGAGTGTTAGGTTGGACCCTAATGTTCTCCAATGTCCTTACGAACATGGAGTGTGAGTCTACCATCTGGGTCTGAACTCCCTCTCCTAATTTTTCCACAGGTCCGAACTCCCTCTCCTACTTTTTCCCCGGGTCTGGTGATTCCTTGGTTACATTTGGTGATCGTTCAACATAAGCTACCTTTGAGACCTATGTCTGTAGCTTCATCGTTGAGATCTGGGAGATCCACCAGAAGTTTTACTGAAATGGAGGTCAACTGAATGATGAGAACATTTTTGAGGACACACATCCAGCTGGCAGTCCTCCTGGTACTGTCCCCCAGAGCAGGACTGAGAACAGGACCATCACACTGTCACACTTTGCTGCTGTACTGGCCAACTCTTTGGATCCAGTTACCACAGGTCCGAACCCTTCCGATGTACAGCAGTCAGTTCCAACAGCCCAGAAGACTTTGGCTTTGACCACATCATTTACTCTGTTGACTCTGCTGCTATTGGGTCGAGAAGAATTCCGGAGATATAGCATCAAGGTGGAGTAGACATCAATGTTCTTGGAGGCATTTGGCACTTGACAACTTGGTCCCACTGTCCTCCTCGGAGCTGATCTTCATTGGAACTGGGAAACTGCCAAAGTCAGTAGACAGAGGAAGTATTTCCTACGGTAAAATGGCAGAGTCGGCTTTTGAGGCAGTGGAAAGGGCCTTGACTGGTCCAAGAAGACAGGTGCATACACGGAATTTGCATCCGTCCTAATGCCCAATGGATCCTGTTCCTCATTCCTTTTATTTGGGTTGACAGGACAGTCAGAACCAATAAACCTTGAGACAGCTTGACATTCGAGCTCTCCATCTGATTGACTCCTTCAGAGCCCCAGAGGCATGTTCACTGAAAACAGACATGCAAACAGAAGCCATAGACTCCTCACTTAAGCTGGTCAGTGGGGACATGGATTTGGGTGAGGGAGAAGGATTCCCCAAGGTCACCCCTAGAAGACGTTACATTTTGGGACATCCTAGAGTTGATGAAGCAGAAGGGGGGGATGGTCCACTGAAACTCCTTCAGATGAGTCTGTGTTCCTTGAAGCCTTTGGGTCTTGCTCATCTGCATCCTGGGTTGTCCCTCCTCCTGATGCTTTGATAGACCTCATAGCTCATAGGGCTTGGAAGGATGCTAATGTTACAGAGCCATTCCCCCAAGAGGCTGGATAGAATTCTAATAGTAGCAAAAGACAGGAAACACTAGTAAGGGCCCTCCAGTAGATTCCATGGTGGTAGCAACAACCACAAAGAAAAAACTATCTGAAGAAATTTTATCTGTCCATCGTCCTAACAGGAAGTCTAGGACATTGGATAGACTAGGGCTAACGGACTCAATGCTTCAGTGATTTTTGCACTTTGGGTGCCGAATTAGCTTGCTCATTTGACTCTTTTTCCAAAGGAACTTGAGTAAGGAAGTATCCAAGTCTGTTTTGAATAACTTGCTATGGGACTTTCAAATGACAGTGGATGCTAAATATCAACCCTACAATCTACCTCCAATGTCGCCATGTGAATGCTATCAAGTACAGCAGATTGCACATCAAGAGCAGCTGGTACAGAGATTACCGTGCATTGCCATGCCTGGATGCAGCTTTGTGACTTCACAGAAAGCTTCAAGGTGTCCTTTATTAATGCCCATTTTGATGGTTCCACACTTTTTGGACCCAAAGTAAAAGAGATGCTTACCAGGAGTGAACAAGATGGTAAGACCCTGTCTGCCACAGGAATCCGTTTCTCCACCCCACAAAAATACCATTCCAAGAATCAAAGGAGAGGTAAGAAAATGTGGTTCAGAAAATCACAGGGTTTTCATCATGCCACTTTTGGAGATAAACCTCCCTTAAGCAGAGGGAAAGCCAATTTTAATTGGCATAGCCCAAGAGGCAGACCACAGAACCAGGGTTTCTGCGGTCCTTTCACTGACAAACCTTACCAACGTCCCCGAAGAGTGACCCCAGCTGCTGCACTCTGGAGACAGTCAGGGAATGTTTAACCTTACACCTTCAAGCCTGGCAAATCAGCACTTCCAATTCCTGGGTGTTGAGGATAATCAGTAGAGGCTATTCCAAACCCTTTTTGTACACTCCAAACAAAATGTCAGAATTCCCAATACTCTACCTGATCAGTTGGAATCCACTGCAACAGAAATGTCAAAGTCAATAGACAAAAGAGTCATCCAACAGATACCCCCAGACCAGTTAGAATCTGGAGTCTATCCAGGTTCTTTTTAGTTCTGAGGAAGAATGGGAACTAAAGCCAATATTGGATCTCAAACACCTCAAACAATTTGCTAAACAGATGACATTCCAGATGGTCATGTTATAGTCCATACTACCTGTCTTAAGGAAGGACAATTGGATGTATTCTGTAGATCTCTAGGATGCCTACTCCACATCAAAATGTGAAGGCAATCCAGGATATCTCTCCATTTGTGACTGGGAGCCAATCAGTACCAATGCAGAGCCTGCTGTTCAGTCTCACCACAGCCCCGTAGGTGTTCATCAAAATTATGGCAGTGGTGGCAGCTCTCCTATAACTACAAGGGATCCAAGTCTTCCCATATTTAGACGGTTGGGTCTTAACTGCTTATCTTGTGTTACAGCACCAAACTTTTCTACTCCTTCTTGCAGATCAGATAGGAATAACAATCGTACAAAGAGCAAATTGTCCCACACACAACACGCATCTTCATTGGATGTCAACACATTTCCAAGTTCCCAACTGCAAGAGTTTTGGCATTAAGACTGGTGGCCTCTTAGGTAGTTCAACATCCCCACCCACAAGCAAGAATGATTAATTTCTTAGGTCTGATGGATTCTGCCATTACATTAGTGCCACTAAAAAGATACCAGTTGAAAGTGTTACAGTGAGCCCTGTCAGTCCAGTCGTCACAGAGTCTCCATCCTCTACACACTAGAATCTGACTTAGTCAAATATGCAGAAACCAGGTAAGATGGTGGATAACTTCTCCATCAGTGGTAGAAGGGAGACCTTTCTGCCCCCCCCCCCAGTTAACCAGGCCAGAGTAACCACTGACACTTCCATTCTAAGTGGGGGGAGAGTTGGCATATCGAAGGGAAGACAGTTCAAAGGATTTGGACACCTGTGGAGGCAAACTTCACATTAGTGTCTTGGAGATGAGAGCAGTCCCAAGAATGATGTAATTAAATCAAAAGCTGCTGCAACAAAGTATTAGTTTAAGGGTGTCCACACACAACAAAGTATTAGTTTAACGGTCTGCACACTTATGCAATAAGCGTATTGTATGTTTTTTATATTTATTTATTTTTTTATATTTTTTCCCTAACAGATTTGTTAGTTTTTCAATTGAATTGTTCAGGTTATAGGTCACATTAAAGGAGGGAAAAGTTTTGAAATGATTTATTGTGGTCTTATTTTTATATCACAAAAAAATGGCATTTTAACAGGGCTATGTAAACTTTTTATATCCACTGTGTGTATATAAATAAATATATATATATATATATATATATATATATATATATATATATATATATATGATCAATGTATTTAATATCAGACCAAAAACACAGAGAAAATAAATTTGCACATACATAATTTCGAACAAACTAAATATCAAACTAAAAAGATCGACAGAGAAAACTATCTTCTCTCCTGATCCAGATGCTAAACTCCTCCTTAACATTAGCCTAAACTTTGCCTGAGTAGTGGCAGTGCTACAGGAAGGTTTTTATTAAGGTAAGGTGTAGGGTTAGGCTCCCGTGCAGCACTTTGGTAGTGGGTGCTAACCCTAACTGAGCCCCTTCCACCCACCGTAACCGTACAGCTTACCTTTATAAAAACCTTCCCATAGCACTGCCACTACACAAAATGCACTCGAACACACAAACACACACTGACAACACTACATCTCTCCCTTTACCTAACACTAGAATACATGCAGTCATACATAAACATACAACACCTATCTCCGACCCTAACTCCTTAACACAGGCACAAACACTCTAACCCCCTCCAACCTCACTCACCTTTCTTGACAAAGCACACCGTCTACAATTGGACCACACTGCTAACATTAAACACCACCCCTGCATTTGTCATTCAAAAGCACATTCGACAAAATGCAGGGGACCCACACAAACTCACCTGTGTATATATACATACATATGCGTGTGCGTGTCTTTGTGTTATATTTGACTGAAACAGCGTTGGAAAAAAAAAGATTGAAACTACTTTTGACCAAAAAGAAATTTGGCTGAAAATCCCTTTTGTCTACACAACATGTACACCATGAAAAACTCTTTGAAGGGGGGCAAGACACCTTGCACCCCCTGTGGTAAGCTTCACCTCCCACACCAGGAGTTAATTATATGTTCTAACTGCATGGTTGCACAACAGTGGAGTAAAGAGAAAGCACCACACACAATGAATTAGAGCTTGACACAAACCCAAAAGTCCACAAATCTGGGAATACAGCTTGACTGTGGGCATTACCAGTGCACAAAAAATCTTCTAAATTACCTTCTTAACAACTGTCATAATCAAAAATTATACCACAAGTACTTTCCATAAACTTCCAGTTTTTGACAAAATGCCTTTTTAGTCAAGCATACTTTTTTTTCCCTCAACATTGTGACTCAGTCAATATACATTCAGTCAGATATACTAAAACTATATACATATATCTATGTATGAATGGATGTAGTTAACTTAGCACTATAAACATTTGGTACAGTCGATCAACGTTGAGATGTTTATGTGCTTACTTTTGAGGATTACCTTCAGAGCAAACAGAGTTAAAAACATAGTTTTTTTTTTGGGGGGGGGGGGGGGGGCAAGCCCCACTGCTAATTATTTTTTTTCAAACAACTTTATTAAATTTACACATATGACAAAGACAAGCTTACATTTATATAAATGAAAAACATACAAAATGATATCACTTTAGTTGCAAACAGTTTACATCGCAGACACCATTGAAACAACTGAAGTTGTAAACATTATGCATCACTTACAAACCGTCCAGTCATTGTCAGTTAAGAATTATATAGCTCATTCATATCCTGCCTCTTAAACCTCGTTCCTGCTTTGCATATATTGTTCCCACAATTCCTGTTTTTTTTTCCTATTTAGTGCGCTCCTTTCCTTTTCTAAAGGTTCCAGTTCCAGTTGTTTTATCTCTGTCAGTATATTCACTACTTCTAGTAAAGTTGGTCTAGACTTTGATTTCCATTTTCTAGTAATCGCTTTTTTGGCAGCCTACCATAATTAGACTCAACAAGGTTTTATTATGTCTACGCAATTCTGATTCTGTAGCATAACTCAAAAAAAAATCTCCCCAGTCAGTCCAATCTGCTCACCCAGCATCTCCGAAAGAGTGATCTGTTGAGAATCTCAGAAGTCTGCCAGCTCATCAGACTTCCAAAAATATGTTTCCAGTTACCTCTTTCTTCCCCATCACACCTCCAACATTTGCTGTCCACCTGAGGAAAAATTTCTTGGAGTCTACTTGGGGTATAAAAATACCTGTGTAAACACTTCAGGCATAGATCCTAAATCTTTGAGACTTTGTTGCATATTTGGGAGATATACGTATATCCTCACTGTCTCTTTGTGAACTGCTTATTCAGTCTCTCTTCCCAATCCTTTCTAAGCTCTTCTGATTGATTCTGATAATTATCATGCAATAATTTATATGCTTTACTATTTATTCCTTTTTTAACATCAGTTTCTGTTCTAGATTCTGTTTAAAACTCTACCAGTGCTGGTCTTTCATTTAGGAGCCCCCTATTTCTTTCTCTTTGTCTGTACTCTGATATCAATCCTTGATAGGGAAGGCGCCCCACTGCTAATTATTTATTTCAGCTTTAACATCAAACAGTCCCAGGGAAATGGCATATTCCCCAGTCTTAGGGAGTGTTGATCTTGAACATCTGTCAACTATCTATTTTGTTTACCAAAGAGTATCATCAAAACAGAGGTCGAAACTAGGGACTTTTGATTATTTTCGTCAATATTATATATATATATATATATATATATATATATATACATACACATACATACATATATATGTGTATATATGTATATAAATGTGTGTGTGAGACCTGTGAGTATAGACATAGATATCCAGAGCTATTCTGGCAACCAGTGCCATTCCCCGATCTTGGAAAAAGAAGCAAAAAGAAATTATCTCGTTGAACTTGAGGAGCCAAAGAATGGTCTTCTCCTTCTCTTTTTAAACTGTAGCTACAAAATGTTATGCCACACACAAAGCTCTAAAGCACTTCTGACCACAGATGCATTGAATGCCAGTTATACACTGAAGATTGGCAACACAGAGGATTGAGGAGCTATGAACGAGCCATTTCATGTGGTCCAGGGTTCGATTCCTATAGCTTCCATTGCCTAACTGTTTGACTCTGAGCAAGTCACTTAAGAGCACTCCCAGGCTAATTCTGAAAAGGGTTCATGGAGATCAATGCTCTACCCTTGTCAACAAAATAAAATAAATAAGAAAGCCAAGAAAGACTAGTCAGCATCTGCCAGTCGAGCTCCTAACAGTTTGCACTTGATGTGGCTGCTGTCTTTGCATCACTCTAGTAGCGCCTTTGCATACATCTGAAAATGTAGGTATTTGGAGGCCTGGGTTATGGCTGAAAAGGGCCTGTGACATCCAGTTCACTTAACTGAATAACAAATGAATTAATAAAAAAATGTAAGTTTGACTGAGTCGCATGTCATTCGTTTGTGCTCTTTTCTTTCTTAAAAGCTGTCTCAGGTTTCAACTTTCTGTTACCTAAGAAGTTCAGTTGTGAGTGTTCTGCCATTTCACACTGAGCTGATTGAAGGAAGGACACTGAGGAAACTCGGAGCTATAATATATAACATTAAGTATCCTGCTTTTTGTTTATTTTGTTCTTTATTTTTTTGTTATTTATAGCACTTTGTGTACTGTGTATTTTTCTAGCTAGTTTCACTGTGTGTGAGGTATTAACTGGAAATTGTCCACTTTTATTAAGCATCTCTTGGGTTGTTTGTTTCTGATAACTTGTTGCAGTTAAACTTTTTTTTCTAGAGGCTCCTTTAGCTGTTTAAATCTTTCATTTAAAGGCTCACTGCTGCTTTTCAGCTGTGAGAAACATTTCTGCAGTTTGTTTCCTACCCTCCCTCCCTGTTGGTGTAGTGTTTTTATAGTTGGTGGCTTTGCAGTTGCCCACCCTTAGTGTAAATTTGATCTGGGACCCTCCTCCCAGTCTAGTGTCATTACCCCATTCTACCCAGTACAGGGAGAACATTTGAGAAGGCCAATCAGCTTAGTTTCTGCTACTCCTTTCTCTCTTTCCTTTCTCTTTACACTTAAAAAAATGGTTTGTGGTCTGCTTTTACTGTATTTGTGTTTCTTCCTACTTTATTTTGCTTTTGTATCATCTTAAAAGTACTCAATTGTATTTATTACTGCTTGATGTAACTCATTCTAAGCCTTTTAGTTTAAGCACTTGGGCTTCAGACCAGTTGTTTTACATTAAGAAGGTTTGTGGTCTGCACTGTAGTGGCAGAACAGGTAGCTTACATCCTTCTAAGTTGAGAACTGCTGATTGAGGGCTCAGTGTCTGTTATTCTTCTGGTTTAAGCACTTGGGCTTCAGGCCAGTTATTTTACATTAAGAGGGCTCGTGGTCTGCACTCTTGTGGGAGGAGAGGCTGGACTCTGCCCTTCTGAGCTGGGAATTTCTGGTTAAAGGCTTATAGTGCCTGCATGTTTGAACTGCTTCTTATTGAAATTGGTACACCTTGTTTGCTGTAGCATAGACTAGATCCAGGCCTGCTGAATCTAGCTTTGTTTGTATAACTTGAGCACTAATCCAGGCATTCTTTAAAGTATTCAGTTGTATTTATTACTGCTTGGTAGTAACTTGATTAAAGTGTAACTATCATTCTAAGTCTTTTTGATTAAGCACTTGGTCTTCAGACCAGTTGTTTTACATTAGGAAGGTTTGTGGCCTGCACTGTGGTGGCAGGACAGGTAGCTTACATCCTTCTAAGTTGGGAACTGCTGATTGAGGGCTTAGTGTCTGTTATTCTAAAAGTGTATTAGTTCTGGTTTAAGCACTTGTGCTTCAGGCCAGTTATTTTACATTAAGAAGGTTTGTGGTCTGCACTCTTGTGGGAGGAGAGGCTGGACTCTGCCCTTCTGAGCTGGGAATTTCTGGTTAAAGGCTTATAGTGCCTGCATATGTGAACTGTTTCATACTGAAATTGGTACACCTTGTTTGCTGTAGCATAGACTAGATCCTGGCCTGCTGAATCTAGCTTTGTTTGTATGCTTGTTTGCTTGTTATTTCCCTGAAATGCTAATTCCACCTAAAATGCGGCTTTTCAGCGTTTCTGTGGATCCCTAGTGATATCTGCATTGATTACTGTACTTATTTCCTTGTTTCACTTGAAAGAATGTTACTGTTTGTCGTTTTTGCATTTAAGTTACCTGGTGCTTGCTCTCTAAGTCAGCACTAAAAAATTAAAAGCACTACACCCTCACAAACTCCCCTTGAGTACCTTGTTCCTTTTTTTCAATTATAAAGTAATTCCCATACTATTCTAGCATGTCCAAAGGTCCGTTGTCAATCTCCTCTCCGGTCCAGCTGGTGAATCTGGGAATCTTGAGGCAATGTTACAACTGCCTCATGTACACATACAACCCTCTCCTCCTCCCAACAAATTCCAACACATGTGAGAGATGCAACCATATAGCCAAACGGGAGGGTAAGCTCTCTCAACTCAGTACTGGCGTAACCAGTCAGGAGGAGAAGGAAACCACACTCACTACAATTCCAGTCTCACATAGACCTACCATGACAGCAAACCAAACACATAAATGCACAAAAACATACTCGGAGGCTCTAAATAAAAAACTGCCTAAGCAGCAGTGACCTCCAAAGCAGGCACCCAAGCAACCACTATCCCAAAACAAAACACGTGCAACACATAACTCACAAAGCCAGTGTGCCGAACAGTCACAGCCCTTAAGGCTAAACAACACACCTGATACACTTGTAATAGGTGACTCTATCGTCAGGCACACTGACGTCCCGCTCACCAGGCTGAACAAGGAGAAGGTCACGGTGAGCTGCCTATCGGGCGCTAGGATCCACCACATAACACAAGCACTCAGGTCACGCCAAGGCAAGTACAAATATGACTCAGTCATTGTCCATGCTGGTGTGAATGACCTGAGACGTACCTCCCTGGACTACATGAAAAGAGACATAGAGAAGCTCTCTGAGCATGTAGCCCAGGCCGGTATGACCCTGACCTTGAGTAGCATCTTACCCTCACCAAGAATGATGCCACAATATGAAGACAAGATGATCAATTTCAACAATTGGCTTAAGTATTGGTGTCATTCAAAGGGGATCCAATGCCTGTCAGCCTGGGATGACATGCTCGACAAGCCACGATGTTTCGCTAGGGATGGCTTGCACCTGTCACCCCTGGGTTTTCGGATATTGGCAAAGGCTCTTGCTACCCCCATAGTGCCTTTTTTAGGCCAGGCTTAAAAGACAAACCCACCTCCATAGTTATCACAAGGGATAAGAAACTAAGAGTAATGCTACTTAACGCCAGAAGTCTAAACCTCAAGATGCACGCACTCGAAACTCTCCTTAGCATGGAGAACATCCATATCTGTGCAGTAACAGAAACCTGGTTCAAGGCTCCCGAGAGCACCCCAGCACTACCAGGTTATACCTCATACCATGCTTTTCGGCCCCAAAACTTGGACCGAACCACAAAAGGAGGGGGAGTATCAATGTTCGTCAAAGATACCCACACCTCCAGGTTGGTGGCACAGCACGAAGCATCAGAGACTATCCATGTGCAACTAACAGTGGGTAAAACTGCCTTCCAGTTTATAGCCTGCTACAGACCACCCTCCCAAACCCAGGAACCCCACTCGGCCTTCCTGAGAACACTGGAAAATATGAAGGTCTCTCCAAACACCATTATATTGGGCGACTTCAACTACCCAAGCATAGACTGGGAGCATTACTCTAGCTCCAACACCCTAGCCCAAAGGTTCCTAGAATTTATAAACTCAAATGCTATGGAACAACTTGTTACCACTCCCATCACCAACATGGGGACTCTATGCTCCAGACCAGAAGTGTAACCCTCACTGGTAAGTTCAGACCATAAACTAATCTCACTGGATATTCACATCCCGACCCCACCCCCTGCCCAGAAGACCAAAGTGAAAAACTTCTCTAAAGCAAATTTCACACTCCTCAAAACAGAGGTAGAATCCTTCAAAGCCCCCGGGCCTGTGGAAAATACGGCCCAGACCGCAGAATCCTTTATAAACGCATTCTGTGAACACCTGCAGGAATGCATGGATCATGCGATCCCAAATAAAACCAAGACCCAATCCTCCAAAGGCAGACGTCCTGTCTGGTGGACCCCAGCCATAAACAAACTATACAATAGAAGGAGGAAGCTACTATGTGATAGAGCAAAATCCCAAAAATGGAAGGCATCTCTGATCAGTATTAGCAAAAAAGTACGGGCACTCATAAAATCGTCTAAGGCCAGCTTCAAGAGACAAATCGCACAGGACACTAAGGATAATCACAAGGCTTTCTTTAGTTATGTTAGGAACCTGGGTGGGAATTCCCAGATATGCTCAGAATTAGTCCAAAATGACAAAAAATACACCAAACCCGCAGACATTGCCGACATCCTAGCTGACAGGTTCAGCGCAAACTTCTCCCCCCCTCCCCACCAAAAGGGCAAATATCTATCCCAGCAGAGTGCTGCCCCCCTGACATCTCAGATTCTCAGGTAAGAGCCGCCCTCTCCAAAGCAAAAAAACACAGCATCAATGGGACCAAACTGTGTCCTGGGCTGCGTCCTACATGAACTCCAAGAAGAGCTAAATCCAAACATAAAACTACTGTTCAGTCTCAGCCTTACTACAGGATATGTACCCAAAGAGTGGTGTACAGCAACAGTGGTCCCTCTCCGCAAAGGTGGTGCCTCAACGGATCCTGGAAACTATCGCCCCATAAGCCTGACTAGCTTGGTCTGCAAAGCTATGGAAAGGATCATCATGGACCTCATAAATAAAGATATTGGGGACCTACAGACACTGGATCCTACCCAGTTCGGCTTTGTTAAGGGCAGATCCTGCCTCTTAAACCTGGTCAATTTCTTTGAAACAGTCACCAAGGCCATTGACGAGGGGAAGGTGGTCCACACAGCCTACCTGGACCTCGCAAAAGCCTTTGATACAATACCCCACCCGGGCATTATAGATAAGCTCACCAGCTTAAATATAAACCCCTATGTCACTAGATGGGTTGCAAACTGGCTCAAGGACAAAACCCACATGGTTAGAATTGCTGGAGCCATGTCAGACTCCAAACCAGTTACAAGTGGCATCCCACAAGGCTCAGTCCTGGGACCTCTCTTGTTCGGTATATATTTTTCGGAGGTACAGGCCAACACGGAAGGACTGTGGCTGACCAAGTTCGCAGATGACTGCAAACTGGGTGCCATAATCGACTCTCCAGCCGACACAAGCATCCTCCAAAAGGGCCTCATAGAAACAGACAACTGGTGCCAGAGCCATGGCCTCAAGCTAAACGCCAAAAGTGTATAGTCATCCCCTTTGGCAAAAACAAAGTGCCCACAAATTACCACATAGGTGGTAATCCATTAAGTACAGAAGAAGTAATTAGGGACCTGGGGACCCAAGTTGATAGCAATCTCTCATTTGACAACCACGTGGCCAAAGTGGTTAGAAAAACATTTTATATAGCCCACCTAATCATGAAGGGATTCACATCTAGATCAGGGAGGTCATCGTGCCTCTTTACTCATCCCTCATCAGGCCCATAATTGAGTACAATGCCCCTTTTGGGCTGTACCTTACCAGACACCTGCAGCAACTGGAAAGACCCCAAAGGTACCTCACCAAGAGGATCAAAGGGCTCAAACAGATGCCATATGCTGCCCGGTTAAAGAAACTCCAGCTCTACTCAGTGGCATACCACCTGCTCAGAGGCGATCTGTGCCTGACGTATAAAGCCATGTCCAACCCGGAATTAATGGACATGCTGCACCTCAGAAAATCCAAATCCCATCGAGCTCGCTTTTCGAGATACTTGAACCTCAGCACTGAAATAAATAGGACATGCTGGAGGGACAGATTCATAACCCAGAGGCTCCCTTCACTCTGGAATAAAATCCCAGTCCAGGTTAGGCAGAGTCCCTCATTGACTCTCTTCAAGAGGAATCTTGATGAGTGGATGGGAGATCGTAAGTTTACCCCGGGTATCACTTCTGTGTCACTGTTAGACAGATGCACAGTATACTAACCTCGAAAAAGGGCATAGCAAAATTAATTTAAAATGGGTGGTGAAAGCCAAACACACTCTGGCTAGGCTTATAAATGCCCTAGGGCAGATAGCCTAATATGAACATATGAACTTATGTGTTTATTGGTACAGATACCACTAATGTCCATGGATGCTTGATTCTTTACCCTGATGCAGTATGTTTATAAAGACTACCTCAATTTACTAGTATCTGACTAGCTCCCTGTACTCATGGTTTTGCAAGTTTTTAATGTCTAAATATCCAGTGGTTTACCACCATGATGGTCCTTCCTGCATTCAGTTTGATCATCTGGCAAATACCTTTTGGTATATAATTGTAGTACCTTAACCCTAATGAGTGTCAACAACAGATCTCGCATTCCTTTTGTCTGGCTTACGGTCTTATCTGAAGTGTGGTTTTTAATACAATCTTAAAGTGAATTGCCTTATCTTTGAACATTCCTTGTAGTCTTCAAAGTGTGGTGGTTGTTAGACCCTGTTAAACAGTAAAATTACTATGTTAAATCAGCGAATGATTAAAATAGTGGCCGCTGATTTATCGACCCTTGTGCGGTGACAGAGACCTGGTTCAAAGCTCCAGAGACCACCCTTGCATTAACAGGCTGTAATTCATACCACACCTTTTGGACAGGAGTGGCTTTAGGTCATCTGGTGCCCTAGGCAAAAGGGCTCCACGGTGCCCCCCACCACACCACCCGGTGCCCCCATCCTTGTCTACCTACACCAAATAAATACTGGAAAAGTGCCCCTACTACTGCGGCACCCTAGGTGACCGCCTAGTTGGCCTGTGCCTAAGGCCAGCTATGCTTTCGGCCACCTAACCTGGACCGAAACACTAAAGGCAGAGGCGTGTCCATATTCATTAAGGATGACCACACCTCCAAGCTAGTTGCTCAGCATAATGCATCCAAGATTATCCAAGTGCAACTAACTCTGAGCAAGATCGCAATCCAAATTGTAGCTTGCTACAGACCCCCCACCATGCCCCAGGATTCTCACTCCTCTTTTCTTGATACACTGGAAAATATTAGGGTACAACCCTACACCCTAATAATGGGTGATTTCAACTACCCCACCATTAACTGGGAAAATTACTCATGTACCAACTCTTTTGCTCAACGTTTTCTAGAATCCATAAATTCCAATGCCTTGGATCAACTTATCCACACCCCCACCAGGGGCAGCAGTATCCTAGACTGGGTCATTACCAACATGGGCCACCTGTGTTCCACACCAGAGTTCAATTCCTTGTTGGTCAGATCCGACCACAAGGTAATCATCCTAGATATTCACATCCCACCCCCACCCTCCAAAGCCATCTTCATGCTTCTTAAGACAGAAGTGGCAAACTTCACGACACCCATGCAAATGGACAATAGAGGTACGACTGCTGAATCCTACACAAATACACTTTATAAGCACTTACACGAGTGCATGGATCGTGCTATCCCTAACAGAACCAAAATGCTGTCCTCCAAAAAAAGAAGCCAATCTGGTGGTCTTCTGCCATAAACAAACTCTACAACAGAAGAAAGAAACTGTTGCAAAAAAAGAGTAAAAATCCCATGATTGGAGGAACTCACTGGTCAGCCTCAGTAAGAAGCTGAGATCCCTCATAAAATCCTCCAAAGCTAGTTATGAAAGCAAAATTGCCACTGATTCTAAAGACCAACCACAAAGCATTCTATAGCTATGTCAAGAATCTCAATGGCAACACTCAGATCTGCTCTGAGTTACAGCACAATGGCACTAAATATACAGAACCAACTGATATTGCCAACAATCCTGGCAGATAGGTTCAGTGCTAACTTTACCCCCCTCTCACCCCCTAAAGGGCCCATCTCTATACCGGAAGAATGCAACGTTCCTGTAATCATGACTGCACAGGTAAAAACCTCACTCTCCAAAGCCAAGAACACAGCATCCATGGGACCTGACAACATCCCAGGCTGCATTCTACACGAACTACAGAATGAACTGGCACGCCACCCAAGTACCATGTTCAATCATAGCCTCACCTCAGGCTTTGTGCCCATTGAATGGCGCACTGTGGTGGTTATCCCACTGCACAAAGGGGGAGCCACGACAAACCCCGGGAACTACCACCCCATTAGCCTGACGAGCCTGGTCTGCAAAGCCATGGAACGTATCATCGTGGAACTTATAAAGAAAGACATTGGTAATCTCCAAACTCTGGACCCCACACAGTTCGGGTTTGTAAAAGGCAGATCATGTCTCCTAAACCTGAAGCTCAATGCCAAAAAGTGCATTGTCATCCTCTTTGGTAAAAACTCTGTACCTATGCACTACCACATAGGTGGTAGTTTACTTAACACTGAAAGTGTGATAAGAGACCTTGGGACACAGGTGGACAGTAGTCTCTCCATTGATAATCACATTGCCACATTGATCAGGAAATTCTTCTACATGGCACACCTCATCACAAAAGGTTATTAATCCAGAAAAAAAGCGGTCATTGTTCCCCTCTGCTCATCACTCATTAGACCCATTATGGAGTACAACGTCCCTTTTTGTATGTACCTCACAAGGCATCTACAACAACTGGGAGGGCTTCAGAAATACCTCACAAAGAGGATTTACTGGCCTCTAAAACAGATGCCCCTACACAGACCGTCTCAAAAAACACCAGCTTTACTCCATCACATATCGCCTACTCAGAGGCGATCTCTGCCTGACATACAAAGCTATGTCAAACCCATAGCTGTTGGACATGCTCCACTTAAAGAAATCCCAATCTCTCCAAGCTAAACACTCTAGGGACCTAAATCTTGTCACCACAATAAACAGAACATGCTGGAGGGATAGATTCCTGTCCCAGAGACTTCCCATACTCTGGAACAGACTACCTATGTCAAACAGAGCTCCTCATTAGCACTCTTCAAGAAAAATCTTGATGATTGGATGGGAAATAGGAAATTCACCCCTGGGACCACTTCTGTGGCTCTGCTTGACAGGGGCACAGGAAAATAATTTTCTTGGGTGGCGACAGCCAGGGTATCTTTTTGGCTAGGCTTATATAGGCCCTAGTGCCAATAGCCTAGTACCTACCTATGAAAGCTGACAATCTCGAAGATACGTAACAGCAAAATCGCTTTTCCACAAAAAAAAAAAAGTTTAAAACGCAAAATAAAGTGGGGGCTTCTCCCCCCACACCCCCCCTACTTAAATATATCAATTCCAAGATCGCTCCACAGTTGTGGAAATGGCAAAGTCCCGAAAACGGGCAAGTGATTTTTTTTTCCCCTGCGAATAAAATAGCTGTTCTGTGTCTTCTAGATCATCAGTTTTCGCTCTTAAATAGTTGATAAATCAGTGTTTGCTATTTTAAGCATTCGCTGATTTAATATAGACCCGTTTAATATTAGATGGTCCTAAAAAAAGCTGAATCGAAGTTTGGTACTCAACACTTTCATATGTTTTTTAATAAAGCTGTTGGTGCAGTAGTTTAGCCAGTTTCCTGAAAATATGTTGCAAAGAACTGAACACACTCTTTAAAATTGTAGCTAATGAAGATAGCTGAGATTGTGAATGTGAGGATTTACATCTTGGATCTATTGATGGCATTCACAATTAAATGAACCAGATGCGTAGAGAACTGAGTTCCGTGAAAGGTGACTTGACTAGGCTCATTGAATTGTTGAGCCAAAAGGATCCAATAGATGGCGCTCCTGCTTCTGGTGGAGAGGTTTCTTCTGGACATGTTGATGGTACTGCCGTGATGACGTCATCTCCACGCTCGATTTTGGAGAGTAATGGTGTGTACGAACGCGAACGGGTACTACCTGTGTTATTAAGGAAAATACATCAGGGATTATTCCTGCTGGGTCTACGAAGCCAGTTTTGAGGCAACGATTCAATCAACGGCATGAAAATGATTCTTTTAAGAAAGGTACTGTATTATTTAATACACAACGCGTATTAAATGAACATAGTGCTGGTTTAAATTCTTCTGGTTCTAATGTTGCCACTAATTCTACAACTGATTTTGTTTTAAGTTATAAAGATGTGGTAGCAAAGACTTTTAATTTTGACTGTGGACTTCCTTCACCGGCACCACATTTTGTACCAGAGGGGACAAATGTGAATTCATTGACATTAAAAGAAATTATTTTTCTCTTGGAGAAAAAACTTTTTAAATTAAAACACCTACAAATTGATAACTATTTAAAGTTTTGTGTGAGCAATAACATTGTACCACAAGGACTAAGGGTTTACAAATACGCTTTTGGTATTTTGTATTCTGAAGAGGTGATTAAAGAATGGAATAGTTTCTTCGATGAGTGTGGTAAAAGACTGGTTGAAAGACTTATTAAACATAATGACTGTACACTGTCTGTTTTGGAGACTGAAACTAATATATTGAATGCTGATATTACAAATGATTTATTGTTTGATGAATATGAGGATTTATATAATAGAATTTTGGCAAAGATAGATAAAAATGTTATAAATATTTTTCAAACTAAACAAAGGAAATATGCTCGAGACAATATGATTTAGGGAAGGCATACCCGGGTCCACCTAAAATAAGAATTAATAGTGATGCCAAAGGGTACACTAGGAGAACACACCCTGAGTTTGAATACAATGAGAAATTTGATGGGGGTATTGTTAATAATGATTTACATGGGGTAGATAGGAACATACATAGACCATTGGATGAATTAGATTCTTTTAATCATGAGGATGACCATTTTTAGCACCCAGAAGATCGGAGAGGTTAGCGAGTAAAAGCAGATTTCCATCAGACCCGGGACTCTCCAGCAACAACTATGGGAAGGAATACGAGTGGAAAAAAGTGGTGAGGAAAGGGAAATAATTATTTCCAATGATTTTGATGGTATTATTAATGAATATAAGGGGTTCAAAATTTTTAATTATACATCTTGCACTTTGACAAAATTGCATTTTTTTTATTTTTAAGGGGTTTTAAATTTGTGAAATCACAATATGGTGATATAGCTAACCATTTAGTGGATTTAAAACTATATTTAAGGAAATTCAATTTAAAAATTGTGTATAATAATGAGATTGAAAATAATATTAGTCAGTGTAATGAGTTGGTAAGGAGTAGCACATTTAACCCCCCCCCCCCGCTTCATCCAGTACTACTTATGTTTGAAAGGATAGTTACAGAAGAACTGTATGATTTATATGTTAAAAATAGGTGGCAAACTAAATATTCTAACTTGACTAGTGATGAAGGGAGATTATTAGAAGAATTACAGAATCAGGATATTTTTCGCATTATGAAACCGGATAAAGGTGGGGGAGTAGTCCTATATAATACAGAGGGCTACAATAATGTGATTACTAATATTCTTCTGGACAATAAAACCTATGTACCTGTATCTATCAATGAGATTAATATTGGGTATAGTAGAATTGATTCTTTATTAGAAGAATATCTTATTGAAAATAGAATTGATGATAAGATTTATAAGTTTTTGAAACAAAAATATCCATTTATTCCCAATATATTTGGAATATCTAAGGTACATAAGTCAATTTTTGAGCCCCCTTTTAGACCAGTAGTATCAGCAAAAAATTCTAAGACGCACCCTTTAGCTGTGTATATTGACTACCACACTAAAGATATTATCAGCAGGACTAGACATTTGTTAAAAGATTCATGGGAATTTCTGAGTAAGATTACTGACAATTTATGGAAAGAAGACTGTATGCTTATGACCATTGATGTTAGGGATCTTTTCACATGTATTCCCAGGAATGAAGGACATGAATATTTTGGTGACAGTTTGACCAAGTTTTCTACTTTACCTATGGATAAAATAACTTTAATTTTAGAACTTATGGAAGTAGTATTAGATTCAAATTATATCCATTTTCAAGGAGAATATTACCAACAAATTAGCGGGGTAGCAGTGGGTGCGGCTTGCGCACCAACATTTGCTAACTTAGTTCTCCTTGAATGGGAAAATAGGTATGTGTTTAATTGTCCTTTCTTCTCAAATATAGGACTTTATTTAAGGTATTTGGATGATATCTTTGTCCTATGGTATGGAACATCTGATGGCTTAGAAAATTTTATGTCATATTTGAATTCATGTATATCTTTTTTAAAATTTACACATTCTTATAATGATGTTAGTATCAACTATTTAGATGTCACTATTTGTAAAACCTCTAAAGCTTTTAAGTCCAATATTTATAGAAAAAGCACGTGGTGTAACAGCTATTTACATTATTCTAGTCATCATCCCACTATACAAAAGAAAAGTATTATAAAGGGTCAGGCAGTGAGGATCGCTAGAATGACCTCTGAGTATGGTGATCTTAGGGGTGCTTTAACTTTTCTTGGTAATATGTTTGTTGAAAGGGGTTACCCCATTAATATAATTAAGGAAGTATTAAATGAGGTATACTCGGGGTGGGGTGTTAAGTATAAGGCCCTTTTGGGTCAACCAATAATGGTTGGTACTGGGGTGATGGAAAGAAAAAACTTTAAAGGGGCTTGTATTTTACAATATGACACCTTTTCAGATTTATTCACATAAACCTTGAATTCACATTGGAACATATTTAAAACTAATAAAGAAGTATTTAATGCGGTTGGAAACAAACCTGTATTTACATATAAAGTTGGTAGAAATTTTAAAAGGATATTTGAACATATTAATACAAATCCTATAATATTTAGAGCAACAACTGCATGTGGAAATTGTAATATGTGTTCTAGGATTTTTTGTGAATCTACAACAAAGTTGAATAATGGATTAAATAGTTTGGTTAGGTTTTGTAAAGGAAATTGTAAAACTAAAATGTTTGTTTATTTAGCTTTATGTAAATCATGTTGTGCATTTTACATAGGGAAAACTGAAAGGTCTTTAAAAGAGCGTATGTATGAACATCAATATGATATTAGAACAGGCAAAGTTACCAACGCCTTGTGTAAGCATGGTTCAATATGCCCTTCTTTTAATGGTTACAGGTTTGGTATTATTGATTTAGTAAAAGAAAATAATTTTAGGGGAAGGGGTAATTTTAAAACTCTTTTGCTAAATAAAGAACTTAAATGGCAACTTAGGCTGAGGGCGAATATACCACCAGGTCTTAATGAATACATAAGCATCAAATCTATTTTAACAGCTAGAGCTGATTGTATTTGATTATAGTATATATATATATATATATATATATATATATATATATATATATATATATATATATATATATATATATATATAATGTATATATTATTTATATATTTTTTTTTAATTTTTATAATTTTTTTATATTTTGTTTATTATATTATTATGTAGAAAGTAAAATGTTTGTAATCTAACATGAAATATTATGAATTATTTTTAAAGTATTAGTGAGGATAGATGCAAGGATATTTGTTTAAAAATTTATTGAAAAGGTTTATTGGTTAATTGATTGGTGATTATTGTATTAGTAAATATGTATATAACTAGGTTATTGGCACCAGTGCTTTCATCTGAAGAAGTCTGTGTCTTAGACGAAAGCGCTCATTTATCAGCTTTTTAAGTTATTAAAAAGATTGCTGCACTTATTACATGGTACTTGACTCGTGTTCGTTTATTGGATTTGTTATTAGTTGTTTTTGTCGATTTCATTAAGATAGCTGAGATTGTCATAGGGGAATAAAGCTCTGACCATAGCCCAGCAACTAGAGTTCAGTTTGCAGGTTGAGCATTTAGCAGAGCTCTCAGGGGAGGATGGGAGTGCCCATTCTGATGGGGGGCAGCTACAGATGGCCACCCATTGCCAGTTACCCTCTGGGGGTGGTACTAATTCATGTGAGTGCCTGTTGGTGGGCATTTGACTCACCAAGCCACCAGTGGATGGTGGCCTTCATTGTGACTGTATGGAAGTTTCTTTCCTAAGGAGAACACATTGTGGGCATCAGCTGTGATGTGGATTACTTATCCATACACCCAGAGGTGGGGCTTTGGCCATCAAAAATGCCATATTACCCATGAGGCTGGGGAGGGACACAAACAGCTCTCATGATTGCCTGAGGAATGACCCCCCCCCGGATAGCTGTTGCACCTGTGGTTCTTTGGACCCCACCAACACATAGGAACAAATTGTCTCAAGTTGAGTAGGGCAAGCTTAATGAGCCACAGAGATGTGTTTAGAATAACAGCAGCATTAGAACATGACAAGGCTTTGGACGGGTACTGTTTTTTTGGATTGCTAACTGAATGTGAAGAAAATGGTGACACATCTGTGGAGAAAACATAAAGAAACACAGGCACAAAAAGGTAATAGAATGGAAAGAGACCAAGAAGACATTTCAGTTGTAGGCTAGTGATTGCCTTCCCTATCAGGGATTGATATCAGAGTATAGATAAAGAGAAGGGGGCAGGGGAATTCTAAATGAAACACTTGCACTGGTTGAATTTTAATTGCATTTACATCAAAAGCTGCTGCTGCTAAAATGGGATCATTAGTAGGGTATATAAAATATTGCATGATAACTATAAGAATCAATCAGAGGAGGTTAGAAAGGATTGGGAAGAGAGATTTGATAAGCAGTTCATCAAGAAGCAGTGGGAAGATATATGTATGGCTTCCAAATATGCAGCAGAGTCTAAAAGATGTAGGATTTTTGCTTGGAAGTGTTTGCATAGATATTTTTATGCCCCAAGCAAACTCTAAAGAATTTTTCCTCAGGTAGATTACAAATATTTGAGGTGTAATGAGGAAAAAATAGGAATCTGGGAGTATATGTTCTTGGAGTGTAATAAGTTGCCAGACTTTAAAAAGTCCCTACAGAGTACTCTGTCAGGAATACTGGGTGAGCAAATCAGTGTAACAAACGAGATTATTTTTTTTGAGCTGGGATACAGGACGTGAGCTGTCTAGACATAGTAAGGCCTTGTTAAGTTTAATTCTAGTGGCTGACAAAAAGTAATTACTAGAAAATAGAAATCAAAGTCTAAACCAACTATGCTTGAAGTAGTGAATATTGTTAACAGACATAAAAGAATAGGAAGTGGGATCTATTGGAAATGGGTAAGAGTAAATTACATAGAAAAAAATGGAAATTGTGGGAACAATACATGCAGAAAAATGTTTTGGATGAGGAATGAGGTTTAAGAGAAGGCAAGCAATGCACAGTTTATGTAATGCTGATGTAATTATATGATGTTTAATAATATGTGTGATATAAGTAAAAAAACGAGTGGTTTCAGGCAAAGTGCTTCCCAAGAAAATATGCAAACTTTTGTAGTAGGTACAAAGGAAAAAACATATGTCATTTAAAATACAGATAATGTTTAAAAACATATATTATAAAACCATCTATTATAGATTTTAAAGACATGTAATTTAAAACAACAATCTAAAACAATAAAATTTATATGGCAATAGAAGACCGAAATCATTCATCTGAATAATCTCAAAGTACACATATATCAAGATTCTTAAGACAAAGACATGCATTGGAATATAAAAATATACGTATGTGTGTATATGTGATGTAGCTATGTTGGGAGTTTATGAGTGTGTAGGGGCTTGGGTGTGTATCCATATGAAGGCACCCATTACATGGAGTCTCTGTGCTGTTATTATGATGTATTATTAAACTACTCCTGATTATGTGTAGTTTAATAATACATCATAATAACAGCACAGAGACTCCATGTAATGGGTGCCTTCATATGGATACACACCCAAGCCCCTACATATACACACATACATATATTTTTATATTTAAACATTATCTGTATTTTAAATGACATATGTTTTTTTAAGCACTACTTGCACTTTAAATGATATCATCATTATGCCTAACAGGATAATGAGTATCCAATATTGTATATAAATGCAGCATGGGAACGTGCTTTTTGAGGTCTGAAGAAACGTTTTATTTGAACGTGAAAGCGCTAACCAGTCTATTTGTTAAATCAATAAATTGTTCGTGTTGTGCCAGCCGTGGAGTGCTTCCTTTGTACCTACTAAAAAATATGTGTGATATATAATGTCTGTAAATGTGAACTTGTTAATATGGTTGGATTACTTTTATATAAATGTAAGTTTACCTATATCACAAGTGATAATTCAATTGTCTTTCGGCTTTTCCCGGTTAGGGGTCACCACAGTGGAACTCCGGTCCGCTAATGATTGGTAGTGGATTTTTACGTACCGGGTTACCAGCCCTGACGCACAACCTTCAACGAAGGCACGCCCCATTCACGTATGCCTCCACACAGAAGACGCTCTAGCTGAGAATTGAACGGGACAACGTCTTACTATGAGGTGACAATGCAAGTGATAATAGAATAAAAGTGTTAAACAAAAACCGAAACAAACATCTGTTCCTTACTTATCGCTCTTCTCTTGAGTTAAATATCAATAACAAAGCTTTGATATAAAAAAGCAGTACCACAGGCATCATTGCATTGAGATTCAAAGCCACATATGTATTAGGGAAGCTAGCTAATACAGCTTGACAATCCTAGCTGCTTTGCTAGGGATTGTCATCATTACACCATGGCTTCTGTATATTGCATAAGAGTTTTTCTTCCCCAATAGTGCTTTTCTAGGCAAAATCAACCTCCTGAAATTACCCACATATCTAACCACAATCAAAGTCATATAAAATGCTAGAAGCCTAAACAAAAAGTTGCACTCCTTATAGGGAGTCCTAACTCTTGAAATTATTGATGTATGCATAGTTACTAAAACATGATTTTAGTACACTGAAAGCACACCGACAGTGCAGTGTTTTAATGCCTACCACTTTTTCAGACCCAACACGGAACTGGAAGATCTAGCTGGTGGGGGGGGGGTCTTTGTTCATAAGAAACCATTTCAGCTGCTGACTCATAATGCAGGACAGTGATCTATAACTCCTCCCCATTCTTCTTATGATAAAGAAAACCATATAGTAGCCAACTACCTTACCCTCTCTGTGACACTGGCAGACCATGAGGCATATTTTAACAAACTGACATCCCTCACTATAGAATGTAGAACTATACTCTCATGTGACTTCAAGTATCCCTTCATTAACTGAATAACCAACTCAACTACAAAACGGTATATACATAGATTTGTGAATTTCATTAATGTCAACTCTTTGGACTAACAAGCCCAAATCCTAGTGAAGGGATTTAAAATATTTGATTTAGTTCTCACAAATATAGCCCCTCCATGCTCAGAGCCCACAGTTACAAAATCACTGGTGTAAGAATTGATAGGAGTGTATAATTCTGGAATGACCTGGAAATAACTGGAAGAAATTGGAATGAGACTAGAATAAATCTCTTTGTCTTCTAATTACCCAGAACTGTGTTGAAAAGGTGCCAGTCTCTTGTCTATGTGACAAATCTTGTGCATTTCAGAATAAAAGTCTGCATACACTGTAGTTAGGTTAAGAATGTTTTATTATGTACTGTGGAGGTTAATTGTCAACAATATCTGAATCAAATATTAATGCCGTAGCTTCTGTATTCAATATACTGTCCATAAATTCTGTACTCAGAATGTTATGTCCATAGCTTCTGCACTTATATTCCTTTCTTCCTGAATAATATAAGTAATATTCTGGAATGCTGGATATTTGACTGTCTTCTGTACCCTCTCTTGAATGTCTGTACCAAACTTCTGAGGACTGCACTGCAATGATTTTCTGCATAGCATTCCAAGCAAACTAAATACTGTGTCTGAATTATCTCTTAATAACACCAAAACCCTGTACATTTCTACACGCCTCTGTAACCTTGGTTCCCAAGCCTTGTATCTTCTAAACAAACTATACAATAAAAGAAAATCAACTCCTAGTCAGTAATTGCAATCTTAATACCCTTTCAACTCGGAAAGAGCTTAAAATGATCAAGAACTTTGAAACAAAATCAATTCATCCAGTATCAACAAACTATACAATAACAGAAAATCAACTCCTAGTCAGTAAATGCAAACTTAATACCCTTTCAACTTGGAAAAGAGCTTAAAATGATCAACAAAGAACTTAGAAACAAAATCAAATCATCCAAGAGCAAAATTGTGAATCATCACCCATGCTAAGGATAACAGCAAAGCTTTCTTCAGCAATAAGAACTAGCAATGCTTCGAGTTAAAATAAAATAACTTCATGTTACTTGTCCCCTGAGAACATTGCCAACATATTAGTTAACATATAAGTACCTGCGAGAGATGCACTTATACAGCCAGTCTAGAGGCAAAGCTCTCTCCAACCAAGACTGGAACAGACAGTCAAGAGGAGATGGTAAAAACTCACAGCACCCCACTCACTTCACATAGTCCTACTAAACCAACACCTCCAAAACCCACACATAGAAACACCAAGACATATGTGGAGGCTCTGAATAAAAATCTAAATCTGCCTAGACAACAGAGACATCCAAAGCAGACACACAAGCAACCTCCTCCCACCAACACATCCCACACAACACATAGCCCACAAACTCGGTGTGCCACACAAACACAGCCCATAAGGCAAAACAACATACCCAACACACTAGTCATAGGTGACTCTATAGTCAAGCACACTGACGTCCCACTCACCAGGCTGGACAAAGAGAACGTTACTGTCAGCTGCTTGTCGGGTACCAGAATCCACCACATAATGCATGCACTCAGGTCACTACAAAGCAAGTACAGATATGACTCTGTCATTGTCCATGTTGGTGTGAATGACCCGAGACGTACCTCCCTGGACTACATGAAAAGGGACATGGAAGAGCTCTCCAATCTTGTAGCCCAGGCAGGTATGACCCTAGCCCTGAATATCATCCTGCCTTCACCAAGAATGATACCACAGTACAAGGATAAAATGATCAACTTCAACAATTGGCTAAGCTTCTGGTGTCATTCAAAGGGGATCCAGTATCTGTCTGCTTGGGATGATATGCTTGAGAGGCCACGATGCTTCGCCAAAGATGGCCTGCACCTGTCACCCCTGGGATTCTGGATATTAGCCAAGGCTCTTGCCGCCCCTGTAGTGCCTTTTTTAGGCAAGGCTCAAAAGACAAACCCACCACTGTAAGAACTACAAGTGACAAAAAAGCTGAGGGCAATGCTGCTTAGTGCTAGGAGTCTAAACCACAAAATGCACTCACTCGAGGCACTCCTCAAAATGGAGAACATCGATATCTGTGCAGTGACTAGACCTGGTTCAAGGCTCCCGAGAGCACCCCAGCACTACCAGGCTATAATTCATACCACATGTTTCTGCCACAAAACCCAGACCAAAACACTAAGGGTGGAGGTGTGTCCATATTCATCAAGGGTATCCACACCTCCAGGCCAGTTGCACAACACAATGCCTCTGAGATCATCCAAGTGCAACTAACCCTGGGCAAAAATGCATTCCAAATTGTAGCTTGTTATAGATCCCCCACCATGACCCAGGACCCACACTCCTCGTTCCTGGAGACATTGGAAAAAAATGAGGGTCCAACCAAATACCCTAATAATGGGCAATTTCAATTACCCTAACATAAACTGGGAAAACTACTCTTGTACTAATCCCCTTGCTCAACGATTCCTGGAATTTATAAACTCTAATGCCCTGGATCAACTTGTCAACACTTCCACCAGGGGCAACAATATTCTGGACCTGGTCATTACTAACATGGGTGACCGGTGCTCAACGCCCGAGATAAACTCCTCGATGGTTAGATCAGACCCCTAGATATCCACATCCCGACCCCACCCCCACACAAGGAAACCATTGTGAAAAATGTCTCCAAAGCAAACTTCACGCTACTCAAAACAGAGGTTGCAAAAGAGAGTAAAAACCCAGGAATGGAGGAACTCACTGACAGGCCTCAATAAGAAGCTAAGATCCCTCATAAAATTTTCCAAAGCGAATTTTGAAAGAAAAATTGCCACAGATTCCAAAGACAACCACAAGGCATTTTTTAGCTATGCCAAGAATCTCCATGGCAACACCCAGATCTGCGCTGAGCTACAGCAGAATGGCACAAAATATGCAGAGACAACTGATACTGCCAACATCTGCGCTGAGCTACAGCAGAATGGCACAAAATATACAGATACAACTGATACTGCCAACATCTTGGCAGATAGGTTCAGTGCTAACTTTACTCCCCTCTCACCCCCTAAGATCCCTCATAAAATTTTCCAAAGCAAATTTTGAAAGAAAAATTGCCACAGATTCCAAAGACAACCACGAGGCATTTTTAGCTATGTCAAGAATCTCCATGGCAACACCCAGATCTGCGCTGAGCTACAGCAGAATGGCACAAAATATACAGAGACAACTGATACTGCCAACATCTTGGCAGATAGGTTCAGTGCTAACTTTACTCCCCTCTCATCCCCAAAGGTCCTATAACTATACCAAATGATTGTAGAGCCCCGTTAATCACAAACACGCAGGTAAAAATGGCACTCTCTAATGCCAAAAACTCAGCGTCCATGGGACTGGACAACATCCCAGGCTGCATCTTACACGAACTCCAAAATTAACTAGCTCCCCACCTAAACTCCATGTTCAATCACAACCTCACCACAGGCTATGTGCCCACTGAATGGCACGCAGCAGTGGTTATCCCACTCCACAAAGGAGGAGCCACCACAGACCCTGGGAACAATCAACCTATTAGTCTGACAAGCCTGGTCTGCAAGGCCATGGAGCGTATCATCATGGAACTCATAAACAAAGACTTTGGTAACCTCCAAACTTTGGATGCTACCCAATTCAGATTTGTAAAGGGTAGATCATGTCTCATAAACATGGTAGACTTCTTTGAAACAGTTACCAAGGTCATAGATGAGGGCAAGGTGGTCCACACAGCCTACCTGGACCTCACTAAAGCCTTCAATACTATCCCCCACTCAGGAATCATAGATACACTCACCAGCCTTAACATAAACCCTTACGTCACGAGATGGGTGGCCAACTGGCTCACGGATAAAACCTACATGGTGAGAGTTGCAGACTCCAGATCCGACTCCAAACCAGTGACAAGTGGAGTGCCCCAGGGTTCAGTCTTGGGACCTCTCCTATTCGGTATATACTTCACCAAAGTGCAAGCGAACACTGAGGGTCTATGGCTAACCAAGTTTGCAGATGACTACAAACTGGGTGCTATAATCGATTCCCTTGCCGACATAGACATCCTGCAAAAGGGCCTCACCGAGACAGATACCTGGTGCCAAAACCATGGCCTCAAGCTAAATGCCAAAAAGTGCATTGTCATTCCCTTTGGTAAAAACACAGTACCCATGAATTACCAAACAGGGGGAAGTTCACTTAACACAGAAAGTGTGATAAGAGACCTTGGGACCCAAGTGGATAGTAACCTCTTCTTTGATAATCACATTTATTTATTTATTTTATTTTATTTTACATTTGTTAACTGGAATAGTCCGACTGGATACATGTCCATTTTCAGCGGAGGCCTGGGGAGAAAAGCTCCAAACATATACTCCCAGATAAAAGCAATAACAGTAATAAGCATAGCAGATTATAAGAAGAACAGCAATTATAGAGGTGATACACATTGCCACAGTGGTCAGAAAATCTTTCTACGTGGCCCACCTAATCATAAAAGGGTTTGCATCTAGAAAAAAGGAAGTCATTGTCCCCCTCTAGTCATCACTTATCAGACCCCTCATTGAGTACAATGCCCCATTTGGGATGTACCTCACAAGACACCTACAACAACTGGAGAGGCCCCAAAAGTACCTCACCAAGAGGATTGCTGGCCTCAAACAGTTGCCCTATGCCAACCGGCTCAAGAAACTCCAACTCTGTTCCGTCGCATACTGCTTACTTCGAGGGGATCTCTGTCTGACATAACAAAGCTATGTTAAACCCAGAATTGGTGGACATGCTCCACTTAAAGAAATCCCAATCTCCCAGAGCTACACGATCTAGGGACCAAAACCTCACCACATCAATAAATAGGACATGCTGCAGGGATAGATTCTTAACCCAGAGACTTCCAATGCTCTGGAACGAAATTCCCATTCACGTCAAGCAGAGCTCGTCATTAGCACTCTTCAAGAAAAACCTTGATGAGTGGATGGGTAATAGGAAATTCACCCCTGGGATCACGTATGTGGCTCTGCTCGATAGAGGGACAGGAATTTAATCTACATGGGTGGCGAAAGCCAAGACACTTTTGGCTAGGCTTACTTATGCCCTCAGGCCGATAGCCTAGTACCTACCTATGAACAAATTCAGCTCAAACTTTACCTACTTGTCTCCCCCAGTACGCTTGCCTTCTTCTTCTGGCTTTTCCCGGTTAGGGGTCACCACAGCAGATCACCTGTCCGCTCATGATTGGCAGTAGAGTTTTACGGTGTCGAGTTACCAGCCCAGCCCCCAACCTTCCACAGAAGGCACCCCCAGTATGCTTGCCTAATAGTCTGTATTGTTTCTAAATACTCAGTTTTTGTGTGTTAGGCATCTGCTGCCATGGTTAAAGAACAACCAGTTTAACTCCTGCTGAATACATCACTTTAGCTGTCCATTTCATGTATCCCATGTTTATATTTGCTTGTGTTGTACTTTCTGTACATGTGTTTAGTGCATGGCCCAGATCATGACTAAAATTAGTATTCACGTAATGAGTCTTACCTACTTTTCAGACTTTAATAACTTAGTATACACTGAGACCATTCCTGGAATGGATCTTCAATGGATCTGTCTTTCATACTTTAATAACAAAACTTTAGTATGTCAGCTGCAGTGGACCTCTTAGAGTGATATGTACAGAAGCTGAGAGAAGGCTATATTTCTGTGACCTGTCAGCTGGGATTTAAATGTTCCAATGCATACATAACTTTTGCACAGCATTTACCTGTATGATTGAGGACACATCTGCAGTGTGGGGATAAACATGAAATGTACCAAAGCAAAATAGTTATTGTTGTTTAGGTATCAGAGATTGCATCGTTTATAATAAAGGTTTTCAGTAGAGGCCTCTGTGTTGCCGATAGATAAAAATAGAAAGGGCTCCAATAAGGTTTATTAATGAAGTGCATGTCAGGTACGTTCGTGATCATCCTGTTTAGCCCTTTGACTAGCCAGAGATATCTTGATGATTGCTATCGCTTTTTGTGGTCACCATTTAATGACTGGCTGTATTTTTAACTGATTAAAGAAACAGCCCAGGCCTTGGCTGGACAGCAGTACTGCTTTGTCAATTGTCCATTTCTGTGCCACTTTGCAGTGCAAAAAGGGCTGTCCTTTGGGTTGGCTATCAATGTTAGGCATAGGAATCTTTTAGTAGTTCTTTTCCTGAGTTGCTTTGCTGCCCAGAAAAGATCAAACTCCTGAAAGTTTTGAAATCAAGTGGTGACAATGTATATTTTCAAATAATTGTTTTATTAAGGACAGCGATATAATTGCATAACCTTCGGTTTTCTAAAATGGGGAGGATTTGCATTCTTTGTGTAATTTGCAGTGTTATGGTGGATAGTGTGGGTATATTAATTGTATAGTCTTTTTAAGAATAGACTTCTTTTTAGACAAAACAATTACTGAAGAAATACAGAAATTCCATAAGCTACTCTTTTTGCCGAATATAAGAAGATCTGATTCCACTACAAATAGAACATGCATCGGTCAAATGTTTGTGCTTAAGGAGAAAAGAGAATGTTCATCAGATTGGTCTTATTAGAGCACTACGAAGGAACAATAAGACCATAACGTAGTTCTCTGAAAGACTTTTGAACAAGTGGAACTCTGTTTCAATTTCAAATGAGGAAGGTAAGAAGATCCATGCCTTTTAAGGAATCACTGTACATTTATGTGATATCGTCATGCTGCTAGGCCTAGGGAGGCATAAGGATATCCACACCTGAACAAGCTTTTGGAAGTGCATTGTGCTGTTTGCTGTGCAGGCAGATTAAGGGACTGTTGCAAGTGTACATGCCTTTCCAGTAGTGAAGTTATGACCTGAAGTGTTTGCTTTTACTTTACATATTTTATTGCACTACTCCAGCATGTGATGTTTTTTTTGGCCTTGTTACTTCATCTCTGGAGTTCATCTAGAGTTACTGTTCATATGGTGCTTTCATGGTATACTTCATTTTAGTGATTGACAATGTGCACAGCAGCATTCCAGACATGAAGGACTTCTTAGCCATGGGTTACTTGCTGTAAATGTTTTTGCTCATCTGAGTATGTACTTCAAGTAAATAGCTTGCAGCCTTTTGATTAGGGTGCTGCCCTATTTCTCTCTTTCTCTTCCTCTTGACATGTTTGTGTCATTCCAATATATGAAAGTAAAACCAGCAAGTCTGTTGCAGTGCTCACTTATCACAGAACAGTGTACATTGTTTCTGTTAAACTATCTGTGGCTCCCTCAGACCCCTTCCTACTCTGTGTTCCTCCATGTTTTCGAGAGGCTGCATAGCCAGGTCTGAATGAGTCCGTGATGAATACCTGATAAATCATTCATTTTGTTTTTCGGTTATATGTTATGTTATTCTTTAGTTACCAGGGCAAAGCTACTATGCACAAGCTTGTACTTACTGTTGATTATATTCTGACCATATTATACGTTTTAAACTGTTTCAGTAGATCTTAGAGAAGCATGTAAACTGTATTTTAAATGTATGCCTTTGTGTAGAGAGTTTACTTAGTGAAAAACGTGCATGTCATGGAGTAAGTTCAGTTACACCTTATTTCATTTTTTTTGTTATTTTAGTGCATTTGGGTTATTATTGAATTACTATGTGGACAGATATGTTCAAAGGTATAGAGCAGGCACATGGTTTAGATGATCATTCTGAAGTTTGGGCTGAGTACTTAAATTAAATGAACAACTATTAAATGATACAATTAAGAAGACCCGTATAACAGTTTTCTTAGCAGTGAATTTATGCCTACTCACTCAGTCTGTAACAATGTTTGTAAGGCTTGGTACTGTTGCATTTCTTATTTATTTATTTTATTTATGTAAAATAAAATAAAATAAAATAAATAGATAAAATAAATAAATAAATAAATAAATAAAGTAGTGCATCAGCTGTTAGTTGGGCATCACACTAAGCTCCATCCTGCTGGCAGTGTCTTTACTAAGAGGCTTCTATATTATGTTCTTAGCTCTTAACCAGTGATTAATCAGACACCCGATGAGCTTTATTTGAGAACACATTGAATCACAGGCCTTTTTTGCTTTAGGTGTTAACTGCTGCAAAGTGGTCTTTTGTTCTCTTATCCCATTTTGTTGTTTTGCTTGTGGAGTCAGATTGTCTATGCATTGATTTGATAATTTAATTCTTATTAAAATGTTTAGGTTAATGGTGCACAGAGTGCTTGTTATATCACATTTTCACCTCTGTTGTAAGGTAACAGCTGAACATCAGCACTGTTGGGGTTACAAAGGCACTTCTGAAGTTGTCCTAATTTAGTGTAATGGAAACCCATTGTTATCTTGTTTCCCAACCAAAGCATTCCTTTGCATTCAAACTTAACCTCATATTTCCTATTGCCATTCAGAAGCCAGTGCAGCAATTTGGAGCTTTTGTACAACTACAACCCTTTTCTATCAAATCCACTTACTTTCATTTGTGTTACATTTTTAGTTTCTTGTCCTGTATCCCACCAATTCATCTTTTTTCTAGTTCTTTTCATGTTTGTCTGTTTCCCATCCACGACGTGTCTTCAGTATGCCCTGCCTTCTGTTCTACTCCTCTCAGCTGTTACTATATACTAGGATGTGTAGTAGCCCACATTCACAGCTTTACAGTTATGTGCACTGGACCCCAACTTCTTCCTTCCTTCTCATTTGAAAACCCTTCCTTTCTTGCACTCTTTCCCAGCCGTCCACTGCCATGATGAAAAATGCCGTGTCCTCCCATGTATGTATTTAACAAACAGACTGAAGACTTGCTGGAACCCTGACTTACCTGTGTGCTGCACTAATCACTTCCCTTATTTCTAATATACTCACTAGAGCCTCTGATATCCCTGACCTGGTTCTTAACACCCTAGCCCCTGCCTGTACCCCACCAATCATCCCATTCCTGGTTAAATGTTACCACAAATTGATTACCCTCTTTGTCCGGCTTAATGGTATCACCCCAGTGACCCCACCACCAAATGAAACCTTTTTTTAAGGACTTCTCCAGGGCAAACATACTTCAGCTTGTAGAATACCTACATAAAATTCCCAGCAATCACCCACAAATGGACTCAACTGAAAGAGCTCCCACATTCACCTCCACTTTTTTACAAGCATATAAATGGCTGTATAGAAAAATCTGTACATGTCCCCTCTAAATATAATGGTAAATTCAGGAATAAAATACTCTGGTGGGACACCTATATTAATAAAAGAAAGAAAATAATGAAAAGTTGTAAGAAATTCCCCCACCCCAAGACCACACTGAAACAAGCTAGAAAGGCACCTAAAAGCACCATAAGAAAATTTATTTATTTATTTATATTTTGTTCACCGGGATAGTCCAACTGGGCACATGGCCCATTTCTAGTGGAGTCCCGAGGGTAAAAGCCCCAAGAATGCAAAAAGATTTCAAACAGATTAAAAATAGTAATAAGACAGCAGATATTTCAATATAAAGATTAACAGCAATTCAAAAAAATCAAAGATTAAGCATTATAATAGGAATAAAACAATTTGATACAGTTACAATATATACAGATGTCTACAGTGAAACCAATTTTGACAAAAACAAGCTATGCATCTTCAGTAGAGAGATTAGGTAAAATGTAAAGCAGAGTATGAACTTAATGTCACTACAGATGGCAAAAGAAACAAGTCTTTCTTCAATTATGTCAGCAAATTAAGGAATAATGTTTGACAGTGCACTGAGCTCATCCATGATGTTATCACACATTCCAGTCTCAAGGGTGCAGCCAGTTTATTAGCAAATTCTGGCAACTGTACCTCACCTACCTACATTGTTATGCCAACTATACCTGAACATTTCATTTCTCCTGTAGTCACCGTTGAACAACTCTTACAATCCTTGTCAAAGTCTAACAATATTGTATCGGATGTTGTCTGTTCCATCCATTCCTCAACTTATGGGTCTCAGATACATATTGGATCCAATTTCGACCACTTTCAAGCATCTGGATCTAGTCCTCACGTCCCTCCCCTTACCCATAGTCTTTGGTGTTATGAGAAATTTCTCAGCTCAGATCTTATTTGCCACCGCATGTGTAGGATGGATCTGTGGTTGCTTTGGAGGTAAGTGCTTAATATTTGACAAATCTTTGTATTTCTTAGTTTAAAATTTTTTGCCTGCTGTTATATTACTATACCTTACTGTACTTACTCCTCCCCTAAACTTTTCCTTCCTTCTCCCCATTTCTTCACCTTATGCATCAAACTGAATTTCTTGTCAAAAGTGTTTATATATATATATATATATATATATATATATATATATATATGGATCACCTTTAAAACCTCGAAACCGCGTTTGCCCGAAACACTAATGACCGAAACGAAAAGACGAAAACATAAAACGCCGACAACGCAAAACACCGAAAACCATTACACCAACACACTACACGTAAACAACACAGTACACTACATAACATATGCACTATCCCTAACCCAAACCCTAACCCTAAGGTCCGACACTACCGCACACTTACCCTACCTGCACCCTAACCCTAACTCACTTAACCCACCCCTAACCCACAGTCCCTCACCATCGCACACACACCCTACCTGCACCCTAACCCTAACTCACTTAACCCACCCTAACCCACAGTCCCTCACTATCGCACACTTACCTGTCCGCTCCCTAACACTAAATCCCTCACTCGATCGCACACTTACCGAGTCCCTAACCCACAGTCCCTCACCATCGCACACACCCTACCTGCACCCTAACCCTAACTCACTTAACCCACCCCTAACCCACAGTCCCTCACTATCGCACACACCCTACCTGCACCCTAACCCTAACTCACTTAACCCACCCCTAACCCACAGTCCCTCACTATCGCACACTTACCTGTCCGCTCCCTAACACTACATCCCTCACTCGATCGCACACTTACCGAGTCCGTCCTTTTCGGTCATCTGCGTTTTCGGTATTCTCGTCCCGTCGGATTCCGTTTCGGGCAAACGCGATTTCGAGATTTTAAAGGTGACCCATATATACATATATATATATATATATATATATATATATATATATATATATATATGGATTCCATAAATTTGGTCGAATTACACTTAGTCGAAAATGATTCCAGGCTTTTCACTTGACTGAAAGCTCACTTGACTGAAAGCTCACTTGGTCGAAGTTCATTTGGTCGAAAATGGAATATAGCCCATGCCCCACTGCAGTGCAACCCTGACGTGAGAATAATAAGTAAAGGGGGGGTGCCAATAGTTTTTACTAAAGATATATATATATTAATGCATTTCTAATGGCTATACCTTCTTATAATAGTGAATACATTAAAATTATGTGGGGGGCTACGCCACCCCCCCTTATTTAATTAATTCTTATTTAAGAAACAACTTATCTTAGAAGGTCTTCTCCCATCTCCTGTCAGATAAGTGCTCTGGTCTTTGAAATCATCTTCTACTTCTCTCTCTTCTCTTCCTTAAAAATCTATTGACAAACCAAGGGAAAAAAACAGGGAGAAGGAAAAAGATAAAGGCGAAGATAGGGAAAAGTTAAAATCTTCGAGGAAGTGGTCTCCAAATTGTTCTTCCTCTTCACTTCAGATCCAGGGTCAAAAGTTACAAAATCCTCAGAGTCAACACGCTCTTCGGATCCAGTTATTATTGGATCCAATAACCCACCAAGTTTTTCTCCAGAGCCTATGTCACCTATGCTCTATTCTCAAATCCTAAAACTGAAAAGGTATCATCACTCCAGACCTTCCTCCACTGCATCATCTTTCCGGTCAGCCAGGTCTTCCAGGAGCCTAACCGAAGCTGATGTGGACAAGATGATGGGGAAATTCCTCTAGACCCAGATCCAGTTGGGAGTCCTCCTGGCTCTGGTCACCACTGGAACAGTGAGAACAATTTCTTCTGCACACCTAGTAATTACTCCTTCTTTGACCTTTTGGATTGGAGCTACTGAATTAGACCTCCACCTGGGCCAAGTCTTCATCAGAGCTTAGGAGAAATTCCTCGACCTCGATGAGTTCTCTGATCCAGTCTGGTCCAGCTGCTTCAGACCTATCTGAATTTTGGAGCCAAGCTGTCGGTAGCAACTCCGACATGATACGTTTGGATTTATGGTCCACAGAACCATTCCTCCCTCTCTAGGTTTTGGCACTAGATAGTTCTGCTCCAATGTCAGCCTTGGATCCTAACCACGCTGCATCTAGGGTTGAGCCTCCCTCCGGGCCTTAGCTCCCATGGCTCGGCTCATTGGACTCATTTCAAGCTTGGTGTTCAAGGCTTTAGGGCAGTACTCTCTCATTCCAGTGAAAAGACTTTCCCTTCAAGTTCAGATCCATCCCTCCCCCAAAGGATTTCCCAGGATCTGGATTCTACTCTTCTTGTCCCATCAGACAGCCAGTGACTAAAAATCTGTTATGGAGCAGACCACATCAGCTTTGAGTCCTCACCAGAGTCTCTCCCTGAGAAGGTACATATGAAGCGCACATGCAAAACAAGGCATCTAGATTCTCCTCATGAATGTGACACCATGGACATTGACTTTGATGAAGGAGAAGGTTCCCCCTGATCTCCCCCTCAGAGAATTCCTCAAACTACTTAAGCAGAAAGGGTATGATCTTCCCAGCCACTTTCTCCAGTAGAGTCAATATTCAGCAAGTCCTTTTGCTCTGGCCCATCTATGTCAAGAGTACATAACTTTAGTTTCTATGGGATGAAATAACATATCAGTCTGTGGCAGGAATATATTGCTGCTTTTTCAGAGAGGTAGAAATTATTGGCTAAAGCCCTAGCTGTTTTTCTGTTGGTTCTTTCAGTTTGTCTTCTCTGTTTAACTGCGCTGAGTGCCAGTCCCCGCAGCACTGCTTAACTCTGTATTTGACAGACTGTGGCACTTTCAGTTTCAATTTCTGTCCTTCAAAACTTACATGTTGAGCAACTGCATATGTAGCACTTTAAACTGTGTTTATAAGCAAATTAGGGTGGATAATTACATTATGTTATTTTACTGATTTATTCAAATTCTACTAGTAAACAATTTTAAATAATTATAGCAATTCCTGCAGTTTTAGGGCTAAATACTGATCTGATGTTATCCTTTTCATTCTTCCTCATTGAAGGGTTATGGATACGATCCTCAGATCCGATTCGGGTGCATTTTCCAGACTTTGGATCCTAATCTCGAGATCCTCTCTCTTCCCATAATGTATTACACTACCTTTAATTCTTTAGATCTCTTTTGCTGCCTAAGTAGCATGATGGAAGATTCCTAATTCTCGTGCAGTAAGGTAGCTTTTTTGTCTACATTTCTGTAGATTTCTTTATTTAAACTTCTTTATTTAAATCAATAGTTTTTCCTTTTTCTAGTACTGTTTCCTTTCTCCCTTGGCAGCCACCTGCAGCTATAAATCATTATCTAAATTTATTGACTTTGGTTACTTAGGTTTTCTATTGGTAGTACTTGTTTCTCTCGACTAGTACTTAGTTGCTGTTTTTTATGCTTGCTAACTCTGCCCGATTGCAGTATGCAGTCCCAGGGCTTGCTCTTGCTTGTGTATCTTCTTTTGTTGTGATTTTTTCCTTTTGTAGAGAAGTGAGAGAGCCTTGACTTTCTTCTGTCCGTTGTTAGAATACCTTACTCCATTCAAATCAAGTCAGTGCAGATATATTACAGAGTATGTTCAAGATCATCAGTTAGGTTAATCCTTAGCCATTACTTTGTTTTTTTGAAAGAATCTCATGTTATGACTTTGTGGTTGTAGTTACTTTGGGTTGTGGAACCTAGCGGTCTCTACAGTGACATCATCTGATTCTTACTGACTGCGGAGAGATTATGGTTGGAGCAGACTGATTGTTGATGTTGTGCATGTTTTGCATTCATTGGCCTTACAGTATTTGGCATTGACTGAAAGGGTGAAGAACTGACATTCTTTCTAGGTAAAGGTCGGAGCCCTTTATTTGTACCTTTTAAGTTTATGGGACCATTCTTTGGGATCATGACTTACTCCTTTTTCTCAGTAATTGCATGTTGTGCTGGATGTGTTCTTGTATCTACTATGTAGATTGTCAAAAGTTTGGAGCTGTTCACATTGCACCCTTCTAAACAGTGTCTGTGGTTCTTTTAGGAGCTCAATCACCCTTAAAAAAAAAAAAAAAACATAGCTACTTTAGAGGATTTCGGAATCCTGTTCCTCGGATCTGAAATTCCTCTGACCTCTGGATCTGACAGGACCGGTCTTATGAGCTTTTTCAGACTATCTAGCTTCTTCATCGGATCCTAAGTCTTTCGATTCAACCGACTGAGGCTAATTTTGTGAAGCATGCAGTTTCAACCTGGGTTCGAGTGCTTTGACCTTCTGCACCTTAGAGCCTTTTCTTTTGCTGGTTTCTTTCGGGGCTCAACCCTCCTTAAGAGAGAGAAACATTCAATGATGTAACAAAATTCTCGGATCCAATTCCTTGTATCCAAGGTCACTATGTCATCTGTTGGATCTCAGATCATTCTCTGATATAACAGATTTTGGTCCAGTGGGGTGTCTAAACTTGCCTGCCTGTCATCATCGGAACCTAGGTTTTTGCATCCTACTATCTGACACTGTTGCTGTGGGACATCCTCTTAGGGTCAGACAGGTGTGTGGATTCATTCAAATCCTGGTATCTCCCACAATTGGATCTGACTGATCTGACCATTTGTTTCTCTTTCCCTTCCTCAGATCCTAAGACTAAGACCCGATGGATGCCAATGTCCATGGTGGAGAGCTGAGAGTTCTCGAATCCAGCTCCTTTAGTGCCGGAACTACTGGACCAGTATGGTTTTCTTCAGATCTGAGGAGCTCATATATTTTCACACTGAGGTCGTCTATTACCCGCACACTCCTCTAGACCTTAGAGGGCTGTGAGATGGAACTTCAGTGCTCTCCAAACCTCCATGTCTGCGGAACATCTCAAAAATTTCAGTGGAGGGCATTTTACAACCAACTGGCTCTGACTAATCTGTTATCAGATGTCTCTACATGACACTATGTTATGTCAGGTACCTCCTCAGTGCATCATGCCTCTTTAATGGCTCCTCTTGGTCTATGGCATCAACAAAGGATGAGCTTTCCTGCAGCTTGCAAACAGGATGGCAAAACCCTAGGATGTAATGCGATCCTATCTCGCCTACATTCATAACTGATGGGCTCGGAGCCGAGAATCGGCTCAGACTCGGCCGATACACTAGCACAAAGTCTCTCATTGGCTGGGCCAACCCCCTTATCCCAGGATGCACCACGCCCAAACCCCCAGATCTCGTTTGCCGCTCCTAGAGTAACGACGTGGTCTCGACTTGGCTGTGGCTAAATACCCTTCTTTTTTGGCCTTTTGGTCGCCTTTTGGCATTTAGCTTTAGAATGTATACTCAAACAGCTATTTTAATAGCTATCTGGTTGTTAGTTCATTTGTGATTGACTGTGTTTGTCTTTTTGAATTGTTGTGGTAATCCCTTCTGTTTGGCGGGCTAGGCCCGTTTGAGTTAGAGGGCCTTTGCCCTATCTCTTGGAGCGTTTAAGTTAGAGCTCTTCCCCCCCTTCCTTCCTTGTGTGTTTTGAGTGTGTTTCAGTAGGTATGTCTGGCAAAGAAAAGGAACATAAGCCATCGGGCTTTAAAAAATGTTCGAAATGCAATTATAAAATGTCATTGACAGATGGCCACGCCATCTGTGTTTATTGTTTAGGGGCTAAACACTTGCAAGAGTCTTGCAGTGTTTGCCATGCTTTCTCCTCTCGTGTCCTACACGAGAGGAAAAATAAGCTTATCCTGAAGGGTCTCATCAAACCAGCCTTCGAGGAAGCTTTGGCTTCTTCTCCCTCTTCGAAATCGAGGCAAAAGAAGTTTTCGGCTTCGACAAGTCCATCGGAGCCACCTGAAAAAAGGGCTAAATCTGTGTCCCCTTCCTCAGCTCCACTGGCCTCGGAGCTGAAGGATAGAGGATCTAAAGCTGGGTCTCCCTCCTCGGCTCCACTATTTTTGGAGTCTCGGGATGAGAAAGCAGGTACTCTGTCCCCTTCCTTGGCTCCACTGATTTCGGAGCCGCAGGATAGAGGGTCTAAATCGGGGTCTCCTTTGTCGGCTCCATTGGTCTCGGAGCCGCTGGAGAGTGTTTCTGCTCTGGTGTCGGTTTCGTCAGCTCCTGAACTGTCGGTGCCGAAAGGGGTCTCGGTTTTGGTCGAGTCTGCTTCAGCCCGATCCTGAGCCGGCCTCCTAGCCTTGTTTCGGAGCCGATAGGAAAAGTCTCTCGGCCCCCTTCTGTTTCCTCCAGGTCCTCCAGGCTTTCAGACTCGGATGTAGATAGGGTGGTCCAGAGGCTCCTCCATTCACCTGAATCTGCGACTCCTTCCCTAGACATGGTGGCTAGAGCTCCTGGTGTCCCCCTGTCTTCGGACAGCGCGGCTCCTAGGCCTGAGGATTCCTCCTTGTGTGGTCCCCTTTTTTCCGAGGAGCCTTCAGAGTTCGTGCCTGAGGAGCCTCCCAGGAAAAAATTGTGCAAGAGGAAGCACATAGACTCCCCAGATAAGTCTGTCACCTTTGACACCGACCTCGATGATGTGGAGGGGTCTCCTAAGTCATCCTCTGACGATGTCTCGTTCTCCGATATCCTGGAGATCTGGAGACAGAGGGGCGACTGGCCATCCAAAACCCCTTCCACGGAGGAGTCGGTCTTCCTCAAGGCCTTCGGAGCCCAACCCTCCACCTCCTGGGTGTCTCCACCCTTCGATGAGTTACTGGACCTTATTTGTTGAAGGGTGTGGGAACACCCTGATTCTGTGCAGCCAGTTCCTTCTCGCCCCAACAAGTTTTTATCCGCACCCCCAGGCAAGGAGTTTCTAACCAAGGGAGTTCCGGTTGATGCTATGGTGGTGGCGTCTGCCACCCAGCAAGATGTGGCAGAGGCATCTACTTCTATCCATCCTCCTAACAAGGAGTCCAGGAGCATGGATAGGTACGGGAAGCGTACCCTGACGTCAGCGACCTTTACCCTGCGGTCACTGAATTATGTCATTTTATGAGGCTCCAAAGGGATCTCATAAAGGAGTTGGGAGATTCCCTGTCAGGTAACGTGCCTGAGGCGTTGACGCAGTCTGTCAACGCCCAGCTGTCTACCCTTTCGTCCATTGTTAACTCGTCCATGAGGCTCATATCGTATGCAGCCGAAGGGGCAGGTAGGGCAGCGAGTTCGGGCGTAGCCCTTAGGAGGCAAGCCTGGATGCGCTTGTGTCACTTTGCGGAGGCGTTCAAGTCTTCCTTCACCGACGCTCCATTCGATGGGTCCTCTCTCTTTGGACCCAAGGTGAAAGACACATTCACTAGATGTGAGCAGGAGGGTAAGACTTTGTCTGCCGTTAGGGCCCGTTTTTCACTTCCCTCGAGACCTTATCCCAAGGCTCAGAGGGGAGGAAAGATGTGGTTCAGAAAGTCCCAAAAGTCTTTCCCTGCCCATCAGAGTGACCCCCCCCAGAGGCAGAGGGGGGGGGATTATTATGGAAGACATCGCCCCAGAGGCGGCGGAGGCCCCCGCAACTCAGGAGACCGCGAATCCTTTCGTGGTTCCTCCTTCCAGCGTCCCTGAGGGACTGCCCGACTGTGCATCTCTGGAGCCAGTCGGGGTCGATTCTCGACGCATCCAAGAGCCTGGGGTTCCATCACTCAGGATCAGTGAGTGCTTTGTATCATCGCCGGAGGTTACACCATTCCCTTTATCTGTCCCCCTCGACCGTCAAGGAAAATCCCGGACGTGCCACCCAGTCAACGGGATCAAGCAGCCATAGAGGTCACAAAGCTGCTCGGAAAGGGAGTCATCCAGCCAGTCCCCACAGACCAGACCGGATTAGGGACTTACTCAAAGTTATTTTTGGTGCCGAAAAGAACAGGGGATTTGAGACCCATTCTGGACCTCAGCCACCTAAACCGCTTCGTAAAGAAGTCCAAGTTCCGGATGGTCATGTTGCATTTTCCCATTGCTGGAAAAAGGAGTATGGATGTGCTCCATCGATCTCAAGGACGCCTATTATTACATCAAGATAAACAGGTCGTCCAGGATACATTTACGCTTCCGCCTAGGAGCCAGTCACTTCCAGTTCCGAGCCCTGCCCTTTGGTCTCACCACAGCCCCCAGGGTGTTTACCAAATGTCTGGCAGTGGTGACGGCTCACCTGAGACGTCTGGGATTCCAGGTGTTTCCGTATCTAGACGACTGGCTCCTCACCGCCCCCACCAGGCATCTTCTTATTCAAGCCGTGAGTGCTGCCATCGAATTGGGACATCTATTAGGAATTACATTCAACTGAGAAAAGTCCGTATTGCTGCCATCACAGCGTGTTGCCTTTATAGGCGCAGAGCTAGACTCTGTTGAGATGCGAGCATTCCTTCCAACAGAGAGGATAAAGATACTACAGGACCAAGTCCTAGCCTTACTACCCCGAAGCAAAGCCCCAGCCAGGATGGTCCTTCAGCTTTTGGGGTCAATGGCGGCCGCCATTCTTCTGGTCCCTCTGGCAAGATTGCACATGCGAATTCTCCAATGGCTCCTGTCGACCCAGTGGTCGTACCAAGATCTGCCCTTGTCCTAACCGATTCTCATTACGGAAACCTGCCGGCGAGATCTTCGTTGGTGGCTCCTCTCCTCCAACCTGAACCAGGGTCGACTCTTCTGCCCCCCTCCCCCATTGCCACAGTGACCACGGACACCTCCCAGATAGGGTGGGGGGGGCATTATCTGGACAGGACGGTTCAAGGCACATGGCAGGATCACGAAACCCACTTTTACATATCAATGTCCTGGAAATGAGGGCAGTGCGCACTTCACAGTTCTCTTCCCAAGGGTACCATCGCAATCTTCTCAGACAATATGGTGGTAGTATGGTACCTGAACAAGCAGGGAGGAACCAGGTCTTATCCTCTTTGCAGAGAAGCCATGAGAGTTTGGAACTGGGCGATCGCTTCCCAGAGATTTCTAGTGGCAATGCACATTCCGGGGAAGTCCAATGTGATAGCAGACAGGCTGAGCAGAGTTATTCTGATGCCTCACAAGTGGTCCCTGAATGACCGTGTAGCGGCTCGGATCTTCTCCAAGTGGGGGTTTCCCTGTTGAGACCTTTTCACCATCCCCTGGAAAGCGAAGTGCAGCAATTTCTTCTCCCTGATTCCCCCCCAGGGGGAGTCACCCAGGAACGCTCTAGTCCACAATTGGCCCTCTGGTCTGCTCTACGCCTTCCCTCCGGTCCCACTACTGCCAAAGGTGATTCAGAAGGCGATCTGCTTGGGAAGCAGCATGATTTTGATTGCACCACACTGGCCCCGCCAAGTTTGGTTTTCTTTCCTTCGGAAGTATGCAGTGAAGGATCCTTGGATTCTGGACCCAGTTCCAGACCTCCTGACTCTTCAGTCAGGTCAGGCCCATCCATCACTGCGAACTCTCAAGCTAACGGCTTGGCTGCTCCACTTCCGACCTTAGTCAGACAGCATATCCTTTCACCTGAGGTGGTCCGGATTCTGTCTTCTTCTCACAGAACTTCCACTAAGGAGATATATTCTAATAAATGGAAAAGGTTTGCCATTTGGGCCCAGCAGCACAACCTTGACCCTCTGACAGCCCCGGTGTCCACAGTATTATATTTTTTGGCAACTCTTTTTAGACAGGGTTCCGCTGTCTCCACGCTTAAAGTCCAATTGGCAGCGATTTCTAATTATCATGTTGCCTTTGAGCCTTCACTCATGAGTCATAAGTTGTGTAAGGCCTTTCGTAAGGGAGCTTGGTTGCTTCGCCCCCCGGTGTCGCAACCTGTTTTGCCATGGGATTTGAATGTAGTTTTAGGAGCCTTGACGTCTCATCCCTTCGAGCCGGCGGCCACTTGTGAGAAAAAGTTCTTATCTTGGAAGACTGCCTTCTTGGTAGCTATTACTTCAGCCAGAAGAGTTTCGGAGCTTCAAGCCCTCTCTGTTAAGCCCCCTTATCTGATCTTTCACAAGGATAGAGTATCTCTAAGACTAAACCCATCATTTCTTCTGAAGGTTTCTTCTGCACTTTGTCTGCAGCAATCTATAGAACTACCAGTTTTCTTTCCAAAATTTTCCAACAAGGCAGAATACAGACTTCATCAGTTGGATGTGCATAGACAACTGAGGTTTTACTTGGATAGGACACAGCAACAGAGGAAATCAGACCAGTTGTTTCTGGCCTTTGCAGGTAACAGAATTGGCAAAGCAGTAACTAAGACCACTATTGCTAGGTGGATTAGGGATTGTGTTTCATTTATTTATGCATCAATAGGAAGGGACCTTTCATTTCCAGTTAGAGCGCATTCTACTAGGGCTATGGCAACTTCAGTGGCCTTCCACGCCAGACTGTCGGTGGATGAGATATGTGCAGCGGCCACTTGGGCTTCTCCACATACTTTTATTTCTCATTGCAAACTGGACGTGGCCTCTAGAGGTCGGGCGTCCTTTGGTTCCACAGTGCTCAGGAGAGTTTTTCAGTGAGCCTCCCAGGATCTAGGTGCTAGGGACGCTGTCCCATCAGTTATGAATGTAGGCGAGATAGGATCGCATTACATCTTTTAGTTATGTACTTACCATAACGAAAGATGTATGTGATCCATCTCGCCTACATTCTTACTTACCCGCCATCCCCCCTACCTGTTGGATCTGGAGAAAACAGTATTGTACAGTTGGAGTGGCTCATGTGATTGAGTTGTTGTGGGGCAAACAAGATCTGGGGGTTTGGGCGTGGTGCATCCTGGGATAACGGGGTTGGCCCAGCCAATGAGAGACTTCGTGCTAGTGTATCGGCCGAGTCGGAGCCGATCAGTTATGAATGTAGGCGAGATGGATCACATACATCTGTCGTTATGGTAAGTACATAACTAAAAGTTCTGCCAGAATCAAATCTTTCTTCTCTCCTTTACATTCTTTCCAAGAAATACAGCGATGTTAAGAAAATGAGGCTAAAGACCTTTTGGGGTCCTTTAGGATTCCTACAAGAACACTCCCTTCCAAGAGCAAGGGAGGACTTCTTAACTACAGGTGTCCCCACAGAGGCAGATTCCAAATGCCTTCCAAACAGCTGATCCAAGTATCTCCTTAAGAGATATGTGTACAAACTGCTGTACTTTCTCATGGATCCCCAAGAATTCCTTACCTCTTCTTGGCTGAGATTCATTAAGCAATTTTCTAATCCTTCCTTAAACTCCAAATTTTAGGAAGACATCAAGAAGTTCTCTCATCCCTTATATAGAGGAAGACACCTTTCAACCAGTTATCTCTTACTTCATCATTAGCAGACATTCTGGCTTGATGCTATGATACTTTGGGTAGCTCCTTAAAGCGTTTTTTATTGTCCCCCTTGATGACTCCACCTTCTTTGGGGCATCTGTAAATTATTCACTCATCTGCATCTAATAAAACAAAGGAGCAAGACTATGAATGCCACTGGAATTAAAACCTCTCAACTTCCATCCATGTACTTTACAGCAAGGCTTTAAAAATGTGTACCTAGAAAGGAAGCGTCCATAAAAACAGGTTCCGAGATTCTCCTTTTTTGATAGATCCCATTGACATCCTGATGCACCTCACGGGCTGCCCTCCTCTCAAATATTTTGGGGGTCATGTCTCCCTCCATCTAGATGCCTGGACTAATTTCACCAGGAATTCCTGTGGTGTCGAAACTAGGTTGCTGCATCACTCTCTTCCCTTTTTATCTGTAACAAAGAGAAAAACACGTGGGTCCTAAGATCTGTCTAATTATTCTAAATCTCAGTGTAATCTGTATAAATTCTGGATGCTTTACAGTTCAGTCCGCCCTGTCTCTTCTGTACAAATTTTAACCAAAGTGTCCTTTATGCCTCTAAGAGGCACAACATTGCATTTAAATAGATGGGCATTATAGCTTATCTAGAGCTAATCACTATCAATTTAGTTTATCTCCTTTACCCTCACCGTGGCCCCCAGAGACCTTATTTAATGCCAGTCAGTCGAGTTAGCTCACATATTAATAAAAATGCTAATACTGTGGTCATATACTAATGGTCAACCGTTCACTTCTCTGACCTGATATCGTCTAGTTAGGCTTACTTGTTGTTTGTTTATTTCCAAGTCCCTGAGCAATACAAAAATATAGCCAGATGTAAAGTGATACAATTATATTAAGCAATTCCTGTACAGAATCAGTATTTTTCATAGGGATTCTTTTAGATATTACTACTCAGTTACATCTTCACATTGAGAATTCAGGCATAACATTTTCCCATTATCTTGGCTCTTCTAGCTACAATTTTCTTTTTCACACTTTCCCTTTCTGTAGACTTTGACAATACTGTGGCCTATTCCTTACCAGCCTTTATCTTTCCCCTCAGCATACATCTGATTTGCCAGATGTTATATTTGATAGAGTTCCCAAACTTAGGACATATGGTAGGGCAAACCGTTTGCTTTAGATCAATGTCACAGCTGCTCCTTGTGCCCTGACTGTGACTGATTCGAAAGTCATCTGAATACACAAAGCTTATATAAGTATACTTTTTTTGCACTTAATCTGTTTCAGTGATAGTTAACAAAACTGTGCTGCATTTATTTATTTGCTTGATATTGCTGGTCTTTGTGTCTGCATTTTGTGTTTGGCCCACCCTCCTGCTCAAGTGTTGTATTCTTAAACTTGGTGGCTTTGGAATTGCCCACCCATGCTGTAAATTTGATTTTGGACACTCCTCCCAGTCCCATCTCATTTGCTTACTCTACTGAGTACAGTGTGATCATTTGGGAAGGCCAACCCCCTTAGTTTCTTAATCTTGAATTATCTTCTGTTTCTTCCCCCTCTACTAAAAAAAAAAAAATTTTTTTACACTCTATTCAACTGCTTTTACTGTAATTGTGTTCCTCCTACTTTATTACCTTATTTTGCCTTGCTGTTTGCTCTTAAGTGTTGAAGTTGTTTTATTCTGCTGTATTTATTACTGCTTGTTAGTAGCCTGTTTAAATTTGTCTACAATTCTAAGCTTCTAAGTTTTGGTTTTAGCATTTGGGCTTCAGGCCAGTTATTTTACATTGAAGATTTTGTGGTCCACACTCTTGTGGACAAACCCTTATCAAAATTCAAAAAACACCTCACAGCAAAAGAATGTCAAGAAAAAACACAAACCGCCAGCACTTCACCAGTATCTTTCCTTTATTTTCAGCGATCTGGTACCTCGGCAATTCGCCTTCAAGGATCACATTTAATTGAGTGTGAACATAATGCTTATATACTCACTCTACAATTAACATATTCAATTAATATATTAAACAATCAAATATTTAAATAACAACTTCCAAAATTTAAAGTGACCATGAATTTATAATGAATAAATATTCTCCACATAAAATATAATAAATAATCAATTGCCTAATTCCTGATTCATGCCATTAGGCTTTAGAGTATGAAACTTAAAAATCATTCTAGTTTCTAACTCTAATAATTTAACTACAATGTCATTCCCTCTTTTTAAGAAAGGCTTTCCCAATATGCAAAATATTAAACTACTAGAAGAACTATTATGTGTATCATAAAAATGTTTTGCAACAGGACTGTTCAAATTTTTATTTTTAATGTCTTTTAAATGCTCTGAAATTCGAATTCTTACCATACGTTTGGTCTGTCCTATGTACCACATATTATTGCATGAACAACCCAGTATATAGACCACCCCTGTGGATCTACAATTAAAATAGTATTTAGGAACAAAAGTTATATCATTAATAATACTCAGGCTCTTGACCTTATCAAAAATGCTACAAGAACCACAAGGGAAAGTACCAAATGAATAAACAGAAATATTATCTTTCCTTTCAAGAAGATTATCATTTAACAATTCTTTGAGATTCTTTCCTCTTTTGTAAGAAAAAGTGATATGTTTAAGAAATAAATGACCAATGGACTCATCATCACTAACGATATACCAGTATTTTCTAACAGCACAAATACCACACCACCCACATCACATAGTCAAGCACAACACACACCCACCTATGCAGAGGTCCTCAATAAAAACTTCCATAAACAGCAGAGACCTCCAAAACACACTCACAAACATTCTACACACAACACCAAACACACCACAGACAGCAGACAACACATCAGTGTCTCACAAGCACAGCCCATAAGGCATAACAATAAATTCACACAGCCCATAAGGTGTAACAGTAACCCAAACATATTAGTCATTGGCGACTCAGTTGTGAGATACACTGATGTCCCCCTCACCAGGCTTGACAAGGAGAAGATCACAGTCAGTTGTATGTCAGGTGCCAGAATCCGCCATATCACGCATGCACTTAAGCCTCTCCCCAATGGGTACAAGTACGACTCTGTCATTATCCATGTTGGTGTGAATGACTCGAGCTGTACCTCCCTGGACTATACAAAGAGAGACATGATTGAGCTCTCAGAGTGTGTGTCCCAGGTAGGTATTACCCTAGCCTTAAGCAGCATCCTATCTTTACCAAGAATGATACCACAATACTAACAAAAGATAATTGACTTCAACAATTGGCGTAGTTTCTGGTGTCACTCCAAGGGGATCCAGTGTCTGTCTGCCTGGGATAATATGGCTGACAGGCCTTGATGCTTTGCCAGAGATGGCCTCCACTTGTCACCCCTGGGATTCAGGATTCTGGCCAAGGCTCTTGCCTCCCCTATTGTGCCTTTTTTAGGCAATATCCCAAACACAAATCTTCCAACATAAAAGATCTGTCAAAAAGCAAATTAAAGGTCATGCTGCTTAACGCTAGGAGCCTTAACCTGAAAATGCACTCAGTGGAGGCTGTCCACGCACTGGAAAATGTCGACATCTGTGCAGTCAAGGAGACTTGGTTCAAGGCTGTGGAGTGCACCCCTGCCTTACCAGGCTATACCTCATTCCACACATTCCAACCCCAAAATGAGCTTAGGAAGACTAAGGGCGGTGGAGTCTCTATTTTCATTAAAGACAAGCACACCTCCAGACAGGTTTGCAAGCATGATGCACTAGAACTACTCCAGGTGCAGCTGACAAATTTGCAAGACACCCATCCAAGTTATAGCCAGCTATAGACCCCCCTCCATGACTCAGGACACCCATTCCTCCTACCTGGACCTACTTAACTCCATCAAGGTACCCCCTAACACCCTGATCCTTGGTGACTTAAACTACCCCACCATAGACTGGGTGAACTATTCCTGCTTTAATGCACTCACCCAATGATTCCTTGACTTCATCAGTTCCAATGCACTAGACCAGTTTGTCTCATCCCGCAAAGGGGAGATAACATTCTAGACTTGGTTCTCACCAACATGAGCGACCGGTGCACCACCCCCATAGTAAGTTCTTCCCTGTTGAGATCAGACCATCAGTCTGTCTCATTTAAAGTTTCTATCCCGTCCAAAACCCCCCCCAGCCGTAACCAGGCTAAATAACTCACAAAAGCTGACTACAGCCTTCTAAGGGAGAGTATCAGTAGCTTCACACCACCATCCTGCTCTGAGGATACATACAACTATACTGAACAGTACGCCAGTGCAGTATGCAAGCACCTGTACAACTGCATGGAGTTGGGCATACCCAACAGGACTAAAACCTGCTCCTCAAGGATACACAAACCTATCTGGTGGACAAGAAGGAAGAAACTGTTGTCCACGGGTAAAAATTGGCAGCAGTTTAGATCTATTAGTATTGTATTTGTTTAACATCTAGACTGTAAATAATTAGTTAATTTTTGGCCTACACTCGATTGTAATAGTTTACTACATGTAGATAAGTTGGCACAAATTTAAATATTGCTTGCTTTCTCTGTACACTTTATTAGTTTTATTTCATGCAAAAATGTGTGTTGATGTACTTTTTTTTAACTGTTTCTCAATGTATTCTCTTTTTGTACTTTACTTTGTTGTTTGTAATTGTTATGGAGCTTTTCTCCTCGGGCCTCCATTGAAAACGGGCTACCAACCAGTCGGACTATCCCGGTAAACAAATGTTAAATAAAATTAAATAAAATAAAAATAAAAAGGCACAAATTCCCAAATGGAAAAACTCCCTCCTTAGCCTGAACAAGCAAATTAGATCACTAATGAAAACCTCCAAAACCAATTATGAATTGAAAGTGGCCTCCGAAACAAAGGGTAACCACAAAGCCTTTTTTCAGTTATGTCAGGAACCTCCATGGCAAAGCCCAGGTTTGTTCTGAATTAGTACTTAACAGTATCACTTACACTGATTCTGTTGACTTAGCCAACCTGCTAGCAGATAGGTTCAGTGCATACTTCACCCCTGTCCCCCTACAAAACCCCATTCAGCATCCCCAGTAGTTGTCCCGCACCTCACATCTCTGTAGATCAAGTGTTAAAGGCACTATCCAAGGCAAAGAACCCACCTTCCATGGGACCTGATAGTATCCCAGGCTATGTTCTGCACCCTCTCCAGCAAGAACTAGCCTCACCATTGAGCACCCTATTCAACCACAGCCTAAGTACAGGCTTCATTCCAACAGAGTGGAGAATTGCCATTGTCATCCCCTTGCACAAAGGTGGTGCCACTACTGACCCTGGAAACTGTTGCCTCATTAGCTTGACAAGTCTGATCTGTAAGGCCATGGAGTGTATTATTATAGTCCTCATAAGCAAGAACATAGCCAATCTCAAAGCACTTGATCCCACCAAGTTCGGATTAGTCAATGGCAGATCTTGCCTGTTGAACCTGGTTGACTATTTTGAGACTGTCACCAATGTCCTGGATGAGGGAAAGTCAGTACATACAGCTTACCTTGACTTGGCCAAAGCCTTTGGCACAATCCCCCACTCAGGTGTCATTGAAAAGCTAAGACAAATTGGCGTAATTCCCCATCTCATCAGGTGGGTGGCCATTTGGCTCACCGATGAGACCCACAAGGTCAAAATAGGTGCCTCTATCTCCGACAGCAAACCTGTCACTAGTGGTGTTCCCCAGGGATCTGTCCTGGGACCCGTACTGTTTGGCATCTACTTCTCAGAGGTCCATGCAAAGACAAAAGGCTTGTGGCTGACCAAGTTTGCGGACGACTGTAAGTTGGGTGCTGTCATTGACTCCCCAAATGATAACATACAGATGACTGGTGCCAAAGTCATGGCCTTAAGTGAAACACAAAAAAATGCGTTATCATAATATTTGGCAAAAATAAGGCCCCTACTATTTACCACATCAGCGGCAACCCCCTAAGCACACAGCATGTGGTGAGAGACCTGGGTACATAGGTTGACAACCATCTCACATTTGACCATCATGTAGCGGCAGTGGTCAGAAAATACTTTTATTTGGTTCATCTCATTAGTAAAGGGATTGCATCCAGAAAAAAGGAGGTTATTACCTCTCTGTACTCCTCCCACATTAGGCCAATAATTGAGTACAATGCCCCGTTTGGTATGTACCTCTCCAAACACCTGCACCAACTGGAAAGGCCACAGAAATACCTCACAAAAAAAATCCATGACCTCTAACACCTGTCCTATGTAGACAGGCTCAAATCACTATCACTGTACTCTGTATCATACAGATTGCTCAGAGGTGATCTGTGTCTCGCCGACAAGGCAGTCTCGGACCCTGCCCTACTAGAGATGCTCCATATCCATAAGTCTAACTCCTCATGCATTACCCGATTGAATGGCCTAAATCTAATATGCAACATTAGCAAAACCTGCTGGAGACACAGGTTTGTTTCCCAGAGGCTGCCCCGTCTCTGGAATAGACTCCCCATACACATCAAACAGACTGCGTCCCTGACCCAGTTCAAGCTCAGCCTTGATGAGTGGATGGGAAACCACAAATTTGTCCCAGGGGTTCTATCTATGTCCCTCATTGACAAGGGTAACAGGTGCTGACCGAGGTTTCTTTTTTGGGGAAAAACTCTTGGCTAGGCCTGTAAGGGCCCCAGGGCCTTTAGCCTAGTAACCTCCTATGATCCTATAATCTTCCCTGTTAACCACAGTTTTCTCTTCTGATACTCCCCACTATGGTAGGGATGCATATGAAGCAGATGATGGTCCATCCTAATGTTCCCCCCTGGGAGACTAAGAGGCTTGTCGCTACCCCAGACAGGACAGCAGTTCCTCTAACATTGCAAGGAATTTATTTTTGTAGAACATAGTCTTCAGTCCATCCTCCAGTGATATTATGGTGCAGATGGGCCCCCTGGGCTATCTCCTACATTACTATCCTTATCTACCATTGATTTAGAAGTAGAAGTTTCTGTACAAACCATAAGGCTTAGGACCTCCATTAACAAGCTTGGCCCTTCTGGCATCATTAATTTTTTTTAGCTCCCACTTCTCTGGTTTCCTTTTGAAATTTCATCTAGGAATTATATAGTCCAGTTCAGATCTCCTATCTTTTCTGTCAGAGATCAAGTATTTTAATTTCCAGATGCTTTAACTAAAGGTGTGGCCAATGATATTTCCCTCTCTTCTCCCATACCATGAAAGACCCTTAAAACAGTGAACAATTTAAAAAAAGGTTTTCATACAACTTCAAGCCATGTATGCCAGACTGCCTACATTATGTTACATAAAGTTAGGGTGTTCCTCTGGACCAGTCCTTTCTTTAAACCCATAGTGGCCACAGAGATGATCATTTATCAATCCATATTATTGCCAGATATCTCTCCTGTGACCAGCTACCTTAATTTGCTGATTTATTCCCGCATGGTTGAAATTGCACTCCTCCATCAGCCTTCTTCTTGAGCTTTCTTTGGCAATTTCTGGCCTAGGTCTCTTCTTTAAATATTCATATCTTTGTGATGCATTACAATTTGGGCATTTTCTCCAGAAACAGTCCTGCCATACTTCAACAGTGCTCCGGTATCTCCTTTCCCCAAATCCATGGCTTCCTCATCTACCTTTCTCACAGAGTCTTTGTGATAATATCTGTTTTCAAGTCACTTGCTCAATAAATCTTACCTTTTTGACACAACAAATTGGGCACGGTCTCCAGAAGCAGACCCTCTTTTGATTTGACAGTGCTCTGACATATCCTTCTCTGAGAGCCTCCCAAGAGTTATGTAGCTGGGGACTCTACCCATCAGTGAGGAAGAATGAAAAGAACATTAGATTTAGAAGTTATGTTACCATAACTTGGCAACTGTGTTGTCCATTTTCATTCTTCCTCACCTTCCCTCCCAGCCTTATCTTTTCTAGTAGGATAGTGGATGATACAGGCCTCTTTTTTTAGTTTCAGGTCTGAGTTGTAATTCTTACTGTATCTGTCCTGTCTCTATAAATCAATAGACATAGGCAGCAAACTCGATCTGAGGAATTAGAGATAGTGTAGTGCATTATGGGAAGAGGGAGGAGCTCAAGATTAGGATCTAAAGTCTGGAAAATGCGGACGAGTTGGATCCGTAACCCATCAATGAGGAAGAATGAAAATGGACAACACAGATGGTAAGTTATGGTAAGTAGATAACTCCTAATTTCATTAATTTATTTTATACTATTTAGCGGAATGGAGTTCCGCTGTGGCGACCCCTAACAACTACTATTATTTATTGTAAGCCAGGAGCTATTCATCTAAATTTTACTATTTAATTATTTTAAGAAGTTTTAGCTATAACAGCAGTTTTTAGTGCAAAGTACAATTTACTCTACTGAATTATTTTTTTATATTAAATACTGTAAACAAGGAGCTGTTTCAGAGCCCCTTTTCTCTTCTACCTTGGACTAAAATGGTGGATCAATATACTAGTCTTACCACAATTGCCAGCGTAATGGCAGTTGATATAGTCAGGCAGTGTAACTATTGTCTGATGATCACAGACAATGAATTATCACTTAACTAGAAGGTATTTGTGAGAGATGCAAATACTTAACTAAACTGGAGGGCACCATCTCACAATGTTCACACATCCTTTCAGCAAAACATACACTAGCACAGTATTCCAAACAAATTCAGTCTAAATTATTGCAAGCTGAGTCTGTCCAAAAGTCCTCACACAAGTCTTCAAGGCCCATTAAGAATGAGACCCAGGGTAAGCTAATCACAACAGCGCATATTAGTGCAACCACAGCAGAGAGTCACCTTGTAGCAGATTATCTCAAATCCAGTCCATCAGTACACACAGCAGACTCAAATAAAAATGCACTAGCAATATGTGACTCCATAGGCAAACACACCAATTTTGTTCTCATGAAGCTAGAAAAAACAGAGTGACAGTGAGTTTTCTTTCAGGAGACAAGGTACCTGATGTTTCAAGGACCCTCACGGACCTTAAACCAGGCACATACAGTAATGACCTGGTGGTGATCCATCATGTAGGGGTAAATGACCTGATGTACAAACCCCTGATGAATTTGCAGAAGAACATGTCAGAGCTTTCTATGTATGTCACAAATGCACGCTTCACAAAGAATAATGTTTAAGTATAAAGAAAAATTATTATTTTTAACAGCTGGCTAAATAGCTGGTGGTGGTGTAGGGGAATCCAGTATGTTAGCATCTGATGAGATACTTGACAGTTAAAACGGGTTTGCCAGGGTCAAATTTCATCTGTCACTCCAAGGCGTCATATGCTGGTCTTTTTTGGCAAGGTCTACCTCCTCCTAACCTAACTAGTGAAACTGATCAAGCATAGGGACATATCAAGGTGGCTCTGCTCAATGTTAGGAGTCGAAACAACAACTTACCTGAACTTAAAGCTGTCTTGCATTTGTAGCATATTTATGTGTATGATGTCACTGAAACTTGACTTAAATGCTCAAAAAGCACACCTCTGTACCTTGGTTTTGTGCATACCAAGCCTTTAAACCTGATGGAAACTGTGATGGCATATCCAAGTTTGGAAGTGACTACCTTGTATCAAGGCACAGCCCCCCCCCCAAAAAAAAAAAACAGAACTTATTGAGTTACAAATCACACTAAATAAAATCAGTTATCAGATCATAGCTTGCTACAGGATGTCTTCTATGTCCCTTGAAAACCCTGTTAGATTCCTAAATATTCTAGATGAACCACTATTCCATCCCCATACTCCTGCTATCCTTAACCACCTCTCTATACCTGCTCTCCATTAGCTCCACATATCACCACCCACTCATCAAGCTACACTGCATCAGATTCCTCACCTCTCCCCATACCACATGCAACCCCCTATACAAATAAACACTGACCAAATCACCCATCCCCGTCTCCTCTTCCTTCTTGCCTCTCCACTCCATTACACCTCACAATCCAAAAAAACACCCCAACCTCAGACTCCACTTCTTAACTATAGTTTACCTGAAAAACATTACCAACATAGCAACTCAACTGTTGCTAGGTGGGGACATCCACCCCCAACCTTGACACAACAACTATGCCCAAGGACCCACCCAACTCATACCACTCATTTACGCAGAAACCCACTGACATACTTATACTTAACCTGACTATTCATAGTATCATGAACAAAATAGAACAGTTACATTCAGCCATCTCCATATACAATCCAGATATAATGACCATTACAGAAATATGGCTTAAGTCCCATATTAAAGACAACTCCATAACCCCACCAGGCTATAACATACTAAGAGTAGACAGAGCACAAAGAAGAGATGGAGGCATCATCCTTCTTTACAAATCCAACTTAAAAGTCCAGCTCCTACATAAAGAGATCCCAGTTTTTAACAATACCATACACATACATACATACAAACACCACCAGGGGAAAACCTTAATACCCTAGAATCAATACTCCATTGGGTTTCCCACACCCTCTCTCAAGAGACCATAGTCCTAGGCGATGTCAACAAATATGCACTCACCCACAGCCACCACCCACATTAACCTAGATAATTTCACTCAGCTCATACACTCACCCACACGAATTGACAAGACCACCAAAAGAGAATCCACCCTAGACTGGATCCTCACTAACCAGCCCAACACTGCCCATCAAAGTGGAACACTACCCAACTTGCTCAGTGACCACAATCCAACTTTTTTCCTTCAGCACAAATTTAAATGTTCTAACCCACCCTCCCAGCTAATAACCCATTCCTGGAAAAATTTCCCCTCAGAGCAGTTTTCAGAAACCCTAAAATCCTGTAACTGGGCCCCCCTCAAAACCCTCCCCCTAAATAATGCAGTTGAATACTTTAACTCCACGTTCCTAGGGATACTAAACCAATTAGCCCCTCTCAAAACAATTAGGGTTCCCAAGAACCTTGCCCCCTGGCTAGACAAAACCACAAAAAACCTACTAAGGATAGGGATAAAGCTTGGAAATTGTGGCATGAATACAAAACACCCGAAACTAGGAAAACTTTTTCTGAACTTTCTTTCTTTACAAAGGAAATACAGCAACAACCCACAAAAATTCTGGGCTGCAGTGAACAACATCCTCCAGCTCGGAAAAGCCAGTACACCACCACTAAACATCGAAGGCACTGACCTTGACGTAGCCTCATACTTCAACAACTATTTTACCTCCTCCATACTGAAACTCATAAACGAGATACAACCCACAACCCTCAACATCCCGAACTAATTCCACCCCCTTCTCACTCAAACCAGTACCAACATCAGCCAGTCAAAAACTCTTAGCAAAACTCAAACCAACTACTCTCGCAGCCGACAACCTACCATCCAAGTATCTCCAAATTGCATCCAAAGCCATAGCTTACCCCCATCTCCCTACTAATCAATAGATCTATTTCTGAACACAGCGTTCCATCCTTGTGGAAATCCTCATATTTCATCCCCTTCCACAAGGGCGGCTCCTCTACCGACCTCTCCAACTACCGTCCCAGCCCAATCTTATCCCCACTATCAAAGATTCTAGAAAGATGTATCCATCAACAACTCCTAAACCACCTACTATCCAACAGTCTACAATCTAAAACCTAGCATGAATTTAGACCATTCCATAGCACCACCACTGCCCTAGTTCAGTTCTGTAATACCATAAAGTCGTAGAGCGGCCACGGTGATGCAGCAGTTAGCATTGCCGCCTCACAGCAAGAGGTTCTCCGGTTCGATTCTCGGCTGTGGTGCCTTCTGTGCGGAGTCTGCATGTCCTCCCTGTGGTTGCGTGGGTTTCCTCCGGGTGCTCCAGTTTCCTCCCACATCCCAAAGACATGCTGCAGGTGCATTGGACACTCTAAATTGGCCATAGGCATGAGTGTGTGTGCCTTCTGTGGAGGTTGGGCGTCGGGCTGGCAACTCGACACTGTAAAACTCAGCTGCCAATCATGAGCAGACAGGTGATCTGCTGTGGTGACGCCTAACTGGGAAAAAGCCAGAAGAAGAAGAATACCATAAAGTCATACAAGAACCAAGGGAAACTTGTCTCTGTCACTTTCCTAGATCTATCCAAGGCATTGGATACAGTTTCCCACAACAAACTCCTTGCCTGCCTGTCTAAACTCAACCTCAATAACCCCTCCCTCCACTAGTGTAACAATTACCTAAGCCACCACTCACAATCTATCAAATGGCACAACTCCCTATCCCCCTACTCCCCGTTACATGTGGTATCCCCCAAGGCTCAACCCTAGACCCCTTTCTCTGTAACATATTTACAAACAAACTCCACCTAGCAACAACTAAAGCAGAGATTGTCCAATATGTGGACGATACGACCCTAATCTGCTCGGCACCCAACATCCATCTTCTACAAAGCAAAGCCCAAGAATCCTTCATTGAAATAGAGAACTGGCTAAACCAACACCAACTGTTACTAAACCCCAAAAAAACACAGTTAATATTATTCCACCGAGCTAAGCCCAGTGACCTCCCCTTCTCCATTCTCTCAGCCATGAATATCCTCATCACCCCAGTACCAGAGGCCAAGCTATTAGATGTTACTATCGACCAACAACTTAAATACAACAAGCACATATCCCAAACCATCTCTAAAGCCCACAAAAAGCTAGGATGCCTCTATCGTAACAAACGGTTCTTAACATCCAAGTCTAGAACTACCATAGCCAGAACTCGCCTATTATCAACGTTGCTGTACGCCTCCCCAGTTCTAACTAACATAAGTAAAACCAACCTGAACAAACTCTCCACTTGCTACAATAAGATAGCTAGGTTTGCAACCAGTTGTAAATCACACTCCCACCATTGCCAGTCCCTAGATAAACTACACTGGTTAGACTTTCCTAACTTACTAAGCTACCGGTGGTGGTGCTGCGGTAGCGTTGTCGCCTCACAGTTAGACGTTGCCTGTTCGATTCTCAGTTAGAGCGTCTTCTGTGTGACGACATGCGTGAATGGGCATTCCTTCATTGAATGTTGTGCGTTAGGCCAGGCAAGCCAGCATGTAAAAATCTATTGCCAATCATTAGCGGACCGGAGTTCGGCTGTGGCGACCCCTAACCGGGAAAAGCCGAAAGACACAAACAAACTAAGCTACCACCAACTCAACATAGCTCATCAAATTCTATATCACCCTTAGAGGACCCCTGTCCTAGCCTGCAAATTACATTTCTACAACTCCAACAGGGAACTACAATCCAGTAACAAAGCCCTGATAGAAGTCACTCCATGCAAGAATAGCTCTGGTGAAGCCCTTTTCTCCTATGAGGTTGCAAAAAATATGGAACACCCTCCCTTCTGACCTCAGGCTATAAAATCGCTCAGCCACATTCAAAGACCTCCTTAAATCACACTTTTATGCTACTCTTCTTTGCAACTGCAATGATCCCTCCTGAACCGTCACCCATTGCTGGAGGACAACCCATGAGGCTTCTGTTTCCTACTTCTCACTATCTCTTTAACCACCTGTGTGCATTGTATAACCTTGTAAATATTGTAAATATGTACCTTCTCTGAGCACCTTATGTTCATATACTCTACAAATATTGTAAGATTTGTGATCTGCTGATTGAGCTATTATTGTACTGCATTTGACTGCCTTTTACATGCTAACATTCTACCACTTGTTATTCAACAACTATTTTTGTTATCCAACAACTATTACTGCATACAACTGTCATGCCTGCCTAAAATGCCAGCATTCTTCTCAGTGTTAATTTTTAACAACCTATGTATTTTTAACTATTTTAAGTGTAACTTTTTGGAGCTTTTCTCCCCAGGACTCTGCTGAAAATGGGCACTAACTGTCCAGTCGGACTATCCTGGTAAAACAAATGTTGAATAAATAAAAGTATAAACAGAGTCTCCATCATCATATTTACCTGGTGAGAAGCCTATATTTCAAATGTAGGGTATAACCACATTTTTTAGACATCATCAACAAGATTTGCGAGGACCAAATTGTCAAAGAATTCACTAAAGGACGAAATATTCTTCATCTGGTCCTTGCAAAGACAGCAGTTCCCTATCGAAATGTTAACATTTGTAATGCCGAGTGCCAACATACTGAAAAAGGGGGCAGAAAATGCAGGAGAAAAGTAAATTTCGAAAATTGTTCTTCTTCTTTAAGCTTATTTTTGTGGGGGCAAGCACCCCCCCCAAACTTATATATATACTAACTCAGAGACTGCTAATCTTCAGAGGAAAGGAAATAGTCTGAGAAATGGCTATCTCAGACTTAACGTAAGCAAGTCTTTTTTTTTTGGCCATCCAGATTCAGTCTTAGCACTTTAGGACTCGCTATAGAGGATCCTGACATCTAAACTGGTTACCAACATAGCATCTGTATGTATTGTTCCCATGGTATTCTCTTCACTGGTTAAGCCCTATCACAAGTTGGCAACTTTCTCCTTCAAAATCTCTAAATTTCCAGAAACAAAATGTAACTGAATTCAAGGATGTTAAATGTACAAACCTTCTGATATTCTATGGTAAACTTTCCAAATTCACATATAGCTGTATTGAATTATGTTTTACATCAAATACTATAAACAATGAGCTATATCTGTTCTCACCTAGATAAATGCATTCATTTAGCTGTCCCAACTAGATCAAAACAAAATGGGAAATTAAAAGCAAACCAGTATGGTGGTCCACAAGCATAAATAAACTATACCATTAAAGAAAGAAACTTCTTAAAATATCGGGCAAAACTAAAGTCCCTCAAATTGAGTAAAATATCAAAAGGTTATGAAAAAAATTGAAAAATGCCATCTGGAAAACAGACATCTCATGAACTCAGACTAGTGTCTGAAGCGATGCTACAATTCCTTATTTAGTTACATCAGGAAGATAAGAAATTAGTCTCAACATTGATCAGAGCTTATTAAAAATAGAAATACCCACTCAAATTCAGTGGATATTGCCAGCATAGTAGCTAACAAATTTAGTGGAAACTTCACACTGCAGACAACTGTACAAACCCGACATATCCCTGAAGGTCTCAGACCCCCAGTTATCACTAAATAACATTTATTACAAGTACTTTATTAAGTGAAAAATATAACCTCCATGGGACCTGGTAATATACCCATCTGCGTAATAAACTGCACCAAAGCACTGACAGACCCACCGCATCATCTACTCATCCTAATCTTGGCAGCTGTTTTTGTCCCCCAAGTATGGCATACAACTGTGCTGATGGCACTTCACAGAGGTAGCACCACCACTGACCCCAAAAATTACAGTCCAGTTAGTCTAAAGAGTCTCTCATGGAAAAACATGGAACATATCAAAATGGACCTAATTATTGCTGATATGAAAAAAAATATTAAATTTTACCCCCAAAAGTTTGGCTTTGTCAGATGAAGATCCTGACTGATGAATCTGGTAAACTTCTTTGAGAGGGTGACAGAGACAGTGGACAGTGGGCATACTGTCCATGCAGTTTACCTTGACCTTGCCAAGGCATTTGAAACTATACCTCATGCCAACATAATAAACTGAATGCACTCCAAATTGAATCCTATGTAGTTAGATAGATTACAAATTGGATGAAGGACAAAACCCAGACAGTGAGGGTGATGAATGCTTCTTTAGAGAACATGAAGGTCACCAGTGGAGTTTCCCAGGGATCTATTTTGGGACCTCTGCTACTTAGCATCTACTTCTCTTATCTCCAAATCACAATTGAGAATCTCTGGTTAACTTGTTTTGCAGGTGATTGCAAATTGGGTGTCATCCTCAAGTCCCTGTCTGACATACAGGCACTCCAGTGTAATGTTACATTTGTTAATAACCAGTGTATAAAACTGGATTCAAATTAAATACCAAGAAAAATGCAGCAGTATTGCATACAGTAAACAGTACCTCTGGAGATCTTGGAACATGGACGGATAGTTATGTATTGTTTTACCATAATGTTGCAATGGTGATTAGAAAGTCCTTTTACATTGCACGACTCATTGCAATAGGTATATTTATGTATTTACTTAGTTTAGCATGTTTACCAGCATAGTACATTACAGTGGCCTAATGGATAAGGCATTGGCCTCCTAAGCCAGGGATTGTGGGTTCAAGTCCCATCTGGGGTGATATAATATTGATACAAGTGAAGCTTTAATCCTTTGATAATCAAATCGCCACAGTGGTCAGGAAATCCTTCTACGTGGCTCACCTCATCACAAAAGATTTCATATCCAGAAAAAAAGAGGTCATTGTTCCCCTCTACTCATCACTCATTAGACCCATTATAGAGTACAACGCCCCTTTTGGTATGTACCTCACAAGACATCTACAACAACTGGAAAGGCCATAGAAATACCTCACAAAGAGGATTACTGGCCTCAAACAGATGCCCTACTCAGACTGTCTCAAAAAACTCCAGCTTTACTCTGTCGCATATCACCTACTCAGAGGCGATTTGTGCCTAACATACAAAGCTATGTCAAACCCAGAGCTGTTGGACATAAAGAAATCCCAATCCCTCTGAGTTACACGTTCTAGGGACCTAAACCTTGTCACCACAATAAACAGAACATGCTGGAGAGATAGATTCCTGTCCCAGAGACTTCCCATACTCTGGAACAGGCTACCTATCTATGTCAAACAGAGCTCCTCATTAGCACTCTTCAAGAAAAATCTTGATGATTGGATGGGAAATAGGAAATTCAGCCCAGGGATCACTTCTGTGGCTCTGCTCGACAGGGGTACAGGAAAATAATTTTCTTGGGTGGCGAAAGCCAAGGTACCTTTTTGGCTAGACTTGTATAGGCCCTAGGGCCAATAGCCTAGTACCTACCTATGAACTACACAGAATATTAATTAGCAGTCAAAGCCCAGCTGAAGAAATTCATAAAAATAACATAAATCAGAGGTAATGCACAAACATGGAGGAATCGCAGACGGTAGAGAGTCCTTCAGACATTTGAAGCGATGAACAAATGTTATTAACAGAGTAGAAAAACAAGTGTGGATTAAATTTAGTAGTAAACATGGGAGGAAAGCAGAAGTTAAGAACAGGGGTTGGAAGTAGAAGTGATGTAGTCAAGGAGGAAGTCAGGTTATAAGCCCAGTGAAAAAACACTTGCAGTCATATTTTTGATGGAGGTGTCTTTTGAGTTGTGCTGTAAAAACAGGAAAGAGGTGATTTATTTCATATGGGGGGGGGTTTGGGTGTAAGAATGACAAAGGAGGGGTCGGTACAGTGCAGTTTAATTGGAGGGAGTCTGGACTGAGACAGTTAATTTGGGGAGATTGTAGGGACTAGTTTTATTATGGAGTTTGACAGCAAGAGGCAGTAAGACACCTGGATGAAGTCATTTGAAAAGAAGAGACCCTAAGAGTAGCTGCAGTCTATAGGAAACTGGTAGCCATGTGGACTTGGGGAGGGTGGTGCAGTAGTGTTCTTGGGGGGGGTTGGAAATGGATTGGCAGATTTTCTTTTTAATGAGCTGGTAGAGTGGATGAGTTGTTATGGGGAGCTTATTGCAGCTCTAAGTGGCCTGGAGAGAAAGGGAGATAGTTTCCAGGAGCAGAATAAAAGAAAATTGATCTTTTTTATGGTGGTTTTCACTGTGGTTATAGAAGTAACGTGATTGGTCTAGCCATAATCCTAGGTGTTTAAAGGATGTAGTTATTTCTGTTAAGGTGCCATTAAGATTTGCAATTTTGAGGGGGGGTTCCATCTTTTGTAAGGTTCCAAATATCACATTTTTTGGATGTGTATAGGACTACTTTATGGTTGTTTAGCCAATAGTTAAGTGAGTGGAGGTCAGATTGAAAGTGGGTTTGAATAGTTGAATGCAAGGGACTTGGTCACAGGTTAACTATGTTATCTTCGGAAAGTATGATAGGAAGGTTATGGGGGTCAGAAGGTATTTTATTTATATCTATTGACTCCTTGACTTTTATTTACCGGAAAGGTCCGACTAGAACAAAAGTGTCTGTTTTTAGAAGAGGCCCAGGGAAAAAGTACAACATAAATTACAAGACACAGTTTGTTATCCAGTACAACATAAATGAGACATAATTAATTTTCTCAGTAGCAGGTTAAATAACAGAGGTGATTCAGTATATGTAATGACTTACAGATACATTTTTTTAAGTATTTCTTAAGTATTGTATAATGTAACCTAACAGTTGAAAACTGTGGAGGAATAATTAGTGCAGGTAAAATAGATTTATCCTATAGGAATAAATTTGTAAGGAGAGTAAGCAGAAGGAATAAATTCAGTGCAATGTTAAGATACAGCTAAACAACACTAAAAGTGACTTGACTAGTGCACTAAATATAAGTAGAGGAGGGAAGGAGTAAAGGAGGATAGGAGAATGTAAGTCAGGTAATTTGTTGATAGATTAAAAATAACAGAGGGGCGAATATGGAGCCCTTGGACATCACTTTGGTAAGGTGTGCTGTAGGTGATAGGGGTGAACAAATTTGGACATCTATTTGTTAAGAATCTTGATGACACTGGTAACTGTAATTTCTTGGAGAGAGTGAAAGAGTAGGGGGTGGTCAATAAGATCAAAAGCTTTGGCAAGGTCTTGCTTGGAAGTATTTGCATAGGTATTTTATGCCACAAGCAGACTCCAAAGAATTTTTCCGCAGGTAGATGGCAAATGCTGGAGGTTTGATGGGGAAGAAAGGGGCAACTGGGAATATATATTTTGGGAGTGTAATGAACTGGTAGACTTTAAAAATTCCCCACAGAGTACTCTTTCAGAAATATTGGTTGAGCAAATGGGTGCAAATAAGGAAATTATCTTTTTTGAGCTGAGATACAGGATCTGAATTATCTAAATTAGTAAGGTCTTCTTAAGTTTAATTCTGGTGGCTGCCAAAAAAACAATTATGAGAAAATTGAACTAGTCTAAACCAACTGTACTTGAAGTACAGAGAGAAAAGAACTGGAAGTGGGATCCTTAGAAAAGAGTAGGAACAAACCACACAGAAGAAAATGGAAATTGTGGGAAGAATGCATGCAGACTAATGTTTTGGAGGAAAGGTGAGGTTTAAGGGAAGGCAGGAATTGAGCAATTCATGTCATGTTGGATTGATGATAATTGTATAAAAGCATGTATGTGATGTATGATGTTTGTAACTGTTAACATGGTTTGTTCTCTTTTTTTTTATAAATGTGTGTTTGCTTATGTCTTAAGTGGTAATTCATGAAAGGTTTGGTAAGGTCAGTGAAGAGGGATCCTGAAAGGTTTCCTTTATCCATGTTGAGAAGGATCTCATCTTTAGTGACCATAGTACTATCCGTGTGCTCTAGCCAGCCTAGAATGTATGTTGTGTGAGTGAGGAGGTGGTACTTTTGGATCCAAATGGATAGTTGGTTGTAGGTTAGGTTTTCAAGTATTTTCCCAGGTTTAGGAGTGATGTCAATAGGGAGAAAGTGATGGGCATTTTTTCATAGTTTTCCAAATGTCTGATGTGTTTTGAGTTCTGTAAAGGTTATAAATGTGGAAAAGAGATGTGGTAAGGAAGTCTTGGTAGAGTGAAATGAACCAGGGAAGTGCATCCAGGGTATGATTTCTAGTAGGGGGGTCTAGGTCTTTGTGAGAAGAGTGAGGTAAAATGTGGAGGGTTGGGTGAGTTTGGAGATAGAGGTTGCGGTACTAGGGAGGTGGCCAAATTCTTTAAGAAAGTTAGATATTTAGAGTAAGCCTTGAGAGGTCTGGTTGATGTTAAGGGAGGAATGGGATCTGTAGATTTTTGGCTTATATGAATATTAGTTCCTGCCAAAAGCGTTACGATTTGCTTAACAGAGCAAGTCATTTGCATTTGAAATAATTGGGTTTGTGTCTGTGTATGGCTTGCTTAGCTAGCTTAGTGCATACTTCAAGATCAAAACAGGTCCATAACCCCTTGTACTCTGCACTGATTAGGCTTGTTATAGGATACTCTCTCTGCCCTCTTTGGGCTTGATCTCTAGACACACAGAGCAACTCGAAAGACTACAAAGGTATCCCTAAGGAAAAAGATCAAGGGCTTAAAAAAGCTAATCTACCAGGAAAGACTGGAAGGTCTTTCCCTATATTCAGTATACTGTAGGCTCCACAGGGGTGATGTGTGCCTCTTATATTGGGCCATTCAGGATCCATTAATGCAGTACCTTTTATACATTCATAAATCAAACAATACTATAAATGCCAGGACCAAAAACCCAAATCCACTTAAACAAAAGACAGAGAGAGAGTTTTGTCATGTAGCACCTACCCCTTCTCTAAAACAAACTTATTGTCCAAATTAATCAGTGCGATTAACTATCTTCCTTCAAACAAGAGACAAATAATCGGATGGGCATTAGTAAATACACCCCTGGTATGACTGGCCAGTGCCTCTTTGAAAAAGAAGGTAAACTTAGGGCGGGTACTAGTAAAGGTGTTACTGGCCTCCTGCCCAGATCATAGGATCATAAGATCATATGAGGTTACTAGGCTAAGGGCCATAGGGCCCTTACAAGCCTAGCCAAGTTCAATTCGTGTTCCCAAGGGTATCTGGTTCAAGCAGGTAATAAAATCAGCACCTGTTTTCTGACTCTGATTCTATACCAGCCTGCATTCTCATCAGTGCCATGTATGCACTGTCTGAGCCTCTACTTAAATTGGTCAGCCTCAGTCTTTCCACAGGGTTTGTCCCTGATGTCTGGAGAAAGGCTACTGTGACTTCTGTATGGATCCAGGTAATTACAATCTCACTGCTGTCTTCAACCTTGTATGTAAAACCATGGAATGTACCAAGCAGAATTAATTTATTTAGAGACAGGCAGCTTAATTGATCTAGACCCCACTTAAGTATGGTTTTGTGAAGGGCAGGTCCTGTCTCCTGAACCTAGTTAACTTCTTTGGAAAGATTACAGAGATTGTTGACAGTGGTCACTCTGCAGACTGCTTATCTTGGCCTGACTAAGGCTTTTGCCTCTATCCCCCATGCTAATATTGTTGAAAAGGTAGACAAACTTAAGGTAAATTCCTGTATTGTCTGCTAGATTGCAAGCTGGCTGTCTAACAGATCCCAAGTAGTGAAAGTTGCTGGCACCCCCCCCCCCCCTTGAATATAAAATTGGAACTAGTGGGTTACTGCAGGGATCAGTGCTGGGCCCACTTTTGTTTAGCATTTATTTTGCAGATGTACAAGCCAATATTCTTGAAGTGTGATTGACCAAGCTTGCCGATGACTGCAAGCTGGGCACTGTTATCTGCTCATCTATGAATAGTAAACTACTCCAAAAAGGCTGGAATATGGACATACCTGGTGTATTGAAAACAGACTCAAGCTAAATGCAGAAGTAACTTTTGGCAAAAAAAGCTGTTCCCACCTGATATGTTATAAGTGATACTCCTCTTTATTCAGATATGGTCATGAGACACCTGGGTAGTACCTATGTGGGCAACTCACTCATTCCATCATCATGTTTCCACCATAGTAAGGAGATCTTTCTCTGTGTCCAAGTACATTTCTAAGGTAATATGTTCAGTATCCAAAGACGTTATCTTACTACTCTATTAGTTCCTTATCAGACCCATTATTGAATACAGTACTTCATCTGGTATGTACAAATCCCGGCATATTGCACATCTGGAAAAGTCCCAACGATTTTTAAACAAAAAATGAAAAGGCCTTTAATCCGTCAACTGCCCTGACAGATTAGCACAACTTTTCTTATACTTAGTAGCTCAATGGATGCTTAAAGGTGACCTGTGTCTCACATTTCTGTTTGACCTATTATTTCTTTGCAAAACCATGGCTGTACAAAGAGTCATAGCAGGGAGCTAAGTTTACATCAACAAATAAACTAGATTCACTGGAGGGAACTCAATGTATTGCCAGAATGCAGAATAAGTTACCATAATGGTCAAGCAACAAACTACTTTGTCTGCCTTTAAGACTAGTTTTGAAGTTTGGATTTGTAGGCATACATTTCCACCAGGGTTATGATGTATATCCCTGCTTGATTTTAGAGGTGTTCACTATTATGTACTCATAAAGATTGGCAAGAAATGTCTTAAAGGTATATGGCTAATCCTCTTATGGTCCCTGTGATTCTCTCGCTGAAGCCCTGTGTTGTACCCTTTCATATGTGCATTAGTCCAGTCCCTCAGTCTCCTTCATGAGAAAACTCATCCACATTTTAAAGAAGTTGCAGCTGTAGGTCTGAGTGAGTCCTTGACTAAAATCACATAGACCATATTTGTTACATATTCTGATATTATTGTATTAAGAGGTTAAACTCACTACTCATAAGCTTGTACTTGCTGTTTATACTCTGACCATGTCATGTTTAACCTTTATTGGTGGATCATAGAAAAGTATATAAACTATACCTTAAAAGCATATATTTTGCTGTGCTGATGCCTTTGTGGAAAAATCTTAACCTAGTGAAAACAGTGTATGTTATGTAGTTGGTTCATTTGTGCCTTATTTTGTTTTCTTTATATTACAGTGTTTGGGTCTTTCTTGAATTAACATGTGGACAGATAGGTTCATATAACAGTTTGCCTGCAGTTGTAGATGATCATTAAGGAGTTTCCCAGGGTACATACATCTGAGCAATTATTAGGTGATACAGCCAATAAGATCCATATGACTGTTCTTAGGGATGAACTTATGAATATCCGTCCAATCTCTGACGCTGCTGTTAATGGTGAGTACTACGTTGATTTTATTCATGCACGGAGGAAGAAGGAGGATATGCTGGCCCTTACTAGGGAATGTATTATGTATGAAATGTGCCACACCAGTAGGTCTTATTTAGGCCCCAGTTAAAGTACTGTGTGCCAGTTTTCATGATGCCAGCACTTGGGTAGGAGAAGGGGAGAGGGATTAAGTAGGGTAGGGTCTGTAACTTGGGCATCATGCTGAGCTCTGCTTGCAATGACATTACCAAGAGGCTGTTGTATTGTGCTTTCAGCTCTTAACTGGTGATTAATCACACCATAGACTTCTCAGAATATTTGAATCACAAGCCCATCTTTGCTTTAGGTGATAACTGTTGCAAAGTAGTCTTTTGTTCTTGTGCAGTTACTTTGCCTTTGGAGTCATGTTGTCTGTGAATTGATCTGATCATCCCATTCCTGTTAAAATGTTTAGCTTAGTGATGCAGAGACTGCTGGGTATACTTCATTCTCACCTCTGTAGTAAGATAATGGCAGGACGTCAGCACTGTGGGGATTACAGAGGCCCTACTGAAGTTGTCTTAATTCGCTGTAATAGAAACCCATTGTTAACTATTCATCAGTCCTGTTTCCCAGCCCAAGGCATTCCTTTGCAGTCAGAAGCCTATTTATTTTGATGCAGTCAAACATTTGCATAATCACAACTCTTTGTATTTAGTTAATTTATTTATTTTTTATTTTATTTATTGACATTTGTTAACCGGGTTGGTCCAGCTAGGCTTGTGGCCCATTTTCAGTGGAGATCCAAGGAGAAAAGCTCAAAAAAAAAAGCTTTACAGAGAATCAAACACTTGAGTAAAAGATATGGTCAAAATCAGTCATACAAGAACGTTAAAGAAACAAAGCAGAAATGCAAACACACCAGGCTGCGTCCTACATGAACTCCAAGAAGAGCTAAACCCAAACATAAAACTACTGTTCAATCTCAGCCTTACTACAGGATATGTACCCAAAGAGTGGCGTACAGCAACAGTGGTCCCTCTCCACAAAGGTGGTGCCTCAACGGACCCTGGAAACTATCGCCCCATAAGCCTGACTAGCTTGGTCTGCAAAGCTATGGAAAGGATCATCATGGACCTCATAAATAAAGATATTGGGGACCTACAGACACTGGATCCTACCCAGTTTGGCTTTGTTAAGGGCAGATCCTGCCTCTTAAACCTGGTTGACTTCTTTGAAACAGTCACCAAGGCCATTGACGAAGGGAAGGTGGTCCACACAGCCTATCTGGACCTCGCAAAAGCCTTCAATACAATACCCCACTCAGGCATTATAGATAAGCTCACCAGCTTAAATATAAATCCCTATGTCACTAGATGGGTTGCAAACTGGCTCAAGGACAGAACCCACATGGTTAGAATTGCTGGAGCCATGTCAGACTCCAAACCAGTTACAAGTGGCGCCCCACAAGGCTCAGTCCTGGGACCTCTCTTGTTTGGTATATATTTCTCGGAGGTACAGGCCAACACGGAAGGACTGTGGCTGACCAAGTTCGCAGATGACTGCAAACTGGGTGCCATAATCGACTCTCCAGCCGACACAAGCATCCTCCAAAAGGGCCTCATAGAAACAGACAACTGGTGCCAGAGACATGGCCTCAAGCTAAACGCCAAAAAGTGTATAGTCATCCCCTTTGGCAAAAACAAAGTGCCCACAAATTACCACATAGGTGGTAATCCATTAAGTACAGAAGAAGTCATTAGGGACCTGGGGACCCAAGTTGATAGCAATCTCTCATTTGACAACCACGTGGCTAAAGTGGTTAGAAAAACATTTTATATAGCCCACCTAATCATGAAGGGATTCACATCTAGATTAGGGGAGGTCATCGTGCCTCTTTACTCATCCCTCTTCAGGCCCATAATCAAGTACAATGCCCCTTTTGGGATGTACCTTACGAAACACATGCAGCAACTGGAAAGACCCCAAAAGTACCTCACCAAGAGGATCAAAGGGCTCAAACAGATGCCATATGCTGCCCGGTTAAAGAAACTCCAGCTCTACTCAGTGGCATACCGCCTGCTCAGAGGTGACCTGTGCCTGACGTATAAGGCCATGTCCAACCCGGAATTAAGGGACATGCTGCACCTCAAAAAATCCAAATCCCATCGAGCTACACGCTCGAGAGACTTGAACCTCAGCACTGAAATAAATAGGACATGCTGGAGGGACAGATTCATAACCCAGAGGCTCCCTTCACTATGGAATAAAATCCCAGTCCAGGTTAGGCAGAGTCCCTCATTGACTCTCTTCAAGAGGAATCTTGATGAGTGGATGGGAGATCATAGGTTTACCCCGGGTATCACTTCTGTGTCACTGTTAGACAGAGGCACAGTATACTAACCTCGAAAAAGTGCATAGCAAAATTAATTTAAAATGGGTGGGAAAGCCAAACATACTCTGGCTAGGCTTATAAATGCCCTAGGGCAGATAGCCTAGTATGAACCTATGAACCTATGATATATACATATCAGTATTTTTACAGACTAAAAAAACATATTTACATATTTACAAAAAGAGTTTAGTCCAACGGTATTGATTGTAGAGTTTAATAAGTATCCACAATAGTGGAGAATGTAACTGTTTGTCGAGGGACTGAGAAGGTATATAGTAGGGTTGTGGGGAGCTAAACCTCTAAGTTTAGTCATTACTCTGTGTACATTCATCCTGCACATACTGTGGTAGTATCTACATATAGCCAAAGGAGACCTGAATGTAATGTTTGTAGTCACATACCTCAGAGCTGCCCAGATTTTTACCTCAGATTTTTGGTCTCTTCCTCATAAAATTCATGATTTCCTGACAAATCATTGATGACTAAAGTCAGTAAACAATAGACATTTGAATTTCAGAGTTCATGGCCTTCAGAAAATGAATGCTAATGCAAAACCTATTTGAAGTAGTTTACTTCATTTGGTCTTCAACCTGTGGGATATGAATCTGTTTCGGATCCGAGCCGGCAATTTTACTAGCATCAGCTCCGAGCTCCAAACTCCTCCCCTTACCCATAATACACCTCCTCTGCCTTCTATTCCAGATCTCGTTTGCCACGAATAGCTTTGCATCATGATCTCTTGAGATCCAACTTTTCAAGTGGGTAAAAAAAACTTTAAACTGTTTCTTTTCTTTAAAAATTGTTAGGTAGTGGTAGAATAGGTTCCTCTTTCTCCTCCCCTTGCTTGGTGTGTCGAGTTACAGTGTTTTAGGGTAGTTAGCTTAGTTTGAATAGTTGTGTGGGTTTTTTGCCCCCCCCCCTGTGTTTCTGTGTGCGAGTGTGGTGAGTGGGTGTTATCAGAAAGAAAGAAATAACTTTTTATTTAAACATTTTCTCCCTTCTGATAGAATGGCTGACAAGCCTATTTTCAAACTGTGTGTGGCCATAAATTTTCCCCTGCGAATGGCCACACTCTGTGTGTTATGTGCTTGGGCGTGGCTCATCCGAGTGTGGACTGCAGTATATCTGCAGGCTACAACCCCCGCACCATTAAAGATAGGAAGGCCAAGTTGGCCCTCAAAGGCCTTCTTCCCCCTTCAGAGACTGTTTCCTCATCTCCGGCTTCAGTCACAGCGGCTGCTGTGGCCGCCTCCCCTTCCTCTCTTCCCCTGGCTTCTCCTCCCTCCCAGGCTGGGCTCAACCTCCTGTTCAAAAGCATGTGGAAGCGGAGCGGAAAAGGGGCAGAGAGAAGGAGAGAGAGTCGAAGGCGAGGGAAAAAACGAAAGAGGTCTCCGGACCTCCCTTCACCTGTGAAAATGTTATGGATCCATGACTACTCACCTCTGATCTCCGAGGTTCTCCCCGGAGTCAGAGGAGCCACTTCCAGCTTCTAGGGCCTCAGTGCCTCGACCTGCCAGGTCGGAGTCTATGGCATCGTCGAGGTCCACCTGGTCCTTGTCTGAGGTTTATGTGGATAAAATGATGAGGAGGTTCATCTGTACTCGGATCCAGATGGGGGTCTTGCCAACCCCCTCTCCCTTGGGAGAGGGGAGCTTGCTTCCCTTTTTCCAGCCGATATCTCCTTCTCTGGTCTGTCCATCAGGTTCAGAGTAGTCGGATCTGAGGATGGCTTTGGTCAGAGGGTTGGCGCCGATGGTACCTGCTTCCACGATGCCGACAGCTGCCTGGAGCATTTCATATCTGACTAGCTCAGATCCGAGCTGCTCTCGGAGCCAGAGTTTGGGTGTTGGATCCGAGAGAGTGGAACATTTTTCTTCGGCTCTGCCTTTGTCAGGCCAAGTTTCCTCCCTCGGACCTCCATCCACTTCGTGCCCTGCTCCAATTCTCTCACCGGATCCGGGGAGACTCCTTATTGGTTTCTCAGGAGATTCCCTCTCCATCGGTGTTCGATGTGGTAGAAAGGGTTTTCTTCACTGGATCGAGACCCCTGGCTGCCCTCTCAGACTGCACCCAGACCCCCTCAGCTCTTGCTACGGTCCCCATCATTTTACCAGAGGGACAGCCTGTGCTTGAGGAGCCCCAGACGGTTCCCCCTGAGGAATAAGTGGCTTGCGAGTTCCCCCCGGAGAGCCCCACTGGAGAGGTACCTCGCAAGCATAGATGCAAGAGGAGGCACTTGGAATTACTCGAGTCCCTCACTGAGGACATGGACTTGGATGATGGAGAAGGTTCCCCTAGGCCACCTCCCAAGGATGTCTCCTTTGGAGACATCATGGAAATCCTGCGCCAGCTGGGAGGTTGGTCTGCCCCCAAGCCTCTTAATGATGAGTTTGTGTTCCTGGAGGCTGTCAGCAAGGGCCCATCTACTTCCTGGGTGTCCCCAACCATGGATCCTTTGGAGAATCTGGTCACGTCACAGGCATGGAAGGAACTGGACACCATGGAACCAAATCCAAAAAGACCTGATAAAATTTTAAGCCCCCCCCATTGACAGACCTGCATGGAACAAGGGCTCCCCCGTAGACGCTATGGTGGTAGCAGCAGCCACAAAGAAGGAACTTGCCCAGGAGAGTTCCTCGGTTCATCCTCCTGACCGAGAGTCGAGGATGATGGAACACTTAGGGAAGCGGGTTTAAGCTTCAGCTACCTTTTTGATTAAGGTGCTGAACCATCTGGCCCATGTCACCAGACCCCAGCGAGACCTGGTAAAGGAGCTGGAGGAGTCTCCCCTCAAGTCCATGTCACAGGAGGACAAAGCTTTGTTCTCCACGAGGATGGCCACTTTGAAAGCAGTCTCCAACACATCCATGCGACTCCTTTCACATACTACGGAAGGAGTGGCTAGGGCAGCTGGGTCAGGCATGTCCATGAGGTGCAACACCTGGCTCAGGTTATGTCAATTTTTGGAACCTTTCAAGGTGTCCTTTGCCAATGCCCCGTATGACGGCTCTACTCCCCTTGGTAAGACCGTCAAAGAGACATTAGGCCAGAGTGAGAAGGACAGGAAGACACTGTCTGCTGTCGGGATCTGCTTCTCGAACCCTCAAAGGTCCTTTTCCCAGAACCAGAGAGGGCAAAAGAAAATGTGGATGTTCTTCGTGTTTCACTGTTGCAGTCATCACACTTAGGTTATCTACCTGCAGGTAGCTTCAGTCGGCCCGAATACCAGAGTCTTAGTATTTCTGCATCAGATGCTGTCGCTTCTTCCATGACATCAGATCATTAGAGGGTATAAAACCGGCGGCCGACGTCATTACATCAGTCTTTCTTGCCGAGGAGTCAAAAGCAGTTTGCAAGAGCCGGTCAGGCGCTACCTGAAATTTTCATTTTCGAGTTTGCAATCCTGAAGTCTTCTAAAGCTAAGTACCCCGTTGGGGACCCTTTTTTCTTGCTCCAACCGATGTCAGAAAAAGTTAACAATTGTCTTGCCTGTGGAAAGCAAATACCTCACAGAGATATTCAGGTTAGCTATGGCCCTGTGGAACACAGCTTTGAGCAACCAAGTGCATATACAAGCTCAATTCCTGCTAGGCAAACAAAATTCACTGGCAGATGACTTAAGCAGAAATCCCCTAGACCCACACGAGTGGAAATTGGAGCCCAACACCTTCAACTTTCTGATCCAGAGGTGGGGGACACCGGAGGTGGACCTTTTTGCCTCCCCCGAGAACCACCAGTTGAGCAAATACTGAACCAGGAACCCTCACAACAGGGCCTGGAAGGTGGATGCCCTATTCTTTCAACGGAAAAACCTCTCAATTTATGCCTTTCCCCCTCTGCCCCTACTTTCAAGAGTGCTACTCAAGATAAAACAGGACAGACCAAGGGCAATTCTTATTGCCCCAGACTGGCCACACCAACACTGTTACCCACTCTTACGCAGCCTGACAGTGCCACCCTGGCACCTTTGCCAGACTCCTACCCTGCTGTGTCAGCAGGAGGGACAGATTTTGCATCCACAATTGCAAACCCTAAACTTTGCAGCCTGGCTTATACCTTGAATACCCGACCAGCAACCCTCAGCAAACAGATGCTGGACGTCATTCTTGAAGCCTGAAGGCCTACTACTAGGAAATCCTATGCTGCAAAGTGGAAAAGATATTGTTCTTGGAATCAGTCTCAAGGGAAGGACACAACAGTGCCCTCCTTACCTCTAATCCTGGATTACCTAGCAGAGCTACTCCACAGAGGCCTATCCTTCTCCTCCATTAAGATTCATGCCTCTGCCATCTCAGCTCATTATAATACTGAGCCACCTCTATTTTCTCACCCTCTCATCAAACAGTTCCTGAGAGGAGCTAACAACTTAAGGCCCCCTAGGAGAGCACCCACCCCTGCCTGGGACCTTAACTTTATACTGGAAAAGCTCATGCTTCCTCCTTTTGAACCTGCTGCCTCAGCAGAGTTAAAATTCCTCTCTCGGAAGACAGCGTTGCTTTTCACCATATCTTCAGCAAGAAGAGTGTCTGAGTTACAGGCTGTGGAACCCTTCATTATTTTCCATGCTGACAGGGTTTCCCTCAGGACTAACCTGTCCTTTATGCCTAAGGTGGTGTCCAGTGTGGCTTTAAACCAATCCAATCCATTTGCTAACCTTCTTCCCTAACCCTCAGAATAAAGGGGAAAAGATCCTGCACTCCTTGGACGTGCACAGACAGCTCATGTTCTACCTTGACAGGACTAAGCCTTTCAGAAAATCTAACCAGCTGCTAGTCAGCTTTGCTACATGGGCAGAGGGTAAGGCCGTTTCAAAACAAACCATTTCCAAATGGATAGCACACTGCATCCATTTCTGCTACAAGCACCATGGAAAACCTACCCATCAGGGGATCAGACCACATTCCACTTGGGCTACTGCCACCTCTACAGCATTTCTCAGGGGAGTCCCTACCAGGGAAATTCTGGAAGCTGCAACCTGGAGTTCTGTACACCTTCACCAAGCATTACCACCTACCTATCTTTTCTAAATCCAGGGCTGGATTTGCAACAGCAGTCTTGCAAGGCCTACTAGCCAGCCCTAACCCTTCTTGACTCACTCCACCATTCCTCAGCTTTGGGAATCAACCCAAGTGTGATGACTGCAACAGTGAAACACGAAGAACATAGTACACTTGTGTACACTTACCATAAATGTATATGTTTGAGTGTATTCACTGTTGCAGTCCTGGTTTCCCTCCCTCCAGCCCCCTGATTTTCTTTCTCTTTCTACCTCTCCTCTCTATGGCTATTCCTAATGGCATTGGTATTTACTTTTTACTGATGGTGTTCTCCACCATATACACTAGCTCCCTGTTTGGGGGTAAGAAAAACTGATGTAATGGCGTTGGCTGCCTTTTTTATACCCCTGATGACCTGGCGTCATGGAAGAAGCGACAGCATCTGACGCAGAAATACTAAGACTCTGGTATTCAGGCTGACTGAGGGCTACCTGCAGGCAGATAACCCATGTGTGATGACTGCAACAGTGAATACACTTGAGCATCTACATTTATGGTAAGTGTACACAACTGTACTTTCCGGAAGTCACAGTATTCCCAGGACACTCAGGGCTCTTCTTCCCCCAGAGGCAGAGGGGGACAGAATGGACGCCGGTACAGAGGCAGAAGGGGTCTGAGGAATTTTGGGTCTTGAGAACCTTTCTCGGACAGACCCGGGCAGCAACCCTGAGGGGTTGCCCGACTGCTCTACTCTGGAGGCGGTCGGGGGGGCGATTGTCCTTGCACCTAGCGGGAGCTCATAACAACAGGCCGCTGGGTGCTACAGATCATATCCAGAGGATACTCTATCCCCTTTGTGGGTTCGCCCAAATCTCCCAGACACCTCACAGATGTACCACCCATGCAAAGGGAGGCAGCAGCACAGGAAATTTCCAAGCTACTAGAAAAACGAGCCATCTAAACCGTCCCCCCAGATCAGTCCAGATCAGGCTTCTACTCCAGGTTCTTTTTGGTGCCAAAGAAAATGAAGGACTTAAGGCCCACTCTGGACCTTTCTACCCTGAACTTGTCAGTTGCCAAAGAGAAGTTCTGGATGGTCACATTACAGTCCATCATTCCATACCTGCAAGAGAGCGACTGGATGTGCTCGTTATTTCTCCAGGATGCTTACTATCACATAAAAATGCACAGAAGCTCCAGGAGGATCCTCCGCTTCCGGCTAGGAGTCAATCGTTTGGTCTCACCACAGCCCCACAGGGTGTTTACCAAAGTTATGGCAGTGGTAGCGGCTAACCTGGGGCTTCAGGAGATTCAGGTCTATCTGCACCTGGATGATTGGCTCCTCACTGCTCCCACCAGGCATCTACTCTCCCAAACCAAGGACTATTTCCTGACTCTTGCCCTGCATTTGGAGATCACAATCAACACATCCAAATCTCTCCTAAATCCTGTACAGGTGATAGACTACATTGATACTCTCTAGTGCAAAATCTTCCTGACCTTGGAGAAAGTTCAAAACTTGAGGCTGCATGTCTCCCTGCTCTACCACTCTCATCTACCTTTTGCGGAATCGGTGTTGAGGGCCTTAAACTCAATGGCGGCGACCATAACTCTTCTCCCGTGTGCCCGGTTACACATGAGAATTCTACAGTGGACTCTAGCTGTACAATGGTCCTTGTTAGAACTGCCAATGGCATATCCGATTCAACTCAGTCTAGTCTGTTGGTCGTCCCTCTTATGATGGATGTGTTCTCCGGACATGTTGGAGGGACGACCATTTGTTCCAGCCCCGGCCCAAGCCACAGTGACCACGGACGCCTCCCAACTTGGGTGGGGGGGGGGGGCATTGCTCGGGCAGGACAGTCCAAGACCTGTGCTCCTCTATAGAGACCAGCTTGCACATAAATGTCCTAGAGATGAGGGCGGTCCTTCTAGCGCTGCAGGCCCTTCATTCCTTTCTTCCTCTGGGAACGATTGCAATTCAGTCAGACAACATGACAGTGGTTTGGTATATCAACAAACAGGGAGGGACCAGATCTTACCCCCTTTGTCGCAAGGCCATGAGAGTGTGGGAATGGGCGATCTCCACCGGTCGCTTTCTCATCGCAACGCACATTCTAGGATGGTCCAACATCTTAGCGGACGGGCTAAGTTGGACCATTCTGATACCTTATGAGTGGTCTCTGAATCGGAACAGATCTTCAGCGATTGGGGTCAACCTTGCTGCGATTTTTTCACATCTCCTTCCAACACGAAGTGCAGCAAGTTTTTTGCTCTGAACCCCCTGCTGGGGAAGTCCACCAGAGACGCTCTAGTTCCTGCTTGGCCTCCCGGTCTTCTGTATGCTTACCCGCCAGTACCTCTTATTCCGAGGTTTCTACAGAAAGCTCGTCGACTGGGGAGCAAAGTGATCCTCATTGCCCCATTCTGGCCTCGCCAGGTATGGTTTCCCTTCCTTTGGTCTCACCTACTGGCTCCGCCTTGGATCCTGGATCCCATTCAGGATCTAATTTCACACCCTTCGCAGGTGCCTCATCCGAATCTGGACAGTTTGAAGCTCACAGCTTGGCTGCTCCAGTTCCCTTGATTGCTAGGACTCCTGGACTATCCTCCTCAGTTAGATCTGTTTTGGTGGCTGCTCATAAATCTTCGACCAGGAAGGTTTATCACAGGAAGTGGGAACGGTTTTCCTTTTGGACCTCTCAAAGGAGTTTAGACCCTTTCACGGCTCCTATTTCCGCCATTCTTGACTTTCTAGCTGATATTTTTGCAACACGGAGCTAGTTCTTTACTGTCAAGGTTCAGTTGGCTGCCATCTTTCATTTTCATGTGGGAAAGAATTCTGCCTCTTTAGCCTCTTCCAGACTGTGTAAAGCCTTTATTAAAGGCTCCTTTTTGTTACTCCCCCTGTCAAAGATCCTGTTCCCCCATGGGACCTTACTGTGGTTCTTCAAACTTTGGTCGCTCTGCCTTTCGAGCCTGACGCAAAAGCAGATCTGAAATACTTATCTTGGAAAACAGCTTTTCTGGTGGCTATTACCTCTGCCAAAAGGGTTTCAGAATTACAGGCCTTGTCCATCAAAATTCCTTACATGATTTTTCACAAAGATAGGGTTTCCCTTCGAACCAATCCATCCTTTCTTCCTAAGGTGGCATCATCAGTCAATATCAATCAGACCATCAATTTGCCTGTGTTTTTTCCTACTTTTTCTAACAAGATGGAATACAAACTCCACATGTTGGATGTTCATAGACAGTTACGATTTTATTTACACAGAACTAAAAATTTCCGTAAATCTGATCAATTGTTTGTGTCTTTCTATAAACCCTTTTTGGGGAAACCTATCTCCAAGGTCACTGTTGCTAGATGGATTTCTTCTTGCATCAGGTCTATAAGGACAGAGGCATATCTCCTCCAGGTCAGGTGAAAGCTCATTCCACTAGGTCCATGGCTACGTCTGCGGCCTTTTGGTCTAGAGCGTCTTTGGATGATATTTGTTCTGCAGCTACTTGGTCCTCATCTCATACGTTTATTTCTCATTACAAATTGGATTTGACTTCCAGAAGGAGAGCATCCTTTGGTTTCGCAGTGCTTTGGAATATACTTCCATGAGGGCCTCCCAGGAGTTTAGTAGCTGGGGACTCTGTCCCACAGGTTGAACATCAAATGAAGTAAACTACTTCAGATAAAGAAGTTATAACTATAACGTTCCATCTGAGTAGTTCTACTTTATTTGTCTTCAACCATCCCTCCCTCCTTCCCCCGGACCTTGGCATATGAACAGCCTTCAGGTTGTAGTTATAGATCACAATAAATTTTTCAGGTCGGGTTATCAGTATAAAGTTCAGCAAATTCGATCTGGGGATGGAAGGAAGTGGAGGTGTATTATGGGTAAGGGGAGGTGTTTGGTGCTCGGACCTGATGCTAGTAAAGTTGCCGGCTTGGATCCTATACGGGTCCGTATCCCACAGGTTGAAGGCAAATGAAGGAGAACTACTCAGATGGAATGTTATGGTGAGTACATAACTTCTTTTTTTTATTACAGTAACTTTCTAATTTAATAAGAGCAAGCATTAAAGTCTGTACCTATGTTTGGATCTTTGTTCTGTAATTAATTTTGGCTTTGTCCAGATTTCTTGTGTTAAGAGGTATGGTAGAATCTTGCGTTGTTGCTGGAGGCCTGACAGACAGGGTTTAAGTTAATATCATATACCTGGCCGGATTAGAGGAAGAGATTGTATATTTAATACGGGGTGGTGGTGTTTGCTGTTGAATGCTAAAAAAAGCAATACTTACAGAAAAATATTCAGGAGGAGTAATGTTTCGGGGAGGGTAGGAATTGAGCCGTCTGTGTAATATTAAATTGAATAATATTTAAGACAGAAATCACATCAGTATGTTGTTGTCTTTTGGCTTTTCCTGGTTAGGGGTCGCCACAGCGGAACTCCGGTCCGCTAATGATTGGCAGTAGATTTTTATGAATGTCGAGGTGCCAGCTTGACGTTCAACCTTCCACGAAGGCACGCCCATTTATGCATATCTTTCGAACGCCCATCCAACCGCAGGGAAGACATGCAGACACCATATAGAAGGCACTCCCTGCACTCCAGCCAAGAATTGAATGGGAGAACCTCTTGCTGTGAGGCAACAATGCTACCGCTGCACCACCGCGGCTGCTCAGAAATCACATCAGTATAATGTGTGAAAAATGTTTGTAAATAATTTGTTTTCACTTTTATAATTGAATTTGTACTTGTGTCATTATATAATAAGTGATGTTAGTAAAGATATTTAAAAAATACTATGTGTAATGTTGAGAGCTACGTTTGGCATGTTTTTCAGTTGCCATGTCATTTCTTACATGTATCAAAGGAAGAAACAAGAGTGCAGCTCTGGTACTGGAAGAAAACAATAGTTAATAACAGCAAAACAACCAGCAAATCAGCCACTGAACTCAAAACTTGTCTGAGAATATGTTTAATACCAAAAGTAGGTTAAAAAAATCCACACTTTCGTCTGTAACGCTAAGACATCATCAAAAGTGTGAATGTACTGCTTGTGGAAGCCATTTTAAAACTTAAGAGCAGAGGACACACCTCTCATGTAAACCAACCACAACATGTTATAGCCGAAATCAGTGTGAAACAGAAAAAATAAAGTAACAACCCTAAAAATAAGTCAAAACTTCTAAAACCTGAACCAAAACACATAAATACAAACTAGGCCAAAAATCACTAAACCAAAGACGTTTGATGAAACATAAAATCAAAAATCATATTCTGCTGGCTCTCCTTTTTAGTTCACTGTTGATAGAAATACTGTAATTCAAACTGAGAAAGTTGGTAGCGTTCAGCTTAAGCTGCCATGTCATTTCCCAGTGAAGCAGTTTGTTCTACCAGTCCCCTGCAAAGGGGAAGTTTGTATTTGTTCAAGAACTAGAAATGTAAACTTGGTGAATTTGTCCCAAACAGTAGAATGCCTGGCCAGTGCACTTTTACTGTCCTCACGTTGGACACTAAACATGTTGATAGATAACACTTGTTCAAAGCATTCTTAGTTTTTCCCACATAGAAAGCAGGACAAGATATACATGTAGGCAGGTAAATAACTATTTTAAGAAAAGCAATTGTAAGCTCCACCATGCACAGAAGAATCAAATCTACTTAAAAGGCTGCCATTGTAACAAGTGTTTATGTGAGGGCACTGATGACAATGCCCACATTTCCTAGTAGATAAAAATCCCTTATGATGATCAATAGGCTTCTCAAGAAGAGATTTTATGTTAGATTTATTTTTATAGGTAGAAGATGGTGGTGTAAAAAAATTTTTTGATGCTTTCATTGCACTGTAGCATGAACCAGTTCTTCCACAAAATCTCGTCAATTTCCTTGATACCCAAAGTGTAATGCAGGACCATATTGGTTTGGCCATTAAAACCTGTTTGTCTTTCTTGTCAGGCTGATTCAGCCCTTTCTTGATGATGGGGGCATATTTAGTGTTTCTGTCTGTCCATATCTCATCTGTGATTGACTCCAGAAGTGGTGGGGCATAGCCACGGTCCAAAAACATGGATCTTAGAATGTCGAATTGTTCAAGACACACTACGTCATCTGAGGTCAGCCGAGAGGTTCTGATAAATTGACTTTTTACTACACCCCTCTTCTGATGAAAGGTGCCACCCCTAAACACTAAACATGCTACAATGAGATGAAAGCATCAAAGAGTTTTTTCTACACCACCATCTTTTACTTATAAAAATAAATTTTATTTTTATTTTATTTGTATTTTACATTTGTTGACCTGGATAGTCTAACTGGATTTATGTCCATTTTCAGTAGAGTCCCGGGGAGATAAGCTCCAAGATATTACTAGACTACTAACATACAGGTACTAGTTGTTATACAGTTGTTGTGTTTTTCGGCTTTTCCTGGTTAGGGGTCACCACAGCGGAACTGCGGTCCGCTAATGATTGGCAGTGGATTTTTACGTGCCGAGTTGCCAGCCCTGATGCACAACCTTCAACGAAGGTACGCCCATTCACGCACATCTCCACACAGAAGACACTCTAGCTGAGAATTGAACAGGACAACGTCTTAATGTGAAGCGACAATGCTACCGCAGCACCACCACTGCAGTACACTAGTTGGTATACAGTTATATACTACAAATTTTAAACAGTTCAGGAATCTTCACAGTTTATACAAAAAACATGTTACAAGCATTAGATAAGATATTTTAGACCTTATGTACAAGACTTCATTAGTAACTAGAAAGTAATTGTTAAACAAATGCTAAACAAATGCATACTTCAAGTTTCAACAGTTCAGCAATGCTCACAGTTTAAACAATATTTGTAGCCTGCCTTAGGTAGGATGCTTTAGAATTATATGCAGAAGACTTTAACTAGGTATTTAAATTATGTCTATTAGGATAAGATATGTTTTTGTCAAGGTTAGGCCTTGATCTAAAAAGACACAGATAGAGCAGGAATTAGGTCTTAAGAGAGGATATTTGGGATATAGTATGAGATTAGTCTGGATTTGAACAGGGACATAACCAATGGGTTTTAAGATAGAGTTTCAGATTGTGTTTAAAAAGTGTAAATGAAGACAGTGATGTAAGTTCATGGGGGAGTTGGTGCCAATACTTTCCAACTGTATTTGAGAACAGAGCATCTCCTGCCATGTTATTAGATTTACATGTTGATACAAGTAGTTTATTAGATGAGCGTAAAGTTGAAAGGTTCTTATATTGGGTAATGAGACTAGCAAGTATTGGGGTATTGGTAGGTTGGAAAAGGGTTTTGTGCGCAATGGTGAGTTGTTTAAAGTGAATCTGATTCAGAAGCTCTAACCAGCCTAATTGTTTCAGATTATGGCAGTGATGGGTCCTAAAGGAGGAAGCAGTAGCAAATCTGGCAATGCTATTGTAAGCGTTGGCTAGCTTGTTAAGGTTATTTTTTGACAAGTTAGTATATATGGAAGAAGCATAAAGAAGTGTGGAGATAAGGTGGGAATAGGCAATAGTGGTTCTGGCTAGTGGGGAGAGAAATGGTTTTATCCTATAGAGGGAGCCTAGTTTCCTGTTGACAGTTTTTATGGTATTGCTGATATGGGTTTCAAAGTTCAGGTTGTTATCAATGGTTACCCCTAGAAGTTTAGTTGTTGGATCGGGAGATATGAGTGTACCATTATTGGATAAGACTGAAAAGTTCATTGGGAGTGATTTACGGGTAGGAGTGAAGAGGAGGAGTTTGTTTTTTGGGGGGTTCAAGAGGAGGCAGCGTTGTAGAAACCAATTTTATGTTTTATTGAACATTGTCTGAGTTAGAGTCTGTAGTTGGGATTGAGATTTAGCTGAGCAGATTATTGTCAAATCATCTGCGTATTGTACACAGTTAAAGGAATAGCTAGGTTGAGGTAATTGATAAATATTAAGAAAAGGAGGGGGGCCCAATATAGAGCCCCGAGGAACACCTAGGGTAACTGGGAGATGGGATGAGAGGTTGTTGTCCCATAGCACTGCCTGCTGTCTATTATCAAGGTAGGACTGGAACCATTTTATAGTCTTTGTGTCCAGAGAGAAGGATTTTAGAATATTGAGAAGTAAGTGGTGGTTGACCTAAATCTAACATAAAATCCCTTCTTGAGAAGTCTATTGATCATCATAAGGGAATTTTATCTACCAGGAAATGTGGGCATTGTCATCAGTGCCCTCACATAAACACTTGTCACAATGGCACCCTTTTAAGTAGATTTGATTCTTCTGTGCATGATGAAGCTTACATTTGCTATTCTCAGAGAGTTATTTACCTGGCTACATGTGCATCTTGTCCCGCTTCCCATGTGGGAAAAACTAAGAATGCTTTGAACAAGCGTATCTATCAACATGTTTACAGTATCCAACATAAAGGCAATAATAGTGGACTGGCCAGGCATTCCATTGTTTGTGACAAATTCGCCAAGTTTACATTTCTAGTTCTTGAACAAATACAAAATTCCCCTTATGTACGGGACTTGCAGAACAAACTGCTTCACTGGGAAATGACATGGCAGCTTAAGCTGGATGCTACCAACTTTCCTGGTTTTGTTTTGTGCTCCATAGCATCTGCTGAGCATGTATGGCTTTCCAAGGAAATCAAAGCTCAAGGCAGGGATATCAGTTTGAAATGACGTAATGCCCTTGTGAGGCAAGATACAGAAGTCACCATGTCAGCAGTAACAGTAGTGATATGGAGACAGGGGCCACTGACCTTAGCAATTTAATGTCATCAAGGTGATGCTGTTGTAGCAACTATGCTATGTTGAACACTACACATAAATGCTACTGCTGCATGTTTTCTTTGTGTGCGGCTTGAAAGAAAAATAAAGGGAATCCTGCTGTGGACCTAATCATCTTAATCATGTCACATCCAGTTTTAATCGGCATGCTTAAGTCACATCTTACAAATGTTGATGTGACAGTGGTATATGTTTTGAGGAGTATTTTGATGCATGGAGTAGGCAAACAGACACTTGATCTACTGTTGTACTTTTTCAGAGAGATTATCACATTTGTTTGTGAAGCACAAAGTGAGCGTATGTTTGTGGGGAGGTGTTGTGTATTTATGCATATGTCATACCAATGAAGTGCACAGCCTATAACAGGCTTTGTACTGTATGTGTATCTACTTAGTTGTTAGTACCATGAGTATAGGGCGGTATGATACATAAATGCGTGCAATAAACGCTGTACGAGGAGAAGCATAAGCAGCACACAGGTAATGTATGCTACTGTGTGATCTGCACTTTGCTGCACATGGAATAGGTATTTTAGAGCCAAATCATGACATCAGAAATTGCAGAAAGTCCCCCATGAAGTGCTGTGCAGATGGATGCAGGGTTGCCACCTTTTAACAAGGGCAAAGTGGGACATGGAGGTGTGGTCAACAGGATAGGGGTGTGGCCAGCATGACACTGGCCACACCCCCACCACGACATCACCAGAGTTGTTAAAGGAGATGCAGTATTATAGAGGAATGGAGCAAAAAAGAGTTTACAGTTTGAAAAAGGTCAAATAGTAAATGAGGTAATGTAGGGGGCATTTTGGCCATTGAAGACTAACATTAACACAGCTTGTAGAAAATGAAATGCATTATTTTTACCACTGAACATGCCCACCACACCCCACAAGACAAAAAAAGATAACCATATTCACTGAACCAAAAAACAGTAAAATGAATGAGAATGCACAGTGGATACCATAGACCTAATTTAGCTTTTGACCACAGCAGTTAAGAAATGTATGGCACTAATTTACACAGCGCAATGATCTATTAATAAACATGCCCAACAGCAGCACTGTTCATAATCTGATTATAATGAAAACAGTAAATAAGTATGTTGAAGACATCACTAAAACACAAAATAAAAACTTTGCTACTTAGATGCAAACTACCCTGTAACATGGTTTAGCACAATCTCAAATACATTGCATTAACTTCAGAGCATCCATCCACAAAAAAAAAAATAAATGGGAAAAAGTCCAAACATTTTAACTTTAAAACTACAATGTACAGCAGACTCCATGGGCTCCTTTTACTTCAAAACATAGCAATTAATCCAGCACAGCAATGCAATAAACAGGCCCAAGTAAAAGTAACACACCCATATTCACATTACAAGCAAAACAGTACATTTTAACCTTATTAAAAATGCATAATAAATTAAATGCACACATTTACAAGTATAAATGAAAACAATCTTGAAACAGCTTTGGCAAATTGGCAACGTGTACCTACTAGAATAATAAATGAATTACATTAACTGTTAACATTCCCCCTCAAAAGGTAGACTTGTACCACATAGACATGGACTTGCAGGAACAGGAAAAATTACCTAAACAGTATATCGCAACTTCCTGAAAACAACATTATAGTGCATATTTCCATACAAAAAAAGTACAAACTATGCTCAAACAGTTCCTATATGCATACAGACAATACCCAGAAAAAGCTACGACAATAGAAATGCATCACACTAAGTTTATATTTCACTGCCCCCCAACAGAAACAAACAACTTCTATACACAATTCAGCCTTTTAAAAGTAATGCTTCCAAATCATACCCCCAAGCATAATAACAATTACATATACATTCAGGTTTTATATCTTTAAAAACTACTACTCAAAAATATCAAACTAACTACTACAGATTTAAATATTGCGTACTACACCCACCATCTGCCTTTAAACATTAAAAAAATTAAACCACAATATATTCCCATTTTAAACTAGTACAAAAGTCTCAAAATAACCACTGCACAGATTTAAATACTACATCCCCATCTACCACTAAACATTAAAAACTTAAATAAAGCACACTATTCCCATTTTAAATAACTAAAGCCACAAAATGCAATTATCTACTTACCACTCACAGTTATTGTTGGGCTGGCTGGCTCCCTTGCTGGCTTCTTTCCTGGCTGGGCTGGCTACCTTGCTGGCTGGGCTGGGCTGGCTCCCTTGCTGGCTAGGCTGGCTCCCTTGCTGGCTTGGCTGGCTAGGCTGGCTCCCTTGCTGGCTTGGCTGGCTAGGCTGGCTCCCTTGCTGGCTTGGCTGGCTAGGCTGGCTCCCTTGCTGGCTTGGCTGGCTGGCTAGGCTGGCTCCCTTGCTGGCTTGGCTGGCTGGCTAGGCTGGCTCCCTTGCTGGCTTGGCTGGCTGGCTAGGCTGGCTCCCTTGCTGGCTTGGCTGGCTGGCTAGGCTGGCTCCCTTGCTGGCTTGGCTGGCTAGGCTGGCTCCCTTGCTGGCTTGGCTGGCTGGCTAGGCTGGCTCCCTTGCTGGCTTGGCTGGCTGGCTAGGCTGGCTCCCTTGCTGGCTTGGCTGGCTAGGCTGGCTCCCTTGCTGGCTTGGCTGGCTGGCTGGCTGGGCTGGCTCCCTTGCTGGCTTGGCTCCCTTGCTGGCTTGGCTTGGCTGGCTGGCTAGGCTGGCTTCAATGGTGAAAAAAAAAAATCAGATCTTTTGTCGGGACTCGCAGCTGCTATAGAGCTTGGTGCTCTACAGCTGCGACCTTTATGGGGCTCTTCAGAAGAAGTTCCCGCCCCCTACGATGGCTGCAGCCAATTACTGTGCTGCATTACCACCCGGACCTAGCAGAGAATCCCTCTAACTGCAGGTCCGGGTGGTGACGTAGCCGCATTGCCGTGGAAAAACCGGAAGTATTTTCGGCTTTTCCACGGCAATTTTAAAATGCGAAGCGCTGCAAGCGCAAAGGGGAAAAAACGGGACTTTTAAAGTCCCACGCTTGGTGAGCCCGGGAAGCGGGATGAGAGCACTCAAACCGTGAGTGTCCCGCTGACAACGGGACGGGTGGCAACCATAGATGGATGGTCACAGTAGTAGGTTGCCATGTTGATATTCGGGTGCAAGTCAACTTTGGTATGAATAGTCTGAAGAAACATCTGGGTGATGTACTGTACTTGATGTTTGCATAAGTGAAGCCGCAAAGCAGTATTGTTGACCATGAAGGGATTGCATTACATAGTGAGAGTGAGGTTAGACTTTGATCAACAGTGGTTTTATTCAAGTAATTAATAACAGAGGTGTACTATTTTTGTTTCGGGATATATTGCATAGTGGCATATAGAACCTGTGTGTTGTTTTGAGTACACAACCAGAAATTTGGATCAGAAAATCATATGGGGAGTCCTTCCTGAGTTGTCACATGTATATGCCAGGAATTCCCTGCTGAGAAGACAAAATAGCTAGTATACTAGGTTCAAGCAATTTGAGGGATGGTGAGTGTTTCTTGAGTGATATGCTCTGTGCTTTGCAATCACAATTAAGAAGACAAGTTTAGGATTTTTATTTACTGTTTCAACATTATACAACAAAGTGATATAAATATATAATCAGCCTTGTGCCTTTATTTGTACATGGACAAGTGTTATACATTTTGAATTAATGATAGCATCTATGTTTCAGTGGAAGTGTAAATTTTACTTTGTGATATGGGAATGCACCAATAAAAGCACTGTGAGAGTCTGTCTGGAAAAGCATATAATGCATGTACTGAATTTCCTTATCAAGCATAATTATGTAGTATTGTGTAATGGGTTATTTTGTTATGGCAAACAGGAAAGGTACCATGGTATCACACCTAATAATGACGCATTACATAAATGCTGCTGAATGTGCTCACATTAGTGTAATCTGATTCATTCTATAGTACAACGTGTGGATGTTTATACAACTTTCTGGATATATCTAGCAATGAGTTACTGATTGCTAACTATGAAAATGATGTTGGTAGGTCATCAGACAGTGACAGTGCAGAGTACATAATGTCTTCACTTATACAAGCAATGTTGTGTGTGATTTGGCAGTGTGCAGCGTACTGTTGTACTTTATTTACATGGTGGAGCCATGGCCAGGTATTGTAGAGGGGCATGCTGGCAGCACATACCGCACATAAAGCAAGGGAAATGTGCTTGCTATGTTTGTCAGAGGTAGTTCCTGGCAGCCACCCATTCACCATAAAATTGCATGAGGGTCACCCAGTCTAGGAATCTAAACCTGGTCTGTGACGTAAACAAAACATGCTGGAGAGACAGATAAGTGTCTCAGAGATTACTTCTTCTCTGAACCAGGCTTCCTATTTACGTAAGGCAGAGCCCTTCCCTGACCCTCTTCAAACGCAATTTGGATCAATGGATGGCGAATCATGAATTCAGTTCTGGGGTGGCGCCCATGTCTCTTATGGACAGGGGCAGTATGTAGGTCATCCTCTAGCACTTAAGGATCAAAAATTAGGTGAAATGTGGGTAATAATGGCTAGGCTTGTATGGGGTCTTAAGCTGTTAGCCTAGTAATGTTTTATGAACCTATGAACAAACAAATAATTAAATACATAAATAATAAATGACCAGGACTGACAGAGCAATAAATGTGTATAGAGTATGGAATGTGCAGTGTTACAGGATGGTTAGGCAGATGTGCATAAATCCGATGCTTTTAATTGTGGACAGCATTACATATTCCCACAGACAGTTGTACGCAATGGCATGATATGGGTTTTACCTGTATTCTATCAATTGAAAAATAAGATAAATTACACAAAGATAAGAAGGTTGAAAGGTAATTTTCTTTTTGTTACAGATTTTCTGACTTGCTTGCAAAAACACCAGTTTTGGGTGTGATAGTTAACTCGTGGACCAGGATACAGAAATAAATGAAATAAGCCATGCTGACATGTGCCTTGCTAAGAGCTGTAATAAAGAAGATGAAGCACAAGAATCTGTTATGGACTGAGGAGAGGGCACACTTTTAAAATTTGCTGCAGTGGGCATGTAGTGGGAGGTGTTGCTGTCTCTGTGTCTGGAGCTGCACACAGTGCTTGTGCATTTGTGTTTGTGTATAGGACCGGCCTTTGGTTAACTGGTGCCCTAGGCAAAAGGTCTCAACAGCACCCCCCTGTGCCCCCATGCTGGTCTACCTACACCATCCAGATTACTAGAAAAGCACCCCTGCTAGAGTGGTGCCTTAGGCAGCCGCCTAATTGGCCTATGCCTAAGGCCGGCTATGTTTGTGTAGACATTACACTGTCTTCTCCATATCATCAGTTAACAAGACTCTTATCACTCTAATCCCAGAAGCTAAGCTATTAGGATTCACTATTGACCAACAACTAAAGTACAGCAAACATATATCCCTCACTGTCTCCAAAGTCCACAAAACAATAGGGATCCTACATCGATGTAAATGATACCTAACTTCTGAAGCTAGAATCATCATAGTCAGAACCCACCTGCTAGCAACTATACTATATGCATGTCCAGTACTGACAAATCTAAATAAAACCAACCTTAATAAACTCTCCACCTGCTATAACAAAATCTCCAGATTCGCTGCCAATGCCAGATCACGCTCCCACGACTGCCAGTCCCTAAATAAGCTACACTGGTTAGAATTCCCAAATTTAATACAATGCCACCAACTCAGTCTGGCACATCACATCCTATACTATCCTGAAAGAAAATCCTGCCCTGATCGGCCTTGTAACCTTCCACAATACTAATAGGCAGTTGTGATCTACAAACAAAGCTCTAATAGAATATATCCAGTGTAAAAATATCTCAGGCGAATCTCTCTTCACTAACCAAGCCACAAAAGTCTGGAACACCCTGCCGTCTGACCTCAGGCTACAAAAACATGCAGCCACTTTCAAAATTCAATTAAAAGCCTACCTATATACCAACCATTTATGTGCCTGCAAAGGACCTCCGTGAACTCCCATCCACCTGAAAGAGGGTACTCCCCTTGCTTTTACTGTGTTACACCCTCTCTCTCTTTGTACATACTGTAATATAGTCTGCATGCCTATACTAAAATTTGGTACTTACGTATTATCGCAACCACATTCTAAACAACTCACAGTCTATGTACTGTGGCAGCCCTTCAAGCTATCATTTTCTTTGGGAAAGAAAATCCACCTTTTTTAGGATGGAATTAAAACACAAAGTATATGGATATTGAACACATGCAGATGTTGTAAAATGTTATACTTGTCAGCATGCAAGTTGCACTGTATGATCTTTATTTTTCCGCCTGAAACTCCTACTGATATTCAACTGTGCTTTCAGTTTACTTTTTGTTCCACTTCTAGTGTAACACCGTTTGATCACAGCAATGTTTTAATCGCTGTAATCCCTCATTCTCTTCATAGTTGTTTATAACAGAATGAAAAAATGTGTTAAAACAAGAAAGAAAGATGCTGGTAGACCCCCAAACGGTAATGCTATCAGGAGGTACAAGTTTGATGAGCTACATCAAGAATATTTTCTGTTTCTAATGAACAACAGTATCTTTCTAACACTGTAACACATACCTCCAAACCTCTGAGTTCAATACATCTGCCCCAAAACAAAACATAATAGTGGGAGACAGGGTAGATAAAAAAAAAAAACAGGGACAGATTTTTAGACATTGCTGGTACAAACTTGGAAAGCTGCTACAATAACACGGTTTGTGTTAGCATGCATTTTCTTGAATTATAGGAAGTCTACATTCACAGGTATGTCATTACTTAGGCACTTCAATCTTCAGTGACAGCCAGAAAACCAAACATTTTATAAGAAACAACCTGGAAAAAAAATTGAGGACTTCAATCCTCAACGACTGCTAGAAAACAAAACACTTTATTAGGAACAACCCAAAAATTATGAGGTAAACATCAGCACATTCTGCAAAAAATACGGAAATATGAAGTGTCGGACAACTGAAACATGTACTTTTAATAATAACTTGATAAAAATAGACATTTGTGCTTTACTTAGAACCAGCCCCCCCCCCCAAAACAAAAATAGAGGACGAAGAAGCATGCAGTTTACAACAATAGCTTGAACGGCTGCCAGAGGGAGTTGTTTAGAATGTGGTTGCGATAATACGTAAATACCTAAAATTTTTATTTGTCTATAAAGACATGATGTATCTCTCTATATTATTAGCATGTTAATCTTTCCATACTTAGTACTTGTACTTATCTATGCATTATTAGCTTAGTAACCTCTCTACAACTGTAACTTGATCGACATTGTATAAATTGCTCATATTATGTAATAATTTTTCTGGAGCTTTTCTCCCCAGGACTCCGCTGAAGACTGACACTAGCTGTCCAGCCGGACCATCCTGGTAAATAAATGTTAAATAAATAAAAAAATAAATCAAGAACTAGAAAAAAAAACCCCTAGAAAATAAAAAATAAAAATAATGCCATAAAAAGGATAAGGTGAAGCAAGAAGAAGGAGGGTAAACAGTGAAAGCTGTAAAGACTGCAGGAGAAAGGCTGATGTAGAATGAAGGCTGGGACAGGGATGGCAAGCAACAGAAACTTGCTTGATAATTATTAGACTGTGAGATGAACATTATTATTATTTTTTCAGACTGAAAGAAAAGACTGTGTGTGTGTGTGTGTGTGTGTGTGTGTGTGTGTGTGTGATCATTAAACTTTGAAAAAATAATGAGCAATAATCAGCTGATTCAAATACCTTCTTCACATCAAGGAAAATGGTGCCGGTTGTATGTAAACATTTCCCTTACTGCAGTAGATTTCAACAGTAATGAAGTTTACAGTGCTTTATTTATAGTTAGATCTTGAAGAAATTGTACAGGTGGAGATAATTTATTAGATTAGGTCTCAGTAACGGTTAGTGTGGGTTTGTTTGTGCTCCGTAAGAATATTGAGCTCATGTTGCATGATCTGCTTTCTTGTAGTATTGTCTGGGGTATGCTGTACTTCATTTTGTTTATCTAAGCATCAGTGTTTCTAAAATAAGAGATAGGTTAGAGAATGTTAGCATTTACACATGGTCTAATGTTTTTAAAAACTGTTAGGTTTTGGTGGATTTTGATCGACATTGTGTGAGTTAGTCACGGTCTTAGAAATGTGAGTAAAATCGTATGTTTATAGATGTATCTATGTGCATACACCCATGTGTGTGTGTGTGCATACATATATCTATATATCTGTGTCTGTGTGCATGCACCCTCATAGATATCAGCATATCTCTTTTGCACATCCACAAAACAAACAGCATCAGAACTATTAGATTAAAAGACCTAAATTTTGCATGCAGCATAAATATGACATGTTGGAGAGACAGAGCATTTTCTTACAGAATTCCCATTCTCTGGAACAGGCTCCCCATTCATATGGAAGAGAATTCTTCCATATCCCTATTTAACCTCAACTTGGACTGTGGGTGGGTAATCAGAAATTCACCCCTTGTCTGGCTGCTTATGTCTCTGATGAACAGAGAGTCAGTAAACTACCCCCTACCCATCAAATATAAATTAAATTTGTGTGTCACATTTGAGTTTCACGGTGTGACTTTTGAAGCCCATAGTGGTCGTTAGCTTAGTATACACCTACAAACCTATAAAAGTCAACAGATGCCTGTACTTATGCCGCAGTAAAACAGATGCCAGTACCCTTCTGTATTTACAGTTATTTAAAATGATCATTACTAAATGGCAAACGTTTAGTTGTTGGGTATATACAAATGGCTTAGTTTATCTGAGGTTGTATGTCTAAATAAATAAATAAATAAAATTATTCCTGTGTTCAGATAGAATCATTTAAAGCATATGCACTATGCAAGCACAATTAAAATCATGATAGTAGAATAATGAAGTAAACAGTCACCCTCATCATTAAGTTAATGGCTTTATCCCCAGTGATTGTGAAGTAACATGGTAATGAATGTTGATTGAACTGTGTGTAGTTGTGGGCTGAGAGCTATTGTACTGTAATATAGGACCATGTATACTGAATGCCTTAATACCACATGATGGAGAATGTTTTATAGGGCCATAGCAGATTACTAGGCTAATGAAGAGCCCTTACAAGCCTAGCCAATACAACCTGATTTTACCCAATATATGACCCCTAGGGGCAAGAGGATGGCACAGATTTGTTCCTGTGCTTTGCGTATCTTACAGATTGCCCCTGTCCATTAAGAAACATAGGCATTACCCCAGGTGCAAATTTGCAATTCCCCATCCATTGATCCAAACTGCATTGGATGAGGGCCAGGGAATGGTTCTGCTTAATGTGAATAGGAAGTCTGTTCCAAAGAAGGGAAAATCTCTGAGACACATATCTGTCTCTCCAGCATGTTTTGTTTGAGTTGCTAAGCAAATGTAGATCTGTAGATCGGGTGACCCTTGTGCTGTTTGAGTTGTGAATGTTTAGCAGGTCCATCAGGGCTAGATTTGTGAATGCCTTGTAGGTCAGGCACAGATCACCCCTTAGTAGTCAGTAAAAGACAGAGTAAAAGGATAGGAATTTTAGTCTTTCTGCATAGTTCATGTTGTTTACACCCTGTATTTCCTTTGTGAGGAACCTCTGAGGTTGCTCCAGCTGCTGTAAATGCCTAGTCAAGCGCATGCCAGATGACATACTGTACTTGATTATTGGTCTAATTAGTGCTGACTATAGTGGGACTATACTATCCTTGGATCTGGATGCCACCATACCTTTGCTTATAAGTTGTGCCACATAAAAGGATTTCCTCACCACTGTGGCACATGGTGGTCAAAGTTCAGGCTATCTATCTGTGTGCCTTGATTTCTTACCTCTGAGCCTCCTCTAAGGAGTGTGCTATTTATGTTGTAATTTGCAGGGGTATTTGACTTCCCAAAGGGTATGATAATGCATTTTTGTGCATTTAGTTTAGACCATGGTTCTGACACCAGTCATTTATCTGATCTAAACCCTCCTGAAGGATGTCTACATCACTGGGGGATTCAGTGATTGACCCCATCTTGCACTCATCGGCAAACTTTGTCATTCAGAGGCCTTCCACATTTGCCTTGACTTCAGAGAAGTATATTCCAAAAAGCAGTAGTCCTAGTACTGAGCCCTGTGGCACACCACTAGTAGCTGGCCTCTTCCTGGTTCTGGATTCACCCACTTTAACCACGTGTCCTATCCATGAGCCAGTTGTCTAGCCATCTGGTGGCATATGGATTTATGAACACAGGTCACCACACCACAAAACAGGAAGTTCCAACCGTTTATTGTTAAGTGCTTTTCATCTTATGAGATCCCAAGACTTCTTCAGACAAAGTAAAAGCACATAAGCCCCTTCTTTTATAATTAAAATGTTGTATATACCCATAGATTACAAAAACGTTGAGTCATTAAATTATCCTAAAGAGCTTTAAACTTGAAAGCAAAAGCCCGCCCACTGTAAGCAGATCACAACACAGTGAATAAATAGTACGGGCTGAAAGCTTTCGTCTTTAGATATAAGTAAAATCAGTAACAAACAAGTACCATAAAGGCAATAACTGCCAGTTTGAACTTTCTTGCAAACAAAAACTAAAGTACTAAAAGTCAAACATTAAGTCATCAGTTTGACCTACGAAGCCTTTAGCTTGAAAACAAAAGCCTGCCCACTATATAGAGATCACAACACAATGAATTGAGCAAACGGGCTACAAATTTTCATCTGTTGGCATAAAAAGAATAAGTAGCTAACATGTAAAATGAAAGCAATAACTGCTAATTTGAACTTTCGTACGACAAATACTCACTGACAGAATGAAACCTGACACGTAATGTTACAATTGTCAAGAGTTAAGACTTAAAACTAGTTCTGCCTATCCTAAACTTGACCAAAACAATCTCTTAAAAACTACCCAATGATAAACAGTTAAGGTAGTTACAATTGCCTCAACAACGTTAAGAAATGCAAGAATACAGTGTTGAACATTAAATATAAATGTGGAACTATATGTGCAACTAGGTCATCTTAAGAGGCTAAATGTTAAATATTAAACAGTGAATGTTAAATGCTGAACAATATGTACAACCAAATCATCTTAGGAGGCTCTTCAGTTTTAAAATGCAATGAATGGAGCACATTTCATTTAAACCTGGGAATGTGCTAGCATCCGTGCAAATTTGCCACGTCAGTTCTAATACTTCAAGACGGACAGCTTCGGGTCCCCCTCTCCCATCAGAATTTATACAGTCAATAGCCCTAAACAAAAGTTTATGGTTGACATTGTCCGCTACATGTTTTGCCAGTGCATTGATCGTTTTTAATTTCCTGATGTGATAAGTGTGCTCGTAAACACGTTCCCGAAGTTTCTTGTCCGTTTTGCCAATATAAAATGCTGGACACTGTTGGCACTGGGCAAGATAGACAACAGCTTTGGATTGGCAGTTGAATTTGTGTTTGACTTTATATTTTTGACCTCTGATTCTAAACTGTTCCCCTGTATCCATGTGGGAACAAAAATTGCACATGTTTATTTATTTATTTATTTTACATTTGTTGACCGGGCTAGTCTAGCTGGATATATATCCATTTTCAGTAGACGCCCGGGGAGAAAAGCTCCACACAGATATACAAAAATATAAAAAGTATAAAAATATTGTTACATGGTAAATACAGGATTAATAAACTAAATAAAACAGGAAGTTTTTACATTTCAGAGATCAGAAAAGTATTAAGAAAAGTAACAGTGAACATAATATTGCTTAAGAAAGCTAAAACAGTTATAATACAGTAAGAGTTATGTACAATAGTTCACAACAGGTTCAAGGATATAAGCGATAAGATGATTAGAGTTTAAATAGTGTCAGTCATAATACAAGATTAAGTATTTAAATGTTTGGAACTTTGGTTAGAAGAGGAAGAAACAGGGGTGAAGATGGTTGTTAGTCAGGGTTACTACAAGGGCATAGCCAGTGCATTTGGAGGTGTTTTTTGAGTTTTTGTTTAAAGAGTGGCAAGGATGTAATTAGTGTTAGTTCATTGGGTAACACGTTCCAGTTTTTTCCTGTTGTATTAGTAAACAGAGAGTCACCAGCTGTATTATTAGACTTTGCTAGGCTAGCAAGGAGTTTGTTAGAAGAACGCAAGGAGTTCAGATTATTATATGGGATTAAGAGTTTTGAGAGTATAGGGGCATTATTGGGTTGGTAAAATATTTTGTGGGCCATTGTGAGATGGTTTTGGAATTCCAACCAGTCTAGTTGCCTAAGATTAGAACAGTGGTGAGTTCTGAAGGGATTGCCAGTAGCGAATCTGGCAGTATTATTGTAGGAAGTTGCTAATTTGCTGAGGTTAGTTTTCTTGAGGTTGGTAAATATAGGTGAGGCATACAGAAGGGTTGAGAGTTCTTGGCTCTGGCTGTTGTGGTTAAAAATGCTTTTATTCTATATAATGATCCTATTTTTCTGTTGACTATTTTAATGGTGTTGTTTATATGGTGATCAAATGTGAGATTATTGTCAATGGTTATTCCTAATAGTTTGGTGGTAAAGTCAGGGTAAATGACAGTACCATTATTTGAAGAGACTGAGAAGTCTAAGGGGTTGGACCTAGTAGTGGGTGTAAAGAGAAGGAGTTTTGTTTTTTTGGCATTAAGAAGGAGGCAACGTTTGGTAAACCATGTTTCTACAGTGTTGAAAACATTTTGAGTAAGAGAATGTAGTTCAGTTGAAGAGGTTGCTGAGCATATTAGTGTGGAGTCATCTGCATACTGAATACAGGTGACTTGAGGAATTGCTACATGGAGATCATTAATGAATAAAGAGAAAAGAAGTGGACCAAGAATGGAGCCCTGAGGGACCCCGATAGTGACAGGTAAAAAGGAAGAAATTTGATTTTCCCAGAGAACTGCCTGTTGCTGAGGTATGATCTAAACCATTTAATGGCCAGAGAATCAAAGGAGAGAGATTCAAGAATACTGATTAGGAGGGTATGGTTAACCATGTTGAAAGCTTTAGAGAGGTCGATGAAGAGTGCAGATGAGAGTAGGTTTTTGTTGCGGTTTCTATTGATGGTATCTGTGAAGGATAGGAGGACAGTAGTGGTACTATGTGATGGCCTAAAGCCATGTTGATAGCTTGCTATTATGTATAGAGAGATGATGTAAAAGTTGTTGGTGAATGCATTTCTCCAAAATTTTCGCCAAGCGTGATAAGAGAGCAATTGGCCGATAGTTAGAGTACTCATTAGAGTTCCCACCTTTATGTAAGGGGATAATATGGGAGATTTTCCAAATATCTGGGACGGTTCCTTCTTGGATTGTCCTATTTATAAGTATAGATATAGGGTAGGCAATTACTTTGGCTGCTTTTTGGAGATATTGGGAAGGAAGTTTGTCAGTGGATGGAGTACATGGCTTGAGTTTATGAATAAATTTATAGATGAGAGAAGTAGAGATGGGTTGTAGTTTGAAGTTAGAGTAAGAGTGTGGTAAGTTGATGGGAAGGTTGGAGTTTTCAGAGATAAGTTGCCTAGCTAGAGATTGTATAGTGTCAGTGAAGAAAGAGTTAAAGGTATTGGCAGTTTGATGGGGAGTGTATGGATCTGCCTCAAGTGGGGTGGGTGTTCGGGAGTTACCTGGGGAAAGGAGCTTATTTATGCAAGACCAGAACTTTTGAGGATTATTTTGATGAGTTTGTTGAAGTTTACATTAGTGGGTTTTTTTGCCTGTAAGTATTGCCTTTTTTGTACTATTTCTAAGCTGCCTAAAATGGAGATGATCAGAGCTATTTCTGTTAGATCTCCATTTGGCCCAGACTTTGTTCCTAAGTAGAATTTGATTTCTAGTTTCATTCGAGAGCCATGGGGCTGGGTTGGACTTCATTCTGATGGAACGTGTAGGAGCATGCTGATCAAGAATAGATAAGAAAGTAGTGTTAAAATACTTTACATCCTCTTCAAGTGAAAGGGATTTTAAAGGATTCCAGTTGCATGCTCTGAGTTCAGTTTGAAATAATTCTGCGTTAAAGTGTTTGGTGGAGCGTGCTATCCTAAAGGTGGGGGTGGGGTGGGGTTTGGAAAGTCTTTCTTTTCTATTGTGATGTAGGTCAAAGAATGATCACTTACGTCATCTGGCAGGGTTCCTACTTTGTAAGTTTGTTTTACTTTGTTTATGAGTATCCAGTCTAAGGTACTCTCTTTTTTATTAGGTTTGTTAATTCTTGTTGTAGAGGTTATGGCTTGGTTAAAGCCATGGAGGTTGATATGAAAGGTAGGATTTTCAGCACTAACACTTTTCCAGTCAATGTTAAAGTCATCTAGTATTATTGTTTCTTGGGGGTAAGTAGAAGACACACAGCTAAGAAAAGCCTCTAATGTAGTTATTTTATTGCCAGGTGGTATGTAAATACAGATAATGTATAAAGATTTGTTAGCGTTAATTTGGAGCTTAGTTATGAGGGCTTCTGTGTTGCTATCCTGGGTTGCATAAGATGGTAAGGTAGAGATGTGAAGTCCATTTTTAAATAGAATTTCTACTCCACCACCTTTACGTTTTGTTCGGTCTAGTCTTACTATATTATATCCTTAGGGAATAATTTCATTGTCTTTTGTTTCTGGTTTTAACCAAGTCTCAGTGAGGCAGAGGATATCAAAGGAGTGAATAGCTAGGAGGGCATGAAGGTGAGGTACTTTATTATTGATGCTTTGGATATTCAGATGCCCTATTAGGGGAGAATTATTGAGTTTAGGGTGAGTTGTTTGGATAGTAGGGCTGGTAGGGCCAGGGTTGGGGTGGATGTCGCCATCTATTAAGGAGGGGTTATTTGGTTTTGTTGCAGGATTGTTTCTAAGGTAAGTTTGAATTTTCAATTTTTTGTCTGAGGGTAGGTTATGTTTAATGTGGGAGAGTCTATGGTATTTAGGTAGTAGGTATCTAGGAGTGGAAGTTATGTTAGAATGTCTATGTAGGGATATGTGTGTATATATATTGTAGTTTGTTTGTGGGAATGGTTAAGCTGGAAATAGTGCAGTTTTTCAAAGGAGGTAAGAAGGTAGGCTGAGAAGAGGGTAGTTAAGAGTATAATTGTAAGTGTTAAATTGGCTAGATTAGGGAGAGGCATCTTTGAAGAAATAATAAAATAAGAACTTGAGTGAAGGGATAAAAAGATGGAGTAAGATGTGGAAGAGAGGAAGATAAGTGGATACAAGAAGAGAAAAGAGAGGACACTAAGATATACAAGTTAAAAGTAGGAGGATATGGTAGAGGTACTCTAATGAGTGGCTTAATTGTGAGTGAGTGTTAGAGGGTAGGGGTGTGGCTAAAGTATGTGGGGTGGGGTGAAATATGGGAGTGATTGGAAGAGAGAGAGGGTGTGGTTAGGGAAGTAGTGTAGGACCCCTGGGGGTGGGTGGGAATTGGGGGTAGGGTAGGGGAGCGGAGCGAGTTTCTGCTGAGAGAGGCTGAGAGGCAATCAGTTATGGAGAGGGACTGTGTTCTACAGGCATAGGAAAGGTAAGAGACATAAGCTGTTACTAAGTAGCAGAGAAAAAAGGAGAACAAAGGTATAGCTGTGCTGGGGGGATAGTTATGTAAGATAGTTGTACAACAGAGAGAGAGATTTTTATAGAGTGTGCCAAAAGGCAGGAAAGGAAGTTTATACAGAGGGATAATAAGAGGGGCCAGTAGCAAAAAAAAAAGAGGTGATAGTCAAAGGTGTCTATTTAGTAAAAAAACTTCCAGACTTACCTGGGATAATTCCTATTGTGAAGGAAACATGGGGTGGAGGGTAAGTGCATAAATAGAGAGTACAAGCACTGATATCTGAGTCTAGCTGGTCTACAGAGCTCGTTGGTTTCTACAACCAGTGAGAGATGGTATTCCAAAGCCTAAGATATGCTGCCCCCTAGTGGATAACGTAGGGAAAACACAAATTCCACTAGGATAGTAGATGAAAGGGAGATGCGTTAAAAAAGAGATGGTAGGAGGGGTAGGTCCACGGGTGTGCAGGCCCTTACAAAATAGAATAAAATTGAATGCAGTCCCTAGTAATTCCAAGTTATCTCACTCACAAGGTTAAAGTTAAATCAATACATATACTGTAGGATAACACCTACACTGTGAGGCTGAATGTAGAGGGTCCAGGTAGATCCTGAGGGGCTTCTAGGATTGAGTTTCCCTACTATTCAGTAGGATATCTTTAGCCTTACAGGGTTTCAACTAGAGGGACCGGCTATGTCTCCACACAGGACTTAGAAGCTGAAAAAAGAGACAGAAAGAAATATTAAATAAGTGTTGGCTAACTAGGTTAAGTTCTATGCAGGAGTGGAATGAAAAAGTGTAGAGGAGGAGTGCTAGTTAGAAGTTGAGTGTAGTGTAAGGATGCAGTGAGGTATTAGCACAGAGTGTAGCATACAGTAAGGTAATTAGAACGAGTATTCAACTTATATAATCAAATACATTACTTTTGTATGGCTCAGAAAAACAGTGCATGTATATCTACTACAGAAGACAATGTGTAATTGCAAACTATAAAACAGCATTCACTAATGAGGCTAAAGACTAACTAATTAGTTTGACCAATTAAAGAAAGAGAAATAATCCAAGTCATAGCACAGTAATACAACCCATATAGTCATATCATGAAAGAATGTCCATTATAGTAATCCATATTACCAACAGCACAAATAGCCCAAATACAAAGACTGTGATAGTCAAAGTAGTTTAGCCAAAAGAGTGGGATAAGACTGGTTAACACCTCCACAGTAGTAAAAAAAAAAAAAGTTGAGAGTTGTCGAACCTTATCGTCTAGCAGAGGAAACACAGTAGGGGGGCTGAGGGCTAGGGTAAAAGTAACAAAAGTTACATTGAAACATACATTTCCTGATAAGAAAGTGTGACCCATTTACCTCCAAGAGATGTTTTAAATTCTTTTTCCTCCTCCAGGTAATTTTTGGGAACTCGGATAGTTTATTTCTGAGGTTGTTGTCATTCTGAATAAACACCCAGTTTTTCTGAAGTGGAGTGGTAGATCTTACTATCAATACTAAATGAAGTGAAAAGACTACAGGATGGTGGGAGTGGACTCACGGTAGGGTGGGTCATGACTTGGTTTGTTGAATACTCATTCCTATGGGGGCCTTTAACTTCCTGTTTTGCGGTGTGGTGACCTGTGTTCATTCAGCTCGCTTTCTTTGTTCCGGCATATGGATTTATGCCCAGTTTCGTGAATTTATTTATAATACCTGAGTGGGGAATTGTGTCAAGTGCCTTGGCCAGGTTGAGATAGGTGCTATGTACTGTTTTACCCTCATCTATGGACTTAGTGACTTTCTCAGTGAAATCCACCAGATTCAGTAGGTATGGTCTGCCCTTGATAAAGCCAAGTTGGGTCAAATTCAGTGTTTGGGGGCCTCGTTTGTCATTATTTATCTGGTCCATGATTATTCTTTCCATGGCCTTACATATAAGACTAGTCAAACGTATGGGTCTGTAATTTCCCAGGTCAGTAGATGGTATCCTTTATGCAGAGGGATGGCTGTTGCTGTCCTCCACTCTATTGGGAAAAAGCCATTCCAGAGGCTGGGGTTAAATAGAGATCCTAATGGGACTGATAAGTCCTGATTTAAGCTGTTTGAGGCAACCTGGTATATTGTCAGGCCCCATTGAAGCAGTGTGTTTTTAGCTTTAGAGAGAGCAGTGGCAACCTGTTCTTTGGTGGTGAAAACTGGCAGTGGAGTGGTAGAGGGTATTTCTTAGGGGAAAATGGGGGGGGGGTGATGGGGAGGAGAAATTTGAGCTGAATTTGTTGGCTAGCTAATTTGCTATGTCTTCTAGCTCAGTATAGGTGATAACATCAACAACTAATTCTGCACATTGTTGGGTGTTGCTGTTAAGATTGAGGGCATAACTGAAAAATGTCTTATGGTTATCCTTGGCTTTGGAGGCCATTTTTACCTCAAAGTCTGCTTTGAGAGACCCTGATTCTCTTGTTTAGACTAACGAGGGACTTATTGGTCTGTTAAGCACATTCCTTCTTACACCCTGACAGGATTTTCTTTCTTTTGTTGTACAGCCTATTAATGCTAGGGGTCCACCAGGGTGCCTTGTTTGTGTGGTTTGACCTGGATTTATTTCCGTCTGGTACTGCTGATTCTATGCAGTTGTTCATATGGTCATACAGAGCTTTTGTCTATGCCTCTACATAGCTTTCTGTGTTTTCTGGATTTGGGGGAGTTTGGAAACTGTCTATGCTGTCCGTTAATAGGGGAGATTTACCTTAGAGAAGTTCTTAAACTTTTTGGAGTTAGGTAGGAGGTCTAGTTTCACCTTTATTTTAAGGGAGACAGCTTTGTGATCTGATCTTACCAGTGAGGACTTAACACTGAGGGGTGCAGCACTCTCCCATATTGTGAGTACCAGATCTAAGATATTTGTTCTCCTAGTGGGAGTGCAGACAAGCTGCTGCAGAGCATTTGAATTTACAAAGTCTAAGAAATCTTTGAGCCTGCATGTTCATGGTCATGTATACTTCCCAGTTAATGAAGGGATAGAATCACCCATGAGTATGATATTGGGCTGGAAGGTGAAGGATTCTAGTACCTTCAGGTATGATGTATGGGTTTCCTGGTTCATAGTGAGGCACCTGTAGCTAGCGGGAATACAGTAATGTTTTATTTCATTGTTAGTTGAACATGGAGTAGCTCAAGCATGTCGTATTGTTTGAGAAGCCTTCAGGTGTGCTTATCCTTTATGTAAAAAAAAAAAGGTATTATAGAGGTGGATAATTTTTTGGCCAGTATCCGAAAGCCTAGAGATGATAGGGGAAGGCCATCCCTGACAAAGCAGCATGGCCTGTCAATCATGTCCTCCCAGGCTGTCAAGTATTGGACCCTTTTAGAATGACACCAGTAGCTAAGCAAATTGTTAAAGTCAATCACTTTCTGCTGGTATTGTAGCATCATTTTTGATGGTAGAATGCTGCTCAAAGTTGTGACACACATTCTGAGAGCTTTATCACATCTCTCTCTTTGTATAGTTCAAGGAGGTACGCCTTAGGTCATTTATGCCCACATAGACTATGACTGGGTTATACTCGTACTTAGGGTTAAGTGACCTGAGTGCTTGCATAATCTGATTAATCCTGGCCTCCTGACACACAGCTAACTGTAACCTTCCCCTCATCCAGCTTGGTAATGGGGACATCATTGTGTCTCACAGTGGAGTCTCCTATGACCAGAATATTGTGTTGTGGAGTGTTTTAGAATGGTAATTGACAGATCATCTGAAGCTGAGGAATGCAGTGTTTTAGATGCAGTCCTGAATTTTAGTTTACATGCTACTGAGTGACAGTGACTTAACTCTAATAATTTTCATTTTAAGGTACAGTGTAGGTATTTTACCTAATTTGTGTTGGTAGTCATCTCTTTTCTTTCAGAGTAATGAAGTATTTTGCCAGTTATGTTGGTGTAAAGAGAGATAAAGCCCAGACTATGGTCCAGTTGACCTAGATTCGATTAGTTGACCAGGAATCCATCAGAGATGGTGTGGAAATAATTTGAGAGTCTATCCTGTGGGAGGAGAGGTGACCCAGGTAATAATATACCACAATCGCTTAGAGGCATGCCTGTGAAGCACAGAGAATGCTGAGGCATGTATTTCACATTCTAAGCTGCATATACAATAATCCATCATAAGTGTATGGAGGTATGCACTCACTCAAGAGAAGGTATAGTGGCCCTTAATGTGTTGGAAGACCCTGCCTCCAGTAGGGGTTAGGCGATAACGGACATATCCTTTTTGGGAATGCTGGTGAAGGCACAGACCCCCTCCATACCTGTCTGTCTGTCTGTATTACTGCTCCTCTAGATGGCTTTTGCCTCTGTATTGGGACTACATAGTAAGGTAGAACAGAAGGATGAAAGTCTGATATGGAGAAGCTTGATGTTCAGCAGACATAGATGTAAAAAAAGCATATTCATTATTTCCTTGACTGTCTACTGCATACTTATGTAGTGATACAAAATAGGTAGAATAATAGCTAGAACAGTGACTACTTTATTAGTATTGACCTGATTGTATGCTGTGTACCCGTTAGCCTGTTTCGACACTGCTTTAATTAGATCATTTGTACTAGGACCCACCTCTCTTTTTTCCTCCTGTAAACCTTATCTTCCCCATTTTTTTCAGAATTTCTCGCCGGAAATTACTCCTCCTTGTGTCCCAAGCCTCACCAAACTTCTGCTGAAACCTGTACGGACAGCATAAAATATATTGCACCCTGATTCAGGGACACAAACCAAGCCAGTTGTAATATCAGTCTAAAGATTATATGTATGTTTATTTCTTACTCTGTATAACATAATGGTTAGCCAGCGTTATCAATAAATTCTGCTACTCCTTTGTCCTTATTTTTAAACGACAAACCTAAACGATAGAACACGGTGACCTTCCCTTTTACTGGAATCAGCTGCCTGCCCCCCACCCCTCTAATTTCTGTCTGCCCACTTCTCCTACAGCATCTGATACAATAAACTAAGTTTTTTTTCCTTTAAAACCATGCTCCACTCGTACCTAACATCTCACTGGGAATGCTACTGTACTCCTCCTCTTACATAAACCAAATCTAAAACCCAGCCTCTCTCTCAGTACCAGTTCACTTACTTCTAAAGTAACTAAAAACTTCTTTCTTTTCTCTTATCACTGTAAGAACCTACTTTCACAAATAATACTTGTTATGGTTATTCTTCCTTTAAATTGTATCTAAAATCATGCTTGTAGTTGTACTTGTAATACTGTACAACAGTGTTTATTATATCTTGTGTATTCTGCTGCATGTTTATTATCAAATAATTTTGTATATTTGTATGTTTTGGAGCTTTTCTCCCCAGGACTCCATTGAAAATTGGCTATCTTAGCCCAATGGACCATCCTGGTAAACCAACTGCAAATAAAATAATAATTTTTCCTCCTCCTCCTGGGTTAAAACATCTCCCCAGATGTTTCTTAACCCAACTTGAGTTCTTACTCCTCTCCTTCTTCCTTCTCTACAGCTGTTTTAATTCCCTCTGGTTTTTGTTATGCTGTATCTGTATCCTACCCTGCACTCTGTTCCAGCTCTACTCCTACTACCTGTTTCTCATCCTTCCTAACCACGCTCTTTAAACTAGGGCTCTTTCTGTGTCCTTTTCTCTTCCTTACCTCTCTTCTCCCTGAAAAACACGGTACGGGATAGTCTGCCTTACTGATTGTTTTTTCGTGCAATATTACCGCGACCAAGGGTGTAGACTCCATTTCATATCTCTATACTTATTAATAGATTAATTCAAGAAAACACAGTACCTGACATTTGGAAGTCCTTCTTTACCATACCACTGCACAAAGGAGGTAACTCCACAGACCCCTGTATCTTCCGCGCAATAGCCATTCTATCTCCTCTTCAGGAATTCTAGAAAAGTGTGCCCACACTCAACTCCTTAACTACCTTATACAGGAAAACCTCTTAACCCCCACACAACACGGTTTCCAGCTCAACTACAGTACTGCTACTGCTCTCCTTTCTTTCACGCAGACTGTTGCACAGGCCAGAGACAATAACCAACTTGTATCATGTCTCTTCCTCGAGCTATCCAAAGCTTTTGATACAGTGTCTCACACTAAACTTCTTTCAAAACTGACTGATCTTAACCCCTCTCCTGTCCCAGTACAGTGGTTCTCCAGCTACCTCTCTAATAGACTACATTCCGTCCGATGGCTTACTTCTTGCTCCCCCTTCCTACCTGTAAATACAGGGGTTTCACAGGGCTCCATCCTAAGCCCCCTTCTATTCAGTATCTTTACCAGCAACCTTTATTTCACCTGCAACCACTCTACTCTTATCCAGTATGCTGATGACTCAACACTTATCACATCCTCGAATAACTTATTTCAGCTCCTTTCCCTTACATAAGACACCTTTATTTTCATTGAAAATGTTCAGTGATAACCAGCTTATCCTAAACATAGCCGGCCTTAGGCATAGGCCAACTAGGCGGTCACCTAGGGTGCCGCTGTAGCAGGGGTGCTTTTCCAGTATATATTTGGTGTAAGTAGACCAGGATGGGGGCACCAGGTAGTGTGGTGGTGGGGCATCGTGGAGCCTTTTTGCCTAGAGCGCCAGTTGACCTAAGGCCGCTCCTGATCCTAAACCCTAAGAAAACAAAACTTTTACTCTTCCTTCCTAATGCACACTCAGTTCATAAACCTACCTTCTCCAGCTCCTCTCTTGATAATACTATTATCATAGCTGATCCTACTACAAAACTCCGTGGCACCATTATAGATGACCAGCTTAAATCTGGCCACCATGTCCACCAGACCATAAAGAAGACCCATCAAAAATTAGGACTACTATATCGCAACAAAAAAAATCCTTACTCCTGAAACTAAGCTATCCCTAGCAAAAGTTTTCCTTCTACCTGGCATTCTTTATGTGGCTCCCATTCTTACAAACCTTCAAACCACCTTAATCACCCAACTAGAGCAAACCTATAATAAAATCACCAAATTTGCCACTGGCCTACCCTACAGATCTCACCATTGCATATCATTAAAACAACTCCATTGGCCTGAATACCCCAAGCAACTACTTTTAGCACAACTCCAATTCACTCACTCTATCCTATACAAACCCACAGCCTGCCCCTCCCTCTGATCATTGGTCTCATTCTATACTCCCTCCAGACCTCTCAGAAGCTCCGACCAACACCTGCTAGCCATTCGTAAGCCTTACAAAAACGGGGAAATCTCTATATAACCATAATGTCTCCATAGCCTGAAATAGACTACCCACTGACATTAGAAGCATAACCAACAGTAGCCATTTCAAAAAGCAACTAAAACTACTATTTCTAGAGTCATGGATCTGTCTGTGTCAGGATTCTACCCAAAACCCCCATCCCTTCCCAACCTTATGTCACTCAACTGTCTACCCAGTCTCTCATCTGTCTACCCTCCTGCCTATACAATACTTCTATTTCTTCATTTTACCCTTTCTTCTCTGATATAGCGCCTCTACTCAATGATATATACATTCATCTTCCCTCTATATACAGTGTATTTACACACTATGTAAACTTGAGGTTCTTACTGCTGCATTAAACTAGTACTAAATCTCAAACTGCGCTTTTATTTGGCTATTCTCCTCCTACACTGTCCTTGGATTTCTAATGACTCAATCATAAGTTTTAGTCTGCTCACAGTCTAGAGATGTTTTTCCCTTAGGTAAATCAATGCTGTATTTTTCTCAGTTATACTTACTTCCTGTAAATTGCAAACTCAGAAGCTGTGTTATTTACACCAATCTTTGCTTGTCTTGTTCGTAACATCACTTTTTATGTATTTTATCAATACAACTGCTATGTATTATTATGTTAGGTAGCATGTTTTATTGTATTCATTATCAAGATATGTATTGGAGCTTTTCTCCTCGGGTTTCCACTGAAAATGGGCTTCTGGCTCAGCTGGACTAACCTGGTTAACAAATGTCAATAAATAAATATATCATTGAAATGGTGAAGCTTTTTGAACAAATCTGGCAGTTTAGTTCACTCCTACCAGGCCTTTATGAGTAATTTGGCAGTAACTAAGTTGGGACAGCGCAGTGGTGCAGCGGTTAGTGTTGTCGCCTCATAGCAAGAGGTTCTCCAGTTCGATTCTTGGCTGGGGTGCCTTCTGTGTGGAGTCTGCATGTCCTCCCTGTGTTCATGTGGGTTTCCTCCAGGTGCTCCGGTTTCCTTCCGTGTTACAAAAATATATGTCAAACGCTTTTCCATGGAAATAGTATTGTATTGCTTTGTTAAACTCAGTAGTCACATTCTGTATAATTAAGTTCTTTGAAGAAAATCTTCATGTGTAATGTATTTATATATTTTTGGACTTTTTCCTGTCCTGATTTATTTAGTTTAAGGTGGAGCTTATCTCCCCGGGCCTCTACTGAAAATGGACATGTATCCAGTTAGACTAGCCCGGTCAACAAATGTAAAATAAATAAATAAAAATATATGTCTGGAGTGTTTCTCCCTGGGCCTCCGCTGTAAATTGGCTTGTTCCAAGTTGGACTTTCCCGGTAAACAAATGTTAAGTAAATAAATAAATAATGATAGGCTAGCAATATTCCAAGGAAAGTAGTCACATACATTTGTCCTTGGCTTTCATTCTACAGTCAAAGTCTGATTTTCTGTAAGGGTTTTTAATCGTGGCTGACAATTTATTAATGGTTTTGTTAGTAGGAATGTACAATGTCAGTAAATAGTGCAGCTGCAGTCCAAGTTTTACAAACTGATCTGGAGTATAATTTATTCCACCTAGTGTTGAAAGGAAGTTTACGGGGTATTTTATTTTGTTTATTTAACTGTTTTACTTTCACTGTGCTTTATGGTTAGTCCTCTCTGCTTAAACAATTTGTGAACTGTGGATAAGTCCTGGCTCATACTGCTTTGTGTATTCTTCCTTACTCATGCTCTTAACACATAGATGAGACCCCTCTGAAAATTGTTTCTGTCATTATGGACTTGGGCACCTTTATTGATGATGATTTATCCTTTGACCACCATGTGGCTACTGTTGTTAGTAAATCCTTCTGTACAGCCAGATTAATCATCTGGGACATATCTTCTGGATCCAAGGAAGTCTTCTCCCCCTCTGCTTCTCCATTATCAGCCTAATAATAGAATATAATGCCCCCTTTGGTGTGTACTTGGCTAGGCATATGACCCAACTAGAGAGATCACAGTGTTTCCTTACAAAATTAAAGTAACAGCATGACCTCCTTGAATTACCCTGGGCATATTAAAGCCCTCTCACTCTTTTCCCTTTCTTAACAGTTATTCAGAGGAGGTCTCAGCAATGTTTATTTATTTATTTTATTTTACATTTGTTGACCGGGCTAGTCCAGCTGGATATATGTCCATTTTCAGTAGAGGCCCGGGGAGAAAAGCTACAATGGTTAGTACAAGTTTAAACAGAGATCAGCAATACAAGATTAAAATTTATAAACAGAGGTAGGTAATACACATATTACACAAATATGAAAGGAGCAAAAACAAAAAGTGGAGTAATAAAATGTCTTAAAAAATGTAATAAAAAGTTTTTTTTTTTTGGGGGGGGGGATTTCAATAGTTCATAGGTTCATACTAGGCTATCTGCCCTAGGGCATTTACAAGCCTAGCCATAGTGTGTTTGGCTTTCGCCACCCATTTTAAAATGAATTTTGCTATGCCCTTTTTCGAGGTTAGTATACTGTGCATCTGTCTAACAGTGACACAGAAGTGATACCCGGAGTAAATCTACGACCTCCCATCCACTCATTAATATTCCGCTTGAAAAGAGTCAATGAGGGACTCTGCCTAACCTGGACTGGGATTTTATTCCAGAGTGAAGGGAGCCTCTAGGTTATGAATCTGTCCCTCCAGCATGTCCTATTTATTTCAGTGCTGAGGTTCAAGTCTTTCGAGCGCGTAGCTCGATGGGATTTGGATTTTCTGAGGTGCAGCATGTCCATTAATTCCGGGTTGGACATGGCTTTATACGTCAGGCACAGATCGCCTCTGAGCAGGCGGTATGCCACTGAGTAGAGCTGGAGTTTCTTTAACCGAGCAGCATATGGCATCTGTATGAGCCCTTTGATCCTCTTGGTGAGGTACTTTTGGGGTCTTTCCAGTTGCTGCAGGTGTCTGCTAAGGTACATCCCAAAAGGGGCATTGTACTCAATTATGGGCCTGATGAGGGATGAGTAAAGAGGCACGATGACCTCCCCTGATCTAGATGTGAATCCCTTCATGATTAGGTGGGCTATATAAAATGATTTTCTAACCACTTTGGCCACGTGGTTGTCGAATGAGAGCTTGCTATCAACTTGGGTCCCCAGGTCCCTAATTACTTCTTCCGTACTTAATGGATTACCATCTATGTGGTAATTTGTGGGCACTTTGTTTTTGCCAAGGGGATGACTATACACTTTTTGGCGTTTAGCTTGAGGCCATGGCTCTGGCACCAGTTGTCTGTTTCTATGAGGCCCTTTTGTAGGATGCTTGTGTCGGCTGGAGAGTCGATTATGGCGCCCAGTTTGCAGTCATCTGCGAACTTGGTCAGCCACAGTCCTTCCGTGTTGGCCTGTACCTCCGAGAAATATATACCGAACAAGAGAGGTCCCAGGACTGAGCCTTGTGGGATGCCACGTGTAACTGGTTTGGAGTCTGACATGGCTCCAGCAGTTCTAATCATGTGGGTTCTGTCCTTGAGCCAGTTTGCAACCCAAGTAGTGAGTGACATAGGGGTTTATATTTAAGCTGGTGAGCTTATCTATAATGCCTGAGTGGGGTATTGTATCGAAGGCTTTTGCGAGGTCCAGGTAGGCTGTGTGGACCACCTTCCCCTCGTCAATGGCCTTGGTGACTGCTTCAAAGAAATCAACCAGGTTTAAGAGGCAGGATCTGCCCTTAACAAAGCTGAACTGGGTAGGATCCAGTGTCTGTAGGTCCCCAATATCTTTATTTATGAGGTCTATGATGATCCTTTCCATAGCTTTGCAGACCAAGCTAGTCAGGCTTATGGGGCAATAGTTTCCAGGATCCGTTGAGGCACCACCTTTGTGGAGAGGGACCACTGTTGCTGTACACCACTCTTTGGGCACATATCCTGTAGTAAGGCTGAGATTGAACAGTAGTTTTATGTTTGGGTTTAGTTCTTCTTGGAGTTCATGTAGGACGCAGCCCGGGACACCGTCTGGTCCCATTGATGCTGTGTTTTTTGCTTTGGAGAGGGCGGCTCTTACCTGAGCATCTGAGATGTCAGGGGGGCAGCACTCTGCTGGGATAGATATTTGCCCTTTTGGTGGGGAGAGGGGGGAGAAGTTTGCACTAAACCTGTCAGCTAGGATGTTGGCAATGTCTGTGGGTTCAGTGTATTTTTTGTCATTTTGGACTAATTCTGAGCATATCTGGGAATTCCCACCCAGGTTTCTAACATAACTAAAGAAAGCCTTGTGATTATCCTTAGTGTCTTGTGCAATTTTTCTCTCGAAGCTGGCCTTAGACGATTTTATGATGCCCGTAGTTTTTTGCTAATACTGATCAGAGATGCCTTCCCTTTTTGGGATTTTGCTCCATCATGTAGTATCTTCCTCCTTCTGTTGTATAGTTTGTTTATGGCTGGGGTCCACCAGACAGGACGCCTAACTTTGGAGGATTGGGTCTTGGTTTTGTTTGGGATTGCATGAGCCATGCATTCCTGAAGGTGTTCATAGAATGCATTTATAAAGGATTCTGCAGTCTGGGCTGTATTTTCCACAGGCCCGGGGGCTTTGAAGGATTCCACCTCGGTTTTGAGGAGTGTGAAATTTGCTTTAGAGAAGTTTTTCACTGTGGTTTTCTGGGCAGGGGCTGGGGTCGGGATGTGAATATCTAGTGAGATTAGTTTATGGTCTGATCTTACCAGTGAGGGATACACTTCTGGTCTGGAGCATAGAGTCCCCATGTTGGTGATGATCTGGTCCAGTATGTTTTCCCCTCTTGTGGGAGTGGTAACAAGCTGTTCCATAGCATTTGAGTTTATAAATTTTAGGAAACTTTGGGCTAGGGTGTTGGAGTTAGAGTAATGCTCCCAGTCTATGTTTGGGTAGTTGAAGTCGCCCAATATAATGGTGTTTGGAGAGACCTTCATATTTTCCAGTGTTCTCAGGAAGGCTGAGTGGGGTTCCTGGGTTTGGGAGGGTGGTCTGTAGCAGGCTATAAACTGGAAGGCAGTTTTACCCACTGTTAGTTGCACATGGATAGTCTCTGATGCTTCGTGCTGTGCCACCAACCTGGAGGTGTGGGTATCTTTGACGAATATTGATACTCCCCCTTCTTTTGTGGTTCGGTCCAAGTTTTGGGGCCAAAAAACATGGTATGAGGTATAACCTGGTAGTGCTGGGGTGCTCTAGGGAGCCTTGAACCAGGTTTCTGTTACTGCACAGATATTGATGTTCTCCATGCTAAGGAGAGTTTCGGCAAGAAGAATCTTGAGGTTTAGACTTCTGGCATTGAGTAGCATTACTCTTAGTTTCTTATCCCTTGTGATACCTATGGAGGTGGGTTTGTCTTTTGAGCCTTGCCTAAAAAAGGCACTATGGGGGTGGCAAGAGCCTTTGCCAATATCCGAAAGCCCAGGGGTGACAGGTGCAAGCCGCCCTAGCGAAGCATCGTGGCTTGTCGAGCATGTCATCCCAGGCTGACCGGCATTGGATCCCCTTTGAATGACACCAATACTTAAGCCAATTGTTGAAATTGATCATTTTGTCTTCATATTGTGGCATCATTCTTGATGAGGGTAAGATGCTACTCAAGGTCAGGGTCATACCGGCCTGGGCTACATGCTCAGAGAGCTCCTCTATGTCTCTTTTCATGTAGTCCAGGGAGGTACGTCTCAGGTCATTCACACCAGCATGGACAATGACGGAGTCATATTTGTACTTGCCTTGGAGTGACCTGAGTGCTTGTGTTATGTAGCGGATCCTAGCACCCGACAGGCACAGTATATATGTGTAAGCATATATCTACATAGATGTTATATAAAGAGTGAGCTGTTAAGGGTGCAGGGAGAAGAGAACGATAGAATTATAGAAGAAGAAAAGAGAGAGGGAGGAAGAAGGAAAGTTAAACTGGGTTGGTGCATGAGCAAAGCCAGTGTTTATTGAGATGCATTTTTAGTTGTCTTTTAAAAAGTGGGAGAAATGTGTACAGAACCTCAAAAGTTCCAGTCCTGTCTAACCTCCTACACTTTCACATAACTAATACCACCCTAAACACCCACTCACAAGACCTAAAATTCCACTCCAATAGAAATAAGACCTGTTGGGAAGATAGATATCTTTTGCAAAGAATACATCTTTTTGGAAAATAATCCCCTTGGAGGTTATTAAGAGTAGTTCAATGACTCTTTTTAAGCATAATGTGGACAACTGGATGAGCATTTGTAAGTACGTCCCCATGCTGGGACCACTAGCTGGTATGGAAGGGGTTTGAAACTAGATTGGGATCTGGTATTAATTCATGTCTTGTTAAATGGGTAGGATTGTTAGTTTGCCTACGAAAGGTAGAGTGGATTAACAGCCTAGTATGAACTTATGGATCAAGGAATAAGGTCTATTGTGTACAGAAATATGATTTTCTAAAGCAAAGTAACTCTAATTGTAATGACTGTCATTTTTTTGTTGTGATCCACCATTTTGTCTCAAAAAAACTGTAACTGTAAAGTCTAATAATGTCTGTAGTTGTGTATAACTTTTGCCCCGGGGCTCTGCTGAAAAGGGGTTCCTGACCCAGTCAGATTTTCCCAGTCACAAAATGTCAATAAATAAAATATATGATGCAGAAAGCAAAATATTGGGGGCCAAAATCATGGATGTTCCTGGCAGAAGAGGCAAATAAAGTAAATAGCTACACGGAACAAAATTTTAAACAGCGACATTTTCCACAAGCTGGTGAAAAAAATGTGTGTAATAGTACTGTATTACATTTCTTAGAAAGCAGACAGCATTGCCTGAGCAGATGTTAGGTAGAGAAGGGATGATACTGGATACCTGTGGCTATAAAATGTGTGTATATGTGGTCTAATGTGGTAATGAGTAAAAAACTAGGCACATAAGTGAAAAGTTGACTGCTTTTAGGCTGTTGTTTTCCTATTTGTATGTAATTAGTGAGGATAGCTGACTAAGAATTGAAAAGAGGATAATTCCTTTAAATGTACATTTGTAATTGTTGATACTTTGTAACCAGTGTCTTAAGATTGTGTTATCATCTACACTGTGTGACAAATGACAGCTGTATGGTTTTCAGTGTACTTGCAAATATTTTGTGTTGTTCTGTAATACTTAATGTTTGTGTTAGACATCTTTGTTATGTTGTGTTAGACCCCCACTTGAACTAGTCTCCTCTCTCCTCATCCTCATCTTGACTGCTTTTCCCTATCAAATCTTTTTTCTCCTTGTAATTGCTCTAGCAAACTGTATTCATATTGTACTCCTTTGTGTAATATTCTCTAAACCTTTTAATTGTTATTCAGCCTTTGCTATATGTAATTGTCTTTCGGCTTTTCCCGGCTAGAGGTCGCCACAGCGGAACTCCAGTCTGCCAATGATTGGCAGTGGATTTTTACAGTGCCAAGTTGCCAGCCCGACGGGCAACCTTCAGAGAAGGCACACCCATTCATGTACACACCTACCTGCATATCTTTAACTTCTCTTGACCGCAGGGAGGACATGCAGACTCCACACAGAAGGTGCTCCAGCTGAGAATCGAATGGGAGAACCTCTTGCTGTGAGGTGAAAACGCTAACCGCTGCACCACCGCGGCTCTCGGCCTTTGCTATATATTGTTCTCAAATTTTGGAAATTGTACTTGTTAACTGTTATTTTACTTATGCATTGTAGTGCTGTGCACAAATTTTTGACTTGTATTACATTTCTGTGACCTTACTTTAATATTTTGTAAATATCATAATTATTTGTATTATTTCACAAGCTTTTCTCCTGGGGTCTCCACTGAAAATGAACCCCTGGCTCAGCTGGACTAACCCGGTTAACAAATGTCGATAAATAAAAATAAAATAAATAAATATCTGCTGCCATGGTTATAAAGCAACTAATTTAACTCCTGCTGAATCTACCTCCTTAGCTGTCCTTTTCATGGACCCATAGTTAGATTTGTCTGTGCTGTACCTGTTTATTTATTTTATTTATTTATTTGCACTTGGTTTACCAGGATAGTCCATTGGGCCAAGATGAACCCGTTTTCAATGGAGTCCCGGGGAGAAAAGCTCTTGTGTATTTGTTTAGCGTATTGTCCAGGTCATGGCTAAAATTAGTCTTCAATGAACGATTCTTGCCTGCTCTTCAAACTTTAATAACATTGGATACATTGAGACCATGGCAGAAGTGGATCTTCAATGGATCTGTCTTGTATACTTGTTTAACAAAACTTTAGTATTTCAGGTGCATGATCCAGTTGACCTGTATCATTAGAGGGATATGTACAGTAACTGGGAGAGGCCTGTAGGTGTTCTTTGTCCAATCATCTGGGGGAATATGTTCCAAAATATAAGTGACTGTTGGACAGCATTCACCTGTGTGATTGCACACCTGGGATGCTGTACCTAAGCAAAAAGTTATTGTGTAGGCATCAGAGCTTCCATCATGCTGAATAAATGGTTGCAACAAGGGCCGCTGTGTTGCCCATAGCTGAAAACAGAATGGGCACTAGTAAGATTACTAAGTGCATTGCATGTCAGGTGTGCTGACTAACATGTTCATCCTGTTTGCCCGTTGACTGGCTAGCGATATCCTAATGACTGTTATTGTTTTCTGTGGTCACTATGTAATTCCAGGTTATATTTTTAACTGTTCAAAGAAACAGCCAAAAACTTTGCTAGGTAGCAGTACTGCTTTGTGAGTTGTCCATTTCTGCTTTAGTTTATAGTGCAAAAAGGGGTGTACTTTGAGTTGGCCTTCAACATTAGGCACAGGGACCTTTTTGGTAGTTCTTTGCATGGGCTGCTTTGCTGATCAATAAGATCAAACTCCTGGAAGCTTTGAATCATATGGTTAAATAGTGCATTTCAAAGTAATGGTTTTGTAAAGGGCAGTAACATAACAACATAATCTTCTTCAGTTTTCTAAAAGGAAGGTGGATTTTAAAGGTAGACTAAAACAATTACTGAAGAAAAGAAGGAATTCCACAAGATGCCTTTTATACCCAGTGTAAAGAGATTTGATCTTTTTTTTTATAATGTAACAAAGAACATATATATGTTGAATGTTTTGGCTTAATGATAAATTAAGTTACTTCAGATTGGTCTCATTAGGATATTGCAAAAGGACAAGTAAACCATAAATTGGTTCTTTGTAAGACTTGTTAATAACTGAAGCTGTCTTCCAATTTCAAACAAAGAAATTCAGAACAGACGTGCCTGTAAGGAATCAACAGTGTTGGAAGAAAGCCTTCTAGCTTATCAGTGGGAGTGGTAAGCACTAGGTAGCCTGTCTATCACGAGAGGAGAGCTTCTTGGCCCAGAAATTGTAGTTTATTGACCATTTGGACAGTTTGTCCGTCTCTTTCAACTTTCTGGTTTAAAAGACCACATATGTGCTTGTTTCCCATCTTTCCTGTAACTAACCTACTGGGTAGCACTAGAAAGCCTTAAACTGATACAGGCCTTCTAGCTTAGAAGAGAGACTTTGGAGTGATTAAGTATCAGTTTTCTGTACTTTCTTGCTGTACTTAACTGTTTTCCGCCTAAACGCAGATTTTCCAGCGTTTATTGTGATTTAAAAGCTTGTTTTTTTTCACATATTGTACTTATTTGACTGCCTGCACTTTTAAAAAAATGTTTTTTGTTTAAATAATTTGTTTAACTGTTGTAGGCTACACACTAAAGTGTGATAGCCTTTTCTGATCATTTGTATTCGTTTAAAGCTGTTTTAAGTGTATTGTTTTTACTGTTTTTGCCTTATCTTTTCAAAAAAACAAACAAAAAAAAAATTCCTTGTTTTCCCACCTTTCTATGTTAGTATATTCCAGTTTTCAGGCTAGTGCTGAATTCAGGGCTGTGATACTAATTTCTGAGTTGCCCATACCTTACTTGGATAGAAGGAAGTTTCTCTGTTCACCTGTGAGAGAGGGGAGCTTTGAGCAACCTATCTGTCCCTGGAGGAGTGGTTCCAGCCCAGAAGTTAGTAGTTTATTGGCCATTTTGGGTTAATTTCTATCTCTTTCATTTCCCTACTATAAAAACCACGTTTGCACGGTTTTGCGCACTGGGCAGTGCCAGTTAGCTACAGTTAAATTATTCCCGGCTCCACTAAGTCTCCTCTTCAGTTTTTCCCTTGAAACCAGTCTAACTCTCAATCTAAGCACTCAAAAAGCATCTTACAGCCCAGCACTTGCTCAGACCTAATAGCAAGCACTAATATACCCTGACACTGATTGCCCAGCAGGGCAAGGCTCTTTATTCACCCCTCACCAGCCAAGCGACTAAGCAGCTCACCCTACTATTCAGGCATGACCAAAGGGCAACTTCAGGTGCACTCTCCAGTCCAGCTGGTGAATCCGGGTATCCTGAGGCAATGTTACAACTGCCTCATGTACACAGACAACTCTCTCCTCCTACCACAAAACACTAACATATGCGAGAGATGCAATTATACAGCCAAACTGGAAGCTAAGCTGTCTCCACCCAAGACTGTAACAGACAGTCAAGAGGAGAAGGTTAACACTTGCACCACACGTCCAGCCGCACACAGACCTACTAAAACAGCATGGCAAAAAATACACAAAATCATACTCGGAGGCTCTAAATAAAAACCTGCAAAAGCATCAGAGACCTCCAAAGCAGACACCCAAACAACCCGCACGTCCCGTCACAAACCAGACAACACATAAAACACAAAATCAGTGTGTCGCACAATCACAGCCCTTAAGGCGAAATAACATACCTAACACACTAGTAATAGGTGACTCTATAGTCAGGCACACTGACGTCCCACTCACTAGGCTGAACAAGCAGAAGGTTACTGTTAGCTGCCTGTCGGGAGCCAGAATCCGCCACATAACACAAGCACTCAGGTCACTCCAGAACAAGTACAAATATGACTCTGTCATTGTTCATGTTGGTGTGAATGACCTGAGACGTACCTCCCTGGACTACATGAAAAGAGACATGGAAGAGCTCTCTGATCATGCAGCCCAGGATGGTATGACCCTGACACTGTATCAGCATCCTGCCCTCACCAAGAATAATACCTCAGTATAAAGAAAAAATGATCAATTTCAACAATTGGCTAAGCTTCTGGTGTCATTCAAAAGGGATCCAGTGTCTGTCAGCCTGGGACGACATGCTCGACAAGCCACGTTGCTTTGCATGAGATGGCTTGCACCTGTCACCCCTAGGCTTTCGAATACTGGCCAAGGCTCTTGCTGCCCCCATAGTGCCTTTTTTAGGTAAAGCTCAAAAGTCAAACCCACCTCTGTAAACAGCACAATTAACAAAAAACTGAGGGTTATGCTACTCAACGCCAGGAGTTTAAATCTCAAAATGCACACGCTCGAAGCACTCCTCAGAGCACCCCAGCCCCAGCACTACTGGGCTACAACTCATACAACATGTTCCAGCCACAGAACACAGACCAAAACACAAAAGGAGGGGATGTATCCATATTCATCAAGGATACCTACACCTCCAGGTTAGTGGCCCAGCATGATACCCCTAAGATCATCCATGTGCAACTAACATCGGGCAAATCTGCAATGCAAATTGTGGTCTGCTACAGATCACCCTCCATGACCCAGGACCACCACTCCACCTTTCTGGAGACACTGGAAAACATGAAGGTTCTACTGAACACCCTGATATTGGGCGATTTCAATTACCCTACCATTCACTGGGAAACTACTCGAGTAGAAATTCCCAGTCCCAGCGCTTGCTGGAATTCATCAACTCAAACACCCTGGGTCAGCTGGTAAATTCCCCTACCAGAGGTGAAAACATATTGGACCTGGTCATCACCAACATGGGCGACAGCTGTTCCACACCGGAGGTCAACCCATCACTGGTTAGATCAGGCCATAAACTAATCACTCTGGATATCCACACCCCACCACCACCTCCAACTAAGGAAACCACAGTAAAAAACTTTTCTAAAGCAAACTTCACTTTACTTAAGACAGAGGTGGTAAGTTTCACAACCCTCACACTAAAGGATAATGCTGCCCAAGATGCAGAAACTTTTACAAATGCACTGTATGAGCACCTTCAAGGATGCATGGATCGTGCCATTCCTAGCAAAACCAAGACTTACTCCTCTAAGAGAAGGAAACCAGTTTGGTGGACCCCTGCAATAAACAGGCTATACAATAGAAGGAGGAAACTAGTTCAGAAAAAAAGCAAATCCCAAGAAGGAAAGAAATCCCTGATCAGTATCAGTAAGAAACTAAGGTCTCTCATGAAATCATCCAAGGCTAACTTCGAAAGAAAAATAGCCAAAGATTCAAAAGATAACCACAAAGCCTTCTTTAGCTATGTTAAGAATCTAAGTGGCAACTCACAGATATGCACTGAACTAGTGCAAAATAGCACAAAATATACTGAACCTACTGGTATTGCCAACATCCTGGCAGATAGATTCAGTGCAAACTTCACCCCCCCGTCACCTCCAAAAGGGCCCACAACAATACCGGAAAAGTGTAGTGTCCCAAAAATCACAGACGCACAGGTGAAAACAGCCCTTTCAAAAGCCAAAAATACAGTGTCGTTGGGACCAGATGGTGTCCCAGGCTGCGTCTTGCACGAACTACAGAACGAACTAACCCCCCACCTAAACACGCTGTTCAGCCTCAGCCTCTCCACAGGCTATGTGCCCATAGAATGGCACCCAGCAACAGTTATTCCTCTCCACAAAGGAGGAGCCACAACTGACCCTGGTAACTATCGCCCCATAAGCCTGACTAGCCTGGTCTGCAAGGCTATGGAGCGCATCATCATGGAACTCATTAACAAAGACATTGGGAACCTCCAAACACTTGACCCGACCCAGTTCGGCTTTGTTAAGGGCAGATCATGCCTACTATACCTGGTTGACTTTTTCGAGACAGTCACCAAGGCCATAAACGAGGGAAAGGTGGTTCACACAGCCTACGTTGACCTTGCCAAGGCCTTTAACACCATTCCCCACTCGGGTATTACAGAAAAACTCACCAGCCTGAGCATAAACCCCTACGTCACGAGATGGGTTGCCAACTGGCTTACAGACAGAACTCACATGGTAAGAATAGTGGGCTCCAGGTCTGACTCTAAACCAGTCACAAGTGGTGTCTCACAAGGCTCGGTCCTGGGACCCCTACTGATCAGCATATACTTCTCAGAAGTACAGGCAAACACAGGAGGACTATGGCTAACCAAGTCCGCCAATGACTGCAAACTGGGAGCCATAATTGACTCTCCGGCTGACACGGAATCCTCCAAAAGGGCCTTACTGAGACGGACACCTGGTGTCAAAGTCATGGCCTCAAGCTAAATGCCCAAAAATGCATAGTCATCCCATTTGGGGAAAAAAAATACCCACGAATTACCACATAGGTGGCAGCCCCCTTAATACAGAAGAGGTAATAAGAGATCTGGGGACCCAGGTTGATAGTAATCTCTCCTTTGACAGTCATATTGCCAAAGTAGTTATGAAATTCTTCTATGTGGCCCATCTAATTACTAAAGGGTTCACATCTAGAAATAAAGAGGTTATAGTGCCCCTGTACTCGTCACTCATTAGACCCATCATATAGTGCAATGCCCCATTTGGGATGTACCTCACAAGACACTTCCAACAGCTGGAAAGACCACAAAAATACCTTACCAAGAGGATTACTGGCCTCAAACATATGTCCTATGCAGCCCGACTGAAAAAGCTCTGGCTGTACTCAGTGGCATATCGCTTACTCAGAGGTGATCTCTGCCTGACTTACAAAGCCATGTCCAACTCAGAATTGATGGACATGCTCCACCTAAAGAAATCCAAGTCACTGCAAGCCACGTGCTCTAGTGAGCTAAACCTCACCACAACAATAAATAGAACATGCTGGAGGGATAGATTCCTGTCACAGAGACTCCCCATGCTTTGGAACAAAATTCCAAATTACATCAGGCAGAGCCCCTCACTAACAGTCTTCAAGAGAAACCTTGACATGTGGATGGGTAACAGAAAATACACCCCTGGGATCACTTCATTGGCTCTGCTTGACAGAGGATCGGTTAATTAATCAATGGGGCAACGAAAGCTGACACACTGTGGCTAGGCTTATAAATGCCCTTGGGCAGATAGCCTAGTACCCACCTATGAGCCATACAACTATTTAATCTCAGCATGCTACTAGGCCTGGCCATGCTTAAGGGTGTATTGCCCATACTTGGACAAGCAGTTTGCATCTTGACTGTACACATAGTGTAAGGGTCTGTTCCAGGTATATATGCCCATTCAGTAGTGAAATTATGGCCTACAGTATATGCTCATCCTTCACATGCTGGTGCAGTAAAATATGCAATGTTGCTATGGGTTTGCTACTTCATCTCTGTTTCATCTAGAGTTACTCTTCAAATGGTGCTTTCATGCTATGCTTTCTTTTAGTGTTTGACAATATGCACAGACATCATTCCTGGCATGAAGGATTTATTTTATCAGTTATTTGCTTTAAATATTGTTCATCTGAGCATATGTTTCAAGTAAACGGCATGCAGCTTTTGATTAAAGCCCTACTTTGTTTTTTGTTTTTCTCTCTCTCTTTACCCCTGTGGGCATGTTTGTGTCATTGCAGTTGCAGTATAAGAAAATAAAACCAGCAAATGTATGGCAGTGCTTACTGACCACAGAACAGTATATATTTTATTTGGTATACTTCCTGTGGCTTCCTCAGTCTCCCTCCTACCCTTAGCTCCTCCACTTTTTTATATAAGCTGTATAGCTATGTCTGAATGACACCTTGATGAATCCCATATATACCATATTCATTTTGTTTTTGGTTATATGTTATGTTATTCTTCAGTTAGCAGAGCAAACCCACTATCCAAAGCTTGTGCTTACTGTTGATTATATTTTGATCATGTCATATGTTTTAAACCATCTAAGTGGAACTCAGAGAAGCATGTAAACTGTATTTGACACACACACACAAACACACACACACACACACACACATATATATATATATATATATATATATATATATATATATATATATATATTTTATTTATTTATTTTAGTATTTTAGTTTACATTTGTTTTACATTTGTTGACTGGGCTAATCCATCTGGATATATATCCATTTTCAGTGGAGGCCCGGGGAGAAAAGCTCCACATACATCAAAATGTTTACAAAGACAATAGTATTTACAAAGACAATGGTACATTACAAAGCGTAGGCATACATTACATTTCATAGGATTTAGCATTTGAATATGTAAAATCCTAGTGCAAACAGTTTTGGGTATTCCTAATAATATATGTCTAAAGACACTATTAATTATAAAGCCACACACACAAATGTCACACAAAAATGCTAGTGTCTAACAGCAATGGATATTCATACAAAATATATACAAGGACACTCTTATTATGTAAAGTCTCACCAGAAGTTTTAGTGTAAGATGGCTATGGATAATCATTCAAAATATGTACAGGACATTAGTCCGCTGTATAGTCACATTAACTTTAATATCAATAGAGATCATTCAAAATATGTGCAGGACATTAGTCCGCTGTATAGTCACATTAACTTTATTATCAATAGAGATCATTCAAAATATGTACAGGACATTAGTCCGCTGTATAGTCACATTAACTTTAATATCAATAGAGATCATTCAAAATATGTGCAGGACATTAGTCCGCTGTATAGTCACATTAACTTTAATATCAATAGAGATCATTCAAAATATGTGCAGGACATTAGTCCGCTGTATAGTCACATTAACTTTAATATCAATAGAGATCATTCAAAATATGTGCAGGACATTAGTTCGCTGTATAGTCACATTAACTTTATTATCAATAGAGATCATTCAAAATATGTGCAGGACATTAGTCCGCTGTATAGTCACATTAACTTTATTATCAATAGAGAAAACACAAGATTATACTCATGAGAAGATAGGTGTTGAGGGAAGGGTTTGGTAGTGAGTCTGGGTTGACACAGGGGCATAACCAGTGTGATTTAAGGTAGGGTTTTAGTTTGGTTTTAAATAGGTTAGCTGAGGCTAGGGAGGTTAGGTGATTAGGGAGGCTGCTCCAGGTTTTACCCACTGTATTAGGTAACAATGCGTCACCAGCTGAATTACTGGATTTAGCTATTTGTACTAGTAGTTTGTTAGATGAGCATAGGGTTTTGAGATTATTATAGGGGGTGACTACGGTATTGAGTATTGGTGTACTTGTAAGTTGATATAGGATCTTATGGACTATTGTTAGTTGGTTGAAAAGTATTAGATTTGGCAATTCTAACCAACCTAGTTGATTCAGATTGATACAGTGATGGGTCTTATAGGAGGACCCAGCTGCAAATCTGGCAATATTGTTGTAAGAGGGAGACAGTTTACTCAGGTTGCTTTTACATAATTTAGTATAGATAGGCGAGGCATATAGTAGGGTGGAGATAAGGTGGGTACGGGCTATAGTGGTCTTGGCTAGTGGAGTCAGAAAGGTCTTGATCCTGTAGAGGGAACCTAATTTTTTGTTCACTGTTTTTATAGTGTTATTAATATGAGGCTCAAAGGTGAGGTTACTATCAATTAGTACCCCAAGTAGTTTTGTAGTAGGATCAGGAGATGTTATAGTTCCATTGCTAGAAGTTACAGTAAAGTTAAGTGGGGAGGTTCTATGGGTGGGGGTGAATAGTAGCATTTTTTTGTTTTTTTAGGGTTCAAGATAAGACATTGGTGTAGAAGCCAATTTTCAACTATGCTAATGGTGTTTTGGGTTAGAGACTGAAGTTCTGATGCAGAAGTGGCTGAGCATATAAGTGTGAAGTCGTCTGCATATTGGATACAGGTAGCTTGAGGAATTACAGAATGGAGGTCATTTGTGAAGATGGAGAAGAGGAGAGGACCCAATATTGAGCCTTGAGAGACACCTATGGCAACTGGGAGGTGGGAAGATAGATTCATAGATAGATACTAGGCTATCTGCCCTAGGGCATTTATAAGCCTAGCCAGAGTGTATTTGGCTTCCGCCTCCCTATTAGATTAGCCTACTGTGCCTCTGAAAGTAGGTCACAGAAGGTACCCTTTTAAGATTAGTTTACTGTGCCTCTGTCTAGCAGGGACACAGGAGAGATCCCAGGGGTGAATTTGCGATTTCCCATCCACGCGTCCAAATTTCACTTGAAGAGGGTCAGCGAGGGGCTATGTCTAACATGAATTGGGATTCTATTCCGGAGTGAGGGGAGCCTCTGGGAAATGAATCTGTCCCTCCAGCATGTCCTATTTATTTTTGTGCTGAGGTTTAGGTCCCTGGAGCATGTAGCTCTAAGGGACTTGGATTTTTTGAGGTGGAGCAGTATTTGCCCATAGTACAGCCTGTTATTTAAGTAGGATTGGAACCACTGTATAGCAAGAGCATCCAATTACAGGTTTTTAAGTGTGTTTATGAGGAGGTGGTGGTTAACCATGTCAAAGGCTTTTGACAAATCAATAAAGAGGGCTGAGGATAGTGTGTCATTATTACGATTTCTATTAATGCAGTCAGTAAAGGAAAAGAGAGCAGAGGTGGTGCTATGAAATGGTCTGAAGCCATGTTGGCAGGTGGGTAATAAATTATTTTCAAGTAGGTGGCTTAAATGTTGCTTTTGAATCTAATACACCCTGGTAAAAAGTCTACCCCTGTACCTCAGGCCCTCACTGACAAACCATCAGAATCAGTTGCAGATAGCTTTAATCGCTTTTTCACTGAGACCATACAAACTCTAGCAAGTAACTTGCCACCTAGCACCTACAGCCCAAACTGCTCCACCTCTACTAATCTTCCACATTTTAGCTTCCAACCTATTGCTACCTCATTTATACACACCCTACTTAAAAAACTAAAGCCTACCACTCTTGCAGCTGACCAACTTCCAGCTGAATATCTACAAAAATCAGCTGACGACATTGCCTATCCTATCTCAGTACTTATAAATCGCACACTAACTGAAGCCACAATTCCCAATATCTGGACAATCTCTTATGTCATCCCTCTCCACAAAGGGGGAGGCTCTACCGAAATATCCAACTATAGGCCAATTGCCATACTCCCCTAGCCAAAATAATGGAAAAATGTATCCAAAAGCAGTTCATGAACCATTTAATTAACAACCATCTCCTGGCAGATACCCAACATGGCTTTAGACCTCACCATAGCACAACTACAGCCCTATTAGCCTTCTCAGACACCATTAATTCCTATCGTAATAATAACCATATCTCCTCCGCTCTATTCCTGGATCTGTCCAAAGCTTTTGATATGGTGGATCACCAACTGTTAATCCACTCACTAAGACCACTCTGTCCAGAACCCAAATCTCTTCAATGGTTCGAGTCCTACCTAAGTGGTAGACAACAAGCTGTACTCTGGCACTCAAAACTGTCCACCTTATTACCAACTAACCTGGGTGTCCCACAAGGGTCTATTCTAGGCCCTCTGTTATTTTCCATCTTCATAAATGATCTGCATACTGCCATTCCTAATGTCAACTGCATTCAATATGCAGATGACTCAACTATGATATGTTCAGCCACGTCCCCTGCAGAGTTACAGCAAAGGACCCAAACTACCTTCAACACTGTAGAAAACTGGCTATCCAACCACCGCCTACTACTAAACCCCAAAAAGACCAAAATGCTTATATTCTTACCTACACTAAAGTCCACCCCCATTAACCTCATAATTAAATCCAAAAATGGCACTATTATCTCTCCTGACCCTTCAACTAAACTACTAGGTGTCACCATTGACACCCACTTAAAATATGACCTACACGTCAACCACCTAATCAAAACCATTAACAAAAAACTAGGCCCACTGTATAGATTAAAGAACTTCTTAACTCCCCTACCAAGGTAGCCATTGCCCGTTCCCACCTTCTCTCATCTCTTCTGTATGCGTCACCTCTCCTTCTAAATAACAACAAGTCCAATCTAAATAAACTTACCACCTGTTATAATCATATTGCCAGATTTGCCACCGGCCTTCCTTTTAGGACACATCACTGCATTAACCTAACTCAGCTTGGATGGCTTGAACTTCCTAGTCTCGTGTTATATAACCAACTGATCATAGCCCACAAAATCATTTACACCCTGATAACACTCCCTCACTCAAACCCCTAATTTCCTGTATAACAATCCAAGACCACTTCGTTCCTCCAACAAGGTGCTCATCCAGACTTATAAAACCAACAACCAAGCCGGAGACTCTCTCATGTCAAATTCCCTAGGTAAGGCCTGGAACTTATTACCCCCTGAGATAACCTCAATTTCTTCCCGGTATCACTTCAAAACCAAGCTCAAACTATACCTGGGCTCCAAATGGTCTTGCTACTGTACTAAGCCTGGCTAATTCTTACACTAATATATTAACTGTTACTCACGTCCTTTCATCTAACTAATAATCTCCTAGGATAGTATCATATAGTTCCTATAACTATATAATTAATGTCTTCTGCTGACTTCTTGTTGTAAAAGATATCCTGTTGCAAATTGTATTTCTTACATTTTCAGCCAACCTAAACTTTTGTACTTTTTTGCCTTCTTTATGTTTTATATGTACTACTCTTGGAGCTTTTCTCCCCGGGCCTCCGCTGAAAATGGACATATATCCAGTCGGATTATCCCGGTTAACAAATGTAAAATAAATAAAAATAAATAAATGTATCCATTACTTTTGCCAAAGGGGATAGTATGGCTATGGGCCTGTAGTTGGAAAACTCTTTGGAATTACCACCTTTATGCAGGGGGATAATGTGAGAAACTTTCCAGATTGATGTGATGGTTCCTTCAGAAATAGTTCTATTAATGAGGATGGATATGGGGTAGGCTATGGCTTTTGCTGCTTTTTGCAGGTATTCTGCAGGTAGTAGGTCTGCAGAAAAAGTGGTGGGTTTAAGTTTCTGAATAATGTTACAGACAAGGGATGTGGGAACTGGTTGAAAATGAAATAGAGGGGGGCTATTGGAGATGGCAGGCGTAGAGGATGTGGAGTTAGGAGATAGTTGGTTGGCCAGGGATTGAATGGTTTCTGTGAAAAAAGTGTTAAAAGAGTTGGCTATTTGAATGGGATTGTTGTGATCAGAGCTTAAGGGAGTAGGAGTGCCTGAATGGCTTGGGTGTAGGAGGGTATTAATACCTAAACAGAATTTTTGAGGATTATTTTGGTGGGTTTGTTGAAGCTGGCAGTAGTAGTTTCTTTTGTCAGATAATATGGCTTTTTTTGCTTCATTTCTTAGCTGTCTGAACAATAATTGTTCTGAAGGGCTTTTTGTTGACCCCAGCTGGCCCATAGTTTATTTCTTAGGAGGATTTTTTGTTTGGTAGTCTTGGTGAGCCATGGGGCTGGTTTAGTCCTGGTTCTAATTTTGCGTGTTGGGGCATGGCCATCAAGAATGGCTAAGAATTTTGAATTAAAGTATTTGACTGCATCATCTAATGGGAGGTGTTTGAGGGATGACCAGTCACAGGCACTATTTGGAAGCTATCAGGGTTAAAGTTTTTGTTAGCCCTTATTGTCCTATAAATGGTTGAGTTTGGAGTTTCAGTCTTATATCTGATTAACTAGGTGAGTGCGTGGTCACATATCTTCAGGGAGGGTACCTGTTTTATAAGTTTGTTGGTGACTGTTAGTGAGAATCCAGTCTAGGGTGCTTTCTTTGTTATTAAGTTTATTGGTTCTGGTAGGAGATGTGCTGGTTTGAGTAAAACCATAAAGGTTGATACGAGTAGAAGGCTGCTCAGTTGAACAGGAATTCCAGTTTATATTAAAGTCACCCAGTGTTATGGTTTCTTGTGGGTAGTTGGTTGAGAGCCAACTGAGGATAGCTTCTGATTTGTTAGTAGTATTGCCAGGGGGGAGGTAGATACAGATGATATATATGTATTTACATTTGTTGAGCTGAATCTTGGATATAAGAATTTCTGCATTGCTAGATAGTGGAGGTTTGGGGTCTAGTAAGGTAACTTGTAGTCCATTTTTATATAGTATAGCTACTCCTTCACCCCTCTTAGCATTACGGTCAAGTCTCAGGATATCATAGCCGGGGGAGTAACTACACTGTCTTGTATCGATGGCTTGAGCCATGTTTCAGTGAGACAGAGGAAGTCAAAAGAATGTACATCTATAAGGGCATGCAGGTGAACAACTTTATTATTTATGCTACAAATATTAATATGAGCTGTCAGAAGAGAGTTGGGGGGGCAGGGGGGGCCGAGTGTGTGTGTGTGTGTGTGTGTATATATATATATATATATATATATATATATATATATATATATATATATATATATCATGTGTGTGTGTCTTTTATTGCGATGATGCCTTTGTGTAGAACGCTTGCTTAGTGAACACTGTGTATGTTATGTTCACTTCCACCTTATTTCGTTCTCTTTGTTATTTAACTTGGTTTGAGTTATTCTTGAATGAATATGTGGTCTAATAGATCTTAGGTTTACATTAGGCGCATGGACAAGGTCATTGTTAAGTTTGGACTGTGTAGAGTAAATGAGCAATTATTAAGTGGTACAATTAAGAAGACCCATATAACAGTTCTCAACAGTGAATTTATGGCTGCCTAGTTTTTAATCATGTTCTTAATGTCTGGTACTGTTGCTTTTCATAACACATAGAGGGGTTAAGAGGATGTGCATTCTGTTACTGGGGAATGCATTCTGTTTGAAACGCATCGCAGCATTAGGTTCTGTTTATGTACTAGTGAAGATTAGGGTAATATGTGCCGCTGTCCATGATTCTACAACTCTTATTTAGGAGGAATACATATAGCAGGGCATTGACTTTCAGTTGGGCATTATGTTTAGTTCCATCCTGGTGGTAGTAACTTTACTAAGAGACTATTATATTGTATTCTCAGCTCTTAACCAGCGATTAAACGCACACCTGATGAGCCTTATTTGAGAAGAATTTGAATTACAGACCCTTTTTTTGGTTTAGGTGTTAATTGCTGCAAAGTGGCTTTTGTCATCCATCCCAGCTGTTGCTTTGTCTGCAGAGTCAGACTGTCTGTGCATGGATGTGATCATCCCATCCCTGTTAAAATGATTAGCATAGTGATGCATAGTCTGCTTGTTATAGCTCATTCTCACCTCTGCTGTGAGGTAACAGCAGGACATCAGCACAGTGGGGGTTATGGAGGAACTACTGAAGTTGTCCTAATTTAGTATAATGGAAACCCATTGTTAACTATTCATCTATCCTGTTTCCTAACCTTGGTATTCTTTTGCAAACTTAACCTCATATTGCCCACTCCCCACTACCTCTGTGACTAAATTTCTCCTAACTCCACTCTAACTATAATTTAATGCTCTTTACTGCAAACTTTACAAGAATAGCAAACCCGCATACAGTTATGATCTACCTCACATGGATATCTTGTTCAATACGTTGTAAATACTCTTATGCAACCATTCTCAGGAATTGTAAACCTGAAAAAGTTCAATCTACCTCATGTGAATATCTTGTTCTATATTATTGTAAATATTGCTTTGCAATATACTGTAAAATGTTTTGTATCTCCTGCTATGTTAACTTGATTGTAACCTTACAAACACTGTTTTGAATTTGTAACCTTATACATATTGGTATAATGGATCTGTCTTGGAGCTTTTCTCCCCGGGCCTCTACTGAAAATGGACATATATCCAGTTGGACTAGCCCGGTTGACAAATGTAAAATAAATAAAATAAATATTGCCTTTTGCCATTTAGAAGCCCCTCTGTTCACCTCCAGTGGAGCATTTGTACAGCTACAACCCTTTTCTATCAAATCCATTTCCTTTCATTTGTGTTACATTTTTAGTTACATGTCCTGCATCCCATCAGTCCATCTTTTTCTAGTCCTTTTCATGTTGGTCAGTTTCCCATCCATGACATGTATCCAGTATGCTTTGCCATATGGCCTGCATCTGTCTCCCTTGGGCTTCAGGCTCCTGGCAAAGGCTGTTGCCTCCCCCATAGTGCCTTCTTTAGGCAATGCCATGAGATCAAAACTACCAACATGAAAATTTCATCAAAACGTAAATTAAAGATGCTGCTAAATGCTAGGAGTCTAAACATGAAACTGCACTCATTGCAAGCATTCTTAACCCTGGAAGATGCTGACATTTGTGCAGTCACAGAAACCTGGTTCAAAGCTGTGGAGAGCACCCCAGCCATACCAGGTTACTCATCCTATCATTCATTCAGACCCCAAACCGTGGGCAGCAAAACAAAAGGAGGTGGAGTTGCAATATATATATAAAAGACATACATACCTCTAGACTGGTCAGACAGTATGATGCACAGGAAATACTCCATGTGCAGTTAACAATTGACAAGACCCCCATTCAAATCATAGCTAGCTACAAGCTTCCAACTCTGACTCAAGATGCCCACTCCACCTATCTGGACCTCTTTGAATCTATCAAGATTCAACCCTTTACCCTGATCCTGGGCGACTTTAACTATCCAACCATAGATTGGAAGAAATACTCATGCCAAAACACAAATGTCCAGAGATTCCTTGATTTCGTCAATGCAAATGTCTTGGACCAGTTGGTTGACACCCCTACAAGAGGTGAAAATATCTTGGTCTTAGTATTAACCAACTTGAGTTACCACTGCAGTATCCCTACAGTGTCATCATCCTTGGTAAGACCTGACCGCAAAGCAGTCACTTTCGATGTCACCATATCCCCGACTCCCCCAGCTAGGGTCAAAGAAAAAAACTTCTCCAAAGCTGATTACAGCCTCCTGAGGGAAGGTATAAACAGCTTCACAGCCCCCTCCCCCTCCACAGGAACTGGCACATATGTCCAAACCTACACCAAAGTGAAGATTTATATAGCTGCATGGAATCTGGAATACCAGACTGGATGAAATCCTCCTCCTCAAGGAAGAGTAAATCTGTCTGGCGGACATCTACAATAAGTAAACTCTATAATAAAAGGGAAAAAATTGCTGTCCAGGACCAAGAAGGAACAGGTGTCTAATTGGAAGCAATCTCTCCTTAGCCTGAACAAGCAAATAAAAGCACTAGTGAAATCCTCCAAAGCAAACTTCAAGTCCAAACTGTACACTTTTACTAAAGACAATCATAAAGCTTTCTTCACATATCTGCAGTCTCAAGGGAAGCACCCATATCCACTCAGAATTGGTGGTCAAGGGCACCACATACACAAACCCTGTAGATATAGCCAACCTGCTTGCAGACAGGTTCAGTGAAAACTTCAGTCCTCTGCCCCCTATATCAGTAAAACTGGACATCTGAAGTACATGCCCCCTTCTCCTTATCTCTTGGGAGCAAGTAATCACTGCCCTCTCAAAGGCAAAAAATACAGCCTCCATGGGACCCATTAACATCCGATACATGAACTCAGGCAGGAACTTGCAGCACCATTAGGCACCCTATTCAACCAAAGCCTGAGTAGTGGCTTCATCCCAGCCGAGTGGAGGACAGCTACTGTCATCCCTTTGCACAAAGGTGGAGTGTCCACTGATCCAGGAAATTATGACCCATCAGCCTAACTAGCCTTATCTGCAAGGCCGTGGAGCGGATTATCATGGGCCTTATTAACAAGGACATTGGCAACCTTCATACACTTGATCCCACACAGTTTGGTTTTGTCAAGGGGAGGTCATGCCTGTTAAATTTGGTCGACGACTTTGAGACAGTCACCAAGGCCATAGACAAGGCACATCACCTACTTTATCTGGCCAAGGCCTTCGATACTGTTTACCGCTCAGGTATAACAGATAAACTCTCTCAACTAGGCATCAATCCATATGTTACCAGATGGGTAGCAAACTGGCTCACTGATAGAACCCACCTAGTCAAAATAGGGGTAGCCATCTCAAGTAGTAGACCTGTAACATAACAAGCGGAGTACCCCAGGGATCGGTCTTTGGGCCTCTGCTGTTCGGGATGTACTTCTCTAAGGTGCACGCCAAATCTAGTTGGCTATGGCTGACCAAGTTTGCAGATGACTGCAAGATGGGTGCTGTCATCAATTTCCTCTAGTGATGTGGACATCCTCCAAGACAAATGACTGGTGCCAGAAACATGGTCTCAAACTGAATGCCAAAAAATGCACCGTCATCCCTTTTGAGGAGAATGACATCCCCACAAATTATCACATTGATAATAAGGCACTAAGCACGCAATCAGTCGTGAGGGACTTGGGAACCCAGGCTGATGGCAAATTGACTGCGGTGGTGGTGCTGCGGTAGCGTTGTCGCCTCACAGTACGATGTTGTCCTGTTCGATTCTCAGCTAGAGTGTCTTCTGTGTGGAGACATGCATGAACGGGCGTACCTTCGTTGAAGGTTGTGCGTCAGGGCCGACATTTCGGCACGTAAAAATCTACTGCCAATCATTAGTGGACCGGAGTTCCACTGTGGCGACCCCTAACCGGGAAAAGCCGAAAGACACAACAACCACCATATTGCCTCCATTGTATGGAAAGCTTTCTACATGGCACAACTCGTTAGTAAGGGTATCTCATCCAGGGACAAGGTGGTCATAACATCTCTGTATTCTTCCCTTATAAGATCCATTATTTAGTATAATACCCCTTTTGACATGTACCTCACAAAGCACATGCAGCAGCTGGAGAGACCATAAAGCTTCATCACCCAGAGAATCCAGGGCCTCAAACATCTACCCTCTGTCTAGCATACAAAGCAATCTCAAACCCTGCCCTGATGGGACTGCTGCATATCCGCAAGTCAAGCTCCACTCGAGTAACCTGCACACGCGACCTCAACCTGGTCTGTGACATGAATAGAACTTGTTGACAGGACAGATTTGTGCTCCAGAGACTCCCTCTTTTGTGGAATAGACTCTCACTCCAAGTAAAGCAGAGTACCTCATTAAACCTTTTTATGTGCAACCTGGATAACTCTGGGAACAGAAAGTACACCCCTGGGATTCCACCTGTGTCCCTGCTTGACAGTGGCATAGGGTGCTGACTTGTTGGAACATGGGCTAAATTCTTGGCTAGGCTTGTAAGGGCCTCAGGGCCAATAACCTAGTAGCTTCCTATGATCCTGTGATCTGTTCTACTCCTCTTAGCTGTTACTATGTACTAGGATTTGTAGTGGCTCAGGTGCACAGCTTTGCAGTTATTTGCAGTAGACCCCAACTTCTTCCTTCCTGCCCATTTGAAAACCCTTCCTTTCTTATACTGTTTCACAGCCCTCCACTTCCATGAAGAAAAATGTGGTATCCTCCCATGTACAGTAAACTCTGTTAACTAGCACCCATGGGGATTGGTAGATGCCAGATAACTGTAGTTTCTGGTTGCTTGAGAGTTACTATTAAAAAATAGGCCTGACTAATACTGTTCCCTATGCTGTTTGTTTGGTTTGACTTGTTCTTAGGTTGGAGAGAGAGGGAATTTATTCCTATCTTCCTTTTTAAAACTCTAAAAACATAAGGTATGTTTTTGCGGGTGGGAAACAAAGTGCAACACACAAAAATTGTACTGTATTTCTTTGATTTTTTTTTCTGGTTGCTTGAGTTCCAGTTAACTGATAGTTTACTCTATATATTTAGCAAGCAGACTGAAAACTTGATGGACCCCTGATTTACCTCTGTGCTGCACTAATCGGTTCCATCATGTATGATATATCCACTGCCTGTACCCCACCATGCATCTTCTCATTCCTTGTTAAATGTGAGCACAAATCACTTGCTTTGTTTGTCAGGCTTAATGGCATCACCCCCACCATCAGATGAAACCTGATTTAGGGACTTTTCCAGGGCAAATGTACTTCAACTTGTAGAAGACCCACACAAAAATCCCCCACAAATGGACACACATCAAAGGGCTTCCGCATTCACATCTGCTTTTTACCAGCATCTGAACAGCTACATAGAAAAATCTGTACTTGTCCCCTCTAAATGTAGTGGTAAATTCAGGAATAAACTTCTGTGGTTGCACATCCATATTAATAATGAAAGAAGGAAAATAATGAAAGGTTTTAAGAAATCCCCCTACCTCAAGACCGCAATAAAACACGCCAGTAAGGAACCTAAAAGCACCATTTGAAAATGTAAAGCATAGTATGAGCTTAAGGACACTAAAAATACCATAGGAAACTACAAGTCTTTTTTTCAATTATGTCAGGAAATTAAGGAATAATGTTTGAGAATACACTAAGTTTATCCATAATACTATCACACATTCCAATCCCAAAGGCATAGCCAGTATGTTAACAAGTTTAGGGATAACGTGTATCCCACTTACTTACGTTATGTCAACTATCCCTAAAAATTTTGTTCCCCCAGTAATCGCCTTGGATCAAAATTTAGAATATCTGTTTAAGGCTAAAAATAGTGTTTCAGTGGGATGATATAACATACCGGTCTGTAGCAGCTGCTGTTTCTGAAAGGTAGACATTATTGATTAATAACCTGGCTGTTTTTTCTATTGGCTGTTTCAGGTTAACAATGCTGAGTTCCACTCCTTGCAGCACTGCCCAACTCTGTAGTCAACAGACTCTGCTACTTTCCATTTTAGCTTCTCTCCTACAAACATTACATATTGAACAACTGCAAATGTAGCGCCTTAAATTGTGCTTATAAGCAGATTTGGGTGAATTATTACAACATACTATTTCATTCAGGTTCTGCTATTAAAAGAATTTTAAGTGATTATAGCAATAAAGGCAGTTTTATTGCTAAATACTGTTTCATTCATTTATTTTATATTAAATACTGTAAACCAGGAGCTGTTTGTTCAGATATTACTCTACAATTATTTAAAAAAAAACTGTAACTATACAAATTGCTTTTTATATTAAATACTATAAACTAGGGAGTATTTCAGTGTCCCTTTTCTTTTGTACCTTGGACTAAAATGGAGGGTGAACAAGCTACTTTCCATCAGTTACCAGCATTATAGCACTTGGTGTACTGATGCAGTGTAGTAATTACCTGATGCTCACAGACAATGAATTATTGCTTAGCTCAACACTGGCTGTCTGTGAGAGATGCAAGTACCTATCTAAACTGGAGGCCACCCTCTCACAATATAACACATCATGTGAGCAGTACACATTAACACAGCATTCCACACAAATTCACTCTAAGATGCCAAAAAGTCCTTGCCCAAGCCTTCAGAGTTCGTTAAGAAAAAGACCCAGCATAATCTAAGCACTGCCATACATAATTGGTCCAATTACAGCAAAGAGTCATCTTGTGGTATATTATCTCAAATCCAGTGCATCAATACATGCAGCAGACAGAACTGAAAATGCACTAGGACAGGGGTCGCAACCTGTGACACTTCACCCCTCTGCAGTGGCTCCCTGTAGCTTTGAAAAATAATGGCTCCTCTACCACACACACACTCATGCACATACACACACACACACACTGAGAGTGATTGAGCGATGAACTTTAAATATTGCTCTTATAAACTTAGAAACTTCCTAGAATAACATGGTTTCTGTTAACATGCATTTGTCACACACACACACACACACACACACACACACACACACACACACACACACACACACACACACACACACTGAGAGCAATCAAGCAATTCCAACAAAAGAACAAAAATAGGGACAAATTTTAAATATTGCTCTTATAAACTTAGTTCTTTTACATTTAGTATAATAACTATATATAAAACATTATATGCTGTCTTATCTTCATTTTAGGGGTCAAATAAGTTTTGTGGCTCCCTATGAATTTTATTTTGTGGGAGAAGGGCCAAAATGGCTCTTTTGATAGTGAAGGTTGCAGACCCCTGCACTAGGAATAGTTGACGTCATACTCGGGCACACAGTTTCTGCTGTCACGAGGCTGGATAAAAGCAGGGTGACAGTGGGTTGTCTTTCAGGAACAAATATAGCCAGTGTTTTAAGGATCCTCAAGGACCTTAAATCAAACAGATATGATTGTGATACTGTGATGGTTCATTTGGGGTAAACAACCTGGCGAGTAAACCCTTGAGATATATGCAGAGAGACATGTCAGAACTTTGCATGCATGTCACAAATGCAATAAAGGCCCTGGTATATGAGAATTTTTTTAAATGCCTCATTATACTCTAGATCACCCGTATAAACAAATTTGCTAACAACTTACTCTCCTGCTGTGTGTTAGAAAATATCTTGTAAATAATCTTATCTAACTGCTTTTAATTTATGCTTTAAACACAGTTTGAACAAACTGTTTCATTTCTTTAGCCTCGTGTTTTAAAACTTTATTTATTGTAAATTGAGAACTATGGATTTGTTATACTGGTTACTGTATTACTCTTCTGTGTATTATTGTGGAGCTTTTCTCCCTGGGCCACTGCTGAAAAAGGGCACCAGTTCAGTCGGACTATCCCAGTCAGTAAATATATGACAAATAAATATCGACTGGAATCCTTTCTTCACAAAAAAGCCCGCCATTCACCTGGTATGTAACCTGTTTTGAGGCTGTAGTTGAAGAGTGTCTCAAGTGGTCCTGCCAGCTCATGTTTAGGCTATTTAGGAGGCAACTGGAGATGTTGTCGGGGCCCATAGAAGCAAGCAGTGTTTTTGGCCTTAGCAAGCACATCCAGGACCTGTTCCCTATTGATAGTTGGGGGGGTATGCTGGAAGGAGTTTCACAGGGAATAGTAAGGGGTGACGTTAGATTTAGTACATCACCCTGGTCAGTGAATATTATGCCATTTACCACCAGTTCTGCACACACTGCTGAGTAGTACCTTTAAGATTACCGACTTTAGCTGAAGAAGGCCTTGTGATTCTCCTTAGCCTGTGAGCCTATCCTGACCTTGTAATTGGCCTTGTTGATTTTATTAGAGCTCTTAGTTTCTTGTATAGTTGAATCAGAGAACTCCTGTCTCTGTGAAAGTTGCTTTTTCTGATTTTGGCCATTACTTGTTTTCTTTTGCTATGTAGCCTTACAAGATAAAGATTCCACCAGTGTTGTTTGTTTTTGGTTTTAGGTCTGGGCTTACTTCTGGTGGGTATGGCAAACTCAATACAGCCGTTTGCATGTTTGTAAAGAGCTTCTGTAAATAATTCTGCATAGGTAGCTGAGTTCTCAGTGTTGGGGGAGCTGCAAATTTTGATACATTTATGGTGATAGGGAAGGAGCTGGGATCTGTGGATTTTCGGCATGTGAAAAGATTCACTTATTCCAGGTTTTGGAACTTGTGTTGTTTGGTGTTTGCAAGATTCACTTATTGTCAGAAGTGTTTGGGTTTGCCTGGTAGAGCAGGTTGTTTGATTTTTGCCTGTGTATGGCTTACATAGTTAGGTTAGTACATAACTCAAGATCTAAATAAGTCCTAAAATCACACTGCATTCCACACTGATTAGGCCTATCATAGAATACAAGCTGTTTTGGGGATGTATCTCGCTAGACACACAAAGCAACTGGAAAGACCACAAGGATTCCTAACTAAAAAGATCAAGGGCTTAAAAAACAGATCTACTATGAGAGACTGGTAGTACTAGTCCTGTATTCAGTATCCTATAGACTCGACAGAGGTGATGCGTGCCTCTCTTATTGGACCATAAGGCTCCAGTAGTACGAGACCTCTTATACCTTTATAAATCAAACAACCCTACAAGTGCTATGACCAAAGACCTAAATCTGCTTAATAAATGAAACAAAACAAGGTTAGAGAGAGAGAGTTTTTCATGCAGTGCCTATCCCTTCTCTGGAACAGTGCAATTCACTATCGTCCCTCAAAATGGAACTAGATAATTGGACAGGCATTCATAAATTCACCTGTATGACTAGCTTATCCCTCCTTGAAAAAGAAGGTAAGGGTGTGTACTGGCAAGATGTTAATGGCCTCTTGGGCCAGTTGCCTTGTATATTCTATGATTCTATACCAGGCTGCATTTTCAGTGCTAGGTATACACTGTCTGAGCCTCTGCTTAAACTGTTCAACCTCAGCCTATCTTACAGGGTTTGTTCGTGATGCTTAAAGAGCAGCCACTGTGACTTCTCTATACAGTGGTGGCCCCTTTATAGCTCCAGCTAATTATAGGCCTGCCAGCCTCACCAGCCATAGAGTGTATCATAGCAGAACTCATTTATACAGACATAGGTAACTTAACTGAGTTAAATCTCATTCAGCATGGTTTTGTGAAGGGTTGATCCTGTCTTCTGAATCTAGTTAACTTTGAAAATGTTACAGAGGCTGTGAACAGTGGTTACACTGTCCATGCTGTATATCTTTGCCTGATCAAAGCTTTTGAAACACACCTCTACACTGGTATTATTGAAAGGTTACACAAAGTTAATGTAAATGCGTGTTGTCTGATGGATTGCAGACTGGCTGTCTAACAGGTCTCAAGCACTGAAAGTTGCTTGTACCCTCTCTGAAGATAACATTTAATTAGTGGAGTACTGCATGGATCAGTGCCGGTCCATCTACTGCTTAGCATTTATTTTGCAGCTACCCAAATCAGTATCCCTGATGTGTGATTGACCCAGTTTGCTGATGGCTTTACACTGGGAACTGTTATCTGCTCATCCATGGACACTAAACTGTTCCCAAAAGGACTGGAAAATGCTTATACCTGGTGAACTGAAAACATTCTCAAGCTAAACGCAAAAAAATGCAACATAGTAGCATTTGACATAAAAGCTGTTTCCACCTGATGTGTTAATAAGGTACTCCTCTTCAACCAGATATGGTCTTTTTCTATCATCATGTATCCACCTTAATAAAGAAATTCTTGTGCTTGTCCCAGTTGATTTCCAAGGGAATGTCTTCAAGATCCAAAGAAGTCATCTTATTACTGTACTCTAGCCTTATCAGACTCTTCATCAAATGTAGTGCCCCCCTTGGTATGTACAAATTCAGTAAAATCACTCAACTGGAAAGGCCCTAACAATTTTTTTACCAAAAAAATTAAAGACCTTAAATTCTTTAACTATCTTGATAGATTAGTACATCTCTTATACTCAGTAGCTTACCAGATGCTTCAGTTTGACTTGTATCTTGCTTTTCTAGCCGTGAAAGACTCAGCCTTATTTGATCTCTTATTTCTTTGCAAAACCAGTAACTCTCTAAACACTAGTACTAGGGACCAGAATTTATATGAACAAATAAACGAGATCTGTTCCCTAACTCACTGTGTTCCCAGCCTGTGGAATAAGTTACCATTTCAGGTCAAGCAAAGTACTACATTGTCTTAGTTTTGATGATTGCATTTGTAGATGTTCATTTACACCACAGTTAACATGTATGGCCCTGCTTGATTTGGGAAGTGTGCATTGTTATGTACTGGTGAAGGGTGGCAAGAACTTGTAAGTGTGTCTGCTTTAAGGTGTGTATGGCCAGGACTCACTGTGATTGCTTGTCTATTATTTTTCCTATGTTCCTCTCACTGCAGTTCAGTATCATACTTTTATGTACATGCATTTGTCCAACCCCTCAGTCTCCTTTGTGTCCTCAGCTCCTCTGCTTTTTATAGAAGTTGCATCTGTTGTTCTGAATGAGTCCTTGATGAAAAATCACATAGACAATATTCATTTTGCTTATTTTTTGTGTTATATGTACTGTTGTTTTTGTAATATAAGGGTAAACCCATTACCAACAAGCCAGTGCTTGCTGTTGACTGTATTCTGACCATGTCGTGTTTTAACTTTCCTTGGTGGAGCTTAAAAAAAGAATGTACACTGTACTTTAAATGTATGTCTTATTGTGATGATGTCTTTGTGGGAAAAGATTACCTCGTGAAAACAATGTATGTTATACTATAGGTTCACTTGCAACTTATTTTGTCTTCTTCATATTACAGTGTTTGGGTATTTCTGTGTGGACAGATAGGAGGCCTGCAGTTATAGATAATCATTGCGGAGTCTGGCTAGGTGCATACAGCCATAGTCGGATCCAGCACTAGGTGGCCAAGGCAGTTGACTAGTGTCCACTGGCTGGGAGGGGGCCCGCTGGCCAGTGTATTTATTTTTTTAATTAAAAACAAAAAAAAATATGCATTGGCTTCTAGTCGCACACACCTGTTGCGTCTGTGTGACCTGTTTACGTCTTTGTCTCCCGCTTCTGTGCGATCTGTTGTTTATGATTTCATCTTCGTCACAAGCAGAATTTGAATACAAGAAGATATTTGGACTATGGACCATGGACAGACAAGTAAGAAGTATGTGCGTGTGTGTGTGTGTGTGTGTGTGTGTGTGTGTGTGTGTGTGTGTGTGTGTGTGTAAGTAGGAGGTTGATAGGTCGGTGGGTAGGTAGATAAAGTAGCATACCTCTCAACTGTCCACATTTTTGCTTCATAGTTTTGGTCTACTCCTCATAAAATTTTTGATTTTTTTTGGCATATCACTGAGGAATTATGTCACTATATAATGATACACATTTGAGTTTCATACTTTGTGTTCTTTAGAAAATGCATGCTAACACAAAACCTGTTATTCTAGCAACTAAGTTTATAAGAGCAATATTTAAAATTTGTCCCTATTTTGGGACCTTTGTCCCCCATTATTTGAGGCTTTGTCCAGATTTCTTCTGCTAAGAGGTTGAAAGCTGTGGTAGGTAGATGTGTGTGTCTGTGTAAGAGGTAGGTAGCATAGCTCCCAGGTGTCTAGATTTTTGCCTAATATTTTTGTTCTATTCCTGATAACATTTATGATTTTTCTGGAAAATCATTGAGGAATGAAGTTACTAAATAATGATAGACATTTGCGTTTCAGACTTCATGTCCTTGCTGTTTTTGGGACCCCCCCCCCAATTTAGGTTTTGTCCAGATTTCTTGCGTTGAGAGGTGTGTGTGTGTGTGTGTGTGTGTGTGTGTGTGTGTGTGTGTGTGTGTGTGTGTGTGTGTGTTCAGGAATATCTGGTGGTTAATAATTTGCTCATGCTCAAACCCTGTATGTAGCTACAGGAAACAAGAGTCTAAATCCTCTACCAAGCTGCATTTTTCAAGGAATTGAGTTTCAAGTGCATTTTCAGGAAATTGTCAGCTTTAAGGGAAAAAGAGGTTCACTGCTGCTCATGCTAAGTCTGTTTACAATGTGCAACTGTTTTGTTCCTGTTTACAATGTGCAACTGTTTTGTTTACTAAATGGTATCACTATTGAGCTATAGAATTGAAAAGCATTAGTAGTAGCACACTTGCTTTTGGTGCAGAAGGCTGTGGTTTCTACTCCACAGCATGTAGATGGATTGCTGATACTGCGTCATACTTTAATGGGGGAGGGGGGTGTTGCAGTCTGGAGTGTGTCCTCCTTTGGATGAGATGCCCTGCAACTATGAACCTGTTGTCAGTTTGCCATCCATTCCCTATTACAATATTACCAGCTTAGCTTTTTTTTAATTTAACAAAGACAATTTATTCTTCAAGGGCAGTGGGCACTGAATTTGTGCATGAGACACTGAAATATAAAGTTGTTTGTTAGCAGCAACCTCTTCATTAGTTACAGATCTGTGTAATGTTTAATTATTCAGATAGCTTTTACTTCTGCAGAGATTGTGCATATTGACTACTGATGAATTGTAATGATAGAAGTTTGAGTGGCCTTTAATGGTTGAAATGTGCTGACTTGAGCAATTTTGTCTTTATTGGTTCATACATTTTGTTTCATTGCTTAATGGAAAAATGTTCAAAACTATAAATTTAAAACATGCTGTAACAAGTGGTTGTGTATTAAACAAGGAATATAATGTAATACAGTCAGGAAGGTGAATCAAAGAACTCTTGCATGTTTGCATGGTCCTAAAATGTGTGCAAGGGGCCTACAATTTGAAAACTGGCCAGATGCTTTTTCTTTGAATGTGGGTTTCAATTTTGTTTCAAAAAATGTGAGTTTCAAAGGCAGATAAGTTTTAATGATAAATCTGTTTTCATTGTGAGACTGCATTGCATTGTTTAGCAAATGTCATAGGTTCATAGGTAGGTACTTGGCTATTGGCCCTAGGGCCTATATAAGCCTAGCCAAAAAGGTACCGACTTTTGCCACCCAAGAAAATTATTTTCCTGTACCCCTGTCGAGCAGAGCCACAGAAGTGATCCCCGGGGTGAATTTCCTATTTCCCATCCAATCATCAAGATTTTTCTTGAAGAGTGCTAATGAGGAGCTCTGTTTGACATAGACAGATAGTCTGTTCCAGAGTATAGGAAGTCTGTGGGACAGGAATCTATCCCAACAGCATGTTTTGTTTATTGTGGTGACAAGGTTTAGGTCCCTACAGCATATAGCTCGGAGGGATTGGGATTTCTTTAAGTGGAGCATGTCCAACAACTCTAAGTTTGGCATAGCTTTGTATGTTAGGCAGAGATCACCTCTGAGTAGGCGATATGTGACGGAGTAAAGCTGGAGGTTTTTTGAGACGGTCTGCGTAGGGCATCTGTTTGAGGCCAGTAATCCTCTTTGTGAGGTATTTCTGTGGCCAAAAATAAACTTTATACTTTACTGGCCAGATGCTTTTTCTATCGGTGTTTGTGGTATAAAATTTGAAGTAAAAGTTTTAAATTAAATCCATATATCTGTAATCATTGTAGAAGTAAAGCAGAAAACAGTATGCACACTGAGAGGTTTGAACAGTTTCTATGGTAAATTGGGAGAAATAGCCAAAGTAATGGGGCACTGGAATGGTTACAGGGAGGGGGCTGTGTATGGGGGGCCCTAATCCATTACTCTGCCTAGGGCACCATTTAACCATGATCTGGCACTGAATATAACATCTGAACTATTATTAGGTGACACAATAAAGGCCGTATGACAGTTCTCTAGATAAACTTATGACTACCCATTCAACCACTGACACTGATGTAATATGTTAATTTTCTTCATACACAGAGAAAGAAAAAAAAGAGGTGCATTTCCTTACAAAGGAATATGTATGAACTGTATCATACATAGCAAGTTGGTCCTGTTTACATCCCATTTAAGATGCTTTGTTTTCATTATATATGATATGAACAACAGCTAGGATGCAGAACAAATCCATACAGTCTCAGGATCTGTTACTTGAGCATCATGCTGAGCTCTGCTGGCAGTAACATTAAAAACAGGCTGTTATATTGTTTTCTTATCTCTTAACTGGTGATTAATTAGACTGACTTTTCCATCCTGGGACTTCTTGGAATATTTGAATCACAAGGCTTTCTTTGCTTTAGGTGATAAGTGTTGCAAAGTGGTCTTTTGTTCTCTATCCTAGCTGTTGTTTTATCTGTGGAGTTAAGTTGTCTGTGCATTGATTTGATCATTCCATTACTGTTAAAATGTTTAGCTTAATGATTCACAGACTGCTCATTATAACCAATTTTCACCTCTGCAGTAAGATAATGGGAGGACATCAGTATTGTGGGGGTTACAGAGGCACTAGTGGACTTGTCCAAATTCAGTATAATGGAAAGCAATTGTTAAACTATTTATCAGTCTTTTTTCCCAGCTATGGCATTCCTTTGCAGTCAAACTTAACCTTGTATTGCCTGTTATCATTCAGAAGGTCATTTATTCTACTGGAGTCAAACATTTGTATAACCACAAACCTTTCTATCTAATTCATTCATGTACTTCTAAATTTAGGCAGTACTGTGCACATTCATGCTGCACTTCTCCAACTCAATTCTTAAACTGATTACTCCATCTTCCCCCACTAGTCTCCCAGATCTGCACAGTCCCCCAAACAACCAGAACCTATTTTCGCTTAAACAAGTTCCAAATAGTCTCATCTATAAACACCTGTCCAAACTAAAACCTACTACCCTCGAAGCAGACAAATTCCCAGCTGTGAATACCTCTGGATTGCCACCAGAGCTATTGCATACCCTGTTTCCATTTTAATTAACAGATCCATAGCTGAGCTGTCAGTCCCTGTGCTCTGGAAAATCTCTTGCATAATTCCATTACATAAAGGTGGTACATCAACTGAATTATCTAACTACCGACCAATAGCCATACTCTCCCTATTGTCAAAAATATTGAAAAAATGTATTTACTTCCAGATGCTCAAGTACCTCTTAGCCAGCAACTTGCCACAACACAACATGGGTTCCTCCCATGCCATAGCACTACCACTGCCCTCATCAGTTTTACCAGTATTGTCAATCAGCAACAGAACCTAGTTAATCTAGTCTCAACTGTCTTTCTAGACCTGTCTAAAGCATTTGATATGGTCTCTCACAACAAACTTCTAATTGTCCTTTAATAAATTCACCCTGCTCTGGTTTTAAAGACCATCTTTCCAACTGCCAACAGGCTGTTAAATAGATGGACTCTATCTCCCCTCCTCGTAGTTACCCTAGGAGAGTACCACAGGGACCTGGACCCCTGCTTTTCACCATTTTCACAAACAACCTATATACAGCCACCCATCAAGCAAACTTAGTACAATATGCAGATGATGCCACACTAATCTGCTCAGCTCCCTCTCTCCAAATTCTTCAAGAAAAAAAAAAAACAGGAATCCTTCACTGCCATAGAAACCTAGCTGCCAAACTCCCAGCTTATTCTAAATCCTAAAAAACCCAACTCATGCTATTCTATCCCTCCAAGGCTACTGATCCCACCCGCCTTTTAAATTATCCTCAAAGGACAACACCCTCATCACCCCAGTGTCACAAGCCAAACTACTAGGAACAATCATCAACCAAAATCTGAAATTTGATAAACATATAGCCCAGACCATAACTACAATCCATAAAAAACTCGGCACCCTTTATTGAAGTCTGACCACTGACAGTAAAAGCCATTATAGCTAGAACTCTCCAACTCTCCACATTACTATATTCATCCCCTGTTCTAACCAACCTAAACAAAGGTGACTTAAACAAATTAACCACTTTCTATAACAAAATAGCAAAATTCGTTACCAGCTCCTCCTACCAATCCCATAACTGTCAAGCCCGTAAACAATTAGGCTGGCTAGAATTATCTAACTTATTACACTTTAAGCAACTTACCATGGCACACCAAATAGTCTACTACCCCAATAAAGTACCAGCTCTAACAGGTTTACTCGTTCTCTACAACAACAACAATCGCCAGCTAAGAGCCACAAACAAAATGCTAGTAGAAATACCTAAAAGCAAGTATGTGTCAGGTGATTCCCTTTACTCAAGCGCAATTGCCAAAATCTGGAACTCCCTCCCCAAAGAAATCAAAATGCAAAATAACAAATTTAATTTCAAAATTCAGCTGAAGTCCCATCTATTCATTTCCTGGATATGCAACTGTCAAGACCCAGACTAACCTAATAAATACCTAGTTGTCTTTTTTCCTCATTAACTGCAAATGGTGTATTAGCCGCAGTGGTACAGCTAAAAGCAAGTATGTGTCAGGTGATTCCCTTTACTCAAGCACAATTGCCAAAATCTGGAACTCCCTCCCCAAAGAAATCAAAATGCAAAATAACAAATTTAATTTCAAAATTCAGCTGAAGTCCCATCTATTCATTTCCTGGATATGCAACTGTCAAGACCCAGACTAACCTAATAAATACCTAGTTGTCTTTTTTCCTCATTAACTGCAAATGGTGTATTAGCCGCAGTGGTACAGCGGTAGCATTGTTGCCTCACAGCAAGAGGTTCTCCTGTTCGATTCATAGCTGGAGTGCCTTCTGTGTGGAGTCTGCATGTCCTCCCTGCGGTCGAGGGGCCTCCGAAAGACATGCGTGAATGGGCGTGCCTTCGCTGAAGGTTGGGTGTCGGGCTGGCAACTCGGCACCATAAAATAATCTACTGCCAATCATTAGCGGACCGGAGTTCCGCTGTGGCGACCCCTAACCGCACAATACTTTAAAGTTTATCACTTTCTCACATCAACCCACCGATATATTACTTCCTTTGTATAGAATTTTTGAAAGTTGTTTCTACTATGATTATGCTGCACGTCTTTCTGTATTGAATGCTCATGAAAATTGTTGTAACATAATATACTATGTGGAGCTTTTCTCTCTGGGTCTCCTCTGAAAACGGGCAATTTCTACCCAGTTGGACCTTTCCAGTAAACAAATGTGAAATAAAAAATAAAATAAAATAAATATGGTAGTACCTACATATAGCTGCAGAATACCCAGATCTCATGCTGGTAGACCATAATTATCTTGCATTGAATCTGATGCTGAGGACCTGTCAGACAGGACTCATGTTGATATATGCCTGGCTGGGTCAGAGGAGGAGGTTGTGTAGCTAATACGTGGAGGTGATGTTTGCTGTTGTCTACTGAAAAAAAAGCAATTACTAGAAAATGTAAATAAACAATAAAACTAACTGTAACAGAATTATTGAATGTTGTAAAAGCGATACAAGAATTGGAGGTAGGAACTTTAGAAAAGGAATGGAGCAAACTACATAGAAAGAACTGTAATCTGTTGGAATAGTACATACAGAATAATCTTGAGGAGTAGTAATATTTCAGGGCATACCTCTCAACCTCTTATCTCAAGAAATCTGCGCAAATCCTGTCATAGTAGGGGACAGTGACCCAAAAATAGGGACAGAGATTTAATATTTCTCTTATAAACTTAGAAAGTTGCTAGAATAACAGTGTTTGTGTTAACATGCATTTTCTTCAAGATATGAAGTCTGAAAGTCAAATGTATGTCATTATTTAGTGATTTTAATTCCTCAGATGATCCCAGTGATTTGCCAATTTTTTTTGAGGAACAGACCGAAATTATGAGGCGAAAATCTGTACAGCTGAGAGGTATGTTTCAGGGAAGGCAGGAAATGAGCAGTTTGTGTAATGTTAATCAAATAATAACTGAGATAGAAATCCTATGGTACAAAAAAATCTTTGTGATATTTTTTTTTATAATTGAATGTGTTCTTATGTCACTATGTAATATGTGATGTTAAAGATGTTTAAAAATATAGGGTGGTGATGTTGAAGCACTACATTTGGCACTGTTTTTCATTTGTGGTCATTTAATTTCTTATATGCATGTAAGATGTTTGTAGTCTGCTGCTACATGCCCATCCCTGAGCAGCCTGTACTTTTGTTCGAGACTTTCTTCTCACTAATAAGTTGACAACTGGCCTTGCTTAGAGAACAAGCATGAAAATGGGTGTGTTTGCATGTTACACCATGCATGCAGTTATGTTCCCGTGCAACAGTGAAGGAACTGCTTCTGCTCCTGGTACTGTATTACTGTCAGTGTTCCTGAGTGCAGGCGTGGAGTAAGAATAATTACATGTCTGGAAGTTTAAGAAAAGCAGTCATGGTAGCATATTATTGGGTCTATGAAATGCTTCTACTACTTTTGTTGAAAAATAACATTCTTTTTTTTTTTTTTTTTTTTTTTGTCTGTAGCATATATTGAGTATGTATGGCTTTCCAAGAAAATCAAAGCACAAGGCAAGGATATCAGTTTGAGCTGACCTGTCAGCTTAGTGAAGTGAGATGCAGAAATCACCATGTCAGAGTAGCAGATTGGCATGAAGGAGGGAGGCCTCTGTCCTGAGCAGTTTAGTGGATATCTACACAAGTGCTAGTGTTGCATGTCTTCTGCATATGCTGGCACTGCTGCTTGGTAGAAAAATGAAATGGATCCTCCATTGGACCTGAATGTCATCATCACATCACATCCAGAATTTGAATCAGCATGCTCATTGCGTCTTATGTTACAAATGTTATTGCGACAGTGGTATATGTTTTGTGGAACATTTTGATGCAAAGGGTAGGCAAACTTTCCTATTGATTGCACTTACTTTCTGCATTCTTCATAACCAACACAACTAAAGCCTTTCCAAGAATTTACTCCCCCACCAACGAAGAACAAGAACCTTCATCCCCTGATCTTTACTTTCTAGTCTCTTATACAACAACCTTTCACTTCTCTGAGATTTCAGTAAAACAAACCAAGTCCCTGTTTCTCATAACAATTCAGGACCTAAATCCAGCAATCTTCATCCCACTTAAGGCTTGCAGTTGAAAAAAAAAAAACTCTTACTCATGTTTTTACCTCTCTGTCACCTCAGGAACTTCACTACCAGCATTCAAGCATGCAGTTATAATCCCTCTACCTAAAGACACTTCTAATAGGTTTATAGACCTATTTCTTCCTTGTACCCTATTAGCAAAATGTTTGAAAAACTTTTGTACAGGCATCTACTTAAGTACATTAACAGCTTTGGCCTATTTGGCCTATTATGTGATACACAACATGGTTCTTGCAATGCCTTCGCTAGATTTACTGCCCTGGTAATGGCTACTGATACCATTTATTGCAACCTGGATATGGGATTTATTACTGTAGGCTGTTTGTTGACATGTCAAGGGCTTTTGAGATGATCAGCCATACCCTCCTTCTTAACAAACTCGACTCGATTTTGGTGATAACACTATCTACTGGTTTCTCAGCTATCTAAAAGACAGAACCTTCCAAGTCCATTGCAATGACCCTTTCTCTGCAGCCGGTAAACTTAATACAGATGTACCACAGGTGTCTGTGCTAGGTCCTTCCCTCTTTTCTCTCTCTGTTAATGATCTGTCCCTGGAATTACCAAATCTTAAATTAATAATGTATGCAGATGATATAGTATTCCTGCCATCCAGTACTAAAGACTCGGACCTGCAAACCAAGTTACAGGACAGTTTCACTCAGTTATGCATCTGGCCCACTACTAGCAAACTTCTGATTAGTACTAAGTATACCAATGTTATGATCATTGCCTCATCTAATAAAATGCCCACTACTCCTTTTGTTCACTTAACAGATCTTAATGGGAACAGAATGCCTAATGTCACTGAGGTACCTAAGCCTTATATTTGACTCTACCCCTGATTTTAATAAGGAATGTGAATTATTAATGAGTATGTTCACTAAAAAGGGGTACTCTTATGGCATGGGACCTTATAGAAGAAATGTCGATTAAGAGATAACAGGGTTTTTTAAACCCATTTTAACATTAGCAGTGACAACAATGTTTTGTCAGTAAGTGTAAGTGAACACCATAAATACACAGGGGCTATGGTGACTTAGTTTAGTTTGGAGAGTTCAAATATTAATTGGATTTTGTATAAGAATTGGAATGTCTTTAGAGAAAATAGCAATATTTTATGAACAATAGGAGATCAGCCAATTATTATACATAGGAGAGGGTTAAATTTAAAGAACATGGTAGAAAGAAAAACTGAAAACCTACCCCTTCATCCTAGGATGTCAAAATGTGGTAGGTGTAGTACATGTAAATATATTTTGGAAGGGGACAGAATTAATTTGAGGAATAAGGACTATTTTTTGAGAGGGAAATATACTTGTGAGACCACAGGGGTGGTATATGGGGCCCGATTCCAGTGCTGTGATGCCTTTTATATAGGCAAAATCGAACCAAAATTACACAATTGTATTTATGAACACATATGATATAAGAACTACTAATGCCCTATATAGACATGTAGAACAATTCCACAGGCATGAATTTAAATTTATTGTCTTGGAAAGGGTTGAAAGAAACCCGCAAGGGGGGGTGGTCTTTGGTCAACATATTTGGAAAAAACAAGAGTTAATATGGCAGATCAGGTTGGAGGCTTATCAATAGCCTGGGCTTAACAATGCTGTTAGCATCACTTCCATTTTGAAGTTAAAGTCTTTGGAAAGATAGAATGTTTTAGTATAAGAAATTGTGTACATAAGTTAAAATATATTGATGTATGTATTATTACACACAATTTTTTACTGTATGTTTTTTTAGATTAATTGAAGGTTTATAGTTTATAATCGTGCATAACACGGTATTTCTATCTAGTTTTGGTGCTGTCTTACACTCAAAAAGGACTTTTTAACTGGATTAAGAGGAACATATGACTTTAAATGTGAATTGAAAAAAATGGTAATAGTTTTGACATTAGAAGTAGTACTTATTATTTAAACTGGGTGCATTCAAAGTTATGTGTATCTGAAGAAGTTTTATGTGTTGCAAAGCGAAAGACCTTATATCATTTTATTTCATTAAAAGAATATGTTTTTTAAGCAGAGTGTAATAATCCCTGTTTATAGCCTGGTTTTGTGGACTTTTCAGTGTTTGTACCAGTTTGTGTAGTATATTGAGTATGGGTGGTGCCATCCGCAACCAGTTCAGCATGTAGCTGTGTATTTCCTTTTAGATTTCAGACATTTAAAGAATGCCTTATGATTGTCCTTAGCCAGGGAAGCTATTTTTGCTTCAGAATTAGCTTTGGAGGACTTGACAAGATCCCTTATTTGTTTGTTTAAGCCAGAGAGGGGTTTCTTCCTCTGATGAGCCAGTTCCTTGTTGTCCTTGGACATTACTTTCTTTCTCTTGTTGTATAGCCTGTTTATACTAGCGGTCCAACAGGGTGGCTTGTTTTTTTTTTTTTGGGCAAACCTGTTTTTATTCAGGTCACAGCTGATTCTGTACAGCTGATTAAGTGGTTATACAGGGCATTGGTGTACACCTTTGCATAGGAGTCTGTGTTATGTGCATTCAAGGGAGCTTTGAAACTTCTTATACATTCACTTATTAGGAAGTTATTTACCTTTGACAAATTCTTAAGCATTTTTGAGCTTGATGAGGGTATCTGGTCTTATAATTACATTGGACAAGACTGATTTATGGTCCAGTCGTACCAGGGAGGACATCACACGGGAGGGGGGTGGCTCTTCCATGTTAGCAATTACTATGTCCAGGACATTTGAACCTCTTGTGGGTGTGCTGACGAGCATTTGCAAGAACCTCCGAGCCAGCATGTTTGTGGTTGCGTATGTTTCCTAGTGGATGGTAGGATAATTAAGTATACTTTTCCTGTTTCATGGTGGGGGGGGGGCTATAGCTAGCTATGATGTGTTAGGGAGCTTTGCTTATAGCTAATTGAACATGGAGTAGCTCATGAGAGTCATACTGTCTGACCAGTCTAGAGGTGTGCTTATCCTAAATGAAGATGGATACACATCCTCCTTTGGTTCTTTAATGCTCAGTTTCTGGTCTGAACATATGGAAAGCATTATAGCCCTGCATGGCCAGAGTGCTTTCCGTGCCTATGAACCATGTCTCTGTGACTGTGTAGACGTCAGAATCTTCCAAAGTGAGGAGTGCTTTCAGCGATTGCAGTTTTCTTGTTTAGACTCCTAACATTAATCAGTGGTACCTTGAGTTTATCTAGAGAGGATTTTGTTATTTTTGGAGGTTGGTTATTTTGGCACTGCCTAAAAAAGGCACAGTAAGGGTGGCCAATGCCTTTGCCAGTATCCAGAAGCCTACAGGAGACAGGTGGAGGCCATCTGTGGCAAAGCAGCATACCCTGTCGACCATGTCTTCCCAGGCTAACAGATATTGGATCCCCTTGGACTGACCCCAGAAGCTAAGCCAGTTGTTAAAGTCAATTGTTTTTTGTTTGTATTGTGGCACCATCCTTGGAGAATGTAGAATGATGCTTAAGGCTAGGCTTATACCTACCTGTTACAAATAATCTGAAAGGTCAGTTATGTCTCTCTTCATATAGTCCAGTGAGGTTTGTCTCATTCACATCCCACATGAACTGTTACAGAGTCATACCGGTACTTGTGGTTGAATGGCTTGAGTGACTTGACGGATCCTGGCACCAGACAGGGAGCTAACCGTAACCCACTCCTTATCCAGCCTGGTGAGGGGGAACATCTGTGTGTCTCACAATGGAGTTACCCATGACCAATACATTAAGTTTTGTGGTGTTACACCGTATGGGGTTATTTGTTGAGACACTGGTGTTTGTGTTATTATGTGTTTTGATTGGTTGTTTTTTGCATTGTTATGTGTGCAAGTGATTTCTGTTTGGGAGACCTCTGATCATTTGATAAGTTACCAGTAAGTACCTTTGCATGTGTGGGTTTATGTGTCATGTCCTTACTTTGTGTGGGAAGTGTGCATGTGCTAACAACCTGTTTGGCATTCGATTTGCCCTACTGTGACATTTTGTCTCCGATTTCATAAGTGTAACTACATCTCTCATATAAAGTATTTGTTTCAGGAGTAAGTGGTTGTCAGTATACTTAAGACAGTTGCTACATTGCCTCAGGATGCCCACTTCTATCAGGCTGCCCAGAGTGATGATGGGAAACTGCCCTTCCAGGATTCAAGGCTTTTACTGTATTTTTTATTAGAAAAGGGAATGGATTAATTTGACAGGACAGTGCTGGTAGTGCAGAGACTACAATACTTTGTGTAGGCTAAGGTTGATCAATAAGGCAATGCTGCTCAGCATGCAACTGAGTTGCACCTAGAGCAGCAGAAGAGCTTGGAATGGTTTCACTGATATCTATTTAGGCAAAAGCTTCAAGGCTTTTGCATCTACACAGGACACTACTAACTGCTGCTGAGCAAAGAGCAGGACCCTGCAAAAGCGAGGCTTAAGTACAAGCTACAAAAAACAAGTTTTAAGCTAACTACTAATCAGCAAAGCACACAATAAGCCTTTCACTAGCAATCTCTCAACTCAGATAGGTTAGATCAGCACACTTCTGCCATAAGGGTGCAGAAAAACACCTTAATATAGAATAGCTGTGTTGGAGCCCATGTATAACAAGACCACACAAACTACCTACAACTAACAGATACAATGTAATACATTGCAATTAACTACTTAAAGCAGCAGTAGACAGTAGAGTTTGTTTGTGCTGTAAAGTGCAAAAATAACAGCAAATAGCTTAAGAAACTGCTAAAGTACATTCACAGTATTAAAGAGAAGTGCAAAAAATAGTTTTGTCTTTTCAGTAGTGGATATTTCCAGGTGATGGCAGATTCACAGCAATCACTAGCAATGTCGCCAAATGACAAGCAGCTTTGAGTGCCAATGCCAAAGCCTGTGCAAACACGAGGCTTAAATATGAGTAAAGAGAAAGAAGTTTTAAGCTAACTACCACTCAGGAAAGCACACTATAAATTTTCCACCAGCAATCCCCAACTCAGGCAAGTTAGATCAGCACATTTCTGCCATAAGGATGCAGAAAAATACATTCTGAATGTAGAATAGCTGGTTTGGAGCCCAATTGTAACAAGACCACACAAACTACTTACATTACATCTGTTAGTTGTAGCACTGTTGTAATGGCTTGTTTGCTCAAAGCTGCAGTGAGTTAGGTCTTCTGCCATTGCTCTGCTGTTTTATAAAAACTGCTGTGAGACTACAAAAGATAAGTGCTTATTTTCAACAGTTTTCTGCACTTCTGATTAACTAATGCAATATTTGATGCATATCTGTTTAAACTGTGAAACTGTTTTTTTTAGGCTTAGTGAATTCATTCCTTACCTCTGTTCTGATCTGTCTCCTTTTTGTTTCTCTGTTTGTTCTGTTCATTTTACTTGTTGCTGCACTTGAAAAAGACTAGCATAGAGTTGAATTTAGTACTGTTTGCGATCTTTGGAGCTTGTAGTACAGTTAATATTTTGTCTAGAGAGGCCTAGCTGTTTCTTTGTGGGAGGAGGTTTCAGTTTGGTCTAGTCAGGCTAGAGTTGCTGCTACAGTGCTCTGTTTTTTGATTGGATAATTTGGCTGGTTCCTGTTTCTCTGCTTTAAATAGCTAGTGTTTAAACCAGTTTGTGTTTGCTTCCTCAAAGCTGCAATGAGTTAGGCCTTCTGCCCTTGCTCTGCTATTTTACAAAAACTGCTGTGAGACTACAAAAGGTGAGTGCTTATTTTCAACTGTTTTCTGCACTTCTGATTAACTAAAACAATATTTGCTGCATATCTGTTTAAACTGTGCAACTGTTTTTTAGCATTAGTGAATTCAATCCTTACCTCTGTTCTGATCTTGTATCCCCCCACCTGCCAGTTATTGTTATGGTCTTAAAGCTTGGTGGCTTTTGAGCTGCCCGCCTGTACTATAAATTTGATATTGGACCCCATTGCATCAGCTCATTCTACTGAGTACAGTGAGATCAGTTGTTAAGGCCCACCACTTTTAACTTCTTAACCTTGAATTATCTTCAGTCTCCTCACTTTCTATTTAACAAAAAAAAAAAAAAAAAAAAAAATATATAGATATATATATATATATATATATATATACATATATAAATATATATATATATATATATATATATATATATATATATATATATATATATATATATATATATATACATACATATATAAATATATATATATATATATATATACACATATATATAAATATATATATTTATATATATATATGTATATATATGAAATGATCGACAACTTAAAACATCGACAGTGACTTCACCGACAAGTCAAATAACCGACATCGCAAATCACGGACGTTTACCAGGTAAGGGATGTAAATTCGCTACTCATGCCTACCATGGTTTAGTAAGTGTGGCAGTGTCATGCAACCATGGTAGGCATGAGTAGCGAATTTACATCCCTTACCTGGTAAACGTCCGTGATTTGCGATGTCGGTTATTTGACTTGTCGGTGAAGTCACTGTCGATGTTTTAAGTTGTCGATCATTTCATATGTACCCATATATATATATATATATATATATATATATATATACATATAAATATATATATATATATATATATATATATATATATATATATATATATATATATATATATTGTGCCTCTTCCTACTTCATTTTGCTGCTTGTGCTTAGGTGTTCAACTACATTTAGTTTGCCGCATTTGATACTGATTGTCAGTAGCTTGCCGCATTTGTTACTGCATGTCAGTAGCCTTATTAAATTGATGACAGTATTCTACTAAACTGCTGCTTAATTGAGCTGTTTTTTTACTGTTATGATTGTTAGCTAATTTATCACATTTGCACTGTTTTAAAGCAATTTACTTATTATCCAACAAACACAAACTACAGCACATATGACAAATAACTCAATCCCCACAAAACAGGAAAATAAAGAACTCATAAAAGGATTGAGTCAACGTAAAATTAATAAAATGTAGTCCTTTTAATAGTGAAAAATATGAGCGCTTTTGCAGTACGAGTACTGTTTCATCAGACATAACAAAACAGCTGACACCATTGTTTAAATAGCAGAATAAAAGCATTACATCCAATCGGGTGTCTCCTATAAAATAAAGCGACAAACACACATAAAAAACTTGAAAAACCATATACTTTAAAATATCACAGTGGCTGTTAGGCACCATAACAAAAACTACCTTTAGAGCTCCCTTTGTTTCAAAAATGACTTTAATGAAATCTTTTCATTTAAACCTTTACCCCTATCTGCTTGTAACCTCAACATCAATTTAACCTCCTGGGTTTCTGTGTAACTCTCTATGTCACTACATCTGTTACTACCATACACTCTCAGTATGACCATAAATTTGAACTCATGTGATGACCCAACAAGGACAGTATGCTTCACCAATGCATTATTCTCTGAATTGGTATTAATGCCATATATGTGTTCACGAATACGGTCCTTTAGCCTGCGGTTGGTCTTACCAACATAGAAACTGAAACATCTGACAAACAGCCAAATATGTCAGATTAGCTGTGTTACAGTCTGCTTCTATCCTAAAGTACAATTCTTGGTCAAACAAACCAATACTTGTATTTGGTTTTAAAGTTTTTTATATGTGCTTGTCACTTTATTTTATAGGAGACGCCCTATTGGATTTAATGCTTTCATTCTGCTATTTAAACAGCGGTGTCAGTTGTTTTATCTCTGATGAAGCAGTACTCCTACTGCGAAAATGCTCACATTTTTACTATTAAAAGGACTGTACATTTTATTTATCGCGTTGACTCAATCCTTTTATGCATTCTTTGTTTTCAATTTACTGATTAACTATGTATATTTACAGTTGAACTGTATTTAATTGCTATTTACTGCAATTCGTTACTGTTTAACTGCATCTTACTGCATCTCATTACTGTTTAACTATATTTGATCATACTGTGAATACTGTTTTTTTGTCTATAAGTGGTTAATCTGTGCTTTTTTGTGAGTTTTACTTTGTTCTTTACCCCTAAATTGAGTAGCATAGTCTGGATACAGGTTTTCTGCATCCAGAGCTTTTTTTTTGCCTTCTGTGTTTCTGGCAACCATCTTGTGTTTGCCTTCTCTGTTTCTGGGAGACATCTTGTGTTGGTAGGGGCCTATCTCCTCTGCTTGTGAGAGTAGCAGGGCTGCCTGGACCTTGTCTGGCACAGGCTGATAGGTAAAGAAAGTAGGGGCTAGCAGGATCAGCTAGATTTCTGTGTTACTAGAATCTTCTATTTTTGTGGTATTTAAATCCAGAGTTTGAGCTGGTTTGGGTTTGTTTGCACATCACACACCGCAGCTGCACTGTTTTTAACCCTTTGTGAGGTATTCCAGTTACAAATTTTCCCTTAGTATCACTTGTGTGATCACCTAGTAATACTACTCTTAGATCTTCCATCCTTTACCTTCTTAGCTTTCTCTGGCTTTTCTCCCTAAGATTCTGACAAATATGGATGGACAATTTCCTACGCTTTCTTCAGCCATTCTGGTTGATATGGGCATCCTGAGACAGTGTAGCAACTGCCTCATATACACAGCTAACCCTCTACTACTACCACCTTGGAACACAATTTGTGAGAGATGCAATTACACTAAGAACCTAGAGTCTATGCTGTCTCCCTCACAAGCCAGTATATTTGGCACTGAGAAGGTTGTAAACACAAACATCACACCTCAAACACCACCCACAGTTACATTACACACACTCACGTATGCGCAGGTTCTCATCTAAAACATACCCAAACAAAAGACATCTCCGAGGCAAAAACACACATGAACTCCATTGCCCCCCATACCACACACCACATGTAGTCCACACACCTGTCTGTCACAGCCACCTAGACCTAAACATAAACTTAGCATATCAGTCATAGGAGACTCCATTGAGGGACACACAGATGTTCCCCTCACCAGGCTGGATAAGAAGAAAGTCATGGTTAGTTGTTTGTCAGATGCTAGAATCCGCCATACATCCATGCACTCAAGTCTCTCAACAACAGGCACTGTTATGATGCTGTCATAGTCCATGTTGAAATGAATGACTTGAGATATTCCTCGGTGGACTATATGAAGAGAAACACGCTCAAGTTTGTTGAGTATGTGTCCCAGACAGGTATGATCCTGGCCTTAAGCAGCATTCTACTGGCACCCAGAATGATGCCTCAATACAAACATAAAATTATTGACTTTAACAATTGGTTTAGTTTCTGGTGTCATTCCAAGGGGATCCAGTACCTGACAGCCTGAGAAGACATGACTGACAAACCACGATGCTTTGCCAGAGATGGCCTGCATCTGTCTCCGTTGGGCTTCAGGCTTTTTTTGCAGCCAATGCACCTTTCATCCCTTGTAGTTCTAAAAGGGTCTATATTAGATCACTGAACGCTTAGGTAAATGAATGGTTATTAATCGACTCCATGTAAGCGAAAGCTTACAAAACCGAACTCAGAACAGCGATTTTTTTTTCCCCCAAGGGAAAAAAATCGCTGTTCCAAAAAAAAAAGAAAAAAAAAATCACATTAAAACATGAGATTAAGTGGGGAGCTTTGCCCCCCACACCCCCTGACGTGGGGGGCTGTGTCCCCCCTACTTAAATATACCAACTCTGAGACCACACTACAGTGCCGAAAATGGCAAAGTACCTAAGCGGCCAAGCGAATTCTTTCCCAGGGAAAGAATTAGCTTACATGCCGCTTCGATATTTTGCAGTTTCGGTTTTGTCAGTTCAACCAAGATGCATTCGAAAACATGCATCTTCGGTGTGCTGATAGGAACCCATTCTAAAATTGACTTTGCAGCCTTGTCAGTGGAACAACAGGCAGCACACTCACCTTTGGTGCTGGAAGTCTGTGGGTTCTTTTCCCACTTGAGGTGATCAAATTGCTGGCACTGAAATGCAGCATGGGGGTATTGTATTCCTTAGTGTGTTGTCCTTTGGATGAGACATTAAACTGAGGTCCCATCTGCTTAAGTAGTTGGTAGCTCAGGTGGATGTAAAAGTTCACAGGGCATCTGTTGAAAAGAGTAGGGGGTCTTTTATTTTACACAACATAAAAACAATATTTATATATTTACAGCCACATATATGCACATTCACATTTTTTACTATCCATCATCTTTCTTATAACATCTGTATTGTTTCCATATCTATTCCATAATTAACCCCATTTCTTCTTTCACAACCGTAATCTAATGTTTCACAATATATTTGCCAGATCCATTTTCCATTAAACAGAAGTTCATTTTTTCATTCCAAATGACCCATATTACATAAAATAAATTCTTATCTACCTTTTTCACATATTCTTTCTTCTTGTTCTTATATCTACACAAAATAATTTTCTTATCTATATTGCTTATGTCATTAATGTTTTCAAAATGTTTTTCTTCACACAACTTTTTCCAGAGCTTCACCATTCTATTACATTGCAAAAAAAAAAAAAAAAAAAAACGTGCACTGTTGTCTCTTCCACCACTCAAAATAAATGGACACTTTCAATTTTCTTTTTAAACAGCATATTCTCCTTTATTGGTAACTTATTTATTACCAGTCTCCATAGGAAACTGACATTCTACTATCTTGGTACACCACTTTTATCACTTTTTCTGGTAAACTTTCCCATAGTTGTACATAATATTGTTTTATCACATTAATATACCACATCCTCCTGTTTTTCTCTGTATCATCTATTTTATTTTCTATGTTAGTATTTTTTCTTGATAATTTTTAATTTCTTTAATGACATATTCTTTGTCTCTCTCTTGTTATTCTCACCAACTCCCAGAACTTTTTGTACTTGTATGTTAAACATTTGCACTATTAATTTCTCAATCTGAAGTAGGGACTTCATTTGTCAGCAACCTGTGGGTCTTGGATCCGATATCGGATCCGAGCCGGCAACTTGTTTCATAGCTAATGGATCCGAGCTCCTAGCTTCTCCCCTCACCCATAATCCCCTGCCAACCCTCCATGACCTCAGATCTAGTTTGCCGCGCTTGTGGATGGCTGGATTCCTTTGAGCTCTAGCGAAATCGTCAGTTAAATCTGTTTTTCTTAGTCAACTTTTCCAAACTTTAATTTTAAAAAAGTGTGTAAGAGTTAGGTTCCCTGTAATATTTATTGTTTTACATAGTTTTTCCCTCCCTTCGCTGGTCGTTAGTGAGTGTGTGTGTGTGTGTGTGTGTTTGTATATTTGGGGCCTGTGTGTTTGTGTAGCACTCCTTTTTCTTTAAAGTATGGCTGAGGCCCCAAAAGCCATTTTTTCTAAATGTACCGAGTGTGGCCATAAGCTCTCCCCGGCTGATGGCCACACTCGGTGCGTTCGGTGCCCTGGGGTTGAACACCTCACCTCAGGCTGTACCATTTGTGCAGCGTTCAACCCCAGGGCACTGAAAGAGCGGAGGTCGAAGCTGGTCCTGGTGGGACTTTTGCCCCCGGACTCGGCTCCGGCCTCCGCTGCTCCCATGGCACTACCACAGGCTGTGGTCATTGCCACTCTTGCCCCCCTTCCTTCGGCCGGGACTCAAACTCCCGCTAAAGCGCCGGAGGACAGGGAGGCTAGGAGGGAGAAATGAAGGGAGAAGCACCACAAGAGGCAGGCCGAGGCCTCCGCTTCGGCCCCGCCAGCTAAGCGGGCTTCTCCCTCCACTGTTTCTAGGTCTCCACCTCCTCGGCTCCGATCTCCTTGCTTCTCCCCAGGGCCCGAGGAGGAGGAGGCCCGATCTCCATCGAGGTCATCGAGGTGACATTCCAGGCCTGCCTCGGTGGCCTCTTCGAGATCAACATTCAGCATGTCTGATGCAGACTTGGACCGGATGATGCGAAGATTAATTCAGGCCCAGCTGCAGATGGGAGTGCTCTTGCCTCCCTCCCCCCTTCGGGGGGGAGCTCGACACCCTTTTTCGCTCCAATTGCTCTTTCTCCGACCCGCTACCTGGGTTCGGAGCGTTCGGAGCCAAGCAGCGTCGGAGCCGGGGTTTGGGTCAGCACCGACAGTACTTGGTACTTCGGATCTGACCCTGCCCTCGAGTCTGTCGGATCCGACCTCTCGGAGCTGTGACCTGAGCTTCGGATCCGAGGGATTCAGTGTGCCTTCGGCTCCATCCAGGTCGGAGCGCACTGGTCCTTCGGATCCGATGGTCTCGGCGCCGGTTCCAATCCCTTCATCGGATCCGAGTGGGAGCCGGCTCTCGGAGCCCAGGGAGAGCGGTTCCCCCTCGGCCTTTGATGTATTGGAGAGGGCTCTGTCGAGAGCATCCAGACCCCCCGGCCCTTGTCTCGGCTCCACCCTGCACTCCCTCTCTGCTGGGCCAGGCTTCCATCACCCGGCCTCAGGGACAGCATGCTTCAATGTCCCAGGTTGTTCCATTGGAACAGGATGTTGCTGGTGAGACTTCCTCGGACAGCCCTCCCGAGGAAGTGCCCCGCAAGCACAAGTGCAAGAGGAGGCACGTGGACTCCCCTGAGTCCTTAACTGAAGACACGGACTTGGATGAAGGGGAAGGCTCCCCAAGATCACGCCCTGAGGATGTCTCCTTTGGAGACATCATGGAGATGCTGAGGATCAGAGGTGGGTGGTCTGCCCCCAAGGCTTCCTCTGACGAGTCCGTGTTTCTGGAGGCATTCGAAGCAGGCCCGTCTACCTCTTGGGTGTCCCCTCCGGCCGACCCCTTGGTGGACCTTATTACCACCAGGGCGTGGAAGGACCCGGACACCGTGGAGCCAATACCCAAACGCCCAGACAGGATACTAAGCCCCCCCGCAGACTGGTCACACTGGAGCAAGGGTCCCCCCGTAGATGCCATGTTGACGGCGGCAGCCACGAAGAGGGAACTAGCTCAGGAGAGCCCCTCAGTCCATCCACCGAGCAAGGAGTCCCGCTCGATGGACCGCTTAGGGAAGCGAGTTTTTAGTTCAGCGACCTTTTCAGTAAGGTCTCTGAACTATATGGCACATGTCATCAGGATGCAGCGGGATCTTATCAAAGAATGCGCTGCCTCCCCCCCTGAGTCCATCTCGGCGGAGGACAAACAATTGTACTCCACCCGAATGGCCACTCTGAGATCCATTTCAAATACCTCTATGCAGCTATTGTCCCACTCCACCGAGGAAGCCGCTAGAGCTAGCGGAGCGGGCCTAGTCATGAGACGTCAGGCCTGGCTCCGTCATTGTGACTTTGTGGAGCCCATTAAAGTATCCTTTGCGAACGCCCCTTTCGATGGTTCTGCCCTGTTTGGCAAAACGGTTCACGAGACACTTGTCCAGAGCGAGAAGGATGGGAAGACGTTGTCTGCCATCAGAGTCCGCTTCTCTGCTCCCCAGCGGTCCTTTTCGAAGAACCAAAAGGGTCAGAAGAAGATGTGGTTCCGGAAATCGCAACATTCCCAACCCGCTCCGGACAACCAGTCCTTCCGTGGCAGAGGAGGACAGGGAGGATGCCGCCCCAGGGGCAGAGGGGCTCCGAGAAACTTTGGGTCCAGAGATCCTTTCTCTGACCGGCCCACGCAGCAGCCCTGAAGGTTTGCCCGACTGCTCCACTCTGGAGGCAGTCGGGGGGTGCTTCTTGGAGCACCTAACGGCATGGGAGTCCATCACGACAGACCACTGGGTGCTTCGAATTATATCCAGAGGATACAAAATCCCATTACTTCATGTCCCCAAATTCAAGAACCTCCCCGATGTACCACCCAATCAGAGGGAGGCTGCAGCTGCAGAAATTCAGCAGCTGCTAAGAAAAAGAGCCATCCAGCCCGTCCCCAAGACCAGCTCGGATTAGGGTTCTACTCCAGGTTCTTTCTGGTGCCAAAAAAGACGGGGGACTTGAGACTGATTCTAGACCTGTCCCATTTGAACCTGTCGGTAACCAAGGAAAAATTCCGAATGGTCACTCTTCAATCTATTCTCCCCCTTCTAAGGGAGAAAGACTGGATGGGCTCTATAGACCTCAAGGATGCGTACTACCACATTCTAATGGACAGACGATCCAGGAGGTTCCTCTGCTTCTGGCTGGGAGCCAGTCACTACCAGTTCAGGGTCCTTCCCTTTGGCCTCACCACAGCCCCCAGGGTGTTCACCAAGGTATTAGCAGTGATTGCGGCCCACCTGAGACCCCAGGGAATACAGGTCTTTCCATACCTGGACGACTGCCTCCTGACCGCCCCAACAAGGCATCTACTTTGCTCTGCCAGAGATTTCTTTCTCCGCCTAGCCCCACAGTTAGGCATCACCATCAATGCCGACAAATCCTTTCTGGCCCCGACACAAGTCATAGAATTCATAGGAGCCAGAATAGACACCAGAGATCTACGAGCCTTCCTGACGTCGGAACGACTACGGAATTTGCAACTTCATGTGCGGGCCATGCTCCATTCAGAGATCCCACCGGCGGAATTGGTCCTGAGGGCGCTGGGCTCCATGGCGGCAGCGATAACACTCCTTTCATGCACCCGTCTGAACATGCGGGTACTGCAGTGGACCCTTCTAGTACAATGGTCCTTTCTGTCTTTTCCTCTCCATCACCCCATTGCTATCAGCAAGGCTTGCAGGAGGGCTCTATTATTGTGGCTCCATGCTCCGGACCTCCATACGGGCCGACCCTTCTGCACCTCTCGCCACGGTGACCACGGACGCCTCCCGCCTCGGGTGGGGGGGCATTATTCAGGCAGGACCGTCCAAGGCACGTGGAACGATACAGAGACCTCCCTGCATATCAACGTTCTGGAGATGAGAGCAGTGCTGTACGCGTTGCAAGCACTTCAGAATCTCCTCCCCGTAGGAATGATTGCAATTCAGTCGGACAACATGTCGGTTGTCTGGTACATCAAGAAACAGGGGTTAACCAGGTCTTACCCTCTATGCCGCAAAGCCATGAGAGTGTGGGAATGGGCGATTTCCACCAACTACTTTCTGATTGCAACGCACATTCCGGGGCGGGCCAACATCCTAGCAGACAAACTCAGCCGCACCCTTCTTACCCCGTACGAGTGGTCTCTCAACCCACTAGTAGCGAAGCAGATATTCGCAATATGGGGGCAACCCTGCTGCGATCTTTTTGCCTCTCCCTCAAACACCAAATGCGGCAATTTCTTCCCTCTGATTCCCCCTCCAGGGGAAACCCCAAGAGATGCTCTGGGGCATGCTTGGCCACCCGATCTACTTTATGCCTATCCTCCTCTATCCCTGATGCTGCAGCTCTTACAGAAAGCCTCGCGGTTGGGGAGCAGGATGATCCTCATTGCCCCATTCTAGCCTCGGCAAATTTGGTTCCCTTACCTGTGGTCTCACCTAGTGAATCCCCCTTGGATTCTGGATCCCAGTCCGGATCTAATCTCCCATTCGTCAGACTTACCGACCCCAAATCTGGACAATCTGAAGCTGACGGCTTGGTTGCTCCAGTTCCACTCCTGGTTAGGACTCCCAGTATCTCTTCACCAGTCAAAGCCATCCTTGTGGCAGTGCATAAGCCCTCCACCAGGAAAGTGTACCGCAGTAAATGGAAACGTTTCTCCATCTGGGTGGAGCATCATAATCTAGATCCCTTTACGGCTCCTCTTCCATCCATATTAGACTTCCTAACCAAACTTTTTCAGGAAGGCGCTAGTTGCTCAAGTGTCAAAGTGCAATTGGCTGCCATCTCCCATTACCATGTGGGACATGACACAGGGCCCTTGATGTCGGCCAAATTGTGTAAAACCTTTCTCAAGGGCACCTTTTTGCTTAGACCCCCTATAAAAGAAGCCGTACCACCTTGGGATCTTTCACTAGTTCTTCAAGCCCTGACTGCTCCACCTTTTGAACTTGCTGCTTCAGTAGATCTCAAATACTTGTCCTGGAAAACAGCATTCCTTGTAGCCATTACTTCAGCGAAAAGAGTTTCGGAGCTTCAAGCTCTTTCTGTGAAGCCTCCTTATTTGATCTTTCATCAGGACAGAGTGTACCTCAGGACCAATCCCTCCTTCCTTCCCAAAATAGCATCAGAAACCAATATAAATCAATCCATAAATTTACCGGTCTTCTTTCCTAAATGTCAGAATAAAGGAGAGTACAAACTGCACTCATTAGATGTTCATAGGCAGCTGTGTTTTTATACTCATAGAACAGCTGGTCACAGGCAATCCGACCAGATGTTCATTTCCTTTGCCAAATTTAATTTGGGGAAAGCAGTATCAAAAATCTCTCTATCACGCTGGATTTCACAATGTATCCTGTTAGCGTACCAAGCTTCTGGGAGACCCGCACCTGAAGGAGTTTGCGCACATTCCACTCGTTCCATCTCTACTTCTGCAGCCTTCAAATCTAGAGTTCCATTGGATGATATGTGTTCGGCAGCCACTTGGGCCTCATCTCATACCTTTATTAACCACTACAAACTAGACGTGATTTCTAGAGGGAGAGCATCCTTTGGCTCTGCGGTGCTCCGCAATATCCTTCCATGATGGCCACCCAAGATTCAGGTAGCTGAGGACTCTGTCCCACAGGTTGCTGACATATGAAATCCCTACTTCAGATTAAGAAGTTATGTACTCATTATAACGTTTCAACTGAGTAGGTAGCTTCATTTGTCTGCAACCATACCCCCCCCCCTCCTTCCCCCTGGCCTTCAGTGGATCTGTGTAAGTTGGAATACCCTTTTTGGGTACATATTGAGGGGCAAACTTGATCTGAGGTCATGGAGGGTTGGCAGGGGATTATGGGTGAGGGGAGGAGCTAGGAGCTCGGATCCATTAGCTATGAAACAAGTTGCCGGCTCGGATCCGATATCGGATCCAAGACCCACAGGTTGCAGACAAATGAAGCTACCTACTCAGATCGAACGTTATGGTAAGTACATAACTTCTTATTCTTTTCCTTTAACCACTTTAATACGCCATACAATTTTAAAGAAGCAGAATTAGCAACTGGATTTAGTACCCCAATCCTCTTTCATCTTCGCTCATATACAACACACCTCATTTCACTAGCTTTAATCTTGAACCCCATATGAAAGAGAACACCAGTTCACAATTTCATTTTCATATTTTGAGGGATCATACAAACATGTGACAGATATGCTATTTTCCCATTAATACATAAATTTACCTGATTAACCTTTTTCATGAATGCTAATTCATATATATGCCTTCCCCATTTCTAATTTCCCTCATTATGCTAAGATCCCCTTTGCTGTTTTGCCCAAATGTGCAGAAACCACCTCCCTTTTCCTGTATAAGTAATATTTCTGCGTTAACAGTAATGCCTTATTTTTTCTTTTATATATATTTTGTTCCATATCATAATACTCTTTTGTATTATTTTCTAAATTTTTTAATACGTTTGTATACATTTTCCCATACTTCACTTTCTCTTCTGGTCTTACATCATACTACCACCGAAAAGATACTTTTTATATTTCTTTTTAAATTCAGTCCCCCATTCGGATCATTTTTATAAAAGCCGTTCATGGTTATATGATTCTTCTATAACTGCAATACTTCCCACTCTCCAGTTTCATCCTATAACCTATTATTTTTATTTCCTTTCCAACTTTATTATACTTCCTTTCTTTCATCACCTCCATCCATATTACTAGATAGTCTAAAAAACCTGTCACAACTGTTATCACCATCTGCTCCCCCAAACCTTCTGAAAATGCAAATAATCAATTTCAGATCCTAATTCCTCCCCCTTTATAAGTCCATTGACTTTTGTACCACACAGTTAATGTACCACATTTTATCACTTCCTGTACTTTTTTTTTACATTTTTCCCTTTCTTTTTACATTTTCTTCTTAAATTGTGATTAAAGTCTCCTGCAATTATAATGTTCATTTTAACGACCACATAGTTTAATATTTGATTAAACATATTCACTCTTTACTTCCTAGTTATATATTCATATAATGCTGTAATTCTATAAACATGTTCTCTCAATCTCACAACAGTTAACCTTACCAATGTTACAGCAAATATTTTCACCGATTTTTTTTACAGAACACAGCCACTCCAGAACAACGTTCACTTCCTAAATTCCATATTATTTCCACCCCACATTTTTTTTTCAGTCTTTCATCATTTGTTCGGAATCTTACATCTTCTAACAGAATAACATCCACATCAAATTTAGCACACCATTCCATTATCCCTGTCCTTTTTACAGTGTTAATAATATAGTTCACATGTGATGAAAGTCCTCAAAAGTTGTTGCTTTTCCTTCTTTTTAATATTATGGGAAATATTTTTAATTTTTGTTTTCTTATTTTTCATCTTTCCCTAATTGAATATTTTTCATGGATTTGTGTACAAATAATCCTTATTCACAGGCTAGAACTTCAAAAAATTATTAATATCGATCTCTTCTGACCTGTCTTCCTGCATGCTCTCTCTCCCTCCTCGTTTCTCCCCTCCATATATTTTTTTCTTCTGCTACAGTTTCTTCTTCACCTATTTCACCCTCTTGCTCAACTGTCCTTCCTTCCGTATGTTTTCCTCCCTTTCCCCTTCCTTTTCATTGCTGTGTGCTCTTGACAATCCATCCAAAAGTGTTCCTTTTTTAAGAAAACCTACATTCAGGCACATATCTTCTTGCTGTGTGCTGTTTCTCCCCACACTGGTTACATTGTACTTTATCACACTCGTTAATTAAATGAGAAAAGTCCCCACAAAAGAAACATGATTTAGGCTGGCCAGCATATTTTAATGTTCCTCTGTGACCAGACACAAAAGTAACACTTACCAAGTATTTAGCATGTTTTTTTTTTTGACATTTCAAAGCAGTTTCCAACCTCTACCCTCCATTCCATATGTTTCTCTCGTCTCCTAACTTTCACAGTATTGTCAGCAGTTTCACAAAGACCCTTTATGCATTTTTTAACATCATCTTCTTTTGGTTTATCACTTGTAAACTGCACAATAGAAATTTTTAAACATTTAAGGTACTACAAGAAACCAAATAATTGTCCCACATATAATTATCATTTTTGTTATGCAGTTCCAGAAATTTCGTCATCAGTCTAATAGTTTCAAATGTAAGTCACCATTTCATATGGAGCTTCAAAATGTTAACAAAGATTCCTGTATGGTGGATGATACAAATGAGCAGCGTTTAGCTGTTTCCCTGTGGAGAAGGAAGTGAGTGAGTCTGTTGAAATGCTACATATAACACAACTGGCATCAGGAGAGCATGCAGATGATGGATGTTCTGTTAAAAATAATTGAGCAGGATGATCCAGGTGACAATTTTGCTGTTTCATGGGGTGAGATGGAAGATAACTTTTTCGGAAGTGCTAAGGATGTTAATGAGGAAAATATAATGGGTAATATAGCAGCAGAGAATGCAGTAGTTAAAACTTGTGCAGGAGTGACAGAAAATAAAAAGGGAAGGCAGCAAATGTTCCAGTATGTATAAAAGACTAAATTTCTTTCGAATTAAAACCCAGAACAGTTAACCACATTGTACCATACATAATATCTGTCTATTAGAGTGCCATTTTTGTTCTTATTCTCACAGCTGGTCTTCTCTTCTTTTTAAAAACAGTTTTACTTACAGTTTGCTGCTGCTCTCCTCTTTTTGCCTGCTGCCACTGCTGCATACATTTTAGTTACTGCATTATCTGTGTCCCCAAAATCAGACACCTTCTCAGTTTGTTGCTGTCTTCCCCTTTTGCTTCCTGTCACTCCTTTATCATGCTTTGTCAATGCACTGGTTGTGTTATGTTTGTTATCGTTTATGCTCTTTCTGATGTATAGGTAACCTACCTCTCAACATTTTAGCACAAGAAATCTGGACAAAGACTAAAGTAATGGGGGGCAAACTCCCAAAAATAGGGGCAGATTTTAATTGCTGCTCTTATAAACATAGGAAGTTGCTAGAATAACAGGCTTTGTGCTACCATGCATTTTCTGAAGGGTATAAAGTCTAAAACTCATATGTATGTCATTCACTGAATTCATTCCTCAGTGAATTGCCAGAAAATCACACATTTTATGTAGAACAGACCAAAAATATGAGGCAAAAATCTGGAACAGTCGAGAGGTATGATAGGTAATGCAGTAAGTTTACCCTTTATCATGACAATGTTTGTGATTTCATTATCTGGTAATCTATGAGTAGTATATGTACAGTGTCAGACAAATTTAACTCATGACCATGTGTATGTGTGCATTGTGGAGGAGTCTACATAGTGATATATGTGTATATATTCTGTGACATTTTATATTAATGAATATATTAGAGGTGTCACATATGGTATTTCATTGAATGATTGACTAACAACCATGTTATACAGAATTGTGTCTAAGAGCTGAAGGGTATATACAAGTTGAACTGGTGTGGAGTACATATTTCTGATGGTAATGATTTTAAACTACATGTAGAAAACATGCAAGCAGAAGAGCAGTCTGCTGATACCATACTGCAGCACAGAACTGTGAAAGCTGATACTTGTGCATTGAGTGGCAAAAAGTCAGTGTTATGAATGCGAGCATTGCAATGTAAACACTGTAGCACATGAATTATGTAATATATTTGAGAAATAGATATTAGCAGGCAGATATATTTGAAAGTGCTCTAAGATTTGTATTGTGTAACTCAGGACAGTGACAGCTTATGACTTGTTTAGGTCTGGTAGATAATGTAGTGTGAATGGGCCCATTAGATGAGTGACTTTGTTAAGGTTGTGTTTTATTGCACCTGTAGTTTGATACATTTCTTAGAAATGTTTACCTCCTAAGATCTGCTTCTTGCTGTATGATGATCAGTTGAGTGTGACCAACACAATCTCTGGTTAGCAGTCTATGCAGTGGAGGATCTGGAAAGGACACAATAACTCATAGGCAGCATCTGCTAGCCCTAGTATGGTGGAGGGGTGGATGACTATGTAGCTGTAGCAGTGGTCATGCCCACCAGAGGCTTACATGTTTTACCGTGTGTGGCACACATAAGTAAGTGAGGAAATTCACTGTAACAGTGGTGAACATTAGTGGTAGCATGCACCTGTAAACGGTCATGCATGCAGTCTCAAGTTTGGTTGTGCAATGACCAAGAACACATGGGTGGTCCATGACCCAAGAGATTAAAGTGGGATGTTAACTCTAATAACTGCTTGGATGACAGATCCCCCTCAAACTTACAAGTTTAATGAACCTGATGGTTAATGGGTAGTGGGGATAAGTCATAACTTATACCATGCAAATCACCTATGCAAGGCATTAAAGCATATGTTGCTGCATGCATGTATTTATTTATTTATGTATCCTTCCTGTGTTGACCATGTTAGGCCCACTAGACTGGTGGCCTCTTTTCATGAGAGACCCAAGGTATTATTTATGCAGACTAGGGGAAATTTGGCCAGGACACAAGGCATTCCCCTGCTCTTTTTGATAAGTACCATGGGTCTTTTATATCTACCTGAGCTGCCACCAGCTCAGGCATATGGGGTTTTAGTTTAACATTTTTCTGAAGGATGGCACACTTGGGAGTGCAACACCTCCTAATGCTGTACTGCAGGGTCAGTAACTGAAAATTAATTCAATCACCTGGGGTAAAGACATCACCCACAGCCTTCTAATCTTCCAGCAGCAAAGCCGTGTGTGCTACCTGTTGAGCCAATGACTGTGTAGTATGTATGCAGTAGCCTGTTTAGTGTCTTACATGTAATGAGAGTTGTGATTTGAATGTGAGTTTGGCTGCAGCTACAGATTGTGTTGTGGTATAAGTTGGCTGCCTTGTATGTAATGAGAGTTGTGATTTGAATGTGAATTGGTTGCAGCTGCAGGTTATGTTGTGGTGTGTGTTGACCCCTTTGGCACTGGGTACCTTGATTTGGTACACAAGCAAATTTACAGTAATATAGTGTGATATGTCATATTTGTACATTGTGACCAAACGTCAGCTTATCTGTATTGTCACGGGAGTGTCCTTCTTCAGGTCTATTTTATAGAGGTATTAGAAATAGATTAGTGTTTGACATAAATAGACACAGAGTTGAGGGTTTTAGTGTCAATGAAAAGAGAAATAGTGATTCACGGGAAGTGTTTACTGAACGCAGTATATTAATGTGGCCATAGCTCTCAACCTTCCATCTCCAAAATGAGGAACACTAGTCTTCATAATGTGGAACAAATGGGCAAAATGTGAAACACATACTCATGTTTTACTAACAACTTCAACCAGGAAGGTCATTGGATGGTTAAAATATGCTGCTTTTACATATAAAAAAGATCTTTTAATGAATGAATATGATTCATTTCTATGTACCATGAATATCAGTTAAAAAATCCTAACACTAAATGTGTGATGGATCCTTTCAATGTGGAACTTCGAGGAGCATGAACTTTTTAAGACCCCAAATGAGGTACGTTCCTTGTAATGAGGTACACTTGAGAGGTATGGTTGTGACTGTTGAGGTGTCTGCAGAGACTATGGTTGGATGTAACAGTGCCCTTTTCATTTGTGAGAATAGGCAATGTAGCAAAGTATTGTACTTTGCTTGAAATAGTTGAGAATAGCGTTGCTGGAAATTACATGATTATTACTGAGGAACCTGCTGTGCACCATGTGGATGTCCAAAGTTGGGGAGCTATACTATGAGTAGTGTGGAATATGTTATGATGTACCTTGCTGCATATGGTATTCTATTAATGACTGTAAGCAGCTGGTGTTGTCCTGTAAGTGTGTTACATATTTTTTCTGTAACTGTGTGGGCAATATATCCTACAGAAACAAAGTGGCAATGTCAGTGTTGCAATGTTAATGAAGTAAGAAACAGATGATGTACAGTGACAGTCACCATGGTCAGTATCACAGTATAATGCAGCAACTGATATCTTGACTGATGATATCCCACAGCAGTGAAGGAGTGCACAGTCAGTGTAATACCAAGGTACATGCTAATTAATGACTTTTATGGAGAACTGTAATGAGAGCCACACCACAGAGGACTCTGTGTGTGTGTGTGTGTGTGTGTGTGTGTGTGTGTGTGTGTGTGTGTGTGTGTGTGTGTGTGTGTGTGTGTGTGTGTGTGTGTGTGTGTGTGTGAGTGCGTACCTGTGTCTGTGTCTTAATGTGTATATGGCAGACGTGTAGAATGTAGAATGATATACCACTGGGTTATTTGTTAAATTGAGTGAATGTGGGTAACTGGGTGGTGTGGGTGTGTGTGGGGGGGGGGTATGTGAAATGTGACTGCTTAAGGAGTGTGAGGTATCTGGAAAGAATGCTCTATAATGCCAAGACATAAGTTCATTTAATTGTAAAGCAAGTGAGGTCCAGAAATGGCCATTGTGGATGACCGTGGGTGTAAGCAATGGATGAAGAATGTAATCAGAACTGTACAAGAAGGTATAGGGATTATTTGTATTGATGAGAACACAGGCTTCAGAACCATACATGTCAAGGGTGTGCACACGGGTCACAATTTGCAAAGGTGAGACATGCAGAAAACCTGCTACATAGTGGACGATGAGCAAGTATTATTTATTGCAGCAGCCAACATTTCTTGAAAATGCTGGTGTGAATCAGTGTGAAATAGAAAATGTCATGGTAGCTCATGTTTCTTTCTGGTTGTAGTATTGACATTGTCACTGTTTGCATGCAAGGTGTGCTGAAGAAATTGACAAGGAGTATTGACTGAAACAAAATGGTTGGTAAGTGGTAGTGCAAGCAGGAGTGCAGAAAATGACTTTGCTGACATGAGGGGCTTCAGAGAAGAGCATGCATCAGGTAAGCCAATAAACTGTGCATGGCTGTATGCATTTCTTAGGTTTATAAGTAAATACTAGGCTATCAGTCTGCAGACTATTACAAGTTTAGAATAACCAAAGGGTCAGAATCAAACCCTGTACCTTATATATGTGAAGCAAAGACCTTAACTATTATACCAACTCCATCCCGTACATGCAGTTAACATATGGATGCAATGTTTGAGCCATCTAGACAGTTGTGGAATGCATACACTAGAGAGCAAGGAAGCCAGTGTGTACCATGCAAACATCACCATCAACTGCATTTTTCGTGTGTTTTTTTTTTGCCTACATAGGGTATTGCACCAACTGTCACAACCTGTCTCGATTCAGTGCCACTCTCCTGCCTTCTTTGATAGACATGCCTGACTGGTACAAGTCTTCTGTTATGCAATAAGTCATATTCACCCGATTATCATCTGCTTTCCTGCACCTCTGACTGAAATACTGTGATCTGTACTTCTCTGCAAATGGGGCTACTTTGGCTTTTTTTTTGATGCCCTTATTTCTTTGTCACCAAATGTGCATATTACCACCTGTCTCAGGTACTTCATCTTTATCACCTCAAGCTTTCTCAACTTCTGTGCATTCATTGCCTAGGTTTTATGCCATACAGAGATAATGTTTTGTGCACCTTACTGTTATCTTTTTTTGGTGTTCTTCCACACTCTACCCCTGACACACTGTGCCATTTGGCTGCAGCACTTCTGTGTCACGCAGTAAAGATGTATAACACCAATTTGTAGTAGCTAAGGAGTTGTCTGGTTATGTAAAAAGAAATGGTTACTCTTTATAATCCATACCCTGGAGTGCATGGAAGGCTGGAAGAAACATCTTGGTAAAACTGAAGCATGTGCTGAATGGAGTGCTAAAGTTATGTTGGTGTGTGACTCCCCTAGTTCAGATTAAGTGCCACAGAAATGGACAGTGAAGAAGAGTAATTGCATAGTTATAGTTGTTTAAATAAGAAAGGAGTGGTAAAGTATGCAGTTAGTGGTGCAACTTATTAAATGTAGTCAGTCTAAGTAATGGAATATTGATGGTAGCAATGGGTAGTGGAGTCTGTGCCAAATCCAAGTGCCAATGGTATAGTATTTTGTGAACTGAAGGTGGTGAATGAACGTTTGGTACCTTCTTTCGTAAGGCATGACAGACTAGTATATCCTGTATGTTTTGTAAGAGAGTTTCTTTAACTAGGACAGTATTATCTCATCAACACCTAGTGAAAGAAATACATTTACAAATCAGTCCATTATTAATGCAGAAAAGCATAGCAATATGTATTCCTTTTAAAAGGGAGTGTCAGTTGCTAGACAGATTGACAAAGATTCCATCTGACCCTAGGATGGACACTACTGGACTTCCAAAGCAGATTATTTTTATAAGGTTTTGAGAGTATGTTTTTCATTTCTTAATTGTTCACTATCCAATTACTTGACACCAAAGCTTCAATTGCAAGAATCATATAATCATTCATAAGTTCTGATAAATTAATCTGGAAACGTTTTTCTGTTTTTTGGTACAATGTAAGGATAGACAATTTTCTTTTTATCAGGTAAGAAATAAAAAAAAACATGTAGGAAATGTCAGTATTTCTAGAAAAAAATCCTTACAATGTTTCTAATTCCTAAAGTACAAAATAACTATTATGACAGACTACATCATTTGAAATGGATGACCTAGCTTTGAATTATATGTTAAAAGAATACATACCTTATGTATTTGTAAGTCTGTCTCTAAAACTAAATGCATGTTATTTTGTTAAACCTTTGGATAGGTGATATAATCATAACTGGAATACATAAGGGTCCGGTAGTACAATATGTACAAAATTGCATACTAATGCTGAATTATCACATGTAACACTTCGAAAACTTTGATTGGTGCCAAGAATAAGTGCTTTCATGTGAACTTTTAAGACTTCATCAAACTCCTTTTATTTTTATTTTTTCCAGTGTGTGGATGTTGCTGTGTTTTCTTTTTATCACTTATTAAAGTAGTGTGCACATTTTAAGCACAACAGGATCATTCATATAAACATAACTGGAATGATATACCTCAGCATATACTTAGTATTAACAGTACTCCTAAATTCAAACAGCTACTGAGGGAACATCTCAAACACACATGGCTCTGCTTCTGCTTTAAACCTGACTAACTATTAACCGTCCCCCCACCAGCTCTACTCAACCGCTTGTCCTCTTTCCTTTACTACTTCCAGTCTCTCCTTCCCTTCCTCTCTGTCCCTTAATTACTACTGTCAAGATCTGCTACCCTGTCAATCCCACATCCTACCCTTAGCTCTTTCTTTCCCTTTCTATGTCCCAATTATCTTCTGTCACCTCACCATCCCAAACTTGTGCTTACTTGATAATTGTTGTATTTAATCAAATGTAACTACATATTCTAACTTTTAAATTAGTATATTTCATGTATTCTGTACATATTTATCTGCATTCTCTATTGTAGTATTTGTATTCTACGGTGCATTTTTGCAAACTCTCTGTAACCATCATTGTGTCTTATGTACTAATAGAAAATTGTATCTGTGGAGCTTTTCTCCCTGTGCCTTTACTAAAAACGGGCCAGCTTTGGCCCAGTTAGACTCTCCCAGTTAACAAATGGAAATAAATAAACAGTAAATATAGCATAGCTATGAGTAGGCTTTGTGTTAAAGTGAATAGCACATATCTATCCATCTCTCACTCTCGCTTGCTGTCTGTCTCTCTCTCTCTCTATATATATATATATATGTGTGTGTGTGTGTGTGGAGATAGATATACATCATGAAAAATATATTTACTTATTACTTACATTTCACTTAAATATGGGGCATCAAGGCCTTTATTGAATACACTTCTGTTTATGATATTGCTCTAATATGTTCTTTATTTGATTCAGACAACAGTTCGCATAGAATTTAACCTTGGAAACGAGCAAAATAAACCAAGTCAAGTATGTTTTTCAAGGCTTTCTGTTGACAGTTTAAACATGACTGCTTAGTTTTAGCAAGGTCTCATAATCTGGCATTGCCAGGGATGGAGCAGCTGCAAGTGCTTGTTTTAGTCTCTTGAAGGCATCTTCTGTTTCTGATATCCATGGAAGGGTATCTGGAGTACCCAGTGTATCAGATTTTGAATGAGTTTTGTCTGACTGGCATATCCCAGAGTCCATTAATGGCAATAGCCAGCCATACTCAGGAAAGTTTTCATTTAAGAAATGGTAATGGGTTTTGGGGCTTTTAGGATAATCTCAATTCCAGAAAATGCATTTGGGGCAGACATAACTGCATTTTTTCTTTGAACACCTTGTGTTCCTTTTCAGCTAAAGAATTAATTAGATGTTGTTTTTCTTGCTTGATTCCAAAGAAGAGGGGCAGTTTTCTTTTTTATTAGGTAAGAAATAAAAAAAAACATGCAAGAAATGTCATAATTTCTTGGAAAATTTGCAATGAGCATTGCAGTGTGGTGTATAATGTTTCTAATAGGTTTGTAGGCATTTACTAAGCTAATTACCACTAGAGCCTTTTTAAGCCTAGCCATGCATCCCAAATCTTGGACAAGTTTTGTTACCCTTGATAAGTGTAAGCAGGGGCCTGGAAGTTCAAACATGTATTTACAAGCAGGGACCTGGGAGATGAACCCATTTACAGGTTGCCTGTATCCATTAGGGACAGAAGTGCCAAGCCAGGAATGAATTTCCTGCTCCCCATCCAATTGTTCAAGTTTCACTTAAATTGGGTTAGGGAGGAACTCTGCTTCACATGGATGGGGAGCTTGTTCCAGAGACAGGGTAGTCCCAAAGATACATACCTATCTGTCCAGCAGGTCCTATTTATATCACAGGCAAGGTTTTAGTTTTTAGAAAAGTTAATTCTGATGCTGTTTGTTTTAAAATGGAAAGATCAATTACATAGAATTATAACATTATATGCTTATATTAATTGTAAAGAAAGGAAAAGCTTATTTCATCAGATTTTAGACTATGTAGTGATAAATATGTATATTATAATAACAGGAGAGTTCAATTATGACTTAAGAGGCAAGTGTAAAAAGAAAGGAAATGGCATAAGAAAAATGTTAGACGTTACAATGTGGTAAGTTAATGCTTTGGAACAAAAATTCATGGACTTACAAAAGGGGATTCTATAGAACTGAAATAGATTATTTTATAGTATCAGAAGGGGAGATAGTTGAAACAAGATTTTCTGATCATCTTGCAGTATGGGTAGAGATGAAAGAAAACAAGGAATATATAAAATAGGCAAAAGAATAAAAAGGATAAATGAAAAAGCATGGAATGTAGAAGGAAAGAAATTAGTAATACAGTTATGGAAGGATCATATTATTATGAAAACATTTTATAAAAATTGGTTGGAATGGTGGGTGATGTTTAAGGAAAAATATAAAAAGTTTTTTTTTACAGTTGCAATACGATGTCAGAAAAGTAGAGAAAGAAAATTATAAAATAACATATAATGATGTATTAAAAGATTTAGAACATACTTATGGAAAGTTTGTTAGTTAAAAAATGGCAAGACACCTTGGCAGAGCAACAGTCACTATTCCTGTTTCAGTTTTTTACTTACAGTTAGTGGAAAGCAAATTGGAATAAACGCCTCAGATAATTGATGGTAACCATCCAAATTGATAGCCAAAAGCAAGTTTGTGTTGGACAATAACTGTCTGTTAAGATAGCAGCTGTTAGAGTTTCACGCCTTCTGCAAACAGTTTACTGTAAAATAGTCAGTGAAACACACCGGCTGTTTAAATCTCAGTAAATTTTTTGAGTTTTCACCTCACCAAACAGAAAATTGTTCCACAGTTAAACAACACAAGCTATTATGTGTTGAAGTTCGGTCTTCACATCATTACAAATGGAAACAGCTGTCCAAAATGCACTTTTGAAAGGACCACAGCGATATCTTGTAAATACGAACACTTTATTGACAAAAAACTGGCAAGCGCTTTCACCTTGTAGGCTTCCTCAGGCCAAACACATCACAGAACTTTGACATATATATATACTTTAGGTCTGTGTGACATCACTTCCCTTGTGCTTGACTCACATTCAAATATTTAAAGCAACACTAACTATATAAAAAATGTGTATAAAATGCAGAGTATAATGTTGGTCGGCTATGATCAGCTCAACATATACTACTTAAAATCAATTGTATAATAATAATAAATAAAAATATATAAATATGAATATCATACTTTTATTCTAAATTTGAACACTCTTTGCTATGCTAAGATGGATTATTTAAGATGACATCAAGTAAGGGTTTTTTTAAAGATAAAACCTTATAAAACAAAATAAAAGCCTACTGTTAAACTTGTACAAAGTAGGAGTAGCTGTGCCAAGCAAACAATCTCAAGCTTATAAAACCAATCAATGTTAATGGATAGATGACTAAAATACTTCTCTAGGCATAACATGTCGGTACAAACCCTGCACTCAGTTGCATTTTAAGAAATGTAAAGCTTAAAAATATCAGGACTAACATTAAACACTTCTGTCGAACATGTGTTAAATACCCAAGTTCAAATAAAGGCACTTCAGTTGAGCATATATTAGATACCCAGATACAAGTGATTGCACTTAATTGTGCTTCTGATGAGAAAAACAAATATAGTTAAGCTGGAAATAGCTTATCAAAGCAATGCCTAGATGCTAGGTTATATCTCAAAAATAAAGTGATACAGCTTTCTTTAAAACTAATATAGCAGCATTAATTGCTTTTATGTTAGATGCACAAATTCAAGTAAGAGTATACACATATAATTCAAAATGTCATACAAATATCTAAAGACTAAATTGCAGACATGACCAGCTAATCTCTGTTGAACATATATTATATGGTAAATAATGTAGGTTCGCTGGATCAACATAAAATGAACTTTGTAACCTCAGCGTCAATATGATTAGAGCAAGTGCAAAATATGAGGTGTTGTGTCTTTTGTTGTTAATAACAAGACACAACTTCAAAATTACATTTTCCATGCACAACAGCCCTACTGTTATTGAGGCTAGCTTTTAAAGATCAACCAGCCTCTAATTAAATCCACATTTTCAAGTATAGACTTTTAAATATACTTTTAAACATTATGAAAAGCTAAAAGACAAACGTAAATGGTTGCTCACATTCTAGTACATTTTATATTATAAAAGATATAAAACCATATGATCTGTATAAGCTGCTTAACTCATCGAGTACCATTTACTACTTCCTAAGGTCTTTGCCTTTCAGTATTGGTTTAATAGGAATCCTATCATTTAAGCCAGGTTCATGATCAGCTCTTAGTCTAATGATCCACTTAGTTTCATTTTGTTCTGTTCTGTTGCTAATATCCCCCCTTCTAATGGTGGGATGATTAATTTGCATGACTAGAAATTTAAATTTGTGATCTGGTGATGTATCAATAACATGTCTACATAGTGCATTTTTATCATACTTTATCCTGATATTATACATATGTTCTGTGATTCTGTCTCTTAGCCGCCTGTCAGTCTTGCCCACATAAAATGCTGGGCAGGAACTGCAGGTGGCAAGATATACTACATGCTGAGTGTTACAATTAGCTACTGGATAAAACTTAAAACACTGTAATGTAAGGGGGTGTATGAACATTGCTTTACTGTCTATTAAATCACAATAGTTACATTTCCTGCAAGGTTGAGTACTGCCTACCTTGGTATTTGATTTAGTAATATGCTCTATTCTAGAAGAACTACATAACATCTTGTGTAAATTAAGTTTGTTCTTGTATATGAAGCTAGGGGCTTCACCTACAAATTCACTAATTCTAGGATCAACTTTCAGTATATCCCAATACTTAGAACAGGCTCTTTTTATGTCGTATACATCTTGTGTGTAATGGATACAGATTTTCATCTTTTCATCATATAGAGTTTTAATATTAGATGCATCATACATTTCATATGAACTAGATGCAAAATAAGGTGAAGCACTATCTTTCCTTAAACCATCTACTTCTAAGAATTTTGGACTAATTTCTGATGGTGTGTATGCCCTGTTAAGTAATTGTTGTTTGAGGTTATGTAACTCTGACTTATATCCTGTTTCTGTTGAATTTAGTCGAGAAACTCTCATTGCTTGTCCCTTAATGACGTTCTTAAACACAAAGCTAGGGTGCATACTAGATCTATGCAATAATGAGTTTTTGTAACAGGCTTTTCTAAAAACACCAGTATTCAAGAGACCACTAGGCATCCTCTCTGCATACACATCTAAGTAAGAGACCAGTTGTTCAGAAGCTGTCATAGTAAATTTAAGATAACTGGTGGTTAGATTAATTTCTTCTAGAAATTCATGCAAGTCACGTTCATCAGACTTCCAAATCAAAAAGAGATCATCTACAAAACGTACATAAAAACTGACATTTTGTTTATAGCTGTCAAGTGTGAATAAGTGTACATTTTCCCAGTCAGCCATAACTAGGTTGGCGTAGCTATTGGCACATGAAGTGCCCATAGCTACGCCATCATTCTGAATATAGATCTGACTGTTGAAAGAAAAAATGTTATTGGTCAAAACAACTCTCATAAGCTCACATAAAGTGTCTACATGGTATTCAGTTATGGTCTGGTCTGCTATCAGACGTTGCCGAATGCTATCTATGCCTTCTTGATTAGGGATGGTTGTGAATAGAGACTGAACATCTAATGAAACTAACCAGAATATATCATCTACTGTTATGTCTTTCGTTGCGTCATATAACATCACAAGGAATTGCTAAGTGTCTTTAAGTATATACGTATACTTACTCACAATAGGTCTTAATTTGGATTCCAAATAGATGGATAACGGTTCAGTTATCCAACCTCTCCCGGCAACTATAGGTCTCATGGGAGGTTTATCTGGATGCTTGTGTATTTTTGGGATGCCTTGTATGCAAGGGATGGTAGGTTCATCAACTTGACAGTATTTATATAGATCACTATTAATTCTACCTGTACAGTGATTATTTGACAGAAATATAGAAACTCTATTAATTATCTGATCAACATGTTTGATGCCAATCGGTCTATAAAAATTAGCATCACTGAGCATATCAGTCATACTAGAGATATATCTCTCTGTATCCATTATAACAATGGGGCCTCCTTTATCAGCAGGTCTTATCACAATACTATCATCATTTTTCAATGTTCTCAAAGCTGTTCTTGAATTAGAGTGTAAATTGCCATACCATCTCTTATCTCTGTTCTATTTCATACAGTTCTTGTTCGACTAATTTGAATATGCATCTATTAGCGGATGTAAGTTTGGCATATATGTGCTTGGTTTTCTAAGAGTGCATGCTCCATCTATAGACTGGTGATTACCGTAGTCTAAACTTAATTGAATGTTCCTAGTATATAGTTTAAGGTCTATTACTGAATCTGTAATATCACTTTTGACTGATGGTATAAATGAAAGGCCTTTTTCTAATACAAGAGTTTCTTCCTTGGTTAATGATCTACTTGATATATTCCAAATCAATGATTCCCTGTCTTTTCCCACATTTTCTTTAAGGTTGGACCTATGCGTTCTTCTTCGGGTAACCTCCTTTTTTGCCTCCCCTTGCTCATTGATCGATCTCTACCTCCTCTCCGAAAATCGGAGATGGGGAAAGGGGCTACTGGATCATTACCAGAAAGTACTTTGACAAACAAAAAGAATTATATGAAAGAATTCAAGAAAAATACAAGAATTGATATATAAAAAAATATAGCTTTTACAAGTAAAAAGAGAAGTAGTATTGGATTACATAAGCAGATTAGTAAAGGAAGATAGTAATGTAACGACAGAAATAAAAAAAATGTAAAAGGAGAAATTGTAAAGAACTCAGGAAAAGATTATGAATAGTGTAGTACAATATATACAAGAAATGTTTAAAAAATGGAAGGCAGTGAAAAACCATGGAAAATAACAATATTAACAGAAAAAGAGAATAAAGAGTTGGAAAAGGAGATTTCTTTAAACGAGCTAGATAAAATATTAGGGCAAGTATATATAGATTCAGCTGCAGTCCCAGGTGGAACAGGGTGTGAAATGTATAAAAATATAAGGGATTGGCAGAAAAATATTTTTTAAAGATTTTGAATAAATGTTTAAATGAAGGTTTTATTTATAAAAAATTATGTAGAGGAATACTTAAATTTATATGGAAGATAGAAGACAAAAACTGGTGACAGTATTAAATAATAATGATTATATGATCTTTATGAAAATAATACAAAATAGATTTGAAACTAAAATGGAAATATCTTGGAAGATATATAGTATAAAGGGGAAGGGCTATCAAGAATTATCAATGATAGCTAGAGAAACTGTGGATGATATTATGAACAGAAACAAAGCACAAATCATGATAGGAGACCTTAATAAGGCATTTAACACAGCAGGACATGAAATCTTAAGAGCAATAATGAAAGAATATAATATAAGTGAGAAAGTTAGGAAATTACATTTGTCAGCATATAGTAGTAATAAAGAAAAAATACTTGTAAATGGCGAGTTAAGCTAAGAGGTACACGTGAAGAGTGGTGTAAGACAGTGATGTCCATTGTGCTGTATAGTCTCTCCATTAATTATGAATGTGATTGTATGTAAAATAATTCACATAATTAAGGAGGTGGGGTTTATAAGACCTGAAGGGTTAAGAATTTCAGTCCTGTTAACATATGCAGATGACATTATAATAATTGCAAAAAACAAAGTTTGGATAAAAGAAGTGATAATTTGCCCAAATGAGTCTCTAGAGATGATAGGGATGGCTTTAAGTAAAGAGAAAAGTAAAGGTTTATGTGATGTAAATCTCAGTGAAGATAGGAAATATACATTTTACAATGAAGAAGTTTCTGTGTTGGGTCTAACATTTGGGAATAAATATGTAAGTAGAATTCAATGGGGAAAAAAACAGAAGAAATAAAATAAAGTTGTCCTTTCTGGAGAACATATAAACTGTCATTCAGAACAAAAGGCTTGTTTAATAAATTCAGTGCTAATGGGAAAAATAGCATACTTACCATATGTATTTATGCTACCAACAGTATTTGAAAAGGAGTTATTGCAGATATTTTTTTTCATTTATATGGGGTTCTAGATTAAGCCCAGAGAAAAAGGGGAGTTTTGTATGTAAATAAAGACGAATGCGGTATGTGCTGCTTCATTAAATTTGAGAGATTAGTAGTAAAACTGTATAAATATAAGTATGATACATTTTGGGGTATGGTAAAAAAAGTAAAAGAGAAAGAAAGTGCATAAATGAAGAAACAAAATGTTACCAAGAAAAAAATATTTTTGTGGAAAATAAAAATTGTTGATATAAAAAAATAGAAAAGTATAGTATAAGGTTGTAATGGTACAACATTACTATGTAAAACCATGGGAAAATCTAACATGAAAATATTAAAGCTATAAAAATAAGAAGCAAATGGTGTAATCAAAAAGTAGAATGTCAAGATTTATTTTTGTGGAAACTGGTAATTGATAAATTGCCAGTAAAAGGAAATATGCCATATGAAAAGAAAAGTGAGTATGTTTAGATTGTCAAAAAGAAACTACAGAACATATGTTTTGGAAATGTAAAAATGTTATGGGGAAAACTATGTAAGATGTAAAAGTTATTTTATGTTATATGGAATGAAAGAATAAATGAAATTATGTTTAATGGTAAATGGATTTTAGCAGCAGTGTTAAGTAAAATTAGATAGTGGTTATGGAAAAAGGAGTGGGGTCTAATAGGGATGAAAATTTAGTGTGAATGTAAAGGAAATTATGAATGTGTGTGAATAGATTTGTATATTGATATATATGTACATATTTAAATATTTTAAAATATGTAAATATTTTTGTAAATAAGAGTTATTTTTCCATATGTAAATAAAGGACCCCCTATTCTTTTCGATAGGTGCCATTGGACCCTTTACATTCACTTAGGCTACCACTGATTTAAGTAGATGGGATTTTGGTTTAATATTTCATCTGAAGGAAAACACACTCAAGAATGCAGCACCCCCTTGTACTGCACTGCAGTGTTAGCAATTCATCTACTCAGTGGGGAATAGAACCCGCAGCCTTGTGCACCAAAGGTGAGTGTGCTACCTGTTTTGTCACTAACACTAAATATTATACTCCCCTGATATTCTCATCTTGACTGAAGCCTGGCTCAAACCTCACATTAGTAGTGAGGAAATACTTCCAGCAGGTTATGATATACTTCATGTGGATAGGCTATCCAAGAAAGGGAGTGGCATAGCTCTTATGTATAAACACCACCTAAACATACATCATCATCAGCCCCTCTTTTTCCCATTTTTCTACATGGGGTTGGGGCATCGTGTTAACTGTCACCAACTCCCTCGAGTCAGTGCCACACTCCTGCCTTCTTCAACACTCATGCCTGACTGTCGCAGGTCTTCTTTCACACAATCCATCTACCTCTTTGCTGGACATCCTCACTTCCTCTTACCTTCTTCCGGTTTGTCCCAAATCTTTCTCACCCAGGTTGTCTTCTGCTTTTCTACACATGTGGCCAAACCACCATAATCTGTTCTCTTTGATCTTTTCTGCAGTTGGAGCTACTTTGGCTTCTGCTCTTATGTCCTCATTTCTTCGTCCTTCCCACAGTGTGGATCCTACCACCTTTCTCATGCACTTCATTTCCATCACCTGTAGCTTCTTCAATTGTTCTGCCTTTACTGCCCAGGTTTCTGTACCATACGGTAGTACTGGTCACACCACTGTCTTGTACACCTTACTTTTCAGCTTCTTTGACATTCTTCTGTCATAGACTACACGTGATACTCTATGTCATTTGATTCATAGATGTGTACTAGGCTAATTGCCCTGGAGCCTTTACAAGCCTAGCCCATAGGATTACCCTGGCAGCATGCCATCTGACCTTAGTTCCCAGTGCCTCTGTTGAGTAGAGCCACTGGAGTGATCCCCGGGGTGAATTTTCTGTTTCCCATCCACTCATCAAGATCCCTGTTGAAGAGGGCCAGTGAAGTGCTCTGTTTGACATGTATGGGAAGTCTATTAATGAACCTGTCCCTCCAGCATGTTCTGTTGATTGTGGTAATGAGGTTGAGGTCTCTGGAGTGTGTGTTGCAGAGGGATTGGGATTTCTTTAGATGTAGCATTTCTAACAGAGCTGGGTCAGACATGGCTTTGTAAGTCAAGCAGACATCACCTCTAAGTAGGTGATTTGAGACAGAGAATAGTTGGAGTTTTTTGAGTCTGTCCATATAGGACAAGTGTTTAAGGCCTAGGATCCTCTTTGTGAGGTACTTTTGTGGCCTTTGTTGCAGGTGTCTAGTTAGGCAACATGCCAAATGGGGGATTGTACTCGATGATTGGCCTAATGAGGGAAGAGTAGAGGGAGACAATGACCTCTTTCTTCCTGGATGCAAAACCCTTAATAATGAGATGTGCCACATAGAAGGACTTTCTGACCACAGTGGCAATGTGGTGGTCAAAAGAGAGGTTGGTGTCAATCTGTGTTCCCAGATCTCTTATAACGCCTTCTGTGTTCAGTGGACTACCATTCATGTGGTAATTCATGTGAACTGGGTTTTTCCCAAAGGGGATGATGACACATTTTTTAGCATTGAGCTTAAGGCCATGGTTCTGACACCAGTCATTGGTCTCAGTGAGGCTTTTGTGTAGGATGTCAGTATCACTTGGGGAGTCAATAATGGCTCCCAACTTGTAATCATCTGCAAACTTTGTCAGCCAGAGTCCATTCGTGTTGGCCTGGACTTCTGAGAAGTAGATACCAAACAGGAGAGGACCCAGGACCGATCCCTGTGGGACTCCACTCATGACTGGTTGACAGTCTGACTTGGAGTCAGCTACTTTCACACAGTGGGTTCTATCTGTGAGTCAGTATGCAACCCATCTAATAATGTAGGTGTTGATGCTTAGTTTAGTGAGTTTTTCTATGATTCCCGAGTGGGGAATGGTATCAAAGGGCTTGGCCAGATCAAGGTAGGCTGTATGAACCACCTTGCCTTCATCCACAGCTCTGGTCACTGACTCAAAGAAGTCTACCAGGCATGATCTACCCTTCACAAAACCAAACTGTGTGGGATCCATAGTTTGGAAGATTCCCTATATCCTTGTTTATTAGGTCCATGATGATGTGTTCCATAGCTTTGCATATCATATTTGTCAGGCTAATGGGGCGATAGTTCCCACTGTCTGTAGTCACTCCTCCTTTGTGGAGAGGGATGACTGTAGCAGTGCGCCATTTGGTAGGGACAAAGCCTGAGGTGAGGCTGTGATTGAACAGGGCACACAAGTGAGGTGCCAGTTCACTCTGTAGTTCATGTAGAACACAACCAGGGATATTGTCAGGTCCTATAGAAGCTGTATTCTTGGCCTTGGACAGTGCTGTTTTAACCTGTGCAGCAGTAATACTGGGTGCCTGACAATCTTCTGGTATTATGATTGGTCCTCTGTGGGGGGAGAGGGGTAAAGTTGGCACTGAATCTGTCAGCCAGTATACTGGCAATATCTGTTGGCCCGGTATAGCAGGTACCATTGTGCTGTAGCTCAGAGCAAATCTCCGTATTGCTGTGGAGATTCTTTACATAACTATAGAAGGCCTTGTGGTTGTCTTTACTATCTGCTGCAATTCTGTTTTCATAGCTAGCTTTAGAGGATTTGATGAAGGATCTCAACATTTTGTTGAGGCTAATAAGGGAGTTTTTCCAGTCTTGGGACTTCACCTTATTCTGCATCAGTTTCCTCCTCCTGTTGTAGAGCTTGTTTATGGCAGAGGACCACCAGATTGGCTTCCTTTTTTGGAGGAGAGCATCTTGGTTCTATTGGGTATGGCGAGATCCATGCATTTGTGTACGTGTTTATATAGTGCATTGGTATATGATTCAGCGGTCATGCAACTATTCTCCATTTGCATGGGTGCCATGAAGTTAGCCACCTCTGTTTTTAGGAGCCCAAAGTTAGCTTTGGAGAAGTTTTTTGTGGTGGTTACCTTTGCGGGGGTGGGGGGTGGGAGGGATGTGAATTTCCAAAGTGATTAGTTTTTGGTCAGATCTAACCAGGGAGGAGATGATTATTGGTGTAGAACAACAGTCACCCATGTTAGTAATGACCAGGTCAAGGATGTTGCTACCTCTAGTGGGGGTAAGAACGAGCTGGTCTAGGGCACTGGAATTAATGAATTCCAGGAAATGTTGGGCGTGTATTCGTACATGAGTAGTTTTCCCAGTTAATGGAGGAGTAGTTGAAGTCACTCAGTATGAGAGTGTTAAGTTGGACCCTAATATTCTCCAGGGAGCTTAGGAACGTGGAGTGCGAGTCTTGGGACATGGTTGGGGACCTATAACAGTCTCCGACCTGAATCGTTGTCTTACCCAGTGTTAGCTGCACCTGAAGTATCTCTGATGCGTTATGTTGGGCTACCAGTCTGGAGGTGTTTGTATCCTTTATGAATATGGAAATACCACTGCCTTTAGAGCTTCAGACCAAGTTCTGGGGCTGAAAGGTGTGGAATGAGTTATAGCCTGGTAGTGCAGGGGTGCTTTCTGCTGCCTTGAACCAGGTCTCTGTTACAGCACAAATGTCTATGTTCTCCATCAAGCAAGTGCATTTTGAGATTTAGACTTCTAGCGTTGAACAGCATGAGGCTGCAGCCCCTCTGATTCTAGCTTTGCCTCTCCATTCAGACTACCCTTCTCATCAACTACCCCTCCCAGATACTTGAAGCTGTTTACCTGTTCGACTTTCTTCCCTTCTGTCTCTATTCTCAGCTTCTTCTGATTTCCCCAGTTTGCTGTCATTACCACCATCTTATCTGTGCTTAGTTTCATCCCATTTGCCTTTAGATTTGCATTCCATTCTCCTATCCTTTGCTAAAGTTCTAGCTCCGAGTCTGCCTGTACTGCCACATCATCTGCAAACAGCAGCTTTGTTGATCCATCCCCTGCAACCTGTTTGCTAATGTAGTCCATCACCAGTATGAGCAGCAGTGGGCTCAGAGCTGAACCCTGATGTACACCCACTTCCACTAGGAACCCCTCTGTGAGGCCGAAAACTGTTTATACTTGAGTCATTGGGTCCTTGTACATAGCCTACACTAATTCTACCAATGTTTCTGGGACTTCAAACCAACGCAGTACTGCCCAGATCAGCTTTCTTGATACCTTGTCATATGCATTATCCAAGTCTAGGAATGCTCAGTTGGATTCTCTCCTCATCTCTAGCTTCTTCTCAAGTATCTGTCTCAATGCAAACATCGGGTCAGTTGTGCTGCATCCTGATCTGAATCCAAACTGCTCATCTCCCATTTACATTCTACTAATACTACTCTACATATCCATTTATCAATCACCGTCTCCAGAACTTTCATGTAATGTGATAGGAGTTTGTTGCCTCTGTATTGCCCACAGTTGTGGATGTCCCCTTTGTTCTTGTACACTGGCACGAGAATGCTTATTTTCCAGTCATCTGGGATACACCTTTCTCTCCACACTATTAGTACCCTCAGGAGCCATTTGTCCCCTATCCCACCCAGCGTCTTTATCATATCTGTTGTGACCTCATCTGAGCCTGCTGCTTTCCTTGACTTCATCTTCCTTAGTGTTGTTCTTAATTCTTTTAGGGTGGGCTCTTCTTTTTCTCTCATCGTAGGCTGTTTCTGGGGCAGTACAGCTTTTGTGGGATTTTCTTCATTCAGATGCTGCTGGAAATACTCCTTCCATCTGCCTTTGATATCCTCTGGACTGGTGAACAAGTTGTCGCTGGCATTCCTTATGAAGGGTGTCTGACTATCTTCTTTATCTTTCTGTTTTTGCCTTGCAACCTGATATAGTTTCTTTGTGCCCCTTACTGAGTCACTTTCCAGAACTGGTACAGTGCCTCCAATGCCCTACTCTTTGATATTGCAACTTCTTTCTTAGCGTCTTTGCTAGCCAACGAGTAGTCCTTCCTAGCCTGGTCAGTCTTTTCTATCTCCCACTTCTTCCTGCACTCTTTCTTTCTTTCTTTTGATGACTTTATGGACTTCTGCATTCCACCACCAGATTACCTTATGTACCTTTATTTCCATACCTGGCTCGGCCACATATCTTTTCTGTAGTCCTAACACATGCTGTTTTTAGGTGCTGCTATTCTTCTTCAGCTCCACCTATTTCCTCCTCTTCTTGGGGTCCTAGAGCCCTGAGTAATTCTTTGAACTATTGTACTTTCTCTCCAGTCAACTTCTAGGTCTTCAGCCTGTTCTCTGTTGACCTTTGAGCCTTCTCTGACTACTGCTTGCAGCTGATTGTGGCAACTAGTGGTTTATGCTGTGGCCGGCTGTTTCACTGGGGATGACTTTGAATCATGGATTTTACCCCAGTGCCTTTTCCTTACTATGAGAAAGTCTATCTGAGTTGCATGCTGACTACTCTTGTATGTGATCTTGTGACTGTCTCTCTTTGTAAACCATGTGTTGGCTAGTATCAAGCCATTTGCCAGACATAAGTCTAAAATGGCTTCTCCTTATTTATTCCTATTACCCCACCCATGTGGACCCAGGCAGTCCTCATATCCTGTTGTGTCTGTTCCGATATGTGCATTGAAGTCACCCATTATCAACACCAATTCATGTTGTCCTGCTTTATCTAGTAGGTCCTGCAACTGCTGTCTGAATGCACTTTTTTCTTCATTATCACAACCCTGCAGTGGGGGATAGGCTGTAATTATGACTACTGCCCTATCATTGGACTGGAGTCTAGCTGCCATGAGTCTGTCATTAATTCTGATGATATCCCTTACTGCCTTCTGAAGCCTCTCTCTCACCACAATTCCTACTCCATTTCTAGCCTGCCCTCCACCCTAAGTAGTAGACTCTGGATCCCAAGCCAAGTGGCTTTGCTGCACTGCCCTTCCATCTCGTCTCTTGGATACATAGGATGTCCAGCCTCCTGTGCATCATCATGTCATCCACTTTCAAGCTGCGTCCTGTCAGTGAACCTACATTAAGCTTAGAAATTCTCAGTTCATGTTTGGCAGGTTGTTTGGTTTTACATCCAGCTTTCGCTCAACATAGCTATCCGAGGTAACCCAGGCTGGGCAACTAGATACCAGCCAGCCAGTAGCTTATTGGCTCAGGCCTGCTGGGCTTTATGACGGGCACACACTGGTCAATAGGGGCACATATACCCCTCCCACCATTAGCAAGGTTCCCTGTCATGGGTCAGAGTAGTCCGGGTCCTCAACCCACTTATCACCGGTAACTACCCATGCCCATTTTTGGTGACATTAGTCAACATGACCGAATCACTTAGAGCCTTATTTTGCACCGTCGAGTGGTTAGCCCTGCCATGGCGTGCATTCTGTGAACCGTGTTCTCCTACCTTGAGGATACTGCGCACCACACCTAAACATTCAGGTCTGTAACATATCAGCCCCACAAATTAGTAATGAAGAAATCCTACATTTCAACCTCAAACTAAGCCCAAACAAAACAATAAACATCATAGGGTGCTACTTTCCACCTGGTCATAACCCCCCCCCCCCCACTAGAGAACCTTCTCAGTTGGGCTAACCGTCACATTCCCCAAGAAACCCTAATTCTAGGCGATTTTAATATCAGTTGGCTGTCCTGCATTAACAGTCATCCAACCCAGCACCTAAACCTTCACGGTTTTTCCCAACTTCAAAAACAAATGGTTCCGCCACAAATTCCACTTAAAAACAGTTGAAACTTGAAAACGTTAATAAAATATATGATGATAAGATAAAATAAAATAAACACACTGGCACATAAACTGGATAAGCGGTTTCAGTATAATACCTTTTTCAAATCCTAAATGTCTGCCAATGAAATTTCCTCTTAAATACCTTAATTTCCTAGTGTTTACTCACTTAGATGCATTTAGTAACCATAGCAGCATACACACTCTTTTAATTATGTAATTTTGAGTGCTGAAGAGCTTTCCCTTTTAGTGCAGGGTTTAAAGGGACAAATGCATTCAGACCTGGTGACTGATCGGATTGCAAATTCATTATCCACTTCATTTCTTCAATTTCTGTTCAGTTTACTAGATCCCCACCTCTTGGTGTTTCATGAAGCCTAGTTAGTGCCATGAACTTGAAAGAATGACTGTCATTTATTCTAATATACATATAAAGTGCATTGCTGGTAACTTTTTTCTCATGTCAGATAAGTGCGTTAGGATATGTTCCTTGAGCATTTGATTAGTTTTCCCTATGTAGCATGCCTTGCAATGACTGCAGGTTGCCGCATAAATAATGTTCTTACTCCGACAGTTTGCAAATCCTTCAAACTTATAGTTCCTCTTAGTCAGAGGATGTGTAAAAGTATTTGAGATGTTTATATGAGAACATGTCTTGCAACTTCCACATCTGAATGTACCAACTCTCCTGTTCATCTGAAAACTCCTGTCTTCAGAAATAGCTTCATTTTCTGGTTTATCACATAATAGTCTTTTTAAGTTTTTCCTGTTCTTAAAAGAAAAGCTGGGTTGATCTCCAATAATTTCCCTGATTTTGTTGTTAGATGTTATACCGAAAGCGCTTATCCGGTTTATGAGCCAGTGTGTTTATTTTATTTTATCTTATCATCATATATTTTGATAAAGTTTTCAAGTTTCAAGTGCTTTTAAGTGGAATTGGTGCAGAACCATTTGTTTTTAAAGTTTTATATTTTGATGTGCTCTGCCTTTGGTGACGCTGCTACTTCTTTTTTTGGTTTCTCCCAACTTATCCAGTCCCCCACCCGAATAAATAGAAACTGTAACAAACATTCCACTCTTGATTGGATACTAGTCAATAAAAACCCTCAGTCATATTTAACTGGCTGCCTGCCAGCCTCAGTGACCGTGCCCCTACATTCCTACTGCAACACCACCTATATTATATCAAACCCATCATCTATTGGCAAATATGTAACAAGGTAAACTTTAACACACTCACATTTATCTCATCCCTTAAAAAGTGCAACTGGTCCCCACTATGGTATCTCAATTTAGATGACACAGTTCAGTTCTTCAGTAGCACCCTCCTAAACATCTTATATACTCATGCTCCCATAAGAAATACCAGATTCAAAGTCCAGTTCTTCCCATGGCTACAGAAATCCACTAGGTCAGCTATGAAAATCAGAGACAGAGCCTGGAACCACTGGTGTATAACTAAAACTCCCACAGCTAGACAAAAATTCCTAGAATTGCACAACAGAGTCAAAACACTAATAAAACAGGACAAAACCCAATACCATCAGTCCACCCTTAACTCCTGCCAACACAACCCCAAGTAATTCTGGTCCTCCATAAACTCCATTCTCCACCCATGTAAAGTTGACACCCCTCCACCTAACACAATCCCCTCCTCTGAAAGTATCGCTACCTCATTCAATAAACACTTCACAGAAGCCATCCTCTCTCTAGCTAAACAGCACATCCCCTCCCCTCTCTCCCAACATCTACACCTAATAATCTGACCACTACCTTTTCATTTACTCCAGTTCCTACATTCAATAAAAAAAATTATATCGAAACTTAAGCCAGCTAAACTACCTGCTGACAGTCTCCCCTGTGAATACCTAAAAATAGCTGCCGATGCCCTAGCTTGTCCAGACTCTATCCTGATTAACAGAGTCCTATCAGAATGCTATGTCCCAACTCTGTGGAAAATATCCCACATCATTTCCCTCCACAAAGGTGGCCCTCCACTGAACTGTCCAATTACCAACCCATAGCCATTCTCTCCCCACTTTCCAAGATATTTGAGAAATGCATTCATTCTCAAGTCCTAGATTACCTCCTAACTAATAACATCCTCTCCAGCACACAACTTGGTTTCAGACCATATCATAGCACTACCACCGCCTTGCTCTCTTTTACTAACACTATCCTTCAACATAAAAACAGTAGCTTATACTCCTCTGCTACTGTCCTAGATCTGTCCAGGGCTTTTGACATGGTCTCATACAAACAATTAATCTCTGTTCTCACTGATCTATCCTTTTCCCAATCAGCTACTGGCTGGTTTCACATCTACCTTGGCATAATGACATATCTTCACAGCTTCCTGTCTCACTCGGTGTTCCCCAAGGATCCATCCTTGGACCTCTACTTTTCTCTCTCTTCACCAGTAATTTATTCACTGCCACCTAACAGGCCTCTCGCATACAATACGCAGATGATTTCACCATCATCTGCTCAGCCCAGTCCCTACCCGAACTGCATAAGATCACTCAGGATGTCTTTACCTGTGTAGAAACTTGGCTATTTAATGCCCAGTTAATACTCAACCCAAACAAGACTATACTCCTCATCTTCCAACCCTCAAAATCTAACCTAATCAACCTCCACTTTAATATTACAGCCAATGACAACACCATCATCTCCCCCACAAAACATACCAAACTACTAGGTGTTGAGATTGGCAACTGTCTCAAATTTGACTTTCACATTTCTCTAACAATAAAAAAAGTTCACAAAAAAACTAGGGGCTTTGTACAGAAATAAGCAATTCCTCACCAGATCTGACAGAATCTCAGTTGCCAATTCCCACCTCATCTCCATCCTACTCTATGCCTTTCCTATATTTGCGAACCTAAATAATCTCGAGTCTTGTTATAACAAAATTGCCAAGTTTGCCACCAGAGCTACCTATTGCAGTCACCACTGTATCTCACTCATTGAACTTAACTGGCTCAGACTCCCACAACGTCTTCATCTAAATCAACTCTCCCTTGCTTACAAGTTAGTGAACTATCCTCTTAAAGTCCCATCCCTCCAAAATCTACTCCAACCCTATAGTACTACCAGACCACTATGCTCCAGCAGCAAAAATCAACTCCAAGTAACCAAAACCAAGAACTCATCTGGGGTTGCTCTTTTCTCCTACACTATATCCAAATTATGAAACACTCTCCCCCTCTCAGTAACCTGTATACAGTCATGCATTCACTTCAAACCTGCACTAAAAACTCACTTAAAAAAATCACTGGTTATGCCCTTGATTCAAGCCAGACTAGAGATCCTCTTTCTCTGTCTCCCCCACACCACAGCCACTTGGACACCCTGTATGGTTCATTTCTACCACCTCCATCTGTACTACTTATTCCTTTATTCTTTCCCAACTATTTCCTCCTAATCTCTGAACCTGCCTACTACACCATCTCTCCAATCACAGCTCTATTTTACAGCCATAACTGTTATGTCCAATAAGCTTTATGACTACATCACTGCTGTCACTGTTACTATTGTTCTAATGTCAATATGTACCATCACAGATGTAACCAATGCTCCTATGCATATGTGAATGTATACTCCATGTATACTTCCTGTGCTCATGTATCTATGTTACTCATATTTTACATATGTGGCTTATGCTGCCATTGTTAAATTGCATTTATATCAATATTTTACTTTTTATTATTAATTCTGTAATTAATGTATCATTCTGTGGAGCTTTTCTCCTCGGGTCTTTGCTGAAAAAGGACCTGTGTCCAGTCGGACATTCCCGGTAAACAAATGTAAAATAAAATAAAAATAAAATAAAATGTACAAAAGTACCCATTTCAGAACATTTCAGCTATAAATGGCCACTCAAACTACTGTCATTATAATCCATCAATATTTATACAATTACAAGCACTTTATTGACTGTGTACACAACACTTCTGATTGAATTGAATGACCACAGCAAAGTATTACCAATTACTTTGCATGAATGCACAGTAGTCCTGCAAAGACAGACTAATGAGTTTTAACTTTCAGCTCAGCAATTATAGCTACACTAGAAAAAACAGTCAAAATACCACGTAATAAACCAAAACCGTAAAAAGAGAACAGGAAACCAAGCAAAGTAAAGGGTGACGAAAAAGACTCCAAGTAACTGGAGTCTTTTTCGTCACCCTTTACTTTGCTTGGTTTCCTGTTCTCTTTTTACAATTATAGCTACACTGTTGACTACATCTTTATCAGATGTCGTTATCAAAAATGATTAACAGTAATAATCACCAGTCACATATTGCAAATTTTGTTTCACACAATCACACAGTAGCCAAAGTATTCCAAATTAATTCACACACAGTAGGCAAAATATTCCAAATTAATACACACACACACACACACACACACACACACACACACACACACACACACACACACACACACACACACACACACACACACACTAGTGTTGTAAAGCCAGATTAAAAAAAAATGAAAAATATCCAGATGATAAGAACATAAGGCATTTTCATCCATAGTGAGCTCCCCTCTCCAAACTAGCAGTTGTAGCCACTTTGCTGACTGTGTATACACCAGATTGTTATGGAGAAAGAAATGTTATACTTTTTATTGGTAACTTTGGATGAACTACACAAACTTATAGAAAAATCACTAGCATGTGACCATAACATCCACCCATGTGTAGCACAGTTTAAATAGAAGAGTATGAGAGCATAAGAAGTATTAACCATCTGATAACATGCACAATCTCTGCAGAAGTAAAATATATCTGAATAATTCCACATTAAGAACTGTTATTAATGCAGAGGTTACTGCTGGTAAACAGTTTTGTATTTCAACTGCTCTTCTTTCTTTCATTAACACCATAGTGAATGCTCATTATAACAATAAACTTGTGTTCTGTCTCTTCCTAGACCTTTCAAAAGCATTCAACACTGTCTCCCACTCTAAACTCCTAACCAAGCTTGCCATCCTTAATCTCTCAGCCTCTACCCTTGAATGGTTCTCCAGTTACATCTCAAATAAAATGCAATCAGTAAGATGCTACTCCTCCTGCTTCCCTGTCCTCCTCATTCATACAGGCATTCCTCAGGGCTCCATCCTGGGACCTCTTCTTTTCAATATTTTCACCAATGAGCTCCACGCCTCCTGCCCTCACTCCTCTTTTATACAGTATGCAGACAATTCAACTCTCATTTCCTCTTCTGAAAACATCTCTCAACTTCACACTCTGACCCAAGACTCATTTATCTGTGTTGAAACATGGCTCACTGAAAACCAGCTTATTCTTAATCCAAAAAAAAAAAAAACTAAACTCTTGCTCTTTCTTCCAACATCCCTCTCTCACCTCAAATCCACCTTCTCCATCTCTTCCTTAAGTAACACCACCATAAATGTTGAACCTCACACTAAGCTACTCAGTATGACAATAGATGATGAGCTAAAACTCGACATCCACGCCCAAAAGTCTATAAAAAAAAGCCAACCAAAAACTCTGTCTCCTATATCGAAATAGTAAATACCTAACAAAAGAATCTAGAGTATCCCTGGCCCAAGCTTATTTACTCCCAAGTCTGCTATATGCTGCCCCAACCCTTACCAACCTCCAATCCTCATTAAACAAAAAGCTGGAACCAACATACCAAAAAATTCCCGGATTTGCGGCAAACCTACCACATACATCTCATCACTGCCTGGCTCTGAAACACCTACAGTGGCTTGAATTCCCCCACCTACTTCAGTTTTATCAGCTTCACACTACTCACTTTCTACTCAACAAACCCAATGCCTGCCCCTCACTAACCAACCTCGTATCTTACTGCACACCCACACGCCCTCTCCGAAGCACCGACCAACATCTTCTCCAAGTATACAAACCCAATAAGACTATAGGAATATTACTATATAAATATTCAGTATCCCAAAACTGGAACAAAGTCCCACCCACCATACGAAAAATTACTCACACCAACTCTTTCAAAAAAGAACTAAAAAAGTATCTAGGTGACCTTTGGATCTGTGCTTGCCATGCCCCTACCTGAACTGCTACCCCCCCCTCTCTCAACCACCTTAAATTGACCCTCACACAAGTTTCTGCCTTAATGACTAAATAGATGGTTACACTATAATGAGATCTTTGGCTTAACAACTTTATCATTTTCATTCTTTACTCTCTCTCTCTCTATATATATATATGTATATATATATAGATAGATATAGATATATAACTTTATGTGTTGCTAGAATTTCTCAATTAAGAACATTTTATATTGTATTCCCTGATTATTCTGTCTGTACTGTATTTATATTGCCACTGTTATTACCTCTTGATTTTTACTTGGTAAGCATTTCATCTGTTTATTCTACTCTGTATAATTTCGATTTTGTTTCTGTTATCCTGTCTTTGATCATGTACTTATTTTATTCAATATCTTAATATTCATTGTATAAACTACCTGGAACTTTTCTCCTCGGGTCTCCACTGAAAATGGGCTTTTAGATCAGTTGGACTAACCCGGTTAACAAATGACAAATAATAATAATAAAATATTTCAGTGCTTTATTTACAAATGCAGTGCCTGCTGCCTTTGAGGAATAAATTGTCTGAGTTACATTAAAAATGGTGTATTGGTGATATTGCCATAACATTTCCTTAACTACATCAGCTATGCAGTAAGAAATGTCTGGCAAACATTGACAACAGGTTCAAAGTTGCTAGGATTGCAGTCCTGGAGACCATTAAGGAGCCTAGCCCAAATTCTTATTTGTTCCGAAACACTGTCTGATTAAGTGACTTGCCCAATATCACACAGTAGGTATACAAAGGTGGAAAGATTCAAACCCTGCACCCTTGCCACAAGAAGCAGCTCACTAGTAAGTCAGAGCTTTCATCTGTGTGCTAACTGCCAGAGTAGCAGTTTTTAACTAAATGCTGAAATCCTTTACAATCCGATCTTATGGCGAAGACTATCACAGTAACATACTACATAACGGATACTGAAGATCAGAAGGTTCTGATCACATGACCTTACAAATGCCAACCCCTTTGTAGCTGCTGGAGGCTGTAAGGAAGATACTGCAAATATATTACTTAAATGCGACATGTTTAGACTGTATTACACAATCCAGGCCTGTTAATGAATTAATTCATACTGGGAATTTCCACTTCTCCTCCCCTGTTCATAATGGGAATTTCCACTTACTCTTCTAAATTCATAGATCTTGCTCTTGCTTGTATTAAGCTATTTTTTCTGAATACTTGAAAGGTACCTCTTAAGTGTAACATACCCTAAGATGAAAAAGCTTCTCAGTTTCCATATTGTAAAAATTCTATGTCAGCTCATATATCTTTCTCTTGCTTGTATTAAGCTATTCATCCTGAATGCATGAAAGATACCTCGTGTACCCTACCCTAAGTTGTAAAAGCTTCTCAGTTTCTATATTGTAAATTTTTTATTTTCAGCTATACAAGATTGTAATATTTGCATATAGTTGTTCACTAGTCTGCTGTATTTCTAAGTTTCCTTCATTTTTTTACTAGTCCATAGTAATTGTATAATTGTAACCAAATACCTTATTGTAACCTTGCTACTTGTTTTTGGTGCTTTTCTCCCCAGGACTCCATTGAAAATGGGTTATTTTGGCCCAATGGACTATCCTGGTAAACCAACTGCAAATAAAATAAAATAAATAAATTCCTTCTTTAGTGCAATGAATAAAGCAAAACAATTAAAGAAAATATAAATATTGCAACAGCTTTTTTCCAACAGCCTACAAGTCATGTAAAAATCAGAACTATTATTGCCTGCAACATATTATTTTTTGTTGGGGAACAGGAGGTGTCTTACATGCTTGCAGGACACCTACATTTTATTTTTGACTTCCCATGCCTTCTCAGTCATTAAGAATAGCTAGCAAATCTGGCATCACTCAGTACAGGTCTGACCTATTTGAATGGATAATAATGCAGCATACACCTCCAAAGCCAACAGAGCTGGATTATGGAAAAATGGTGCCCAATGCAAGGTAAAGAAGCAGGACCCTTCCAACCATACAAATATCACATTACTTGGCTGTCCCTGTCCAACTGCCATAAAGACTGTTCAAACCTGTCAGTGCATATATTATTTTCTTCTTTACTTTTACAATTACCACATAGATTTGCATTTCATATAAAACTTGTATTGAAAATTTTACAAAAAAAAAACCTAACAGCTATTTTCTAAACAAAACACTCTCACATTGAAAACAGATTTAGCATGAGAGTAGACTTCTTTTCCCTCGAAACTCACATTTAGTGAAAATGCATCTGGCAAATCATTAAACCACAAGAGAGAGGCTGGAATTCAAACTCAAATAGCATATACTGAAGCACTAATTATTATCTATGTCGTAGGTGTAGGAATTCAAAAGACAAATATGTAACACATTTCCTAACAGCCTGCAACAGCCCATGGGATACAAGTGGCTCTTTTCAGGAACAGCCCAGGAATACTGTCTGGTGAAGTAACTCGACAGAGTTCCATAAAATATAGAAGCAAAATGAAGGCTGATGAAAATCAAACCAAGTACTACAAGAAGCAGGTATGTAACATGCTCATAGACTTAGTCATCTTCACTAAGTGCTAGACAAACTGTTATAGTCCTTCTTCTTTCGGCTTTTTCTCGGTTAGGGGTCGCCACAGCGGATTACCTGTCCGCTCATGATTGGCAGTGGAGTTTTATGGTGTCGAGTTGCCAGCCTGGTGCCCAACCTTCCACAAAAGGCAGCCACCCACAAACTGTTATAGTCCAAACTACAAAATTGTGTAATTCTTTAACTGACACTGACAGAGTGTAATCCTCAATAATTCAGGAAAAAAAATGTTAAAAGGAGGCCTGGCAGTTGGTGTGGAGTATTAAGCCTCAGCCTCCCATAGTGAAGATTCAGGGTTTGACTCTGAGCAAATTACTTAACTAGACAGTGCCCCCTAATTGGGGAATTTTACGCACGCACACACACACACACACCAACCCTTACACTTCTTAAGTTATTCACTGTTGAGTAAGTATGCATGCATGTATGTGTGTGTTATTGATCTGAAGTAGTTAACTTCATTTGATCATCAACCTGTGGGTTTCGGATCCGATATGGATCCAAGCCGGCAGCTTTCCAAGCTCCTCCCCCTTACCCATACTACACTGCAACCTCCTTCCACCCCTCAGATCTCGTTTGCCGCGGCTTCGCCAAGACGTGATCTCTGAGCAGGTAGTGTAGGATTTTTCCGGATTTAACTGTGCAAAGTCAGTTTAGTGTGCGTGGATAGTGTTTACCTTCCCTTTTTCCTCCCCCTGGGTTTCCGTTCAAAAAAAAAAAAAAGTAGTAAAACTTTGTTGTTTTTAGTTAGTGTAGGCCTCCCTTTCTTGCCTTTGCTGTGTGTGTGTGCGTGTGTGTGTGTGTGTTTAGGTAGGGCTTTAGTTAGCCTTTTTGTTGTGGGGGTTGAGATGTCGGACTCTCAAAAGCCGACTTTCTCCAAATGCACAGAGTGTGGCCATAAGTTGACCCTGGCTGATGGCCACACTCTGTGCGTCGTGTGTTTGGAGGTTCCCCACCTTTCTTCAGGCTGCAAAATTTGTGCAGCCTTTAACCCACGGGCTCTGCGGGATCGCAGGACCAAGTTAATTTTGGCTGGGCTTCTCCCAGCAGAATCTGCTTCTTCTTCTTCCTCTGTGGCCACGGCTGTGGCCGTATCAGCTTCTGGTCCTCCTTCCCTATCCGGGACTCACACTGCCATTTTTAAACAGGGTGACAAAGAGGCCAGGAAGGAGAAGCATAGGAAAAGTGACAGAGAAAAAGAAAGAGAGAGAGAGAGACAAAGGTAGGGGTCGTAAGAGACCAGCGGACCCATGGGATCCTTCGGGTCCTCCTGTTAATGTGGTCACTACCCCGGACAAGACTCCTAAGCCATCTTCCTCTCATCTCTGTTCCCCTAGATTTTCTCCAGAGCCAGAGGAGGAGGTTCGGCCTGCTTCGAGGTTGTACTCGCATCGGCGGCGTCCTCCAGATCCACAAGAAGCCTGTCGGAGGCTGACATGGACTGGATGATGAGAAGGTTTTTACAGACTCAGTTGCAGATGGGAGTGTTGCTGGCTCCCCCTCCCACCAGAGCGGGGAGTTCGACTCTGATGTTTGCCCTGATAGCTCCTTCTCCGATCCATCCCCGGGTTTCAGAGTCCCTGGAGCCCCGGAGTCAGGGGGTTGGCACCAATGTTTCCTGCAACCTCGATGCCGGCCATGCCCTTGAGTTTGTTGGATCCTGTGTCGGATCCGAGCTCTCAGAGCCATGATTTGGGCGTCGGATCCGGGGGGATGAGTGTGTCATCGGTTTCTTTATGGTCAGGACATACCATTCCTCTGGGTCTGTCTGTTTCAGATTCTGCTCTGATCCCTTCGTCGGATCCGAGGGGCATGGTTACTCATCCTACTAGTTTCAGAGAAGCCGGTTCCGTTTCGGCCTTCGACGTTGTGGAGAGGGTTCTCTTTGGAGGATTGAGACCTCTCACTCTTTCCTCAGAGTCTGTCCCTGCTCCCTCGCTGCTGAGTGTGTTTTCTGTCATTCAGTCCTCCCAGGGACAGCCTGTGTCTGATACTACCTAGACGGTTCCCCTCGAGGAATATGAAGCTATTTGTGAGCCCTTCATGGAGAGCCCTCCCACGAGGAAGTCCCTCATAAATGTGAGTGCAAGAGGAGGCACATGGACTCCCCTGAGTCCTTCACAGAAGATACTGACTTGGAGGAAGGGGAAGGCTCCCCCATATCACCTCCCAAAGATGTCTCATTTGGAGACATAATGGAAATCCTCCATCAGAAAGGAGGTTGATCTGCCCAAAAGCCTTCCTCGGATGAGTCGGTATTCCTGGAGGCATTCGACGCAGGCCCATCTACCTCTTGGGTGTCCCCCCTGGCTGATCCTCTGGTGGACCTCATTACCACCAGAGCTTGGAAGGAGCTGGGACACTGTAGAACCTATACCTAAATGGCCAGACAAGATTTTGAGCCCTCCTACGGACAAGCCTGCATGGAGTAAGGATTCCCCAGTTGATGCCATGGTGGTGGTGGCAGCCACCAAAAAGGAACTGGCACAGGAGAGTTCCTCGGTCCATCCTCCAGACAAGGAGTCTAGGGCGATGGATCGACTCGGAATGTGGATGTATGCTTCAGCTACCTTTGCTATAAGGGCGCTGAACTACATGGCCCATGTGAGCAGACTTCAGCGCAACCTTGTGAAAGAGTACTCTGAGTCTCCCCCGGAGTCCATTTTGGCTGAGGATAAATGCTCATTCTCGGCATGTATGGCCACTCTTAAGTCAGTGACTAACACGTCCATGCGTCTACTCTCTCATACCACCAAGGGAGCCGCTAGGGCGGCCGGGTCCAGCATTGCCATGAGGCGTCACGCCTGGCTCCGGCTCTGCGATTTTTCGGAACCTTTCAAGGCATCCTTCGCGAACGTCCCTTTTGACGGTTTTACCCTTTTCAGGAAAACTGTCCGAGATGCCCTAGTCCAGAGTGAGATGCTGTCGGCCATCGGGATCCGCTTCTCTAACCCTCAAAGGTCCTTTTGCAGGAATCAGCGAGGGCAAAATAAGTTGTGGTTATGGAAGTCTCAGCATTCCTGGGACACTCTGGACTCCGTTTCCCCTAGAGGCAGGGGGGGACAAGGTGGACGCCGGCCCAGAGGCAGAGGGGGACCGAAGAATTTGGGGTCACGGGAACCGTTTTTGGATTGACCCACACAGCAGCCCTGAGGGGTTGCCTGACTGCTGCACTCTGGAGGCAGTCAGGGGGCATTTTTCGAAACACCTAGCTCAATGGGAGTCCATAACGTAAGACCGCTGGTTGCTTCGGATAATATTCAGAGGCTATTCCATTCCCTTTCTGACCAGTGCCTTACCTCCAAAGCACCTCCCAGACATTCCACCCGCTCAAAGGGAGGTGGCAGCTTTGGAAATAGAAAAGCTACTAAACAAAAGGGCAATCCAGCTGGTCCCCCCAGACTAGTCTTGATCAGGCATCTATTCCAGGTTCTTTTTAGTGCCTAAAAAGACAGGGGACTTAAGGCCAATTCTCGACTTATCCACGTTGAACCTGCCTGTTGGCAAGGAGACGTTCCGGATGATCACCTTACAATCCATCCTGCCATTTTTGCAGGAAGAAGACTGGATGTGCTCTGTAGACCTCAAGGATGCATACTACCACATTGTGATGGACAGGCCATCCAGGAGGTTTCTCTGCTTTCGACATGGAGCCAATCACTACCAGTTCAGGGTCCTACCCTTTGGTCTCACCACAGCCTCCAGGGTGTTTACCAAGGTCATGGCAGTTGTAGCAGTCCACCTGAAGCTTCAGGGCATTCAGGTCTTTCCATACCTGGATGATTGGCTCTTCACCACCTCCTCCAGGCATCAACTTGTTCAAGCCAGAAATTCATTCCTTCAGCTGTCAAATTTACTGGGTATCACGATAAACCTTGCGAAGTCCACTCTTCAGCCTGTTCAGATTCTTGACTTCATAGGGACGAGAATAGATTCTCTCCAGGCCAAGGTATTTTTGACTCCAGACAGACTTCAGAACCTGACCCACCATGTCCTGGCACTTCTTCAGACTTTTTCACCCCCAGCAGAGCTACTTCTGAGGGCCTTAGGGTCCATGGCAGCAGCTATAAATCTGGTTCCTTGTGCACGTCTGCATATGAGTGCGTTACAGTGGACGTTACCAGTTCAGTGGTCTCTGTTATACCAGTCCTTAAGTTACCCGAATCCTCTAAGCAAGGTGTGCAAAACTTCCCTCATCTGGTGGCTTTAATCTCAGGATCTTCGAGAAGGATGCCCCTTTATTGCGACCCCACCCCAAGCCATGGTGACCACGGATGCTTCCCGTCTAGGGTGGGGGGCTTTGCTCGGGCAGGACTGTCCAAAGCACATGGTCCCAGAATTAGATCATTCTGCGTATCAGTGTTCTAGAGATGAGGGCGGTCCTTCTAGCGTTGCAGGCCCTTCATGCTTCTCTTCCTCTGGGAATGATTGCAGTTCAGTCAGACAACATGTCAATGGTCTGGTGTATTAACAAACAGGGAATCAGGTGCTACCCGCTTTGTCGAGGGGACATGAGAGTGTGGGAATGGGCGATCTCCACCAACCGTTTTCTGATAGCAATGCACATCCTGTGTTGGTCCAACATTTTAGCGGACAAACTGAGCAGGGCTATCCTTTTACCCTATGAGTGGTCTCTGAACCCTTGTGTAGCAGAACAGATCTTCCTCAAGTGGGGTCAGCCTTGCGGCAATCTCTTTGCATCGCCGTCCAACGCAAAGTGCAGTGAGTTTATCACTCTGATTCTCCCTCGGGGGAAGCCCCCAGAGATGCTCTTGTCCATGCTTGGCCACCTGGTCTTCTTCCCCCACTACCTGTAATGACAAAATTCTTGCAGAAAGCTCGTCGGTTGGGGAGCAGGATTATCCTCATAGCCCCATTCTAGCCTTGTCAAGTTTGGTTCCCTTGCCTATGGTGTCATGTAGTAGCTCCGCCCTGGATATTAGATCCCATTCCGGATCTCATTTATCATCCCTCCGGAATTCCTCTCCCCAATCTGGACAGCCTCAGGCTTACTGCTTGGTTGCTCCAGTTCCACTAACTGTCAGGACTTCCGGACTCTCTTCTCCTGTTAAGTCCATTCTGGTGGTGGCACACAAGTCCTCCACCCGGAAGGTGTACCGTAGTAAATGGAAGCGTTTTTCCATTTTGACTTCTCAGAGAGATTTGGATCAGTTTACCTCCTATTCCAGTGGTATTACAATTTCTGTCTCAGATTTTCCAACAGGGGGCCAGCTCTTCCACTGTTAAGGTCCAGCTGGCGGCTATATCCCATTTTCATGTAGGAGAAAATTCAGGTTCACTAGCCGCTTCTAGGATTTGTAAGACTTTCATCAAAGGCACCTTTTTGCTGAGACCTCCGATTAAGCATCCTTCCCCTCTGTGGGATTTGACCTTGGTTCTTCAGGCCTTAGGTGCACCTTATTTGAACCCACAACGTCAGTTGATTTATAATTCTTGTCGTGGAAGACAGCCTTCCTGGTCACCATCACCTGGGCTAGGAGAGTGTCTGAACTTCAAGCCTTGTGTATGAAACCCCCATATTTAGTTTTTCATAAGGATAGGGTTTCTCTAAGGACAAATCCTTCTTTCCTCCCTAAAGTCATTTCGGAGTCAAATATCAATCAGTCTATTAATCTCCCAGTATTCTTCCCTAATTTTCAAAACAAAGGGGAATACAAGCGTCATTTGCTGGATGTCCACAGACAGTTGCACTTTTATTTACATAGAACTAAACCTTTTCGTAAGACTGATCAGCTGTTTGTTTCCATTGCCAAACCCTTTCTGAGGAAACCAGTTTCAAAGGTGACTCTTGCTAGATGGATTTCACTTTGTATCCTGCAAGTGTACAAGGATCATGGATTACCAGAACCAAACAGGGTTCATGGTCATTCTATTCGTTCTATGGCTACTTCTGCTGCGTTCTGGTCCAGAGTTTCTCTGGATGACATTTGTTCAGCGGCTACCTGGGCTTCCTCTCACACTTTTATTACTCATTATAAGTTGGACATGGTATCTAGCAGAAGGGCTTCTTTTGGTTCTGCAGTGCTCCGGAATATCCTTCCATAAGGGCCTCCCAAAGTCTTTGGTAGCTGGGGACTCTGTCCCACAGGTTGGTGATCAAATGAAGTTAACTGCATAAGATAAAGAAGTTATGTACTCACCATAATGTTCCATCTGAGCAGTTAGACTTCATTTGTCAGCAACCATCCCTCCCTCCTTCCCCCTGACCTTAGTGGTTTATGATAGTCCTTGGACTCAGACTTACTGGGTTTTGTGAGCCTAGTCTGTGTGATCAGGTCAGGCTATGTCTCTTGGGTTGATGTGTGTCACGTTGTGGGTGGCAAACTCGATCTGAGGGTTAGAAGGAGGTTGCAGTGTAGTATGGGTAAGGGGGAGGAGCTTGGATTTTAGCTTGGAAAGCTGCCGGCTCGGATCCATATCGGATCCGAAACCCACAGGTTGCTGACAAATGAAGACTAACTACTCAGATGGAACATTATAGTGAGTACATAACTTCTTTTTTTGTCTCGCCAACTCACTTAATTTGACTGCTGCTGTAACTCATATTGTTGTCCTGGCTCAAGTCCCTGCTGCAGTAATCATACTTGTTCTAATCTCAAACTAGTGTTCTCTCTCACAGAAGTTTCACAGCATTTTTTTCACATAGGCATGAAAAAAAATGGAGCATATGTTTAAAAAAAGGTATTTTTATGTTTAAAAAGTGATTTTAACCAAGACCGGGAGTGAACCCCCCCCACCCCCACTCCCACTCCCACCCAGTAATGGGCGGCCGTAGGTAGCTGCAAAGGTCCTCTCCTCTTTTCATCATTTGTTTTCTGGTACACTTAGCAGGCCACTTATACTCTGTTTATTCTGATGTCTTAGTTTTTATTTAATTTTACTGTCATTCTCAGAGTTCTCTGCATCTGAATCAGCTTTTGTTTTGATGTTTTTCCTTCCTTTCAAAAGCTGATAACATTAATTCACCTCTGCTACTTGCTATAAGCTGTCTCTTACCATATCTTCTATTTACTTGGTTTCTTTTGTTATACTTTATATTTTTTTCTGCAGGAGGTGTAATACTTCCCACCTCGTGCTGAATATATAATTCCTGCACCGGAGCCTGTAATTACTGTTTCTGATTCCTTCATTTTGGGGCTCAGGTGAAGGAGTTACCTCTATGTGATTATGGAGGATCACGGTGTGCTACTCTTACAGGATGGATGGGAGGTGATCTTTTAGTTGCTAATTAATATAATTTTATTATTATTTATTTTACATTTGTTAATCGGGCTAGTCTAGCTGGATATATGTCCATTTTCAGTAGAGGCCCGGGGAGAAAAGCTCCAAACATGAACAATGACAAAGTTAACAATGCATAGAAACATAAAGAATCACAGTACAGTGTAGTATTAGTCTAGAAGCAGTTATAATAATACATTTTTAAACTTTAACAATTTTAGTAAAAATTATACTAAATAATTATACAAAACACAGTAGAAGGTATATAAATCGTTATCATCACAAGTTTCTTCCTTTTCTACCTTTTTTTTTTTTTTTTTTTGCAAACTGTTCTGTCTGAAGGCAAAGCAGGGCTAGAATTTCTTCAGTTTTTATTACAGATTTCTTTTTGTTTTACTTTTCCTGGTATGTCTTTTCTCGTTCATTTAATTTTTCTTTTAATGTATCATTTGCATTTTGTAGTCCTCTAATGTCAGATATTTAATGTTTCTTAATGTCAGTCTAAAAATGCAGACCATTGGGCCCTGAAGCACCTTGTTACCTCTAGGCTCTAGTATTCCTGTACGATAGATGTGTCACCCCTCGGGTCTCATCACGTGGTCATGATGATAACTCCCTTTATGTGTCACCGTGACATGCATTTTCAGGTGTTGATGATTATACCTCCCCCCATTAGTGGTGAAGACTTTCTGGCAGAATCCACCAAACATTGTCCACACAAAGTCTCCACTAAGAGAGTGTGAAAAAGGTGAAGGTAACATTCTTTCTCTCATACCATACATAGTAATGTTTAAGAGCTGACCAGGTCCAGACCTCAATTGTAAAAGCAGGTTTAGACTTGTATGTAATTCTTTTTATTTTCTTGAACCTTGGTCACTCGACAGATTTTTCAGTCAGACAGATTCATACCTACAGCACAGTATGTTAAGTGCTATTGCTTCTTTTTACCTTTACTTGTACATTTATATTCCAACATGCTAATAGGTTAATGTTTCCTTTAAATTAAAAAAAAATCACATACAAGCAAGGGATTTTAACATTCATTGAACACCAGCTTAATCTGCCATGGCTATATTTTTTTAACCTGCAAGTTTTCCCTAACTAGCTATAATGCCCTTCTAGTATCTCCTAGCAATAATGGTACCATTGTCATATTTGAATGTGCAAAAGAATTAAGAACTGTATGTTTTATGAGAAATTACTAATCTGTTTCTTAGATTTTTTCTCTCTCTCTCCAGTTATTTATAGCTACATTTAAAGGGAACCAGCAGGAGGGAGTTCTGACCTCAGTATAACGGATATCCATACAAATACATGAAAACAGAAATAGAAGAGGTGTTTATAATTGCCAGTCATTCAATTAACTATATCTTTAAAACTATCAACAACAGTCAAGAAGGAATATCAGTCTACCTAATAGAATCCTCTGTGTGTTTATATGTATTATAAATCTTTTCATCTTCAGCACCAAGAGGAGGTTTTGGCAGGTACTTATGTGAAGCCAAAAGAGTGAATCTGCTTCTCAACTAGTAGCTGTAGCCATATATTCTCTCTCTATATATATTTTCTTTTCTGGGTCTCATCAGGAGTGCCAGTGAACTGTAAGGGACTTTTCTTTACCCAGGTCAGTATTCTCCCACCAGCACCAGCTGAAACAAACAAATTTTCACACCAATCAGTTATTAATGCATAAAAACATATTTCATTTTCCTTTTAAAAGGGAGTGTCAAATGCCAGAAAAATAGACATAGATTTCATCTGACTTTGGGATGGACACTACTTACTGGACATTCAAAACAGACCATTTTATAAGACTTGAGAGTATGTTTTTAATTTATTTTCTGTTTCTCTAGTTTCTGGTTGTTTTTGAATGTTTTCTTATCTACTATAAAATGTTGTTGTTTGGCTTTTGGCTTTTCCCGGTTAGGGGTCGCCACAGCGGAACTCCAGTCCGCTAATGATTAGCAGTAGATTTTCACGAACGCCGAGGTGCAAGCTCGACGTCCAATCTTCAACAAAGGTATGCCCATTTACACGTCTTTCGAATGCCCACCCAACCGCGGGGAGGACATGCAGACTCCACACAGAAGGCACTCCCCGCACTCCAGCCGAGAATCGAACGGGAGAACCTTTGCTGTGTGGCAACAATGCTACCACTGTACCACTGTACTTATCTACTATCAAATGTGTGAAAATCATCACTACTCTAATATATTTAAGTTTATGCAATGTTACTCTTTATTTCAATGTTACCTGATTGTTTATCTTGCACCTATGGTTCATCTAATTTTTAGTATATTTCCTTTGTTGTGTATACTTTTGCATCATTGTATATATCTCAATCCTTTATGTTCATGCACTGAGGAGCTTTTCTCCGAAGGCCTCCACTGAAAATGGGTTCTCAGCAGCCTAGTGGAGTTTCTGGTAAACAAAATACAAATAAATAGATAAATTCTTATCTGTTGTCGAACTGGGCACTAAAGCTTCAGTTAGTAGAGTCATGTAATCATTCATAAGTTCTAATAAATAATTCTGGAACCATTTTTTCTGGTTGTTTTAGGTATAATCTAAGGACTGATGGTTTTCTTTTAATCAGATTTTAAAAAAATCATGTAGGAAATGTCAGCATTGTTGGTAAAATTCCTAATGAGCACTGCACTATAGAGTACATTTTTTTCGAATACTTCTTCTTCTTTCGGCTTTTCCTGGTTAGGGGTCGCCACAGCGGATCAACTGTCCGATCATGATTGGCAGTAGAGTTTTACAGTGTCGAGTTGCCAGCCCGACGCCCAACCTTCCACTGAAGGCACATTTTTTTTTCTAATACTAAACTACAGAAAAACTATTATGACTGAATTAATTATTTTAAATTTATGGCCTAGCTTTGAATTACATTTTAAAAGAGTATATACATTCTGTAGTTATGAGTTTGTGTCCAACAGTAGATGACTATATAATGCTCCAACAGCAAAATGCTATAAGCAAGATGCATACACTGATAATGAATTATGTAACACTTACAAAAATAGAATCCACTTGTAAACTTCCGTGGGTCATTCAGATAAAAATGTAAACAGAATATAGACTTGGTTTTAAAGTGAATGGCACATGACGTATAGCACCAGTAAAAAGATGTTGCACGTAAAACACTGCACAAAAACAATAAAAAAGAAAACAGCTTCAGCGCTGATAATCCTTCTTGAGAAAAATCAATTTATTTGATCACAGCAGTTCACAAGAGGACAGAAAAAGATCACAGTTTCACCAGAGTATCAGTCTCATCAGTATTAATCTGTCCTATAGGTCTACCAAACTGTTTTTATACCAATCAAAATTCACAATTCAAAAACACAGAAACAGGAAAAACTTGGATAATATGCACAAACATTGTATAAAAAGATTTCCTGGAATTCATTAATTCCAGTTCCCTGGACCAGCTTGTTCTTACCCTCACTAGAGGTAGCAACATTCTTGATTTGGTCATTACTAACCTGAGCGACTGTTGCTCTACACCAATAGTCAGCTCCTCCCTGGTTAGATCCGACCACAAATTAATCACCTTGGAAATCCACACCCCTCCCACCCACCCCCGCCAAGGTAACCACCATGAAAAACTTCTCCAAAGCTAACTTTGGGCAGCTAAACAACAGAGGTGGCTAACTTCACGGCACCCATGCAAATGGAAAATAGTTGCATGACCTCCGAATCATACACCAATGCACTGTACGAACACGTATACAAATCCATGGATCTCGCCATACCCAATAGAACCAAGATGTTCTCCTCCAAAAAAGGAAGCCAATCTGGAGGTCCACTGCCATAAACAAACTATACAACAGAAGGAGGAAACTGATGCGGAATAAGTTGAAGTCCCAAGTTGGAAAAACTCCCTTATCAGCCTCAACAAAAAGTTGAGATCCCTCATCAAGTCCTCTAAAGCTAACTATGAAAACAGAATTGCAGCAGATAGTAAAGACAACCACAAGGCCTTCTATAGTTATGCAAAGAATCTCCACGGCAATACACAGATTTGCTCTGAGCTACTTGCACAATGGTACCCCTATACCAAGCCAACAGATATTCCCAATATACCGGCCGATAGACCCATGCCAACTTTACACCCCCAAAGGAACAATCACAATACCAGTAGATTGCCAGGCACCTGGTATTACTGCTGCACAGGTTAAAAACAGCACTGCCCAAGGCCAAGAATACAGCTTCTATGGGACCTGACAATATCCCTGACTGTTCTACATGAACTACAGGGTGAACTGGCACCTCACCTGTGTGCCCCGTTCAATCACAACCTCACTCCAGGCTTTGTCCCTACCGAATGGCGCACTGCTACAATCATCCCTCTCCACAAAGGAGGAGTGCCTACAGACACTGGGATCTATTGCCGCATTAGCCTGATGAGTCTGATATGCAAAGCTATGGAACACATCATCATGGACCTAATAAACAAGGATATGGGGAATCTCCAAACTCTGGATCCCACACAGTTTGGTTTTGTGAAGGGTAGTTCATGACTGCTCATCCTCGTCGACTTATTTGAGTCAGTCACCAGAGCTGTGGATGAAGGCAGGGTGATTCATACAGCCTACCTTGATCTGGCCAAGGCCTTTGATACCATTCCACACTCAGGAATCATAGAAAAACTCACTAAGCCAAGCATCAACCCCTATATCACTAGGTGGGTTGCAAACTGGCTCACAGAACCCACAGTGTGAAAGTAGCTTACTCCAAGTCAGCCTGCCGACCAGTCACGAGTGGAGTCCCACAGGGTTCTGTCCTGGGTCCTCTGCTGTTTGGTATCTACTTCTCTGAAGTCCAGCCTAACACGAAGGGACTCTGGCTGACAAAGTTCACAGATGATTGCAAGTTGGGAGCTATTATTAACTCCCCAAGTGATGTTAACAGCCGACAGAAAGGCCTCACTGAGACCAACGACTGGTGTCAGAACCATGGCCTTAAGCTCAATGCCAAGAAATGTGTCATTCCCTTTGGGAAAAACCCGGTTCCCATGAATTACCACATCAGTGGTAGTCCACTGAACACAGAAGGTGTTATAAGAGATCTGGGAACACAGGTTGACAGCAACCTCTCTTTTGGCCACCACATTGCCACTGTAGTCAGAAAGTCCTTCTATGTGGCACATCTCATTACTAAGGGTTTTGCATCCAGGAAGAGAGAGGTCATTGTCTCCCTCTACTCTTCCCTCATTAGGCCAATCATCAAGTGCAATGCCCCATTTGGCATGTACCTCACTAGACAGCTGCAACAACTGGAGAGGCTGCAAAAGTACCTCACAAAGAGGATCCTAGGCCTTAAACACTTCTCCTATATGGACAGACTCAAAAACCTCCAACTATTCTCTGTCTCATATCACCTATTTAGAGGCGATCTCTGCTTGACTTACAAAGCCATGTCTGACCAAGCTCTGTTAGAAATGCTACATTTAAGGAAATCCCAATCCCTCTGCACCACATGCTCCAGAGACCTCAACCTCATTACCACAGTCAAAAGAACATGCTGGAGGGACAGGTTCATAACCCAGAGACTGCCCATACTATGAAATAGACTTCCCATTCGTGTCAAACAGAGCACCTCACTGGCCCTCTTTAAGAGAACTCTTGATGACTGGATGGGAAATAAAAAATTCACTCCGGGGATCACTCCAGTGGCTGTACTCGACAGAGGCACTGGGAACTAAGGTTGGGTGGCTTGATGCCAGGGTAATCCTATGGGCTAGGCTTGTAAAGGCTCCAGTGCCATTAGCCCAGTACACACCTATGAACCTGTAAGAGTGTATAAAGGATAATAAACTCAACTGCATGGAAATATCATAAATACAATAGAATGATTCAAAAACAGATTAACAAATCACTAGATTTCATAAAATAGTAACAAAAACAGTGACAAAAGAAGAACAAAAGTGACATCTAGTGGCTGAAGCATTTACTGCACAAAAAGCCAGAAACCTGCAAACCAATTTTATAGAAAAATGAACAAATGCTACCATGACATAAAATAAACCCAGGCTGAAGGGAAAATATCACCCCACAACTATTATATAGGAGGAATGGGGGGTCTGAATGAGGCAGTCAAAGCTATAATTAGATGGGCTGCAGGCAATTGACACAAAGTGTAGTGTTTGACAGAAAAATACCAAAGAAGCTGAAAAGTGAGGAATACAAAACAGAGGTATGACCAGTACTACTGTACGGTACAGAAACCTGGGGAGTAAAGGCAAAGCAGATGTGGAGGCTAGAGGTTATAGAGATGAAGTGCTTGAAACAGGTAGGTAGGATGCACACTTTGGGACAGATGAAGAAAGGAAAACAGAGCAGAAGCCAAAATAGCTGCAGAGAAGGTCAAAGAGAACATATTACAGTGGTTCAGGAACATGTGCAGAAAAGCAAAAGACAATCTGGTAAAGAAGATTTGGGACAGACAGGAGGTAGGCATCCAGCAAAGAGATAGATGGATTGTGTGAAAGAAGACCTGCAACAGTCGGGTGTGAGTGTCGAAGCTGGTAGAGTGGCATTGAATCAAGACAGTTGACACAACACTGCTACCCCATGTAGAAAATGGAAAAAGGTTGTTGATGATGGTGGTGATGATAATGATAAATAACAAAAAAGTAAAGGTACTTTAATATCAAATGTGCTCACAAAGCTTAATTTTCATCAAGTGAATAAAGTTCCCCAGATTAGTTATTCACACGTTCTTTGTTGTTTAATATTCTAACCCATATAGAAGAATGCCTATAAATACCACCTATTGATGTTTTAATAGGTATTTGAATAAAGCACTGTGGTCAGGTTTAAATCTGAATGTCATTCATATGTAGTGACAAGTGCTGTTTCCATGGACATTTAGTTTATCCAACATAAAAAGTGCTGCATGTACAAATTGCCAAGTAGACAAACCAGTCAGATGACATATTTCATAAGTTTTACCCATGTTAACAGAAGTAAAATACTTATATTAGGTTTATAGGTGTGTACTAGGCTAATGGCCCTGGAGCCTTTACAAGCCTAGCCCCCAAAAAATTGCCCAGGCACCGGGCCACCCATTGTTAGTTCAGTGCCCATATCCAGTAGTGCAACTGGAATGATCCCTGGAGTGAACTTTCTGTTACCCATCCACTCGTCAAGATTCCTCTTGAAGAGGGCCATTGAGGTGCTCTGCTTGACATGAATGGGAAACTTATTCCAGAGTATGGGCAGTCTTTGGGAGATGAACTTGTCCCTCCAGCATGTTCTGCTAATTGTGGTAATGAGGTTGTAATCTCTAGAGTGTGTGGCATGGGGGGATTGGGGTTTCTTTAGTTGCACCATTTCAAGTAAGGTTGGGTCGGACATGGCTTTGTAAGTCAAGCAGAAATCACCTCTAAGTAGACGATAAGAGACTGAAAACAGTTGAAGTTTCTTGAATCTGTCCATGTAGAATGTGTGTTTAAGGCCTAGGATTCTTTTTGTGAGGTACTTTTGTGGCCTCTCCAGCTGTTGTAGGTGTCTGGTCAGGTACATGCCAAATGGGGCATTATATTCGATGATTGGTCTAAGGAGGGATGAGTAGAGAGGGATGATGACCTCTCTCTTCGTGGATGAGAAACCTATGGTTATAAGATGTGCCTATTACAAAATGAACAGTTGCCCCATAGAGAACAACCCTTAAATTAATTACATTGGTTTGGATTAGCAGTAAGTGGATTCTTATGGTAGAAAGAACTTGACTAATATTTCTGTCTTCCTTACATGAATATTGGCATCTGTCAGTAACAACAGTAACAAAAAGGAAACATAATATCCTCAGAGTGCCAATGTTTAACAATAACAGATTTTATTTTAAATGTATTTGTGCCATAAGTTAAATTATGTCTTAACTGCGAACAAATAGATTTATCGAAATTTCTTTTAAGGTATACGAAAATGATATGTCATTTTTTTATTTTGTACCCCAGCAACAGATTTACTCAACAATATTTCACTATAACCTCACTGCTTGAATCTCATAATAAGCTGATCCATTTCATGTTTAAACCCTGTTTCATTACTACATATTCTCCCAAGTCTTAGAAACTGTGTGCATGGAATATTTTCTATAGCATGTTGGGGTGACAGCTGTTAAAGGCCAAAAAGGCATATCTAGAAAAAGGTTTCCTGTAAATCAGCCAGTAGTTATTGCAGTATTTATCCATGTGTATGAATGTATTATAGATGTAGAATTTGTCATTAGAAACTTCTTGCCGAGTTCATTTTGTGTGCTATTCCTTTGCGGTGTTAGCAGTTGAAGCATTTGGAAGTAACACAGTAACATTAAATATTTTTTTTATTTCCTCTAACTTGAGAATTAAACCATGCAGTGGAGGATATCTAGAAATTTTCACCTAGTTGTTTGTTAGTTAGTAGAGGCTGTGTGTCTGAGCACATGTTCCAGGCCATCATAGCTTAGCCAAAGCCAGTATAGCATTTCAGTGAGAGTGAATTGTTTGTGGTCATTGGCTGACTGGGGTTGCCTGGACTACGGCTTGGAGTAAGCACCTCATTGGTTCTTTCAAGCTTTTTTTTTAAAGTTGTTTCAGGTTTCAACTTTGTTACTTAAGAAGTTAACTTGTGAGTGTTTCTGCCATTTCACACTGAGCTAATCGGAGGAAGTCGGAGGATGGGCTCTGAGCCAACTAATCTGTGATATATAACATTAACTATCCTGTTTTTTTTTTTTTGCTTATTTCTGAGTTATTTATAGCACTTTTATTGTCTGCATATACTTTGCTAGCTAGTTTCACTGTGTGTGAGGTACTAACTAGAAATTTTCGATAATTGTTAAGCATCTGGTTGGGTTTGTTCGTTCTGATTTCCTGCTAAGGAGTGCATCATATAACTTGTTTGCAGTGAAAAGCATTCTCTAGAGTCTCCTTTATCTGTTTAAACATTTCTGCGTTTTTTTTCTACCCAAGTAGTCTTAATAGTGTAGCATTGTCCATTGTGTTTTGGGCCTAGTTGTTTGTTAGTAGATGCTGTGTGTCTGAGCATATGTTCCAGGCCATCATAGCTTAGCCAAAGCCAGCATAGCATTTCAGTGAGAGTGAATTGTTTGTGGTCATTGGCTGACTGGGGTTGCCTGGACTATGGATTGGAGTAAGCACCTCAGTGGTTCTTTCAAGCATTTTTTTTTTAAGTTGTTTCAGGTTTCAACTTTGTTACTTAAGAAGTTAACTTGTGAGTGTTTCTGCCATTTCACACTGAGCTAATCCGAGGAAGTTGGAGGAAGGGCTCTGAGCCAACTAATCTGTGATATATAACATTAAGTATCCTGTTTTTTGCGTATTACTGAGTTATTTATAGCACTTTTATTGTCTGCATATACTTTGCTAGCTAGTTTCACTGTGAGTGAGGTATTAACTAGAAATGCTTTACAATTGTTAAGCATCTGGTTGGGGTTGTTTGTTCTGATTTCCTGCTAAGGAGTGCATTATATAACTTGTTTGCAGTTAAAAGCATTCTCTAGAGTCTCCTTGATCCTTTATCTGTTTAAACATTTCTGCAGTTTTTTGTCTACCTAAGTAGTGTTGGTAGTGTAGCATTGTCCATATTCAGGCTTGTGTTTTGGGCCTAGTTGTTTGTTAGTAGAGGCTGTGTGTTTGAGCACATGTTCCAGGCTATCATAGCTTAGCCAAAGCCAGTATAGCATTTCAGTGAGAGTGAATTGTTTGTGGTCATTGGCTGACTGGGGTTGCCTGGACTATGGATTGGAGTAAGCACCTCAGTGGTTCTTTCAAGCATTTTTTTTTTAAGTTGTTTCAGGTTTCAACTTTGTTACTTAAGAAGTTAACTCGTGAGTGTTTCTGCCATTTCACACTGAGCTAATCAGAGGAAGTTGGAGGAAGGGCTCTGAGCCAACTAATCTGTGATATATAACATTAAGTATCCTGTTTTTTGCGTATTACTGAGTTATTTATAGCACTTTTATTGTCTGCATATACTTTGCTAGCTAGTTTCACTGTGTGTGAGGTATTAACTAGAAATGCTTTACAATTGTTAAGCATCTGGTTGGGGTTGTTTGTTCTGATTTCCTGCTAAGGAGTGTATTATATAACTTGTTTGCAGTTAAAAGCATTCTCTAGAGTTTCCTTGATCCTTTATCTGTTTAAACATTTCTGCAGTTTTTTGTCTACCTAAGTAGTGTTGGTAGTGTAGCATTGTCCATATTCAGGCTTGTGTTTTGGGCCTAGTTGTTTGTTAGTAGAGGCTGTGTGTTTGAGCACATGTTCCAGGCTATCATAGCTTAGCCAAAGCCAGTATAGCATTTCAGTGAGAGTGAATTGTTTGTGGTCATTGGCTGACTGGGGTTGCCTGGACTACAGCTTTGAGTAATCACCTCATTGGTTCTTTCAAGTTGTTTCAAGTTTCAACTTTGTTACTTAAGAAGTTAACTTGTGAGTGTTTCTGCCATTTCACACTGAGCTAGTCGGAGGATGGTGTCTGAGCCAACTAATCTGTGATATGTAACATTAAGTATCCTGTTTTTTGCTTATTTCTGAGTTATTTATAGCACTTTTATTGTCTGTATATACTTTGCTAGCTAGTTTCACTGTGTGTGAGGTATTAACTAGAAATTTTCTACAATTGTTAAGCATCTGGTTGGGTTTGTTTTTTCTGATTTTTGTTTCCCACCCTCACTCCCTATTGGTATCCTGTTTTTATACTTGGTGGCTTTGCAGTTGCCCGCCCCTACTGAAAATTTGATCCGGGACACTCCTCCCAGTCTAGTGTCATTATCTCATTCTACCTAATCCAGGGAGAACGTTTGAGAAGGCCAACCCAGTTAGTTTCTGCTGCTCCTTTCCCCTTTCCACTTTACAAAAAAAAAAAAAATATATATATATATATATATATTTTTTTTTTTCCCCCTAAGCTTGTTTCCTGCCTTTCCTGTGAGTCGTCCAGTCCAGATACAGATTTGCTGTATTCGGACTGTTTGTAAGCTTCTGAGCCCCCAAGCCTTTCTGTGTTGGAGGGAAACCTTCTAGCTTAGTATTGTTTCTTAGAACTAGCCAGTTTTCTAGTTTCAGCACTGAAATCTGTTTCTTTGAGCTCAGCACTTGTTCAAAACTCATTGTAAGCACTAAATAAGCTACAAATTACTACAGCACTCAACTTTCCTCACTTGTCTAGAGGAAAACAGTTTTTAGTACTTAATAAATAAGCACCTGTCCAGGCATGTCTAAGGGTCAGCTCCTGGTGTTTTCTCCTGTCTACCTGATGAATCTGGGCATCTTGGGGCAATGCAGCAATTTCCTCATGTACGCAGACAACCCTCACGTCCTACCACCCAGCAGTACAACCTGTGAGAGATGCACATATATAGCCAAACTGGAAGCAAAGCTCTCTTCACCCAAGACTGGACTAGACAGTCAAGAGGAGAAGGTAAACACTTGCACCACACCACACTCATCTCATAGTCCCTCAAAACCTACACCATCAAAACACACACATAGAAACACAAAACACACACCTACATTCGTGGAGGCTCTCAAAAAAAAATCTACCCAAGCAACAGGGACCTCCAAAGCAGAAACTCAAGCAACCTCCATCCCCAACACAACCCAAAGGACACATAGCCCACAAATTCAGTGTGCCACTCAACCACAGCCCATAAGGCGTGACAACGTACCCAACACTCTTGTCATAGGTGACTCTATAGTCAGGCACACTGATGTTCCACTCACCAGGCTAAACAAGGAGAAAGTTACTGTCAGCTGCCTGTCAGGTGCCAGGAACGCTGCATAACACATGCACTCAGGTCACTCCACAATAAGTCCAAATATGACTCTATCATTGCCCATGTTGGTGTGAACGACCTGAGACATACATCCCTTGACTATTTGAAAAGATACATGGAGGAGCTGTCCGATCTTGTAGCCCAAGCAGGTATGACCCTAGCCCTGAGTAGCTTCCTGCCATCACCCAGAATGATACCACAGTACAAGGACAAAATGACTGACTTCAACAATTGGCTAAGCTTCTGGGGACATTCTAAGGGGATCCAGTATCTGTCTGCCTAGGATGACATGATCAACAAACCACAATGCTTTGCCAGAGATGGCCTGCATCTGTCACCCTTGTGATTCCGGATACTGGCTAAGGCTGTTGCCACCCCTATAGTGTCTTTTTTAGGCAAGATTCAAATGACAAATTCACCACCGTAACAGGTACAAGCAAGCAAAATCTGAGGGTAATGCTACTTAATGCTAGAAGTCTAAACCTCAGAATGCACTCACTCGAGGCATTCCTTAAAATGGAAAACATTGACATCTGTGCAGTGACAGAGACCTGGTTTAAGGCTCCAGAGAGCACCCCTTCATTACCAGACTATAATTCATACCACATCTTTCGGCTTCCTAACCTGGACCGAAGCACTAAAGGCAGAGGCGTGTCCATATTCATTAAGGATATCCACACCTCCAGGCTAGTTGCTCAGCATAATGCATCCAAGATTATCCAAGTGCAACTAACTCTGGGCAAGACCGCAGTCCAAATTGTAGCTTGCTACAGATCCCCCACCATGCCCCCGGATTCCCACTCCTCATTTCTTGATACACTGGAAAATATTAGGGTACAACCTAACACCCTAATAATGGACGATTTCAACTACCCCACCATTAACTGGGAAAACTACTCATGTACCAACTCTTGTGCTCAACGTTTTCTGGAATTCATAAATTCCAACACCTTGGATCAACTTATCCACACCCCTACCAGGGGCAGCAATATCCTAGACCTGGTCATTACCAACATGGGAAACCGGTGTTCCACACCAGAGGTCAATTCCTCGTTGGTGAGATCCGACCACAAGCAAATCACCCTAGACATCCACATCCCACCCCCACCCCCCATTAGGGAAACCACCATAAAAATTTTCTCCAAAGCCAACTTCACGCTTCTTAAGACAGAAGTGGCAAACTTCACGACACCCATGCTGACGGACAATAGAGGTACGACTGCTGAATCCTATACAATTGCACTTTATAAGCACTTAAACATGTGCATGGATCGTGCAATCCCTAACAGAACCAACATGCTATCCTCCAAAAAAAAAGGAAGGAATTTGGTGGTCTTCTGCCATAAACAAACTCTACAACAGAAGAAAGAAACTGTTGTAAAAAAAGAGTAAAATCCCATGATTGGAGGAACTCCGTGGTCAGCCTCATTAAGAAGCTGAGATTCCTCATAAAATCCTCCAAAGCTAGTTACGAAAACAAAATCGCCACTGATTCTAGACAACCACAAAGCATTCTATAGCTATGTCAAGAATCTCAATGGCAACACTCAGATCTGCTCTGAGTTACAGCACAATGGCACTAAATATACAGAACCAACTGATATTGCCAACATCCTGGCAGATAGGTTCAGTGCTAACTTTACCCCTCTCTCATCCCCTAAAGGGCCTATCTCTGTACCGGAAGAATGCAAAGTTCCTGTAATCATGGCTCCACAGGTAAAAAACACACTCTGCAAAGCCAAGAACACAGCATCCATGGGACCTGACAACACACCAGGCTGCGTTCTACATAAACTACAGAACGAACTGGCAACCCACCTAAGTACCACGTTCAATCATAGACTTACCTCCGGCTTTGTGCCCACTGAATGGCGCACAGCAACGGTTATCCCACTCCACAAAAGGGGAGCCACCACGGACCGCGGGAACTACTGCCCCATTAGCCTGATGAGCCTGGTCTGCAAGGCTATGGAACGTATCATCATGGAACTTATAAACAATGACATTGGTAATCTTCAAACTCTGGACCCTACCCATTTCGGGTTTGTAAAATGCAGATCATGTCTCCTAAACCTGATAGACTTCTTTGAAGCGGTCAGCAAAGCCGTAGATGAGGGTAAGGTGGTTCACACAGCCTATTTAGATCTCGCCAAGGCTTTCAACACCATCCCCCACTCTGGAATTATAGATTAACTCACTAAACTAGGTATAAATCCCTATGTCACAAGATGGGTTTCCAACTGACTCACTGACAGAACCCACACTGTGAAAGTAGCAGACTCTAAATCCAACTTCAGACCAGTGACAAGTGGAGTACCACAGGGTTCAGTCCTAGGTCCTCTCCTGTTTGGTATCTACTTCTCTGAAGTACAGGCTAACACAGACGGTCTTTGGCTAACAAAGTTCACAGATGAGTGCAAACTAGGAGCCATAATCAAAACTCCTAACGATGTGGACATCCTACAAAAGGGCGTCACTGAGACAGATGCTTGGTGTCAAAGCCATGGCCTCAAGCTCAATGCCAAAAAGTGTATTGTCATCCCTTTTGGTAAAAACTCTGTACCCATGAACTACCTCATAGGTGGTAGTCTACTTAGCACCAAAAGTGTGATAAGAGACCTTGGGACACAGGTGGACAGTAGTCTCTCCTTTGATAATCACATCGCCACGGTAGTCAGGAAATCCTACTACGTGGCACACCTCATCAAAAAAGGTTTCTCATCCAGAAAAAAAGAGGTCATTGTTCCCCTCTACTCATCACATATTTACATCCATTATAGAGTACAATGCCCCTTTTGGTATGGACCTCAAAGGACATCTACAACAACTGGAAAGGCCACAGAAATACCTCACAAAGAGGATTACCGGCCTCAAATAGATACCCTATGCAGACTGTCTAAAAAAACTCCAGCTTTACTCTGTCACATATTGCCTACTCAGAGGCGATCTCTGCCTAACATACAAAGCTATGTCAAACCCAGAGCTATTGGACATGCTCCACTTAAAGAAATCCCAATCCCTCTGAGCTACATGCTCTAGAGACCTAAATCTTGTCACCACAATAAACAGAACATGCTGGAGGGATAAATTCCTGTCCCAGAGACTTCCCATGCTCTGGAACAAACTACCTATCTATATCAAACAAATCTCCTGATTAGCACTCTTCAAGAAAAATCCTAATGATTGGATGGGAGATAGGAAATTCACCCCGGGGACCACTTCTGAGGCTCTGCTTGACAGGGGCACAGGAAAATAATTTTCTTGGGTGGCAAAAGCCAGGGTACCGTTTGGCTAGGCTTATATAGGCCCTGGGGCCAATAGCCTAGTACCTACTTATGAACCTATATAGGATCTGGGATGAAAGCTCTGAAGCTAATGCATACTTTCATAATTCCGTTATTTTCATCATGCTTGTAATGCTGACTTTTTATTGCAAATGCTAAAAATGAAATATTTTTTTCTGGTTAATTCTCGGTTGAAGTATTTGTTAAAGGATTTATAGGAGTCATGAAAATGTGATAAGAAGTTGTTAGGGGCTCCAGTGGCCCTGACAACAATCCCTTCTTCTTTCTTAAGTCTGCTGCTGATGGGATCTCACTCCCTATTAGCATTTTAATTAACAGATCCTTACAGGAGTCCTACGTCCCCAAACTCTGGTGATCAGCTTATATTCACCCCCTCCACAAAGGAGGCAAAAACACTAATATCTCCATTTTCTGCCCTATAGCTATCTTCTCCCCAATCTCTAAGATCCTAGAGAAATGTATCCATCTCCAACTTATGCCTTTCCTAACTGAAAGTCAACTTTTTACCCCTACCCAACATGGATTCAGACCTGGCCATAGCACTATAACAGCTCTTCTCTCTTTTCTAGACACAGACAATCAAGCCCATGATTCTGGGAACATAGTATCAACTGTACTGTTAGATCTCTCCAAGACATTTGGTACTGCCTCCCATACCCATCTTCTGAGCCCCTTTCTAACCTACATCTCTCCCAAAAAAACTCTATCCTGGTTCTCAAGCTACTCATCTAACTGATCTCAGGCTGTGAAGTGGGGAAAAAGTACCTCTGCATTTCTTCTCACTCCCACAGGGATACCCCAGGGATCCATTGTCGGACCTATGTTGTTTAATATCTTTATCAATACATTTCACTCAGCCATCCCCAATGCCAAAATTATACAATATGCAGATGGCTCTATTTTAGGCTGCTCCGCCACCAACCTCGCTGATCTTTCAACCAAAACTCAGACTGCCTTTTCAACCACAGAAAACTGGATGCTCCATAACCACCTTTCTCTGAATGCTAACAAATCTAAAATCTTAATATTCCCTCCCTCTAAATCCTTTCATCTCGATAAAGGCTCCTTTCAAGTCCTCAGCCACAATAACTCTCCAATCGAAGTTGTTCCTTTCGCTAAACTTCTTGGTGTCATTATAGATGAACACCTCAAATTTGACACCCACATACAGCTAAACATAAAAAAAAAAAAACACCAAAAACTTGGCTTATTATACAGAAACAACCACTTTTCCCCCCCTTCCACCAGACATACACTTGCCTCCACCTACCTACTCTCCTCCCTAATGTATGGGGCCCCCTTGCTAACCAATCTATCCTCAGCCACCTCTTCTAAACTTGAAAATTGCTGCAATAAAATTTCTAAATTTGTCAGTAAATCCAACCACACTTCCCATCACTGCAGTGCCCTCCATTCTCTAAACTGGCTAGAACTCCCTAACTATTTGGACGTCCTTCAACTTACCACAGACCATAGACTAATTTTCAACCCCACCTCATGCCCCGCACTCTCTAACATCCTACCCCTATACATCCCAAACAGAAGACTTAGATCAGAACACCAAAACTTAATTACAGTCCATAAACCCAAACGACCCGTAGGTCAACTTCTCTTCTCTTTTTCCCTTGGCAGAAAATGGAATCCCCCCCCCCCAGGACAATACAAAACAAAGATAACTTTAAAATTAAGCTCCACTCCTACCTCTCCTCCAAATGGAAATGTAACTGCATTCTACCTACCTAGTTCTCCTATCTCTATCTCTAGTGCCTTTTAGTTACTATTATTAGGAGTCAAGCTCAATACCTGCTAATCCTCAGATTATTTTTGTTCTAAGCAAATGTTACATACAATGTACTTTCTTTCTTTTGCACGTGTTCTATTTTGAATCTAGCTTGTTTATAATATGCCTGTAATTTTTGTATTTGTAATTTTGTAACTTTGTATTGCGGAGCTTTTCTCCCCGGGCCTCCACTGAAAACAGGCTCACTGGGCCCAGTGGGCCTCCCTGGTTATCAAACTGGAAATAAGTAAATAAATAAATGAGAGGGAATGTTTAAGATCAAAACTAGGATGACCTATGGTTAATATCTGTGGATATATTTTCTTGGGAAATTTATATTGAAGTGCAGCTAATCGGACCTGTTTATTCATATACACATTCAGAGAGGCTGTTGTATTGAAACCTATTATTGTGGATATGGTACCGATAATTATATGCAACTTCCTATAGTCTTCATGACTACTCTGCTGTTTTCATTAGCCATGAAGTACATTTGGCTTAGTCATCTTGGAAATGTGCTGTATCCTACAAGATTTTTTCAGTTGTCTCCCCTGCTTCTGTTCGGGTCTGTCTCCCCTAATCTGATATTTGAGTACCCTTGTAGGGAATAATGAGTCTTCCATACATCCTGCTGGTTTCTGCAGCACACCTCTCAGTGTATTAAAGACTCTGCTCATTTAGTGCAATAATTCTGGACAAAGAAAAAAATTATTGGGGGCCAAATGCTCAAAATCAGGGTCAGATTTTAAATACTGCCATTACAAACTTATAAAGTTACTTCGAAATACACACCAGCAGGAATTGTGTAACACAAACCAAAATAAAAAAGAAAACCAGTTCCAGTGGAACACTCGAGTAGTGGTGGAAGTTAGTCACACCAATGTGCAGAATAAAATGTAGTGCATGCTTTCGTCTTTAAAAACAAGAATTCATCAGAAACAGTTCTAATTTAAAAGTGCAATACTTGTATACCCATGAGCTAATGAATAATTAATAAACAATTAATCACAAGTCCTCCCTGCCATACTACAAACAGTGTACATAAATTTATAGTTTCAGGTATAGCTTAAAACCTCCCAATTAATAAAAGATGGTAAAAAATACAATAAAATATAATTTAATATACTTTTGTAATACTTCATATATATATAAATTTATAGTTGTTAGGGGTTGTTTTTTTTAAAAAAAACTTTCAAAGCTTGAATGAATGATATTTCAACACAGACATAATAATACATGCTTCGTTAATACCAGGGAGATGGGTAGAATTTAGTCTTATCTGCCACTTTAATTCTTCCCTATCTAGCCTATTTTTCCAATTCCCACCCCTGATGTCATTACCAAGGTTTTCCAGTATACCAGACTGGAAAGTTTTACATAAACCATTCCCCTTTAAGTGTCTAAAGAGGGCGTTTTTATCATCCTCACGTCTAATGGCATAAAGATGCTCGTAGATCCTTCTATGCAAAGCAGTTTCAGTTTTGCCAACATAAAACTGTTGGCAACTCTGACAAATGGAAATATAAACCAGTCCCTTAGAGCCACATGAACCTCTTTTCAGGAACACCTTTCTCTTAGGGGAACCTATTTCCACCCAATCAATCCCTAAAATATGTGGACAATATGCACAGGAACCACAACTCCTAGTCCCTCTTAATGTATTGTTTGTTTTTATAGGGTGCTCCAATAAAAATTTGAGGTGGTTGTTGGTTTTGAACACGAAGTGAGGTTTTTTACTTAGAAATTCCATAAGACTATCTTCTCCCTTAAACATTACCCAATTTCTCTTCACTATCTGTTGAATGTTTTTACTAAGTACACCATGTGTTAAAACCATAGATTGACTATAATTTTGTCCTCAGAAAGGTCCACAGGGTTCGCCAAAACCACAAGGGGTTTACCCAATAGTGGTACATATTTCTTTCCCCATTCATTCAAAACCTCTCCACAAACAGAATATAACAAAGAGGTGGGGTAACCCCTATCGATAAAGAGGTTGACCAGAGTGGCTATCTCACTCTTACAGATCTCTTTACTGGAGCACATTCTTGCTACCCTCACCATCTGACCTTTCACAGTGTTTTTCTTGGTGTGACCTGGATGACAAATATTGTACTCCAAATAATCATTTGAAAACGTAGGTTTTCTATATATTCTGGACGTGAAACACCCAATAGTTCTATCCAAGGAGATAGTTACAGCCAGATAATTTACGGAATTATTGTTTTGCTTAACAGTGAATTTGGAGTAATCACAAACAGCAGTGATGTAATCAAAAAATTATTTTATAGTTTCATCTCCTCTCCATAGGATGAAAATCTCATCCAAAAAACGGAGGTCCACCGTTGACCTAAAATTTGCTGTTAAATATGTATAATTTCTCCCAGGTGTACATGACAAGGTTTGCAAAAAGGGGGGCACAACTTTTTCCCATAGCCACCCCTTTAGTCTGTTTAAAAACTCATCCTCGAATATGAAAAAATTATTTTTTTTAAATAATTTCCATGAGGACCATTACAAAATTCATTAAGGTGTTACTTAGGTTACAGACATCCAATAAAGCTTCATAGAAAAGGTTTAAACCCTCACAGTGGGGAATGGAGGTGAGCAAGTCTACAACATCAACAGTAGAAAAGACGTTGATTTCATGATAATATTCACTTTTTATCTTACCCAAGAAATCCCATGAGTCACGTAATATAATCAATATTCCTTAAATTCTCCCACACCACCCTTTCTACGAAGATTCCCAGAGGGTAGGTCATACTGTTTTCAGAACTGATGATTAAACGATATGGGGGGTCAGCAACATTTTTATGGGTTTTAGGAATCCCAAACATAATTGCGATTCTTGGATGGTCATTACGCAAAAAGTGAAAGATTTCTTCATTAATTACACCCAAAACCAACAACAACCTCAAATTTTTATTGGTGCACCCTATAAAAACAAACGATACAGTAAGAGGGACTAGGAGTTGTAGTTCCTGTGCATATTGTCCACATATTTTAGGGGTTGATTGGGTGGAAATAGGTTCCCCTAAGAGAAAGGTGTTTCTGAAAACCGGTTCATGTGGCTCTAAGGGGCTGGTTTATATTTCCATTTGTCAGAGTTGCCAACAGTTTTATGTTGGCAAAACTGAAAGGGCTTTGCATAGAAGGATCTACGAGCATCTTTATGCCATTAGACGTGAGGATGATAAAAATGCCCTCTTTAGACACTTAAAGGGGAATGGTTTATGTAAAACGTTCCAGTTTGGTATACTGGAAAACCTTGGTAATGACATCAGGGGTGGGGATTGGAAAAATATGCTAGATAGGGAAGAATTAAAGTGGCAGTTAAGACTAAATTCTACCCATCCCCCAGGTATTAACGAAGCATGTAGTATTACGGCTGTGTTGAAATATAATTAATTCACACTTTAAAAGTTTTTTAAAAAGAACAACCCCTAACAACTATACATTTATATATATTTGAAGTATTACAAAAGTATACTAAATTATATTTTATTGTATTTTTAACCATATTTTATTAATTGGGAGGTTTTAAGATATACCTGAAACTATAAATTTATGTACACTGTTTGTAGTATGGCAGGGAGGACGTGATTAATTGCTTATTAATTATTCATTAGCTCATGGGTATATAAGTATTGCATTTTTAAATTGTAACTGTTTCTGATGAAGTCTTGTTTTTAAAAACAAAAGCGCGCTCAATAAACTACATTTTATTCTACCCATTGGTGTGACTAACTTCCAGCACTACTTGAGTGTTCCACTGGAACTGGTTAAACTTATAAAGTTGATGGAGTAACAGGTTTTGCATTAGCATGCATTTAATGAAGACATGAAATCTGAAACTCAAATGTCTGTCATTATTTAGTGACTTCAGTCCTCAATGATTTTCCAAATTGTATAACGAGCAGACCAAAAAAAAAAAAAAAAAAAAAACACAAGGCAAAATCTGGACATTCTGTAGAATTCTGGATAGCTGACAGGTGTGTTCCCCAGCAATAAACTCCAGAAACAGCACTTATCTAAACATGTAGAAAGGTAAGTATATTGATTGTATGTTCCAGTAGAAGAAAGAAAAAGTAGGGTATGTAAAACAGACTTCCCTTAACATGTGGTCATAAAAACAGTGTGTGTGTGTGTGTGTGTGTGTATGTGTGTGTGTCTGTCTGTCTGATTACTTCACATGACTGAAAACTCAAAATACTGAATTTCATTTGACTGAGACCACAATACCTAATTTGCATAGGTTCATAGGTGTGTACTAGGCTAATGGCCCTGGAGCCTTTACAAACCTAGCCCATAGGATTACCCTGACATTGTGCCACCTGACCTTAGTTCCCAGTGCCTCTGTCGAGTAAAGCCACTGGAGTGATCCCTGGGGTGAATTTTTTATTTCCCAACCATTCATCAAGATTTCTCTTGAAGAGGGCCAGTGAGGTGCTCTGTTTGACATGTATGGGAAGTCTATTCCATAGTATGGGCAGTCTCTGGGTTATGTACCTGTCCCTCCAGCATGTCTTGTTGATTGTGATAATGAGGTTGAAGTCTCTAGAGTGTGTGGTGTGGAGAGATTGGGATTTCTTTAGATGTAGCATTTCTAACAGAGCTGGGTCAGACATGGCTTTGTAAGTCAAGCAGAGATCGCCTCTAAGTAGGTGATATGAGACCGAGAATAGTTGGAGTTTTTTTAAGTCTATCCATATAGGACAAATGTTTAAGGCCTAGGATCCTCTTTGTGAGGTACTTTTGCAGCCTCTCCAGTTGTTGCAGGTGTTTAGTGAGGTACATGCCAAATGGGGCATTGTACTCAATGACTGGCCTAACAAGGGAAGAGTAGAGGGAGACAATGACCTCTTTCTTCCTGGATGTAAAACCCTTAGTAATGAGATGTGCCACATAGAAGGAGTTTCTGACCACAGCGGCAATGTGGTGGTCAAAAGAAAGGTTGCTGTCAACCTGTGTTCCCAGATCTCTTATAACACCTTCTGTGTTCAGTGGACTACCATTGATGTGGTAATTCATGGGAACCATGTTTTTCCCAAAGGGGATGACAACACATTTTTTGGCATTGAGCTTAAGGCCATGGTTGTGACACCAGTCATTGGTCTCAGTGAGGCCTTTCTATAGGATGTCAACATCACTTGGGGAGTTAATAATAGCTCCCAACTTGCAATCGTCTGCAAACTTTGTCAGCCAGAGTCCCTTTTTGTTGGCCTGGACTTCAGAGAAGTAGATACCAAACAGGAGAGGACCAAGGACCGAACCCTGTGGGACTCCACTCGTGACTGGTCGGCAGTCTGACTTGGAGTCAGCTACTTTTACACTGTGGGTTCTACCCGTGAGCCAGTTTGCAAACCACCTAGTGATATAGGGGTTGATGCCTAGCTTAGTGAGTTTTTCTATGATTGCTGAGTGGGGAATAGCATCAAAGGCCTTGGCCAGATCAAGGTAGGCTGTATGAACCACCTTGCCTTCATCCACAGCTCTGGTGACTGACTCAAAGAAGTTGACCAGGTTGAGCAGACATGATCTACCCTTCACAAAACGAAACTGTGTGGGATCCAGAGTTTGGAGATTCCCTATATCCTTGTTTATTAGGTCCATGATGCGTTCCATAGCTTTGGATATCAGACTCATCAGGCTAATGGGGTGATAGTTCCCAGGGTCTGTAGTCACTCCTTCTTTGTGGAGAGGGATGACTGTAGCAGTCCTCCATTCGGTAGGGACAAAGCCTGAGGTGAGGCTGTGATTGAACAGGACAGCCAGAGATATTGTCAGGTCCCATAGTAGCTGTATTCTTGGCCTTTGACAGAGCTGTTTTAACCTGTGCAGCAGTAATACTGGGTGCCTGGCAATCTACTGGTATTGTGACTGGTCCTTTTGGGGGGAGGGTAAAGTTGGCACTGAATCTGTCAGCCAGTATATTGGCAATATCTGTTGGCTCGGCATAGGAGGTGCCATTGTGCAGTAGCTCAGAGCAAATCTGGGTATTGCCGTGGAGATTCTTTCCATAACTATAGAAGGCCTTGTGGTTGTCTTTACTATCTGCTGCAATTCTGTTTTCATAGCTAGCTTTAGAGTATTTGATGAGGGATCTCAACTTTTTGTTGAGGCTGATAATGGAGTTTTTCCAGTCTTGGGACTTTACCTTATTCCACATCAGTTTCCTCCTCCTCCTGTTGTAGAGTTTGTTTATGGCAGGTGGCCACTAGATTGGCTTCCTTTTTTTGGAGGAGAGCGTCTTGATTCTGTTGGGTATGGCAAGATCTATGCATTTGTGTACGTGTTTGTACAGTCCATTGGTGTATAATTCGGCAGTCATACAACTATTCTCCATTTGCATGGGTGCCGTAAAGTTAGCCACCTCTGTTTTTAGGAGCCCAAAGTTAGCTTTGGAGACATTTTTCATGCTGGTTACCTTTGGGGGGTGGGAGGGATGTGGATTTCCAAGGTGATTAGTTTGTGGTCAGATCTAACCAGTGAGGAGTTGACAATTGGTTTAGAGCAACAGTTGCCTATGTTAGTAATGACCAGGTCAAGGATGTTGCTACCTCTAGTGGGGGTAAGAACGAGCTGGTCCTGGGTACTGGAATTAATGAATTCCAGGAAACGTTGGGTAAGTGTATTGGTACATGAGTAGTTTTTCCAGTTAACAGAGGGGTAGTTTAAGTCACCCAGTATGAGTGTTAGGTTGGACCCTAATATTCTCCAGGGTGCTTAGGAACGTGAAGTGTGAGTCTTGGGACATGGTTTGGGATCTATAGCAGGCTACGACCTGAATCGCTGTCTTAGCCAATGTTAGCTGCACCTGAAATATCTCAGATGCATTATGTTGGGCTACCAGTCTGGAGGTGTATGCATCCTTTATGAATATGGAAACACCACTGCCTTTGGAGCTTCAGTCCAAGTTCTGGGGCCGAAAGGTGTGGAATGAGTTATAGCCTGGTAATGCAGGGGTCCTTTCTGCTGCCTTGAACCAGGTCTCTGTTACAGCACAAATGTTGATGTTCTCCATTTTAAGGAGTGCTTCGAGCGAGTGCATTTTGAGCATTTAGCAGCATGATCCTCAGATTTCATTTGTTTGTAGCTGTTACAGTGGTAATTTGGTCTTTGGGACACTGCCTAAAAAGGCACTATAGGGGTGGCAAGAGCCTTGGCCAGTATCTAGAAGCCCAGGGGTGACAGATGCAGGCCATCTCTGGAAAAACATTGAGGTCTGTCAATCATTTCATCCCGGGCAGACAGCTACTGGATCCCCTTGGAATGACACCAGAAACTTAGCCAACTGTTGTAATCAGTCATTTTCTACTTGTACTGTGATATAATTCTGGGTGATGGTAAGATGCTGCTCAGGGCTAGGGTCATACCTGCCTAGTTACATAATCCTAGATCTCCTCTATGTCTCTTTTCATGTAGTCCAGGGTGGTACATCTCAGGTCATTCACACCCACACGTACAGTGACAGAGTCATTTGTACCTGTTGTTGAGGGACCTGAGTGCGTGCGTTATGTGGCGGATCCTGGCACCTGACAGGCAGCTGACTGTTACTTTCTCCTTTTTCAACCTAGTGAGTTGGACATCAGTGTGCATCACCTATGACCAGTGTATTGGGCATGCTGTTTTGCCTTAGGGGCTTTGGTTGAGTGGCACACTGTTTAGGAGGGTTATGTGTCTCGTGATTAGTGTTGTGTTGTGGTGGTTGAGTGCATTTCTGCCTTGGAGGTCTCTGCTGTTTGGGTAAATTTTTATTGAGAGCCTCCGTGAAGGTGGGGTGTAATTTGTATTTTATGTGAAGGCAGTGCTTGTGTGTGTTTTAGAAGGCTATGTTTTCCATGTGGTGTGGTGCAAGTGTTGACCTTTTCCTATTGACCAGCTATTCTGGTCTTGCCTGGAGAGTGCCTGTCTTCCAATTTGGGTATATAAGTGCATCTCTCCCAAGTCTGATTGTTGGGAGGTAAGAGGAGAGGGTTTTCAGTGTACATGAGGCAGTTGCTACATTGCCTCAGGATGCCCAAGTTCACCACTTTAATAGGAGAAAGCACAGGGAACTGACCTTTAGACATGCCTGCAGGGGTGGACATTAATTATAAGTACTGGAGCTGTTTCCTTGTAGAACGTTTAGTGCTTGTAACACTTTTGTGTGCTACAATAATTGCTGCAAGAAGTCTGGTAAAGTGCTCGACTAATAAGCTGTTAAAAGTGCAGGAGAGGAGAGAACTAGCAGATCTAAGGGAAAAATTGAAGAGCAGATTTTGGCACCGCTCAGAAGCTTACAAACAGTCCTGGATACAGCAAATCTGTATCTGGACTAGACTAGTTACAGGAAAGGTGGGAAACAAGAGCAAACTTGGGCTTTTAAACCAGAAGTTGAAAGGGATGGAAAATTGCCCAAACGGCCAATAAACTACAATTTATGGGCCAGAAACCAGTCCTCTTGTGGTAGATAGGCTGCCTAGTGCTTACCACTCCCACTGATGCGCTAGAACGCTTCCCTCCAACACAGAAAGGCTGGGGGGCTCAGAAGCTTACAAACAGTCCTGGATACAGTAAATCTGTATCTGGACTAGACTAGTTACAGGAAAGTTGGCAAACAGGTGCAAATGCGGACTTTTAAACCAGAAATTGAAAGAGATGGAAAAACTGCCCAAACGGCCAATAAACTACAATTTCTGGGCCAGAAACCACTCCTCTTGTGGTAGATAGACTACCTAGTTCTCACCACTCCCACTGATAAGCTATAAGGCTTCCCTCCAACACAGAAAGGCTTGGAGGCTCAGAAGCTTACATACAGTCCTGAATACAGCAAATCTGTATCTGGACTAGACTAGTTACAGGAAAGGTAGGAAACGAGCTTAGATTTTTTTTTACAGAAATGCAGCTAAAACAGCACTAAAAACAATTCAAGTGCATTGCAAGCTAGCACACTTGAGTGTGTAGCATTATTAAAGCATTTGCAGTTTAAATAAATGCAATTTATTCAAAACATATTCTGAGCTGCATTCAGTTATTGTTTTATTCAACTCTGAACAGTTAAAAAGTGCCAAAAATATACTTATCAGCAGAGAAGCACACTCAGAACACAGGGAGGTTCTAGCAACGTTTTTTTTGTTTGTTTTTGTAAAGTGGAAAGGGAGAAAGGAGGAGCAGAAGATAATTCAAGCTTAAGAAACTAAGTGGATTGGCCTTCTCAAATGTTCTGTCTTTAACAGGTAAAATGAGCTAATGACACTAGACTGGGGGAAGTGATGACACTAGACTGGGGGGAGGGGTGTCCCAGATGAATTTTACAGTAGAGGCGGGCGACTGCAAAGTCACCAAGTATAAGAACAAGATTATAGGTAGTTTGGGTGGGAAAACAATATGGCAAATGTATAAATAATAAGCAAATGTATAAATACAGCGCAGTACAACTTAATTTGCAAAAAGTGCACTTATCAGTTTGGAATAGATTCCAACCCTGCACACAGCTAGGAGATCTATCAGCTTTTCACCAATTCACAGAAATGCAGTCTGTAATGGAATTACAACAGAGAAAATACACCTCAGGCAATGACTAACAGCTAGGATATGGGTTGGCTCAGCAACCTCCCACCTGAATCTAGCATCTGAGTTACCCTAAGAAAAAACGCAGTGGAGACAACGAAGGACAGAAACAATACAGCAAATGTATAAATAATAAGCAAATGTATAAATACAGCACAGTGCAAATTAAGTTGCAAAAAGTGTACTTATCAGTTTGGAATAGATTCCAACTCTGCACACAGCCAGGAGATCTATCAGCTTTTCCCCAATTCACAGAATTGCAGTCTGTACTGGAATTACAGCAGAGAAAATACCTATCAAAATACTGAAAACTCATTTGACTGAGTCTCATTATACTGAAAACTTACAATGCTGAATTTCAAAATACTGAATTTTAAGCCATAGATATGCACAACACCAATGACTAACTCTTTCCAAAACTTAAAAACTACTTACTTACCCTCTTAACAGAAACCAGACAATATAAAACCAAACTATGTGGGGGGCTATGACCCCCAAACTATATATACTAACTCCAGGATCACACTACAGTGGGGAAAAGGGCATATACCTTTTACTTACCTTACAGTACTGTACACATTGCCACTAATGCTGGGAGCACACAAAATGTCTGCCATATTATTTATTTTTTTATTTTATTTTATTTTACATTTGATAACCGGGAAAGTCCACTGGACACAGGTCCTTTTTCATTGGAGGCTCGGGGAGAAAAGCTCCACAAATAACATAACAATTGACATAAGTTGAGCACAACAATTGAGATAAGTTGACAAATAGTGCATCACAGTACACAAGTTGATTTAAAAAACATACGTTGATAATACATAATTTGAAAGAAACAAATACACTCAAAATAATATTATTTATTTATTTATGTACATTTGTTTACCGGGAAAATCAGTCATGTGAAGTAGACCTGTGTGTGTATGTATAGATAGAAACAGCAAAAAGCAAAACTCCAGCACAAAGTTGTTCCTTGTAATTTATTCTAATGTTATAATGTTCACAGCATTGCATAAAACAAGAAAAATCAACATCAGACTGTGGTTTCCCTGTCCTGCAGCCTCTTCAGTGCAAAATCTAACATTAAGATAAAGTAGCAGGTTATATAACTTTTTTTTTGCAGCACCATGTAATTAAACTAACTTTCCATTTCCTTTAAACATGTTTGTCTTCCCTATTTTTAAATTGATGCTGGACTTTTCCTCCTATCACTGCCAAGTTTTATTTATACAAATGGCTCAACAGGGAAATATATCCAATTTTGTAACAGATTTGTTTAAAGGCAAGGATGACTTTTGTGGCTTTCATATAGAGCCACTGGGAACACCGGTTTGGATTCAGTTTAAGTATCTAGTCCTTTCTTGAGTAATGATATTGATAGCAGTCAGTCTACTGTACAGTGTTTGGGGAAGTTAACATGCTGGTTTATTATGTTTTGTGCACAGGTTGTGAATGTTTTTATGTAGGAAAAAACAACAGGCAACTATGTGAGAAAATGCATGAGTATCTGGTCACTATAAAGAAAGGGAATTTGAGCAATGCCTTAGCATACATTTTGTGAGATTTAACAAGGGTAAATCATTTGTTTTCTTTGTTTCAGAACAGGTAGGCAGAGATTTCAGAGGTGGTGGTAGGGAAGATAGGTTAGAATACCTTGAATACAAACGGCAGATTATTTTAGATGCCATGCACAAAAAAAAGGCTTGACAGCCAGTGTAAATTTTAAGATTTATTTAAAGACAAATAGAATGTACATTCTTTATTAGTATTCCTATTTATTTTTATAAAAATATGCATTGTAAGTGAGTCATGTGACTATTATGCAACTGTATTTAAATGTGTATTAGATATCTTTCATAATGAAGTCTCATAGCACCTTCTTTGTGATTGCAGTTTAAAGACAAAAGCACTTATTTAATTGTAGTTTATTAGAAGAGTTTTATTTTACTTATTTTGTTGTAGTTCCTTGACCACTATTTGCAGTTGAAAGTTTTGGTTTCTATAGTTATTACTAAAACAGACAAGGGTAATGCAGTAGTCATTTGGGAGTGGGAATCAATATAGTACTGAAGCAAATGCACAACTGGGCAATATGCTTTTTTTTTTCGTACCATCAGTAGGTTCATAGGTAGGTACTAGGCTATTGGCCCTAGGGCATAATTAAGCCTAGCCATAAATTTTGTGCTGTTGCACTCTCTCCCAGGTGGTTTAGTTACCTGCACCCCTGTTGAGCAGGGCCATAGAAGTAATTTCCGGGGTGAATTTCTTGTTTCCCATCCACTCATCAAGATTTCTCTTGAAGAGTGTCAACGAGGAGCTCTGCCTTACATATATGCGGACCCTGTTCCAGAGCAAGGGGAGTCTGTGGGACACGAATCTGTCCCTCCAACATGTCCTGCTTATTGATAATGTTAGGTTTATGTCCCTTGAGCGTGTAACTCTGGTGGATTGGGTTTTCTTAGGTGGAGCATTTCTAGCAATTCGGGGTTTGCCATAGCCTTGTATGTCAGGCAGAGATCACCTCTGAGTAGCCGGTACGTGACCGAATACAGTCTGAGTTTTTTTAGCCTCATGGCATAGGGCATCTGTTTAAGGCCCTTTATCCCCTTTGTGAGGTGCTTTTGAGGCCTCTCCAGCTGCTGCAGGTGTCTTGCTAGGTACATCCCGAATGGGGCATTGTATTCAGTAATGGGTCTAATTAGTGATGAGTACAGGGGAATAATAACTTCCTTATTCCTAGATGCAAACCCCTTTGTGATAAGTTGGGCCATGTAGAAGGATTTTCTAACTACTTTAGCAATGTGGTTGTTGAAAGAGAGGTTACTGTCTACCTGAGTCCCTAGGTCTCTTATCACACTCTCTGTAATAAGTGGGCTGCCACCTATGTTGTAGTTCATAGGTACTTAGTTTTTTCCAAAGGAGATAACAATGCACTTTATAGCATTTAGTTTGAGGCCATTGTTTTGGCACCACATATCTGTGTCCGTAAGACCCTTTCAAAGGATGTCTACATCACTAGGATTCTCTATTATGGCTCCCAGTTTGCAGTCGTCTGCGAACTTTATTAGCCATAGTCCCTCTGTGTTTGCCTGTACTTCCGAGAAGTAGATACCAAACAGGAGTGGTCCCAGGACTGAGCCCTGTGGTACACCACTAGTCACAGGTTTGGAGTCTGATCTAGCATTTCCTATACTCACTGAATGGGTTCATTCATGAGCCAGTTTGCAACCATTCTTGTTACATAGGAGTTTATATTTAGTTTGGTGAGTTTGTCTATAATTCCGGAGTGGGGAATGGTATTGAAGGCCTTTGCAAGATCAAGGTATGCTGTGTGAACCACCTTGCCCTCATCTGTTGCTTTAGTGACCATTTTGAAGAAGTCAACCAGATTTAGGAGATGTGACCTTCCCTTCACAAACCCAAACTGGGTGGGGACCAGGGTTTGTAGGTTCCCAATATCATTGTTTATGAGTTCCATGATGATGCGCTCCATGGCCTTGCAGATGAGACTCATCAGGCTGATGGGGCAGTAATTCCCAGGGTCAATGGTTGCACTTCCTTTGTGGAGTGGTATGACTGTTGCTGTGCGCCACTCTATGGGCACATAGCCAGAGGTGAGGCTGTGGTTAAACAAGGTATTAAGGTGAGGGGTTAATTCATTTTGGAGCTCATGTAGCATGCAGCCTGGGATGCTATCTGGTCCCATGGATGCTGTGTTTCTTGCCTTGGTGAGTCCGGTTTTCACCTGAGTGTCTGTGATTTTAGGGGTAGCACAATCTTCTGATATGGATATGAGTCCTTTGGGGGGAGAGGGTGGGCTTAAATTTGCACTGAACCTATCTGCCAATATATTGGCAATATCAGTTGGTTCTGTGAATTTTGAGCCATTATGCTGTAGTTTGGAACAGATCTGAGAGTTGCTATTGAGGTTTTTGACATAGCTAAAAATGCTTTGTGATTGTCTTTGATGTCCATTGTGATTTTTCTTTCAAAGCTCGCCTTAGAGTTTTTTAATGAGGGTTCTTAGTTTTTTGCTACGTTTTGTCAGGGAGCCCCTCCATTCCTGGGGGTTTTTTGCAGTAATTTCTTCCTTCTATTATAGAGCTTGTTTATGGCTGGGGTCCACCAGACTAGGTTCCTCTTTTTGGAGGAGTGGGTCTTGGTCATGTTCGGGATAGCACGGTCCATGCACTCATGTAGGTGCTTGTAGAGTGCTTTTGTGTAGGATATAGCAGATTCAGTCATATTGACATTCTGTATGGGAGTAACGAAGTTTGCCACCTCTGTCTTGAGTAGCATAAAGTTCACTTTGGAGAAGTTTTTCACCATGTTTTCTTTTGGGACGGGGGATGGGAGTGGTATGTGGATATCTAGGGTGATGAGTTTGTGGTCTGATCTGACCAATGAGGAATTTACCACAGGTCTGATGCATTTATCCCCTATGTTGGTGATGACCAGGTCAAGTATATTTTAACTTCTTGTGGGGATGTTTACAAGCTGATCCAGAGCATTGGAGTTAATGTACTCCAGGAAGTGCTGAGCAAAGGTATTAGTACTTTCGTAGTTTTCCCAGTTGATGTTTGGGAAATTGAAATCACCTAGTATAAGGGTGTTTGGTTGGACTCTCATGTTTTCCAGTACCTCGAGGAAAGCGGAGTGAGTGTCCTGGGGCAGGGAAGGTGATCTGTAGCAAGCTACAATCTGAATTGCAGTTTTGCCCATTGTTAGTTGCACTTGGATGATCTCCAAGGCATCATACTTTGCAACTAATCTGAAAGTGTGGTTATCCCTGATAAATACTGATACACCTCCTCCCTTTGTATTTCGGTCCAGGTTTTGTGGCCGAAATGTGTGGTATGAGTTGTAGCCTGGAATCCCTGGGGTGCTCTCTTGAGCCTTGAACCAGGTTTCAGTTACTGCAAAAATATAGATGTTCTCCATGTTGAGGAGTGCCTTGAGAGAGTGCATTTTGAGGTTTAAACTCCTAGCGTTTAGCAGCATGACCTTCAGTTTATTATCGCTAGTACTTGTTATGGTGGTGGATTTGTTTTTTGAGCCTTGCCTAAAAAAGGCACTATGGAGGTGGCAAGAGCCTTAGCCAGTATCCTGAATCCCAGGGGTGACAGGTGCAAGCCATCTCTGGCAAAGCATCGAGGCTTGTCGAGCATGTCATCCCAGGTCGACAGATACTGGATCTCCTTTGAATGACACCAGAAACTTAGCCAATTGTTGAAATTTATCATTTTTTCTTTGTACTGTGGTATCATACTTGGTGAGGGTAAGATGCAACTCAGGGCTAGGGTCATACCTGCCTTGATTACGTAATCAGAGAGCTCTTCTATGTCCCTTTTCATGTAGTCCAGGGAGGTACATCTCAGGTCATTCACACCAACATGGACAATGACAGAGTCATATTTTTACTTGTTGTGGAGTGACCTGAGTGACTGGGTAATGTGGCAGATTCTGGCACGCAACAAGCAACTGACAGTGACCTTCTCCTTATCCAGCCTGGCGAGAGCGACATCGGTGTGCCTTACTATGGCGTAACCTATTACAAGTGTGTTAGGTATGGTGTTTTGCCTTAGGGGCTGTGGTCATGCGGCACACTGTTTTTTGTGGTTATGTGATGATTGCAGTGTGTTTGTGGGTGTAGGTTGCTTGCCTGTCTGTTTGGAGGGCTCTGTTGTTTCCGCAGATTTTTATTTAGAGCCTCCGAATATGTCTTTATGTGACTATGTGTGGGGTTTGCATTTGGATTTATGGTGGGTCTATGTGTAGTAGGTGGTGTGCTGCAGGTTGGTACTTTCTCCTCTTGCCTGTCAATTCCGATCGTGACTGGAGAGAGCTTTGCTTCAAGTTTAGCTATGTAAGTGCATCTCTCGCAGATTTTGGTGTCTTGTGGTAGGAGGAGAGGGTTGTCTGTGTACATGAGGCAGATGTGACATTGCCTCAGGATGCCCAAATTCATCAGGTATACAGGAGAATTCGCTTGGAGCTGGCTCTTGGACATGCCTGAATGGGTTATGGAACTTATTTTTGGGGAGAGTAATGTGACTGTTCTCTACAGACAACTGTTGGGGATCTAGTATTATAGCTTATATAGTGCTTCTGACTCTTTTTGCGCCAAGTGCTAGTCTAAAAGTACTGATTTCAGTGCTAAAACTGGAAGAACTGGCAAGTACCAAGGGAAGAACTGAAGAGCAAACTCACTGGAGCCGGGGATAGTTTAACCCTAGCTAACCGTCGCTGCGCGATGCTCAAAACAGTGCAAATGTGGGTTTTATATCAGAAAGATTAAAGAGATAGAATTTAGCCAAAAACCGCCAATAAAACTACAGTTTCTGGGCAGAAACCACTCCTCCAAGGACAGGTAGGCTGTTCAGAGCTCCCTACTCTCACTGGTGAACAAAGAAACTTCCTTTTTGCCCAAGTAAGGTATGGCCAACACAGAAGCTCAAACACAGTCCAGGTATCAGCAGGTATCTGAAACTGGACTTTTCTAGCTTAGTAAGATGGGAAAATAGCAAGATTTTTAGTTTTTTCAGGAAAAACAGTAGAAACAGATAACAAACAACTTTTAAAGTGCAGTAATAACTGTCACACTTGAGTGGGAAGCCAGAGACAATTAAATAATACAGTTTACAGCAAAAATGAGTTTTAAAAAGTGCAGGCACAAGTAAATGCAATTTTCAGTATAAAATGAGCGTTTTGAGAAGCAATAAACACCAGAAAACTAGCGTTTAGGCGGAAATAGCAGTAAACAGCAAGAAAAACCAAAAAATGGTACTTAAACACTCCAGAGTCTCTCCTTTTGTCTTTCTGGTATTTTAGGTCTCAGCAGGACACCTCAGCAGGATCTGCTGAGTTTATACAGACTCAAAAATGCGCAAGTACGTTTTTTATATCAGAAAGATTAAAGAGAGATAATTTAGCCCAAAATGGCCACTAAAACTACAGTTTCTGAGCAGAAAGCACTCCACCAAGGACAGGTAGGCTGTTCAGAGCTCCCCACTCTCACTGGTAAACAAAGAAACTTCCTTTTTGCCCAAGTAAGGTATGGCCAACACAGAAGCTCAAACACAGTCCAGGTATCAGCAGGTATCTGAAACTGGACTTTTCTAGCTTAGTAAGGTGGGAAAATAGCAAGATTTTTTTTTTTTTTTTTTTTTTTTTTTTTTTTCAGGAAAAACAGTAGAAACAGGTAACAAACAACTTTTACAGTGCAGTAATGGCTGTCGCACTTGAGTGGGAAGCCAGAGACAATTAAATAATAATACAGTTTACAGCAAAAATTACTTAAAAAAATGCAGGCACAAGTAAATGCAGTTTTCAGTATAAAATGAGCGTTTTGAGAAGCAATAAATGCCAGAAAACAAGCGTTTAGGCGGAAATAGCAGTAAACAGCAAGAAAAACCAATAATAAATGGTACTTAAACACTCCAAAGTCTCTCCTTTTATCTTTCTGGCATTGTAGGTCTCTGCAGGACACCTGGGCAGGATCTGCTGAGCTTATACCCAATTACATATTGCAATTACATATTGATCTTATTAACTATAGGATAGTTAGCCTTTTGAAATCAGCTGTGAAAAGAGGTACCATTAACACTGATTTGAAATAATTAATTGTTAACCTTCTTACAACACAATACCTGCATTTACTTCTTAATATTTTATATTTTTGTCATATCTGCACCATGCTTATTTTTATCAGTACCTGTAACTTTACTCAATTGTACAATGTGTATATTATTTTCTTTTTATTTTAACTTATGTAACCATTGCTTGGGAGCTTTCTCCCCGTGTCTCTGCTGAAAATGGGGTTCTTGCCCAGTTGGACAATACCTGGTAAACGAATGCAAAATAAATAAATTCATTAATTAATTAAGTTTCATAAACAAGCCTCTTCTGCCCCATGGGAGAACTGGTGTCAGGAAGCGGTTATTTGTCCGAACCTTTGTTAGCATTTCTGAAAAAAAAAAAAAAACATTTAAACCTCTCTTTAACCTAGTCTTTGCACGTATTAAATACACTACACATACTTTACAGTTAATACAGGAGTTGCAAATAGAACAAAATATTTATTTATACAGTTTAGATGTACAATCTTTATACATTTGTAATCTGTATTTAAGGGAATAAGAAACCAAGGACAATATCTATATACGTTAGAAGGGCAGTGCTAGTGCTATGGGAAGGATGGAAACAATGTTGTGTAGGGGTTAGGAGTTCTTCCTGCCAGAGATAGTCTAACAATTGTTTTTGAATACATTTTTCAAGTATTTTGGTGAGGGGAGATAACATTGCTATAGGTCTAAAAGTTAATGTCTGTTGAATTTCTTCCCTTGTGCAGAGGGATAATGTGCTATATTTTCCAGAGAGAGAGGCAACTTGGGATTCCTGGACTGACCTATTTATAAGGATTAAGACAGGATAGGCAATGCTATTGACTCTATTTTTACTCACTTGGAAGGTCATCTGCTGAAAAAGAGTGCAGTTTAAGTTTGTTTAAGAATATTTTTATATAGGATGTGAGCACAGGTTTGAAGGTAAAAATGGATGTGGTGATATGTAGCTGTTGGGCAGGGTTGACATTAGATGTTGGGGAATCCTTAGTTAGAGATGTTATACTGTCTATAAAATAAGAGTTGAACTGTATTGCAGTTTTGAGTGGTGAATTATCGGGAGAGGGGTTTGGGTTGAATTTTTGGCTGGGATGTAAGATTTTTTTAATGAATGTCCACATTTTTTTAGGGAAATCAGGCAAAAAGCTCATCAATAAAGACAAAAAGGATTTTTACCACCACCCACCAGCAACTCTAAAATCCGATCCAAAACAATTCTGGAATTCAATTAACCAAATACTACATCCCGACAACCCAACCTCACACAACCCTTGCCCTGACAAATCACCAGAAGAAACTGCCAACACCTTCAACACCTATTTTTTAGAATCAGTATCCAAACTATTTAACTCCAATCCTACCCTCTTAGACACCAATGCTCTCAACTGCCCTGAGCCTTCTTCATCTGCTAACTATCCAAACATTTTCTCCCTTAAACCTGTTCCTACTACCTACATCAAAACTCTACTCACTAAGTTAAAACCATGCTCTGTATCTGCTGACAACACCCCGTCATACTTTCTCCAGATAGCAGCTCACTCTCTTGCTCTACCCATATCTATCTTAATCAGTCGCTCCATCACCAAATCCAAAGTCCCATCAGTCCGGAAACAATTCTACACCCTACCTATCCACAAAGGAGGTAACGCCTCTGAAATCTCCAATTTCAAACCTGTTGCTATCCTTTCCCCTCTCTCTAAAGTCTTGAAGAAATGTATACACAAGCAAGTTATGCAATATGCCATACAAGAAAACCTATTCACTCCTACACAGCATAGTTTTCGACCTAAACACAGCACCACCACTGCTCTACTGTCCTTCTTTAACACTATTTCTTTAGCCAGAGATGATCATAAACTTATCTCTTGTTTATTCCTTGATCTCTCTAAGGCTTTTGACACTGTTTCTCACTCTCTCTTATTGAACAAACTGTCTGACCTCAACTTCACCCCAGATACAGTCGCATGGTTCTCCAGCTATCTCACCAACAGACTGCAGTCAGTGAGATGGCAACCTGCTCTATCTACTCCCCTTTCAGTAAAAATGGGTGCCTGCCAAAGATCCATACTCGGTCCACTACTTTTTAATATCTTCACTAATGTACTCCATTCCTCCTTTCCACGGTCTTCTATAGTCCAGAACGCTGATGACTCGACAGTTATAACCATTTCCAATTCTTCCTCTGAACTCTTGTCTGCTACCCAGTCTTTCTTTAACTCATTTGAGACATGACTCTCCAATAACCAGCTCATCCTCAACCATAAAAAACAAAGCTGTTACTCTTTCTTCCCAAAACACCTAACCACATCAAACCTTCCTTTACCATAAAGTCCTTCAACAACACCTGTGTAGAAGTCGAGTCCAGCACAAAACTCCTCGGTGTTACCATAGATGATCAGCTAAAATTCGACCTACACATAAACAATTGTATCAGGAAAATGCACCAGAAACTAGGACTTCTGTATAGAAATAAAAAATTTCTCACCCCTGAAGCTCGGATTACTCTCACTCATGCTTACCTTCTATCCTGCTTAACTTATTGGTCCCAAATTCTCAGTAATCTAAGCTCCTCTCTACTTACTAAACTAGAGTCAACCTATCACAAGATAGCCAGATTCGCAGCTCAACAAATCTCACCACTGTCTCTCCCTAAAATACTTAAACTGGCTTGAACTACTGCACCTACTTCTCTTCTCACAGCTCCAACTCATACACTCAGTTCTGTATCACCCAGCCTATTGTCCAGCACTATGCTCCCTCATCTCACACTACTCCCCTACAAGAAATCTCCAGAGCTCAAATCAAGATCTGTTATATATCTGTAAACCCAAGTCTAAATCAGTGTGCAATACATATGGCTACCACCCTTATATTGCATGGAACAAACTCCCTCTTGAAATCAGAACTCTTACACACCCCAAACAATTTAAATCAGCTACCAAAGAATACTTTAAAAGACAATGGACCTGTCACTGTTCTCACCCTCCCTGAATTTATCCTTCTAACAGATATACCTTCTTTCTCCTTTCTCTTCACTGTTTCCTCTTATTCACCAGCCTCTATTACTTCTTACCTAATCCATCCTTCCCTCTACACTTACCTTTCCTCTATGCAATCACCTACTAGGACATTGGAAAAGTACATATATTTATGTAACATTACATTTTTTTTTATCTGTTGCTGTTGCCTTCATGTTTATTTCCCATGCATTTGTATCTTTGAACTGATGTTTGCATTTCACTTTTATGCACATTGTATTATTGCATGTGTTCTTAGATCCTTGAACTGTAAAATTTGAATTGGAGCTTTTCTTCCTGGGCCTCTGCTGAAAAAATTAGCCCAGCCAGACATTCCCGGTCAACAAATGTAAAATAAATAAATTGTGTTTAGTATTATTCTGAAAGTTATTATAGTATAGTTTTTTGTCTTTATTTGCTTTTTAGTATGATTGCGAAGCATTCTAAATTTTTCAAGATATTGAGGTGGTTTTTTGTTTTTGCCATTCTTTCCATGCTTTTTCTTTATCTTGCATTAGCATTCTACTGTTTTTGGATAGCAAAATTGCATTATCCTTCTATGAGGTGCAAGGCTATTTAGGATATTTAGAAAAGTTGTACTGAATTCATTTACAGCAGTGTATAAGGGGAGAAGTTTTAGAAAGTTCCAGTTAGTAGATGATAGTATTAGCAGACGGATGTAAATTTTCTTATAAAAGAGGGTGTAATTTAGCAAACGTTTTTTCATCTTTCAAACATTAAAGATACATCACAAAATATGGAGACTCGTGGTCTTGGTTCTAGAGGCTCTTTTCCCTGTGGGAATTACACTTTCTGCACACACATACATGAAATTCACCATATGATTACATGCGCCGCTGAATAGGTGGAATACATGGCCATATTGTTTATGTGGCATTTTCTATGTGGGGCAGACTAGATGCCCAAGGAAACCACATCTCCCTGCATCTGAGGATGTCAGGTGTTGAAGTGATAGAAGCATCCTCTATAAACACTCTCTTAAACACAACAGAGACAGATTTTTTTTTATGGGAATTGAGAAAGTGGACACCTTAAATACTCACAAATCAACGTAGCTTAAAATTCTTAACAGGAAAAAATAGAATTGGGTTGTTAATTAGGCTGCATTATATGCACCAGGTTTAAAGGAATTTATTTAATTTCATAGGTGTATACTAGGCTAATTACCACAGGGGTCTTTTTAAGCCAAGCTTTGCACCCCAAATATATCTGACAAGTTTTAGGATCCTTAAGATTATTCTAGCAGGGTATATGCAGGCTTGGTCTTGAATGGTCAAGCATTTACAGACCGCTTCTGTCCATTAGGAATATAGGTGCCAGACCAGGGGTGAATTTCCAATTTTCTATCCACTGATCCAAGCTACACTTGAATTGGGTTAGTGAAGAACTCTGCTTCACATGGATGGAAAGCCTGTTCCAGAGATAGGGTAGATGCCAATTGTTTTGCAGATATGCAGAAGATCCATCACAGTGGGATCCAAGAATGCCAGGCATAGATCACCCCTCAATGGTCTGCAGAAGACTGAGTACAGAGATAGGGCTTTGAAGCAATCCATGTAAAACATATTGTCTATGCCCTGTGTCCTTTTTGTAAGGCCCTTGACATTGGCTTTGACATTAAAGAAGTAGATGCCGAAAAGGAGCAGACCCAGTACCGAGCCATGAGGGACTCCTGCTAGTGACTAGCCTCTCTGTGAAGGTAGTCTCCCCTATCCTAACTTGTCTCCTATCTGAGAGCCACCAGCTATTCAGTGGATGACATAGGGGTTTATACCTAATTCCATGAGTTGGTATAAATGCCCAAGTGGAGAATTGCATCATATACCTTGGCCAGGTCAACCTAGGCAGTATGCACCATTTTGCCCTCTCCCATTGCTTTGTGACCTACTCGAAGATGTCAACCCAGTTGCTTAAGCATGATCTGCCCTTGACAAAACCAAACTGGGTTGGATTCAGTGTCTGAAGATTTCCTATGTCATTGTTAATCATTTCTATGATAGTCCTTTACATAGTTCTGCATATGAGTCTAATCAAACATATGGATGTATAGTTACCTAGGTTTGTAGATGGCCCACTTTTGTATAGAGGGATAACTGTTGCAGTTCTCAATTTGCGTAGCATGAAGCCTGTCTGGAAGCTATGGTTAAATAGTGACTGTAGTGATCTTAATATGTTGTGTGTCATACTATTTAGGAGACATTCTAGGATAATACCAGGTCCCATCAATGTGTTATCCTTGGCTTTGGAGAGTGTGCTGAGGACCAGCTCCCTAGTGATCGATAGGAGGTGTGTGATCAATGGTATTTTCTGAGTAGTGGCTTGGGGGAAGAGAGGAGTAAAACTGAAGCTAAATTTGTTGGTCAGTATATTTGCTATATGTTCTGGCTTAGTGAAGGTGGCTGCATTTACAATTAGTTTTATAGATTTTTGTGTACTGCCTCTGAAGTTGCAGACTTGGCTAAAGAAAGCTATTTGGTTGTTCTTGTCCTGGAAGGCTATTTTTACATTACATTTTGCTTTGGTAGACTTGATTTGCCCTCTGAGTTGCTTGTTTAGATTGATGAGGGTTTTCATTCTGCTGGGCATTGCACTTTTTTTCTTTTGCTATGTAACCTATTGTATACATCACAACTGTACAAATTTTCACAGAATGTCCAGATTTTTGGCTCATATTTTTGGTTTGTTCCTCATGAAATCTGTGGTTTTCTGGCAAATCACAGAGGACTGACGTCATTAAATAAAGACATATATTTGAATTTTAGTCTTCATATTTTTAGAAAATGTATGCTGTTGTAGAATATATTAGTCTAGCAACTTTATGAGTTTATTTAAACAATATATAAAATTTGTCCCTGTTTGCTTGACCCCCCCCATTATTTTTGTCTTTTTCCAGATTTCTTCTACTTTGAAGTTGAGTGGTGTGACCTACTGATAATGGGATTCCACCAGGTAGCTTGTTTTTTCAGTTTGTTCTGTGCTCATTCCTGATAGGTACAGCTATCTCTGTGCAACTGTTAACATGATTGTACTGTGAACAGTTCCACATAGGCAGTAGTATTCCTGATAGGTACAGCTATCGCTGTGCAACTGTTAACATGATTGTACTGTGAACAATTCCACATAGGCAGTAGTATTCCTGATAGGTACAGCTATCACTGTGCAACTGTTAGCATGATTGTACTGTGAACAATTCCACATAGGCAGTAGTATTCCTGATAGGTACAGCTATCTCTGTGCAACTGTTAAGATGATTGTACTGTGAACAATTCCACATAGGCAGTAGTATTCCTGATAGGTACAGCTATCTCTGTGCAACTGTTAACATGATTGTACTGTGAACAGTTCCACATAGGCAGTAGTATTCCTGATAGGTACAGCTATCTCTGTGCAACTGTTAACATGATTGTACTGTGAACAGTTCCACATAGGCAGTAGTATTCCTGATAGGTACAGCTATCTCTGTGCAACTGTTAACATGATTGTACTGTGAACAATTCCACATAGGCAGTAGTATTCCTGATAGGTACAGCTATCTCTGTGCAACTGTTAACATGATTGTACTGTGAACAGTTCCACATAGGCAGTAGTATTCCTGATAGGTACAGCTATCTCTGTGCAACTGTCAACATGATTGTACTGTGAACAGTTCCACATAGGCAGTAGTATTCCTGATAGGTACAGCTATCTCTGTGCAACTGTTAACATGATTGTACTGTGAACAATTCCACATAGGCAGTAGTATTCCTGATAGGTACAGCTATCTCTGTGCAACTGTTAACATGATTGTACTGTGAACAATTCCACATAGGCAGTAGTATTCCTGATAGGTACAGCTATTTCTGTGCAACTGTTAACATGATTGTACTGTGAACAATTCCACATAGGCAATAGTGTTCTCAGGGTTTGGGGTAGGGCTTGAAAATGTCCAGGTTATCACTTAATAGTAGGAAATTTGTCTTAGAATAGTTTCTAAATGTTCCAGGGTTAGCAGGGGTCTCGGGTTTTATTTTTATTTCAAAGGAGACAGCTTTATGGACATTATACCAGGGGAACCATGCAGTGTTCTTCTATGTTAGTGAGGACCAGATCCCAGTATGTTCTCACCCTTAGTGGGTGTATGGACTATCTGGTCCAGGGTGTTTGTGTTGACAAAGTCAAGGAATCTCTGAACCTGAAAGTTAAGGGTCATGTATGATTTCCAGTTTTTTTAGTAGGGTAGTTAAAATCCATCCAATTCCTGTCCTTCAGCTTTTTAAATAACATATTGTCATATATTCTGGATATTATTATATTAATAAAAGATGTTTAGTATAAGTTGTTATGCTTGGTTTTATTTCTATTTATAGTTTTGTATTGTTATATGTTTGGTTAGGATATGTGTATTTTTTCTTTTGTCTACTAAATGGTGAAATGTGTTTTTTTTTCTTATTTTTTTCTTATTTGCAATATATACTGCTATTGTAATTTGTTTATACAATATATTTGATATAATGGTATATAATTTGGATATTTGTTTACCCACAAACGCTGGAACTTATATTAGCTGTGTTTTGCTTTCCTTTACATATATATATATATATATATATATATATATATTTTTTTTTTTTTCCTTTATCATAGGCTTATTTTGAGTGCATACATTTTCCTCATTATCCACCAGATGGCAAGGTTTAATTACTTTCTGCAATACATATTGCTGTTATAACTGCAGTTTAGTTTTTTTATTACATTGTATTAATTGTTTTAATTTACTATATACATTTTCTTCCTTCAAAACATAATTTGTACTGTATATTATGTTTAGGAATATATATGATAATTTTAGTCAAAACAGATGACTTGAAGTTGCTATTTATAGGAAATGGAAGTTTGGTTTGATCACATGGTGCTACAAAAAGTTATAACCCCACTAACTTGTGTTAAAGTTACTCATACTCAAACACATTTAATCTAAAAACATATAGTCAAATTTGCCCTTTGTCAAAGCGCCATCAGTAAACAGATTAAAAATGGAAAACCATTTCCTTTTCCAATCATTAAAAAAAAAAAAAAAAAAAAAAATTTCTAGAAAATTTGTCTGCACTGTGGTACTGTTATGAAAAGGTATTTAGTGCCCAAATGTGTGTGGTTTGAGTTAGGGGTAGGATTAAAGTTAGCACATATGAATAAGGGTGGGCAGGGTGGCTGCATCCTCCTGTACAACCTTATGTGTGCTAACCTTAGCCCTGTCCCTAACCCTAACTTTCTACATTAGGGCACCAAACACCATTTCTCTAACAGCACCACTAAACAAGACACACATACTTCAAATCATACAGAATGTAAGCATACCAACACATCTATCCTTTTTTTCTATCTGTTACTTTAACCCTAACCCACAAATATTTGCGTGCACACACATGCATGTGCTCCCACACACAAACACAACTCCAGTAATGGAACTTCTGCTACAAACAAAGGTTTTGGCATTATGACCCCCTCCCAGTTGCCTTACATTTTATGTTGCACATTTTGACTGTTCCTACACTTCACAAAGCATGCATTCAATCAGTTTTGACAATACAAAATCCTTCGACTAGTGGTAAGTTTGACCAAATGTAGTGTACCTATATTGATATATATCAGTAGTTCAAAATTCAGAAACCAAATAAAATGCCAGTACAAGAAATCTGACAGTTCATAATATTAACAGATCAAATTACCAGTAGTTCATAACATTGCTCAAAATAACGAACTCACAATAGTAACAGCACCCAAGCCCCACAGTAAATAAATTACAAAAAATAAACTAAATTAAAATAAACTAAACTAAAACAAGCAAACAATAACAAAAAACTCAAAACCATATATAATTTGAAGGGTGTGTGTGTGTGTGTGTGTGAGTGTGGGGGGGGGGTGATTTATTTTTTGTTTGATTTATTTTAAATTTTGCAATTGGCGAGGTTGTTTCTCACCACGTGTAGCAGCATGCCGACATCGACATTGGCAGTGTCAACATTTTTGCTTTTGACATGTGTTTCGACAAAAGTGAGTATACCTATATATATATATATATATATATATATATATATGTGTGTGTGTGTGTGTGTGTGTGTGTGTGTGTGTGTGTGTGTGTCTACCTAACTTTGTCAAAATCCCATTTCATCAACACTCAAAATATCGAAATCGCACTTCATTGAAGCAGCAGAACAAGGAACATTTTCCCACGGCAAGTAGCGTGTTGTGTGAGATGGTGAACTTTGCCTTTTTCCCAACTGTAGTGCCATCTCTGAGGTTGTATATTTAGTTGGGTGTGTGTGTGTTGGGGTGGGGGTGTTTGCATGGGGCATAGCCCCCCCACCCGGGTGGGTTAGGGATGCTACAGTTTAGGTTTTGTTTCCTTTTGGGTAACTGGTTACTTATCATGGGAAAATCTTTGTTCTGCTGCTTTGATGAAGTGTGATTTCAATATTTTGTGTGTCAATGAACTGAGAGTCAGCAAAGAGGGATTTCGACAAACTGAGGTAAATCCATATCTATATATATATGTATATGTATGTATGTGTGTGTGTATATATATATATATATATATATATATATATATATATATATATATATAGGTCTACTTCGAATAACCGAAGCGCCACGTCACCGACACCCGGAAGACCGAGACGGAACGACCGAACAGGTAGGTTATCGAAAATGCGATATCCCGACAGCTGAAAGACCGACAACGGCAGCGTGTGAGCGCGATCCGGTAAGTGTGCGAAAGTGAAAGATTTAGGATTGGGGAGCGGACAGGTAAGTGTACGATAGTGAGGGATTTTAGGTTAGGGTGTGGGAAAGGTGAGTGTGCGGTAGTGTCGGACTTAGGGTTCCGGTAAGGTAAGTGTGTGATAGTGACGTAGTGTAGTGTAGGGAAGGGTTAAGTGTGTTAGGGTTAGTATGCGGGTGGAGTGAGTGTGCGATAGTGACGGGCTTAATGTTTTAGGGTTGGTTAAGTGAGTTAGGGTTAGGGTGCAGGTAGGGTAAGTGTGCGATAGTGACGGTGTTGAGGTTTAGGGGTGGGTTAAGTGAGTTAGGGTTAGGGTGCAGGTAGGGTAAGTGTGCGATAGTGACGGTGTTGAGGTTTAGGGGTGGGTTAAGTGAGTTAGGGTGCGGGTTGGGTAAGTGTGCGGTAGTGTCGGACGTTAGGGTTAGGGTTTAGGTTAAGGTTAGTGGATATGTTATTGTGTGTAATGTGTAGTTGACGTTTTTTGTGTCGGTGTAGTGGTGTTCGGTTTTTTGAGTTGTTGGTGTTTGTCGGTGTTGTGTGTTTTCGGTTGTTTGGGGTCGGTAACTTGTGTGTCGGTGATTCGGAAGTTCGGTGATAGAAAGTAGACCCATATATATATATACATATACATATATATATATATATATATATATATATATATATATATATATATATATATATCCCATTTGATCCAGCGAATTTACGTTTCATCGAAACGTAAATTTGCGACCTCACTTATGCGAAAGTGCCTATTTTCGAAAATGCACTTTCTTGTAGAAAAAACCCCAAAAAAAGCGAAAAAAAAATAAAAACATGCAGTTTGCATGTAACATTAGTTGTACATCAGTGTTTAGTGTCGATCTACAACTAAGCAAACTATTGCTGAGATCGTGGTACATTGGGGATAAGGGAATATTCCCTTTTCCCCACTGTAGTGTGATCTCGGAGTGAGAATATTAAAGTGGGGGTGCGTGGGGTGGTGCAGGGGGGCTTGCCCCCTGCATAATTGTGTTTAGTGTGTTTTTTTTTTTTTTTTTTAGGTTTTATTTTTGCTTTTACACGAAAGTGCATTTTCGAAAAAATGCACTTTTGCGTAAGTGAGGTTGTGAATTTACGTTTTGATGAAACGTAAATTCGCTGGATCAAAGTAGATCCATATGTATACACACGCACACACACAAGCACATATGTATGGAAAGCATTGTTTTTCACTAATCATAAATCATTGAAAACTCATTTAGTTGATTAACAATTCATAGAAATCTGTACAAGATGTGTACTAGGCAACTAAGACTATGTAGTAATGTATGTATGTATATGTTTATCTGACCGATTGTCAAACAGGTAGTTTGTGTTACCTATACAGTGGTTTTCCCAGTGTGATTTCTGTTTGTGCACCAGCTGTGATTTAGTGTGCGTGTTCTTTTTTAGCAATGTTGTGTGACCATAGAGTTTAGTATATTTAAGTAAGTGATGTTGTGGTCAGGGCCACTCCCTGCAAAACAGAAATAAGATACAAGATTTGATCTGTGTCTATGAATTGTGATTCTGACAAATGAGTTTTCAGTGAGTTTATTTCAGTGCGTTGTGATTCAGTGAATATGCATACATATTTATCTTGGTGGTAGACCCCAGACAGTGCCATAAAAACGTGTCTCTGGTATACTTTGTAGATATTTTTAGTTTGTCTGCACTCTTGCCACTTTATAAGAAGTTTATCTTCACTCTAAGCCTACCATATTTAAGCTGCTCCTTGTTGGTCCATTGGCAGTGGCTACTGCAGGGAGTGTAGGGGGTCCTGGATTTAATCCCCATACAGGTCAGAGTTTTCCTTTCTTACCAAGTTGTTAATACCATACCAAGTTTATGGTTTTGCTGTATTGTATGTTTGTGAGTTTAAAAAATAACCTTTATGGTGGCTTTCTAGAAGAAAGGAAAAACTGCTCTTGGGGGAAAACAGGTATTTAACTAACTAGTGGCAGTGACAACTGCACAGAATGTGGTTTGTCTTGGGTTCAATCCCCATATAATGATCAGCGTTTTCCTTTCTCATTGAGTTGATAAAAAGTAAAATTCACACACTGCACATGTAAAACAGAAATGCATGTACTGTCTGCCCACGCCAAAGCCAAGAGCACAACCTCAGTGGGCCCAGATAACATCCTTGGGTGCCTCCTGAGCAGTCTAAAATATGACTTATCAGGGCCCCTGGAGTCACTATTTAACTATCGTCTTTGTGCCACAAGAATGGAAGACTGCGACGGTCATCCCATTTCTAAAGGAAGACCTTCAACAGATCCTGGAAACTAAGGACCCATTAGTCTGACTAGTCTTATTTGCAAATCCATGGAAAGAATTACCAACAAGGACATAGGAGATCTGCAGACAATGGATCCATCCCAGTTTGGCTTTGTCAAAGGAAGGTCATGCTTACTGAATCTGATGGACTTCTTTGAAAAGATCACTAAGGCAATGGATGAGGGAAAATGGTGCATACTGCTACGTAGGTCTGGCTAAAGCATTTGATACAATACCCCACTCGAGCATTGTCAGCAGACTTATGGAACTAGATATAAAGCCCTTTATAACATGTTGGATAGCTAGCTGGCTCACTGATATGACCCAGGAGGTTAGAACCTCCACAAAGTCACCACTGGAGTCCCCAAGGGCTCTGTGCTGAGCCTACTTCTCTTTGGCATCTACTTCTCGGATATCAAAGACACCCTTCAGGAAGGTTTAATACAGACAAATGCTTGGTGCCAAAGCCATGGCTTAAAAGTCAATACAAAGAAATACATTATAGTACCTTTTGGGAAGTGTACCACCCTGGGTAACTATGTCATTGATAGAATACCCTTAAGAGTTGATTCAATAGTCAGGGATCTGGGAACTTAAGTAGATAGTAACCTGACCTTCAACCAGCATGTATCCAAGGTAAGAAGAAAATCCTTCTATATTGCTCAACTTATAAGCAAGAGTATGGCATCTCAGTCCAGAAAGTCATCATCCCACTGTACTCAGTCCTCATTAGACCAGTCATAGAGTTTAATGCCATCTTCGGTATGTACCTGACTAGACACATGCAGCAGCTGGAACATCCACAAAGGTTCCTTACAAAAAGAAAATAGGGAGTAAACACAAAGTCTTACGCTGATTACTTCAAAGTTCTGACTCTTTACTCTGTATCTTACAGACTTCTGAATCATGCAGGGCATCCCTGGACCCTGTTTTCATAAACCTTTTGCATATCCATGAAACAAACAGCATCATAATTACTAGATTAAAAGACCTAAATTTTGCTTGCAACATAAATACAACATGTTGGAGAGAGAAATGTGTTTAGAGAATTTCCATTCTCTGGAACAGGCTTTCCATCTATGTGAAGCAGAGTTCCTCACTGTCCCTTTTTAAGTGCAACTTGGAGCAATGGATGGGTAATTGGAAATTCAATCCTGGTCTGGCTCCTATGTCTCTGATGGAAAGAGGCAGTCAGTACATCACCCATATAAATCAAATTTGTGGGTCACGTTTGGGTTGCATGGCTATTATAAGTGCACTAGTGATCATTAGCCTAGTATACATCTGTGAACCTATATGTAGGAAGAGTAAGAAATGGTGAAAGCTCTGATGCAGGCAATATTGAAATATGATGGACCAATGTAGCTCCAGATGAAGGAGCAGCAGATGGCGTAGGATACATATGAAGACAATATGCCACAGGGTGATCCACTAGAACCTTCTGTAGGAGATTAACACGAAAGTCCAGTTAGAACTGCACAGCAAGGGAAAGAAGAGGAAACAAAGATCAAAGATGATGCTGTCAGTCCAGAAGAAAATGATGGGAAGACCTGGGTGATTTAATAGAAATGGACAGACATGTTCAGATAGATAAAAGAAAAAATACAGAAAGTAAATAAGACCCAGAATGCTACAAGACTGGTGAAACAGGTGAACATAGTAATTGGGACTATTAAGAGAAATTCATGTGATAAAAATAAATATGATATACTACTGTGCAGCAAAATTAATAGCAGATAAAGTGCTATACCAAAACACAAATTAACAAAGGAAAGAAAAAGAACAAGTAGAATGCCACCGTGGTAGCAGTGAATAGGGGAAAACAGTAAAATAACTAAGACAAGAGGTACCTCTACAACCTACAGATCATAATTTCTCAGTAATGGCACCTCAGACATGGGAATTATCTCCCTACAAACCCAAGAGATATTATCTTCTTCCCCAGTTTTAGACATCAGCTCAAGACATTTTAAACACGAGCTGCTTGTAAATGCTTTTTTCCACAAGGCATTTCTTAACTCCATAACTCCGATATGCTCACTCTGTTCTTAACTCCCTTCATTCATATCATAACTTCATGCTAAGTCAATCATGCTAGATAACCCATATCTTTCTCCTCCTCTCTGTTTTGTACCCTCACTCACACCATCCCTCCATTCTACTCTCCACCACTTCCCAGCACCTACCTCCCTGGATTGTTTCTTTCACTGTTCTACCTGTCTTCCACCATCCAACTTATTATCTTATGTGTCACTGTAACCCAAATTAGCCTCCTAAAGTAACTTTATAAATAGAATTATAAATACCTTGATATTAGATAAACTTCTACTTTGTTAAACAGACTTCTAATTTATCATCATAATGTTTTTGCATGATCAATAGTATATTAGATTCCCATTATGTTAGACAGACTTCTACAGAGTTGTCATAATGGTTTTGCATTCTCAATGTTGTATTTGTTCTCTTCATCTGTACTGTTGTACATTATTAATTTGTACTCACTGAGCCAGAATACCGTCCACTTGGATTATTGTTCTACCCCAGGTAACACAAGGCAAATAAGTGAATAAAACAATACAAAGTTAAATAAAACATTAACTGCAGACATGCAGTAGGAAAAGGCATTTCAGTCATAAAAACTTGCCAAATATCTATAGCTGTATTCAGTGGAAAATGTATCACTTGTCAGCTCATTTAGACCAGTGGTACATACTACTCTTAACTTTAAAAAAAGTAAAAAAGAAAATGGATAAATGAAATTCATCTGGTTCTGGTTTGTATGCTACATGAATTTTCTGAGATGGTGCTAGGTGGATGTAAAGGATCCCATAGGACTTATAAAAAAATAGGAATCTTTATATATAAAAAATAATATTTACAACATATTTTCATATTTACAAATATAGATAAACAAATCTATTTGGACAAATTCATAATGTTCTTTATAATCATGCTAAATTTTTATCCCTATTAGACCCACACTCCTTTTTCCATAACCACAATCTGATTTTACTTAATATTGTTAAAATCCATTTACCTGTTAAACATAATTTAATTTATTCTTTTATTCTATATAATATAAAATAACTTTCTATCTATTCTTTTAATATATTCTTTATTTCTGTTGTTATAATATCCATAGGATACCCTGGAGAGGTGGAGATATGCTCTAGAGAGAAGAGGAATGAAGGTCAGCAGGACTAAGACAGAATATATGTGTGTGAATGAGAGGGAGGACAGAGGAATAGTGAGGATGCAGGGAGTAGAGGTGGCGAAGGTGGATGAGTTTAAATACTTGGGATCAACAGTTCAGAGTAATGGTGAGTGTGGAAGAGAGGTGAAGAAGAGAGTACAGGCAGGATGGAGTGGATGGAGAAGAGTGTCAGGAGTGATTTCTGACAGACAAGTACCAGTAAGAGTGAAAGGGGAAGGTCTACAAGAGGGTAGTGAGACCAGCTATGTTATATGGGTTGGAGACAGTGGCACTGACAAAAAGGCAGGAATCAGAGCTAGACGTGGCAGAGTTAAAGATGTTAAGATTTGCACTGGATGTGATGAGGGTGGACAGGATTAGGAATAGGTATATTAGAGGGTCAGACCAGGTTGGAAGGTTTGGAGATAAAGCCAGAGAGGCAATATTACGTTGGTTTGGGCATGTGCTGAGGAGGGATGCAGAGTATATTGGGAAAAAGATGCTAAGGATGAAGCTGCCAGGTAACAGGAAAAGAGGAAGGCCTAAGATAAGGTTTATGGATGTGGTGAGAGAGGACATGCAGGTGGTTGGTGTGACAGAGCAAAATGCAGAGGACAGGAAAAAAATGGAAACAGATGATCCGCTGTGGCGACCCCTAACGGAAGCAGCCGGAAGAAGAAGAAGATATCCATATTTAATCATATCCATGTTTATTTTATCTACTTCTTTCAGATCTTAAAAAAAAAAAAAACTTTACATTGTTTGCCCCATAACCCTTTTTACTGTTTTACATTCTAAAAGCACATGTTCCGTAGTTTCTTCTTTTTGACAATGTAAACATATTCTATCACTTTTCTTTTTATATGGCATATTTCCTTTTACTGGCAATTTATCTATTACCCATCTCCACATAATAAATATTGACATTCTACTTTCTGATTACAACATTTGCTTCTTATTTTTATTGCTTTAGTTTTTTCATCTGTTAGATTTTCCATGGTTTTACAAAGTAATGTTTTATCATTACATTTGTATATTATACTTTTCTTTCTTTTTATATATCTTCAATTTTTATTTTCAATTACATTCGTATACCATACTTTTCTTTCCTTTTATATATCATCAATTTTTATTTTCCAAAAAATCTTTTTCTTGGTAACATTTTATGTCTTCATTTATACACACTTTTTTACCATATCCCAACATTTATCATACTTATATTTATACAATTTTAGTACTAATTTGTCATCTTTTTCATTTATCCAATTTAACACTTTGTACAAATTTAATCAACATATATCACTGAATTAATTAACCCAAAACCTCCTTCCTCTTTATTTAGATACAAACTCCCCTTTTTACTGGGTTTAATCTAGAACCGCATATAAATGAAAAAAAAAACATCTGCAATAACTGTTTTTCAAATACTGTTGGCAACATAAATACATTTGCTAAGTATGCTATTTCCCATCAGTACTGAATTTATCAAGTAAGCCCTTTTTTTGAATGATAATTTATATGTTCTCCAGAGAAGACACATTTATTTTTATTTTTTTCTCTTTTTTCCCATTGAATTCTACTTGCATCTTTATTCCCAAATTTTATAACTAACACAGAAATTTCATTTGTTGTAAAATATATAGCCCCCTGTCTTTACTACATCACCTAAACCTTTACATTTCTCCTTATTTAAAGCTATTGCTATCACCTCTAGACACTCGTTTGTGCAAATTATTACTTGTTTTATTCAGATTTTGTTTTTTAAAGTTACTATAATGTCATCTGCATATGTTAACAGAACTAGAATTCTTAACTCTTCTTGTGTTGCATGCCCTGCCATCTTCATTTTGCAATTTATTTCACATACTATCGCATTCATAACCAATGCAAAGAATATACAACCCATTGGCCATTCCTGTCTTACACCATTCTTCATATGCACTTCTTAGCTTAACCAGCCATTTGTAAGTATTTTTACTTCATTATTACTATTCACTGACATACATAATTTCCGAACTTTCTAACTTATATTCTTTTATTATTACCCATAACACAGTTGAAATCTCCTGTTATTATAATATTCATATTTATCACTACCTAGCCTAAAATCTGAGGAAATAAGCTTTCATTTTCTTTACAATTAGTATAAGCATATAATGTTATCATTCTATATACTTGATTTTTCCATTTTAGATCTACAATGGTTAATCTTCATATCTTTGCTAAAGTTACATCCAATATCTTTACTGTATTTCTATTGAATATGGCTGTTCCAGAACATCTCTCCTTTCCCAAATTCCAGATTATCTTTCCTCTCCTGAGTTTCTCTGTTCATAATCTTTCTTTCTTTGTTAAAAATATTGTCTTTTAATATAATTACATCTACATCACATGTATTACACCACTCCAAAATCCCTGTTCTGAGTACTATATTCTTAATACTATTCACATTTACAGAAAGCGCTCTAAAATTTTTATTTTCCCTTTTCCTTAGATTGATGGTTTCATAAGTTCATAGCTAATTACTAGGCTAGCTTTCTTAATAGGCCATTCTAAGCCTAGCCAATTTCCCTCCCAAAGGTAAGAATCACACGTTACCTTGTGTCTGTGAGCCAAACACTTTAACCATTATACAAACTCCAAATCATTAGCTGTATATATTCTTTTTCATGCATTTCCTTTCTTTTTCCTTTAGTACTTATCCATTTTACATTTTCTTTGTCTATTTTTTACTCTTTTACTAACAGAATACTTTTTTTCCCTTTTACTGCTTCCCTGTTTATGTCTTCATCGCTTATTTCAGAACCTTCTTTTATGTCCTCTTTATTATTTTTTTTCTTATCTAACTTTTCTTCTATTTCTACTACTTGCCCATTTTTGGGGGGGGGGGGCAGTCTCAAATATAATGTCACAAAATTTCTATTTGTTAATAAGAATAAATGCTAGAAACTCCAAAAAGTGGTGTAGAACAAAAACAATGACCAAACTAGTAAGGTTCTACTGATAACCAACAAGGCAAGGCTCTGGACAACAAAAGTATTTTTTAGTGCTTTGATTCTTTAATAATACACTAAGAACCTTTTCAGAAAATACGAAATGGACTAAAGCAGCAGTTTAAAAAAGGTTCCAATAACTCATGTGACATTCCAAAACCCAATGGCTTTCAATGCGCAGGCGGATGTTTCCTTACAGAGGCAACATTAAAAACTATCATTAAAGAAATATAATGGCATTAAAAACATAATCTTTGTGCACTTTCGGAATATCAAAAAACCTGACCATCCTTGGAAATTCAACTTGAAGAAAAGAATAAATGTCATAATCAATGTTGCCTTGACTAAACATGTCAAACAGCTTGCAGTGAATGTCAGAGAAACATCATGCTTAGAGACCAGAAGACTCGACCAATATTATACTGGGCTACATTGGCTTGGCAAAAGTTTTAGGTGAGCTGCCTTTGTTTACTTGTAAGAAGCCTTACAACTTGAAATTCTTTTTGAGCAATGTATACCTTCCCATTCTGTAAATTACACTGCTCCTGGGACTTTCAAATGTGGCAAATGTAAGCAATGCTGGTACATTTGCAATTCCTCTTTGGTACATTTCAGGCCACTAAGTTTGGATATTTGGGCACAGGATAGATCATGACTGTGATTTGACATGTGTCATATACCTTGCCACTTGAGTCCTGTCCCAGTTTTTATATCGGGAAAACTGTCAGGAGACTGTCATGGGGAATATATGACCACATGTTAGCTATTAAAAAGAAAGATCACAGTGATGCTTTAGCCAAACATGCTTCCACTTGCCCCATATATAGGAAATTTTCCTTTTGTGTGTTAGACTTGGTCAGGTGTGAAAATTTCGCTGGAGATTTTAACATTCTATTAGAATGTCAAGAGCCTTGTGTGGCAGATTAAGTTAAAAGCCGATCATGATCCTGGACTACATGAGAGAATTAATGTAAAATGTTTTTGCAAGCTCAGAAACTTTATTGAATGGAGCTTTATCTATTTGATTTTAGTTATGCACTGCATTATTTTTCAACATGTATATATTTTTCAACATGTGTATTTTTTAATGTCATTATATTTCTTTAAGGATAGTTTTAAATGTTGCCTCTGTAAGGAAACACCCACCTGCACATTCAAAGCCATTGGTTTTTGAAATGTCACATAACAAATTGGTACCTTTTTTAAACTGCTGTTTTAGTCTGTTTTGTATTTTATGAAGAAGTGCTTAGTGTATTATTACAAAAAACGAAAGTGCTAGAAATACTTTTGGTGTCCGGAGCTTGCCTTGTTGGTTACCAGTAGAACCTTACTAGTAAGTATAATTGCGCTTACCTTATGTGCTTTTACCCCTAAAGGAGCTATTAAATTGCCCCACATTTCACACCTGTCCATTTCTTTGTCTTCTTTGCTTTGAATCCTTACCATGTACCCCCATTTTTCATTTTCTTCTGCCTTCTTTTCTGCTACTATCCTTTTGCCTTCCTTGCCTTTCTCTGCATATGTTTTCTTTTCTGTCTCACCACTATTTGTCAGGATTGTTTCTGCATCCTGACAATGGTATTTTTTCCACGATGCCCCCCAAGGAAACATTTTCTTCATTTTCTGGCTCACTCTGCATCACCATTTCTTTAAGTAAATCATCCTGCAACCCTCCCGATTGGAGGGTTGTAATTATACATCCATCATTTAGTGACTCATCTCCATCAAACAGATTTCTTTGAAACATCTCCTCAGAATCTGTACACATTCTCCAGTCTTGATATATGCTTTCTCCTCCATTTATCTCACCACTCTATTATTTCCTTCTCTCTCCATCTGCTTCCCTATTTCTCTGTGTCACCTCTGCACCTGGAAAGGAAACAGGAAGTGCTTCTGCAAAATGGGTCCCACTCGGAACAATGACAAGTAGGGATGTTTCCCAGTGCCCTGGCCAAATTTCCTTTAGTCAGTATGAATGCCATCTCAGGACTTCCCTGAAAAGAGGTCATTGGCCTATTGGGAATATCCTATTCAACAAAGTGTTAATCAAATTATATCTTGTACTTTGGAAGTATGAAAATGTTTGCGATGAGTAACAAAACTTGTTTCCTAAGCCTGAAGTAAGATTCTGTTTCAAGTGTCACACACCAAACCTTTTAAAACACGCCTTATATGAATTTAGCTATGGTAGTAATAAAATACTTTGATATATGCACTTGCAGTGTGAAAAATGTTTTATTACTGTCCTGCTTATTTCAGAACATATTGCCACTGCCCGGTTTGCATCATAAACATGGGTTTGCAGTCTACAATGCAGCATAGTAACCATCAGTGTATATAGCATCTCTGTACATTAAAATCAGTAAAAGTACTATACACACACACTCATATACAAAAAAAACTGTAACCAAACATCACTGATATCTCCCAAGTTAAAAAAAATAAATTTAATAAAACGCAAAACATAACCTAGAAACTTTAGTAAGCTCAACACTACATATCTCCACTGAAAACACTAGCTGCATTAAAAAAAACAGACATTTAAACATGTTGTGCACATTACAAAATAAAAAAGCCCTATAGCCCCCCCTCCCCCCCACCAAAGTAACTGTCATAAGACATGCTGGACACACTTTGTTCTAGATTTAAACATTTATAATTATGGTAAAAACACTGAGTACATGTTATCAAATCATTCAGTTTAAAATAAAAATAGTTTCACTTACATCAGAAATCATCCCATAAAACAGCTGCAAAGCCCGAACGGACTGAAACAAGCACACTATATGACAGATGTACATACACAAATTCATTGGAAGCAAAAGTTTTGAATTCAGACAAGGTTGTCAAAAACACACATACTACTTCCACCACACGCAGAGCTTATCACACGCACAAACCAACGTATGCTGAGGCACTTAAATGTAATCTTCCCAAACCACAAAGACCTCCTAAACTTCCAAATTGCAATGCTTATCCTTGGCAAGCTCAAATGCAATCACCTAAAACAACACCTAACACCTCACATACACCCACACCCAGTAGACCCTCAAAAACAAAGCCCATAAGGCATGCAAACACACTACCCAGGACTCCAGTCATAGAAGACTGCATTGTATGACACACAGATACCCCCCTTACCAGACTGAACAAGGGGAGGATAATGATTGTTTGGAGCCAGGATCTGCCAAGTTACACATGTACAGTGGATATGAAAAGTGTACACACCCCTGTTAAAATCCCAGGTTTTTCTGATATAAAAAAATGAGACCACAATAAATCATTTCAAAACTCTTCCCACCTTTAGTGTGACCTATAACCTGTACAGTTAAATTGAAAAACAAACAAATCTGTTAGGGGAATAAATATCTTCTTCTTCTTTTGGCTTTTCCCGGTTAGGGGTCGCCACAGCGAAACTCCGGTCCGCTAATGATTGGCAGTAGATTTTTACATGCTGGCTTGCCGGGCCTAACGCACAACCTTCAACGAAGGAATGCCCATTCACGCATGTCGCCACACAGAAGACGTTCTAACTGAGAATCGAATGGGCAACGTCTAACTGTGAGGCGACAACGCTACCACAGCACCACCACCGCAATCGTTGTATAGGGAATAAATATAAAAAATAAAAAAAAAATGTACAATAAGCTGATTGCTTAAATGTGCACACCCTTAAACTGATACCTTGTTGAAGCACCTTTTGATTTAATTACAACATTCAGTATTCTTGGGTAGACACCTGCCATCAGTTAAAGAGAGTCTGATTAGCCCTAAATAAAGTTCAGCTGTCCTAGTAGGATTTTCCTGACATTTACTCAGTTGCTTGCTACAGGAAAAGTCATGGTCCGCAGAGTGCTTACAAAACATCAAAGTAATCTTATTGTTGAAAGGTATCAGTCAGGACAAGGTTCCAAAAAAATTTCCACAGCATTGGATATACCATGGAACACAGTGAAGACAGTCATCAAAAAGTGGAGAAAATATTAGGCAACAGTGACGTTGCAAAGAACTGGATGTCCCTCTAAGATTTCTGAAAAGACAAGACGAGATCTGGTCAGGAAGGGTGCCAAGAGACCTACAGCAACACTGAAGGAGCTGCAGGAATTTCTAGCAAGTACTGGTTGTGTACTACATGTGACAACAATCTCCCGTATTCTCCATATGTCTGGGCTATGGGGTAGGGTTGCAAGATGGAAGCCTTTTCTTACACAGAAAAAACATCCAGGCCCAGCTAAAATTTGCAAAACAATGCATCAAGTCTCCCAAAAGCATGTGGGAAAACGTGTTATGGTCTGATGAGACCAAGGTTGAACTTTTTGGCCGCAATTCCAAAAAGTACGTTTGGCGCAAAAACAACACTTTGCATCACCAAAAGGACACCATCCCCATGGTCAAGCATGCTGGTGGCAGCATCATGCTTTGGGGTTGCTTTTCTTCAGCTGAAACTGGGGCTTTAGTCAAGATGGAGGAAATTATGAACAGTTCCAAATACCAGTAACTTTGGCCCAAAGCCTTCAGGTGTCTGCTAGAAAGCTGAAGATGAAGAGGAATTTCACCTTTCAACACGACAGTGACCCCAAGCATACATCCAAATCAACAAAAGAATGGTTTCATCAGAAGAAAATTAAAGTTTTGAAATGGCCCAGCAGGAGCACAGACCTAAATCCAGTAGAAAATCTGTGGAGTGACCTGAAGAGGACTGTGCACAAGAGTTGCCGTCACAATCCGACAGATTTGGAGTGCTTTTGCAAGGAAGAGTGGGCAAATATTACCAAGTCAATATATGCCATGCTAATAGACTCCTACCCAAGAAGACTGAATGCTGTAATTAGATCAAAATGTGCTTCAACAAAGTATTAGTTTAAGGGTGTACACACACATGCAACCAGCTTATTGTATGTTTTTTATTTTTTAGATTTTTTTCCCCTAACAGATTTGTTTTTCAATTGAATTGCACAGGTTGTAGGTCACATTAAAGGTGGAAAAAGTTTTGAAATGATTTATTTTGGTCTCATTTTTGATATCACAAAAACCTGGCATTTTAACAGAGGTGTGTACACTTTTTATATCCACTGTACTTAAGTCATTGCACCACAGGTACCAGTATGATTCCTTTGTAGTCCATGGGGGTTTAAATGACCTGAAATGTACCTGCCTGGACTATATGAAGAGAGACATAACTGGTCTCTCTGAATATGTGCTTCAGGCTGGTATGTGTTCTGCATTGAGCAGCATTCTACCTTCACCATGAATGATACCACAATATGAGCAAAAGATGAGTGATTTATAATTGGTGCAGTTTCTTTTGTCATTCTAGGGGGATACAATATTTGTCAGCATGGGAAGATATGGTCAACAGACCACATTGCTTTGCTGAGGATGGTCTGCACTTGTCCCTCTTATGTTCTGAATATTGACTAAAACATTGTCCTCCCCCTTAGAGCCTTTTTTAGACATTGCCATATTGACAAATCTTCTTACATAGCAAATACATCCCAAGGAATCCTTAAGATGTTAATGCTCAGTGCATGGAGCTTAAACAAGAAATTCCACACCTTTCAAGCTGTTCTCACCCTGGAAAATATAGACATCTGTGTTGTTACCAAGACTTGGTTTAAAGCCACAGAACGTTCTTTAGAAGTGCAAGGTTACAGTGCCTTCAGCACAGTTAGATCATTAACTACACAGACAGGAACTAAATGAGGAGTCTTGGTCTATATAAACAATAAGCGTACCTCTAGGTTGGTTAAACAGAATGATGTGCTGGAGTTTCTCTTCATGTATATCACCATAGTCAAAGTCCCACACCATATTGTGGCAAACTATAGGTCACCCACTATGTCCCAAAAACCCATAGCTCATACTTAGATCTACTGGAGACACTCACCATCCAACTAAATGCCCAACTCAAGGGAGACTTTAGCTACCCCTCTATGGGAGACATACATGGTCTCAGAGTCGCAGACGCAGAGATTCCTGACCAGATGGTGCATCCATCCAGTAGAGGTTCTAACATATTGGACCTGGAATGCACATATATGGGTGAATGCTGCCCCTCTCCATATCACATCCTCACTGGAAAATTCTGATCACAGAACTGTTTTCTTCAAAATAAAAATCAGTTCAGTAACCTCAGTAAACCTGTTTGAAAATTATTCCAAAGGAAACTGCCTCTTATTTTGTGATATCTTATCAAAAATTCAGTGCCTCTCCAAACCCACAATTCACAGCGAACGTTGTTCACAGAGACCCCATAAAATTATGTATGTGTATATATATATATATATATATATATATATATATATATATATATATATATATATATATATATATATACACATGCATAAGGACTGCTGTACCTATTAGAAGTAAACCCAAAAACAACTCAAAAAACAAACCACACTGGTGCAACCCTAATCAAAACAGATTATACAACAAAAGGAAACAAAGTTATGGCTAATGTCAGACAGTGCAAAACCCACAAAGACAAATACTCACTCATCAAACTAAACAGGAAACAAAGAGGACTAATAATATCAAACAAAGGCAGTTTTGAGGTCAAGATAGCTTCAAAGGCAAAAGACAAAGACAAGGCCTTCTACAGCTATGGTGGTCAATGGCACCATCTTCACTGAGCCAAGTGACATAGCAAACTTCCTGGCTGACGAATTCTGCTCATATTTTAACCCCCACCCTCCCCAAAATAAAGACCAACAAACATAATTCCCAAACTGTTAATAGGCAGCAGGTCCTGATGGCGCTTGCAAAGATGAACAAAACAGCCTCTGTGGGCTCCAACAATATCCCATGTTGCCTTCTGAATAGCCTGAAACATGCTGTACCAGGCCCTTTGGAGCTAGTATTTATCCATAGTCTGAAAATAGGCTTTGCACCACAAGAGCGGAGGACTGCAGTGGTCATCCCTCTTTAAAAGGAATGGCTATCAACAAATCTCAAAAACTACAGCCCCATCAGTCTGACTAGTCTTATATGCAAAACCATGGAACAAATCATCATGGAGATGATCAACAAAGACATAGGCAATCTTCAGGCACTGGCCCAACCCATTTTGGCTTTGTCAAAAGAAGGTCATGCCTGCTAAACTTGGTGGACTTCTTTGAGAAGGTCACCAAGGCAATGGATGAGGGGAAAACTGTGCATACTGCCTACCTTCACCTGGAGAAGGCCTTTGATACAATACTCCACTCAGGTATTGTTAACCAGCTCTTCAAACTAGCTATAAACCCCTATACTACAAGTTGGATTGCCAGCCGGCTCACATATAGGACCCATGAAGTCAGGATTGGTGAGTCTACCACTACAAAGAGACTGGTCACTGGCAGGGTCCCCAAAGACTCTGTGCTGGTTTGCTGGGTCTGCTTCTCTTTGGCATTTAATTCTTGGAAGTCAAGGCCAATGTCAAGGGTCTCTGGCTGACCAAGTTTGCAGATGACTGCAAACTAAGAACAATCATAGATTCCTCCCAAGACGCTAACATCTTGCAAAAGGGTCTAACAAAATCAAATGACTGTTGCCAAGGTCATGGCTTAAAACTCAGAGCTAAGAAATGCATAATAGTACACTTTGGGAAGCCGGCCACTCATGGTACTTACATCATTGATAAAACACCCCTGAAAATGGACATGGTGGTCAGGGACATGGGGACACATGTAGATAGTAACTTGGCCTTTGATCAACACGTGGCCAAGGTGGTAAGAAAATCATTCTATTTTGCTCAATTTATAGGTAAGGGAATGGCATCTAGGTCATGAAAAGTCATCATACCACTTTACTCGGCCCTCATTAGACCTGTCATTGTTTATAATGTCCCCCTTTGGCATGCACCTGACCAGGCACAACAAACAGGATGTTTGCAAAGGTTCTTTACTAAAAGAATCCAGGGCATGAGCACATTGTTCTATGCCGATCACATTAAAGTCTTATCTCTATACTTGGTCTCCTACAGACTGTTGACACACAACCTATGGCTGGCATACAAGATTTTAAAGGATTCCATACTGATGGACCTGTTGCACTTTCTCAAAATGAGCAGCAGCAGAGCTGCTTGATCAAAGGATTTAAATTTTGCTAGCAACATAAATAGGACATGTTGAAAAGAGAGAGATTTATCAGAGAATCCCCATTCTCTGGAATAGGCTCTTCATCTATGTGAAACCGTCTCTCTCACTATCCCATTTTAAGCATAATCTACCTCAATGGATGGGAAACTGGAAATTCACCCTGGATCTGCCCCATGTCTCTGAAGAACAGAGGCAGGCAGTAAATCATGTCCAAACTAACGTAACCCCTCTATGACCCATAGTAACATCTAAACTAACACACCCTGTCCCAATATAAATGTCCAGGATACAACATATAAAGGGACTAGGGCTGTGCAGTGGTAGCATTGTCGCCTCACAGCAAGAGTCTGATTCTCGGCTAGGGTGCATTCTATGTGGAGTCGGCATGTCTTCCCTGCATTTGTGTGGGTTTCCTTTGAGTGCTCCGGTTTCCTCCCACATTACAAACACATGGGCCTGGAGCATTTCTCCCCGGGCCTCCACTGAAAATTGGCTTCGTTCCAAGTCTGACTTTCCTGGTTAACAAATGTTAAATAAAATAAAATTAATAAAATTAAAAATTTGGGTTGTGCAGCTAGGTGATACAACATATAAAGGGACTCATTTGGGTTGTATAGCTAGACTTATAAAGGACCTAGTGGTTATTAGCCTAGCATACACCTATGAACCTGAAAGTATTTCCATCCCCATGCACAGGAAGTAACTTCCCACTCGGGCAAAAGTAAAAGAAAGAACAAAAAGAAAAGGCTGCAGCCTATGCAGAAATCTAGTCCTGAAACATGAAAAAAACCTAATATTTGTATAACAAGTAGTGCTAGTAATTACATAAATTACATTTCTCTATCTCCACGCCAAATATAACAAGATCAGTGTTCAAGATGAAAAATGTAAATAAACAACTTCCTGCATTAAAACAGTTACCACTTCCCCCATATTATGGGTAGAACTCTCTCAAAGTTCACCTCAGTCATTTGAGTATCCATCATGACCTACAGGCTGACCATGGCACCCTAAAGGCCATTGAAACATTTGAAATACCATTAATTCCCAGGAAAATTCTTGAAATAGACACCTTCCACTCTATAAATCTAAACTGAATGTTCCATTTATAGTCTTAAAGCATTATTTCTAATAAAAAAAATGAGTCTCCTCAAAAAACAGTGAACCTGGTTGAAGTTATAAAATAGTCTGGGATACGTGGTAATTGATTTATATCAGTTTCCTCAGTTAGAATGACACTAGCATTTGAACTATCAACTAAGGTTACTCCATCAGAAACTTTACCTACAAAGGTATATGCTTTTACATTAACTGTGGACCAGATTAACAAAAGCTGTATCATGAATGTGCAAAATGGGTAGCTTCACACAACAGGAAACCCTTTTATACATCCGTGCCATGGAGATAAGAGTTTCTGTCTTCTCCATGCAGTCTCTGTAGGATTTTCTAATGTAAAGCCACATTTCCTTAGATTCAAGTTACATGGCAGTAATTATGTATATCAGCAAGTGAGGTTTGAGGTGGAGACTCTTCCCTATTCCCTGGACAGAGATGCCAGGAATGTTTGTCAATGTGTCTGTAAAAACTAACAGTTCCTATCTGTAGTCCACATTCCTGAGGAAGCCAGTTGCTTAGCTGACAGTTTTTTTTAAACATCATCATTAAAGCCTGTTTTTGACCATGACACAGATACATACACACATGCACACACACACACACAAATAGAAGAAGAAAAAAAACATACTAACATTTGTTATGCAGCATACATACAGTGGATATAAAAAGTTTGCACACCCCTGTTAAAATGCTAGATTTTTGTGATATAAAAAATGAGAGCACAATATATCATTTCAAAACTTTTCCCACCTTTAATGTGACCTATAACCTGTGCAATTCAATTGAAAAACAAATCTGTTAAAGGAAAAAATAAAAAACTTACAATACGCTGGTTGCATAAGTGTGCACACCCTTAAATTAATACTTTGTTGTGTGTGCACACCCTTAAACTAATACTTTGTTGAAGCACCTTTTGATTTAATTACAACATTCAGTCTTCTTGAGTACACACCTACCATCAATTAAAGTGACTCTGATTAACCCCAAATAAAGTTCCTAGTAGGATTTTCCTGACATTTACTCAGTTGCCTGCTTCAGCAAAAGCCATGGTTCCGCATAGAGCTTACAGAGCATCAAAGGAATCTTACTGTTGAAAGGTATCAGTCAAGAGAAGGGTACAAAATACTTTCCACAGCATTAGATATACCATCGAACACGGTGAAGACGGTCATCAAAAAGTTGAGAAAATATGGGACAACAGTGATGTTGCAAAGAGCTGGATGTCTCTCCAAAATTGATGAAAAGACAAGACAAAAACTTGTCAGGGAGGCTGCCAAGAGACTTACAGCCACACTTGAGGAGCTGCAGGAATTCCTGGCAAGTACTGATTGTGTACTACATGTGACAACAATCTCCTGTATTCTCCATATGTCTGGACTATGGGGTAAGATTGCAAGACATACGCCTTTTCATACACAGAAAAATATCCAAGCCCAGCTAAAATTTGCAAAGTAATACATCAAGTCTCCCAAAAGCATGTGGGAAAATGTGTTATGGTATGATGAGATCAAGGGTAACCTTTTTGGCCACAATTCCAAAAGGTACGTTTGGCGCAAAAACAACACTTTGCATCACAAAAATAACACCATCCCCTCAGTGAAGCATGGTGGTGGCAGTATCATGCTTTGGGGTTGCTTTTCTTTAGCTATAACTGGGGCTTTAGTCAAGGTGGAGGGAATTATGAACATTTCCAAATACCAGTCACTTTTGCCCCAAAACCTTCAGGCGTCTGCTAGAAAGCTGAAGATGAGAAATTTCACCTTTCAACATGACAGTGACCCCAAGCATACATCCAAATAAACAAAAGAATGGCTTCACCAGAAGAAAATTAAAGTTTTGGAGTGGCCTAGCCAGAGCCCAGACCTAAATCCAATAGAAAATCTGTGAGGTGACATGGAAGAGGGCTTTGCACAAGAGATGCCTTCACAATCTCACAGATTTGGAGCGTTTTTGCAAGGAAGAGTGGGCAAATATTGACAAGTCATGATGTGCCATGTTAATAGACTCCTACCCAAGAAGACTGAATGTTGTAATTAAATCAAAAGGTGCTTTAACAAAGTATTAGCTTAAGGGTGTGCACACAACAAAGTATTAGTTTAAGGATGTGCACACTTATGGAACCAGCGTATTGTACATTTTTTATATTTTTCCCCTAACAGATTTGTTTGTTTTTAAATTGAATTGTACAGGTTATATGTCACATTAAAGGTGGGAAAAGTTTTGAAATTATTTATTGTGGTCGCTTTTTTTATACCACAAAAACCTGGCATTTTAACAGGGTTGTATGAAATTTTTATATCCACTTTATATGTTGCATGCCTTTGTTTTGGCTTTATTCATTTTATATCCAAAATAACTGTCTCAAACATTCTACAACACTGAAATATTCTTTCTGGATTTATCGAGTACAAAGTTATAATGCACCATTTATATTATTGAATTTGCAAGTCCCTTATTTTCTTTGCCAGTTGCTTTAATTATGAATCAAATAAATATCTCTGACTAACAAATGGTGCCAAAGCCATGGTCTTAAACTCAGTGCTAAGGCATGCATAATTCTACCCTTTGGGATGTTAATCATCCCAGCTAATTACCGTGTTGATAATATGCCCCTAAGAGTTTACCCAGTGATCAGGGATCTGGGTACACAAGTAGACAGTAGCCTTACCTTTGACCAGCATGTGGCCACAGTGTTGAGGAAATCTTCTTATGTTGCTCAGCTTATAAGTAAGGGTATGACATCTAGGTCCAAAGAGGTCATTATCCCACTGTACTCCATCCTTATTAGACCAATCATAGAGTACAATGCTTCCTTTAATATGTACCTGATCAGGCATATGCAGCAACTAGAGTGGCCTCAAAGGTTCCTTACAAAAATTAAAACAAGGCATAACATATCTGCCTTATGCAAAGCACCTTAAAACCCTTTCCCACTACTCAGTCTCTTATAGATTGCTGAGGGTGATCAATGCCTGGCTTACAAGGCATCAGCAAACCCCACACTTATGAAAATCCTACATATTTGTAAGTCAAAGAGTACCAGAAATACAAGGTCTCGGGATTTGAATTTTCTCTGTGACTTAAACAAAACATGCTGGAGAGATAGATACGTGTGCCAGAGACTGCCCCTCCTATAGAAAAGGCTTCCCGTCTATGTGAAGCTGAGTTCATCTATTACCCAGTTTAAGTGCAACCTAGTGGATGGGGAATAAGAAATTTACACTGGGGCTGACACCCATGTACTTTATGGACAGAGGTAGCTTATAAATGCCTGGTTCTCTATGCCCTATTTAGAAACCGAACATCATTATCTTTCGGGAAAACTTGGCTAGGCTTGTAACAATGTATGAATAAGAAATAGCTACCAGGCAATACACTACTGTGTGCAGAGCTCATTGTAAATGGAGTCACCTATACTGAGCTAGAAGATATAGCAAACCTCCTGGCTGTTAAATTCAGCTCCAATTTTACCCCTTTCTTCCCCTCAACCTTCCCTCAGGAAAAAACATCAAATATAATTCCCCCTGCTATAACTAGCGAACAGGTCCTTAATGCTCACTCTAAGGCCAAGAACACTGCATCAATGGGCCCAGACAATATTCCAGGATGCCTTCTAAATAGTATGAAACATGACCTCTCAGGCCATCTGGAATCGCTATTTAACTGTAGTTTCCAAACAGGCTCTGTGTCTCATGAATGGAGAACAGCAACAGTCATCCCTCTGCACAAAGGTGGGACATCTAAAGACTCTGGAAATTACAAACTTGTAAGTCTCACTAGTATTATATGCAAAAGCATGGAAAGAATTATAATGGAAATAATCAGTAATGATATAGTAAATCTCCAGACACTGGACCCAACCCAGTTTGGTTTCATCAAGGGCATGTCATGCCTGCTTAGCCCGGTAGACCTCTTTGAGAAGGTCACCAAAGCAATGGATGAGGGCAAAATGGTTCACATTGCCTACCTTGACCTGGCCAAGTCATTTGACACAATACTCCACTTGAGCATTGTTGACAAACTCAAGAGGTTAGGTGCAAACCAATATGTCACTCATTGGATAGCCAAGTTTCTCACAGACAGGACCCAGGAAATTAGAACTCGGCAGTCCACCTCAAGAAAGAGGCCAATCACAAGCAGTCTCCCTCAGGAATTGGTCCTTGGACCGTTCCTTTTTGGCATTTACTTTTCTGAACTCGAGGCCAATGTCAGTGGCCTCTGGCTGACTAAATTTGCAGATTAGAGCAAATCAGGAACTGTCATTGAATCCCACACTGACACAAATGTTCTCCAAGAAGGGCTGACACAGACAAACAACTGGTGTCAGTGCCATGGACTAAGACTAAATGCCAAGAAATGCATAACCATATCCTTTGCAAAGTCATCCACCACTGGTAACTGTTGTATTCATAGGTAGGTACTAGGCTATTGGCCCTAGAGCCTATATAAGCCTAGCCAAAAAGGTACCCTAGCTTTCGCCACCCGAGAAAATTATTTTCCTGTGCCCCTGTTGAGTAGAGCCACAGAGGGGATCCCCGGGGTGAATTTCCTATTTCCCATCCAATCATCAAGATTTTTCTTGAAGAGTGCTAATGAGGAGCTTTGTTTGATATAGATAGGTAGTTTATTCCAGAGTATGGGAAGTCTCTGGGACAGGAATCTATCCCTCCAGCATGTTCTATTTATTGTGGTGACAAGGTTTAGGTCCCTAGAGTATGTAGCTCGGAGGGATTGGGATTTCTTTAAGTGGAGCATGTCCAAACAGCTCTGGGTTTGACATAGATTTGTATGTTAGGCAGAGCTTGCCTCTGAGTAGGCGATATGCGACAGAGTAAAGCAGGATGTTTTTGAGACGGTCTGCTTAGGGAATCTGTTTGAGGCCGGTAATCCTTTTTGTGAGGTATTTCTGCGGCCTTTCCAGTTGTTGTAGATGTCTTGTGAGGTACATACCAAAAGGGGCATTGTACTCTATAATGGGTCTAATGAGTGACGAGTATGGGGGTACAATGACCTCTTTTTTTCCTGGATGAGAAACCTTTTGTGATGAGGTGTGCCACGTAGAAGGATTTCCTGACTACTGTGGCAATGTGATTATCAAAGGAGAGACTACTGTCCACCTGTGTCCCAAGGTCTCTTATCACACTTTCGGTGTTAAGTAGACTACCACCTATGTGGTAGCTCATGGGTACAGAGCTTTTACCAAAGGGGATGACACTGCACTTTTTGGTATTGAGCTTGAGGCCTTGGCTTTGACACCAGGCATCTGTCTCAGTGAGGCCCTTTTGTAGGATGTCCACATCGTTAGGAGTTACGATTATGGCTTGTAGTTTGCAGTCATCTGCAAACTTCGTTAGCCAAAGACCTTCTGTGTTAGCCTGTACTTCAGAAAAGTAGATACCAAACAGGAGAGGACCCAGGACTGAACCCTGTGGTACTCCACTTGTCACAGGTCTGAAGTCGGATTTGGAGTCTGCTACTTTCACAGTGTGGGTTCTGTCAGTGAACCAGTTGGCAACCCATCTTGTGACATAGGGATTTATACCCAGTTTAGTGAGTTTATCTATAATTCCAGAGTGGGGGATGGTGTCAAAAGCCTTGGCGAGATCTAGATAGTCTGTGTGAATCACCTTACCCTCGTCTATGGCTTTGGTGACTGCTTCAAAGAAGTCTATCAGGTTTAGGAGACATGATCTGCCTTCTACAAACCCAAACTGGGTGGGGTCCAGAGTTTGGAGATTACCAGTGTCTTTGTTGATAAGTTCCATGATGATATGTTCCATGACCTTGCAGACCAGGCTTGTTAGGCTAATGGGGCGGTAGTTCCCTGGGTCCATGGTGGCTCCCCCTTTGTGGAGTGGGATAACTGTCACTGTGTACCATTCAGTGGGCACAAAGCCTGAGGTGAGGCTATGATTGAACATGGTGCTTAGGTGGGGTGCCAGTTCATTCTGTAGTTCATGTAGAACGCAGCCTGGGATGTTGTCAGGTCCCATAGATGCTGTGTTCTTGGCTTTGGAGAGTGTGTTTTTTACCTTTGCAGCAGTGATTACAGGAACTTTGCATTCTTCTGGTATAGAGATGGGCCCTTTAGCGGGTGAGAGGGGGGTAAAGTTAGCACTGAACCTATCTGCCAGGATGTTGGCAATATCAGTTGGTTCTGTATATTTAGTGCCATTGTGCTGTAATTTAGAGCAGATCTGAGTGTTGCCATTGAGATTCTTGCCATATCTATAGAAAGCTTTGCAGTTGTCTTTAGAATCAGTGGCGATTTTGTTTTCGTAACTAGCTCTTAGGGTTGACCCAGTAGTCAGGGACTTAGGGACACACATAGACAGCAATCTATCCTTTGACCATCATGTGTATACAATAGTAAGGAAATCATTCTGTGATGAGCAACTTATAATCAAATGCATGGCATCTAGGTCCAAGGAAGTCATTGTTCAACTGTATCCAGCATTCATCAGACCAATCATTAAGCATACTGCCCCCTTTGGTATGTACCTAACAATACATATCCAACAAATGGAACATCCACAGAGGATCCTCACTGAAAGAATACAGGGCATAAGTAAAATGTCCTATGCAGACTGCCTCAAGGCTCTATCGCTGTATTCTGTCTCCTGCAGGCTGTTGAGGGGAGATCGATGCCTGGCATACAGGGCATTGAAGACCCCACTCTGATGGCCCTCCTACATATCCTGAAAACAAACAGCACCAGAACTACTTGTTCAAAAGACGTAAACATTGCCTGTGATATAAATAGGACCTGCTACAGAAACCGGTATGTATTTATAGACTGCCCCATCTCTGGACCCAGCTCCCCAACCATGTAAATCAGAGTTCCTCCCTAACCCAATTCAACTTAGACAATTGGATGGGGAACAGGAAATTCATCACTGGCTTGGCACCCATGTCACTAATGGACACAGGCAACCTGTAAATGGTTCATCTTCCAAGCCACTGCTTACACTTATCAAGTGAATCAAAACTTGTCAGAGATTTGGGATGAATAGCTAGGCTTAAAAAGCCCCTTGTGGTCGTTAGCCTAGTAAACATGAGCCATGCCTTTCATAACTTTTTATTTTTATTTTTCAAGCTTGTTTGCTTAAAATAACTTGTCTGTTGCTTACCAATGGCAATAATTTAGATATTAACCTCTGTAAAAACAAGGAAAATTATTTCAGTCCTATATATAATATAGCCAATACACTTTTACATCCCCCAGCTGCCCAATATCATGGCATTATATTAAAGTTAACTTGCTTCTGACCAGTCTTTCTTACTTTGTTACATTCTAAAGCCTGGATACCTTACAATTAAGAAAATATACATTCTTGCTTTAATATCTTTGTTATAATAAGCCTTTGCTGGTATTACTTCCACTTAAAATACACTGATTGCAAACTACACAAAACTGCTTTAGAATATAACCTAAAGTTTACACCATGAATTGTTTATATATATTTTAGTAAGAACAAAAGTGTTTTCAAGTAACCAAAACAAAATTGTAGCAATGCACACTCCCAAAACTAATAAAAAAAAATTGTGCTGGAATGATAAAGGAAGCAGAATCCAAATAAGAAATACAGTCTTTGAAATTTATAAAAGTACAATGTATAGTTTTTACTTTTGGAAATGTACAACGTATGATTTTAACATTTGGAACTATACAAAATATGGTTTTAATTTTTGGAGATTAAAAAAAAATTATTTCTTATTTGTATTCTGCTTCCTTGATCATCCCAGTACTCTTATTTTTATTTTTATTAACAAAACTGGTTTACTTAAAGTTGCTTATTCAGTCCCTCCAGTGTCCTCTTAAACATTAGTGACATATAGTGGGGTATATGCTTTACAGTTCACCCATCAGTTTAACACAGTAAGCTAAATTCCAGTTTTTCTTCTTGCAAAACCATTTTTCACAAGTCTTTTACTATGTCCATTAGTTGTGATGCTTTACAGAGTCCCATTTTTTTCACTAATTTCACGATGTTGCTGTCTTCCTAATTATATCTATTTCACAACACCAGTTTGTGGTTCAGGCCCAAAGTACTCCAAGTTCTTCCAGCCAGCTCATGCTTTTCCCTCTCATGCATTTTCCTTTGGAACAATGAAAATGGTTTCACTAACAAAATCTCTTTATGGGATTGGAATTGTCAGAAAAATGAGAAGTACACTTTCTACTTGCTTGGCTCACTCTTTGTCATTGTGAGATTAATATTTTATTTCCTCTTTAGTCTGCTATGGATCAAAAATGTATTTGATTCCCCCAGTAAAAAAAGAATATTCGGAAGCTAGCTGGATGCAGCAGCTTGAATCTCAGACATTCCTCTGGAAACTCTCTTTTTGCAGGGATAAACCTACTTCTCTTCTGCCTGGTGTATAGTAAATCATTTTCCACAAATTATCTACTGGCCAAATATTAATAATGTTACCTTTGGCCACCATTTTGTAAGGAGCAACTCTTTTTGCTGGTGTGATTGCTCCTTAACTAAAATAGGTCTTGGCTACTTTCTCATAGCCAGATTTGGAACATGCATACAATGTGCTCTCCCAGTTAAGAAATCCTGTTATGGAACACCAGTCCAGTTGCTTATTTGTACTTTCATAAAAGAAATGCAGTCTATTCCTTCCAGGCTGTATGGCACAGCACAAAATCTTCATTTTTTTTCTGTGTGCTCTGTTTTCTAACTCTGTTTTTTGAAATGACTCTTCTTGAGGAACTGTCACTCGTCTAGCCAGGATAAAATAGACAAGTCTTTGTGGGTTCTGTTCAAGCAGCTTTATTATGTACAAACACATTAAGATTGAGGCTTAATAACTTTAACTTATAAACAAACTAGCTGTTACACTCATACATGCTCACTCTTTGGCTGCACTCTCAAAATGGTACTGAAGCTAGCACGTGCCTGCTATTTATATGCATGTGCTAACCTTGAAATGCTTCTTAAAGGTACTGCACACACACATTATTCTACATCCTCCCTCTTTGAGAAACCAATCATGCAATATTGATAACATTAATCGACATGCAATCAATACAATTAATTCTTTGTCATGCAATTATACAGAACTAAATACATATAAACAGTTATGTCCGGGTTGCTATTTCACACTAGGTCTGGGAATACAACCAAATCATGTGACATAGAAATTAGAATTAGGATTAGCAACTGGGACTGTCTCTGCTGAATGTTCAACCTTAGGGACATCAGGAACATCATCAGGGATAGAAGTAGAAGTTAAGACACGTTCTGCAACAGGAGCGCTGCCTGGATTGCTCTGAGATCTAGAGTCTGTATGACAGGAACAATGATGTGATATCAGTTCTGGTACAGGAAGAAGATATCTGCAATTTCTCCTGTACTCCACACTCTCAAATTCTATGAAGTAGGATTTTGGCTCGGTACATACACCTGCTACTTGACCAAACCGATCGAAACCTTTCACTGTTTGTATCCTAACTGTCCCTACTTCTTTCAATGAGTAAAGAATTCTGCTTGATTTATCATAACTGGACTTCTGGAAAGAATGCTTTCTGAATAATTGGGCTCTAATTGTCCTGCTGTTCTTAGCTTTAGGCCTCAACAAACTGGAACTAATAGGTAGTGTTGTTCTGGTTTGCCTGGATAGAAGTCTGTGAGCAGGCAAGCCAAGTATATCATCATGGAGTATGTTTCTGAGATTGAGTAGATTCAAAAAGAGATCAGTATTATCATGCTTTGATCTCTCAAGTAATTGCTTTTCACTCTGTATTGCACGTTCAGCTAGTCTGTTTGTGAATATTCTGGACTACTAGTAACATGTATACAGTTCCATTCTTTTGCAGATTTCTAGAACAACTGAGTAGTAAATTGAGTACCATTGTCAGAAACAACTTTGCGTGGACTACCATGGACTGAGAAGTGACGTTTCAACTTGGTAATAACAGCAATGGACGTTAGATTAGGTAGTAAATCAATCTCAAACCAGTTCGAATAAGAGTCTACCAACACTAAGTAATGCTGATTGTTTCACTCGAATATATCAGTGGCTACTGTTGACCAAGGTAGTTCAGGAACTTGACTTAGATGAAGTGTTTCTTTTTGCAAATGCGGTTTAGTACTAGTGCATATCGAAGAAGGAGAAAGTACTTTATCAATGTCTTTTGCCAGAGAAGGCCAAAAATACTAGTCCTCTCACCCTTCGTTTGGTAGATTTGGAACCTGGGTGATCACGATGCAAAATTTAGATATATTCATATTGTAAGGAAGAAAAAATAACAAATTTAGGACCTTTGAAAATAATGCCATCGTCCATTAAACTCTCATCTCTCTAAGGAAAATAAGTTTGCACTTCAGATGGTGCACTGGATTGCTTTGACAGCCATCCAGCATTAATGTAGTGGTTGAACTTTTGCAAAATTGGTTCAGTCTTTGTATGATTTTTCAGCTCATCAAGTCTAGTAGAAAAATTATGCACTTCCATGACGTCAAAGTCAAACTTCTGTGCATGAAGCTGCTCCGTTGTATTTCTGGGTGATCTGGATAAGGTATCAGCCAGATCATTTTGAACTTGTACTTTTGCAATTTGTACATCATTCTTTGTAATCTTGCTGGAGCAGAATGCATAGGCTTCTTTAGAATAGTAACTAGAGGTTGGTGATTAGTTTCATTCTGAATAGCTCGACCATAGATATAATTATAAAACTTTGAACATGCAAATACTATTGCCAAAGGTTCTTTGTCAATTTGAGCATATTACATTTCAGTTTGGGTAAGAGTTCTAGATGCATAGGCTACTGGTCTGCCTTCTCGAAGAATAACTGTGCCAAGACCAAGTTTTGAAGCATCACAGGAAAGAGTTATTGGTTTATTGACATCATAATATCGTAATGTAGGTCAGGTGACAATTTTCTGCTTAAGGTCTTCAAATGCTCTCTGGTACTGTTCCAACCAAGACAATGCAATATTTTTGCTCATCAGCTCTCTCAAAGGTGCTGTCAACTCACTGAAGTCTGGTATAAACTTACATAAATAGTTGACCATACCAAGAAAACGTTGTAGAGCCTGAACATTACCTGGTGCTGGCATCTCAAGAATGGCTGCTTGCTTGGACGAGTGTGGTCATAAGCCAGTGCTACTAAATAAATCATCTACATATGTAACTTCTGGTAGTCTGAATTTGCACTTCAGAAGATTGAGCTTTAAGTTCTTAAGGTTTTTGTCATGCTTTGCTTCACCATCGCCTCCAACCAGTAAATCATCTACTATTATGACACAAGGTAACCTGGAAAATTTGCTCTGTTGCATGCTGAAAGACTTCACTTGCAGAATTTATTCCAAATGGTATCCTGAGGATCTATATCTGCCAAATGGGGAATTGAAAGTAGTCAGTAATGAGGATTTGCAGTCAAGCATCACTTGCCAAAATTAAGTTTTTGCATCTAAGACAGAAAAAAAAACAGTGACATTTGGTATTAGGGCTGAGATTTCCTTGCCTGTACGCATTGACTGATGCAGTCTCTTTAATGTCTTGTTCAAATCGCTTGAGTGAATACATATTCTAATTTCATCTGAGCCTTTTTTGTGGGCTGCTGCCATGGATGACACCCATTCAGTTGGTTCTGTAACTGGACAAATTACACCTTGCTGCACCATTTTATCCAACGTGTTTTAAATCTGTTCTGCATAGCTATTGGAACTTTTCTTGCTGGTCTGACCACTGGATTGACCTCTGGGTCTGACTTCATAGAATACACAACTAGAAGTTTGCCCAACCTGTCATCGAAAACATCAGCAGACTCTGAGAAAATAGCTTCATTAAAACGGGAACTAGGACATGTGCTTATATGATGAACTTCTTTGGTAAAAGGAAACAAATTCATTCTCAGACTGTCCCTGAGACCCAATAATGACTCCACAGGTCTTCAGACTACACAGAATAACAAGCTGTAACAGTTGTTAGCCAAATAACATGAAAGTACTACTGAGCCTTTGGTTTGAATTTCTTCACCTCCATAAGCAAAAAGTTTCACACAACTAGTCACATTGAGTTGTTCATTAGTTCTAACTTTAGCAAATGTGTCTGCTGATATAACATTACACTTTGAGCCAGTGTCTACTTTACGCTCGGTGGTTTTACCATTGATCTGGACAGTGCAAAACACATTTTTTTGCCAGCAAATTTACTGCATTAACCTTTTCACCAGTTATGGATACACCATCTATGTAGAAAGTAGAAAAGCAACTCTCTATATGATCAACTTGCTTTTTCAAGTGACCCTTCTTTACAACTGTGTGAGGTTTGCTTGATTTGCAAAACTTTTGATAATGGTTCCATTTTTTACACTTGTGGCATTACTGACCAAATGCTAAACATTTTCTCTTTTAGACTCATGATTGGCATCACAATTGCAACAGTTAACAATAAAGCTGGATTTGGGTTTTACTGACTCACCCTTGTACTGCACTGAGCATGTCCTTTTCTTAGAACTTGCTGGAAAACTACTGAGTCTCCCAGGAAAACCCGCAGGGGTTGTAGGTGCCATGTGCTTTGTGCTTAGGCCTGCTTCTGCTAGCCACATGTTGCATGCTGTCTACATTTGCTCTGGAGCCTGCTGAAACCATGCTCTTATCACTTGCAAGCATACTTGTGTGCCTTTCCATAATTTCATGGATTTGACAAATCTCAATAGCATTGCTCAGCATTAAATCACTGTCACGAAGCAAAATCTGTCTCACTGCAGCACTATTAATATCATACGCATACCTGTCCTTTATCAACTTATCTTTTAAGTCACCAAACCGACACATTTTAGCTGTATTTCTCAGGTCAGTTATATGAGATGCAAAGGTTTCCCCTGGTTTTTGCTCTCTCAAATGAAATATTTTTCTGGGGATTACACATTTCCCTGAACTTGCGCTTCAAACACTAGGGGTCTTCCCTTGATTCAGTCTGTATAACAGTATGACAGTTTTCATCTTCTCCCTCATATACTGCTGGTGCATACAGAAATGAATGCTCTCTTTCAATGGCCTCTGACCCACCTAGGTTTAGCAAAATGAACGCCCCGGTGCGTGCATCTTTATCAGAATAAGCTACTTGTATAAAAATATCCTACTCTTGCTCAAATATTCTCTAATTCTCTGCAATATTCTGATCAAACAGCAATGGTGTTGGTTTTCAAAATCAATCTGCCATATTAACACATACCAGTGAAGGCTTTTGCACGTATGCATGAACATACACACATGTGCATATGCCAGAAATTTATGCCAGTACTTGTAACTCTGCCCAGTAGCACAACAAGCCTCTGAATAACTGAACTTTGCAAAATAAGTGTCTCGGGCACTGTAATACTCTTGAAATCACTGTACTGTAAGAAATCACCTCTTAGCAGTGTAAAAAACATTTCAAAATAACTGCATTGTACGAATAAACTGGACAGAAGAAGTTTAGAGTAAGAAACATTTCGAAGTAGCTGCACTTTGCAAATAACCAGTACACAGCACACTGAAACTTTCCCAAAATGGTGGTACTTTGCTAAATAACTCTTTACAGTGCAAGAAACACTGTAATGCCAGACATACCCAGTACAAGAAACTTTTCGAAATGGCTGTATTCCGACTGTACTTCATGAAATAGTTGCACTTTGCACACAAATAAACACTCTGGAATAAATGCACAATAATAAGCACACGCTGTGAGCACTTTTACACAGTTTGAAATATTTTGAATAACTCTAGTTATGCCCTGAATACAATGCGAAATAGTAGTTATGCCAAAACATGCAGTTCCCTTGCTTTATTTATGCTTAATGTGCCCTTTTTGCCCTTATTATATTTGTTTTGCACGTTTAATTTTTTTCCATGCCCATTATACTTTTCATGTGCTTGTTTTACTCTAAACATGCCCGTTTTGCTTTAAACATGCTAGTTTTTCAATTCTGAGGTAATTCCAAATCCCTTATGTGCTTTTCTGATAATCGTTTTATCAAATATTTTAATTTTAAACATCCTGTTTAATTAATGAACCTTTTCTGCCTCTCGCTTGCTTAATAATGTGCTTTGTGCCCTTGTAAAGAAAGCCCCGTTGTATTTTTTTTTATAAAATAAATCATTTGTGCAAGCTTTTATTACCTTTGGTTCTTTTCTGGCAATTTGTTCATGCTCATTTCTCTTAGTTTACCTTCACTGTTATCTCTGCACCTCATAGCTCTGAAAAGCAGTTTCTGGAATCCTGGTTCTGACACCATGTGGCTTGTCTAGTCAGGCTAAAATAGACATGTCTTTGTGGGTTCTGTTCAAGCAGCTTTATTATGTACAAACACATCATGATTGAGGCTTAATAACTTTAACTTAGATAAACTTATAAACAAACTAGCTGTTACACTCATACATACTCACTTTCTGGCTGCACTCTCAAAATGGCACTGAAGCTAGCATGTGTCTGCTATTTATATGCATGTGCTGACCTTGAAACACTTATTAAAGGTACTGCGCGCGCACACACACACACACACACACACACACACACACACACACACACACACACACACACACACACACACTATTCTACAGAAACCATATCCTCACATTTCAGCCTTTTATCTGTTCATCTGAATAGCTGGTTAAAGCTGCTTCTGTTTTTTTCAACTTTTTATTTGACTTTACATATTCCTTCAGTGTTTCGTTTGTTTTGAACACCTCTAACTGCATTTGATTTATTTTTCCTCTAAATTACCAGAAGCTATGACTAAAGCTGCAACTTGAACTGTTTTTTACTGAACAGCTGCATGATTCTTCCTACCTAGAGTTTTATCTTCTGCATTTCTCGTTGAAATGTTCTCTTACTTTCTCCAAATTTCCTCTTTGCTGACATCCATACAGTCTTACTACTAGACAGTAAATGGATTTTTCCCAAACAGAAAGCTTTCACTGACTTTGTTTCAGAGTTTGTTTTCACACTGGGAGATTCTAATCAAGCTGTTAATTAGTATGCAGCCTTATTGGAAGTCCTTTCATGAGTGTTTCTTGAGACCTTCCCTGTCCAGAACAAAATTCAGAAAGTATTGTCATACAGTTTGTTCTTCCCACAGTGTCAAATATTCTAGAGACATTTCCCTGATGTTGACCTGCAGTCTTGATGTTGGTGTCAGCATTATGCTTTGATCCCATTTCCACTGATAATGATGTTTATTGCAAAGGTGAACTTTACCAAGGCAAAGATAGTTCTAGTGACTACTTATAGGCCAGTCAAAACTTGCTTTCCAATACTGCAGCAACTCCTTCTAGACACATCTCTTCAACTTTCTGTCCCTTAGAGACTTTTTGACTCATTCCTCCAAAGAAGTCTATCCAGAATTCCATATTGCCAAACTGGCAGCTTAGCTAAACTATTTTTAATAGTTGGTAGATTTGGTAATTTTTTGTTAGGGTTGTTTCCATCTTGATTTCTCTGTGCCCCTTGACCAAGGGTTGCTTCCTACCTGGGCTGCTGAACAGAGTCTGAATTCTTTTTCTGTCTGTCACAGAGTTCCTCAGTTATCTTTCAGAGATTTTTTGATGCTAGCCTTAGCTTTTTTTCCCTCAAAGTCCATGTTGAAATCTTTGGCGTCTCCTAAGGTATTTGAAGCCTTTCTGAGAAATGTCTGTTTCGTGAAAACTCCTGTCTAGGACCCATCTTTGCCTTAAGAATTTATTTCATTTTGGAGAGGCTTACTGATCCCTGGTGAGATTAGCTGCCTCATCTGAGTTGAAGTTCTATCTTGGAAGGCCTTATTCATAGTGGTCATTAACTCTTTGAGAAGAATTTGAATGGCAGGTGCTTTCTGTTAACCCATCATGACTGAACATTCATAAATAAGGTATTTCCTTCTGTACCAACCCATTGTTCATGCCCACATTTACCACAAAGTCTGATTGTAACTAGTCAAATTTAGTTGCCAGTCTTCTTCACTTACTAATCTAGTCAAGCAGCATATCCCCTCCATGGTATGAATGTTCACAGGCATCTCAGGTATTATGTAGCTATGACAAAGTCCATACAGAAAGATTCATAGATTAGTACTAAGCTAACTGCCCTTGCAAGCCATTTTAAGCTTAGCCAATTATCCCTTGTGAGACTCAAACCCTGCACCTTGTGTTTGTAAGGCAAACACCTTAACCATTAGGCCACCCTGTTTCCTTCAGTAAAGTTACAACAGCAAAACGCTTACTAGGCAGTGCTTTTATAAATAGTTCTGTAATTGCTTTGTTTTCTGTTATCTTACAATACATTACAAACTATTCCAAAAGCACATTCTGCCAGAGCTATCTTCACATCTGCAGCTGCCTTCTGAAGTGTTTCTGTGAAGGGGAAGATCTATTGGATAGACAGTCTAATAATGAAGGGGGTTACCATAGGGCTACACAAGGTAGTAGAGTGAATAATGTTAGCAATACATATGAATCTGAATACCCACCCCTTAGGAGATCAGCAAGGTTGCAGGACAAACACAAATATAGGGAAGACAATAGTGTTTTTTTAGGAGCAACAGGAGGGGATGGGAGACGGAACAGCTGCAGAAATCAAAATGCTTGGAGAAAGAACAGCTATCACCAGGCTTAGATGAAATTCATAACAACGGTTTAGTTTACACCTATAGGGGATTTAATATTTTTAACTATGCTGGAGTTGAAATTAGTAGAGAATTGTTCCATTTGCTTATGAATGGGGTTAAATTTGTTCCAGCCTTTAAGGAAAACATTTGTGACACATTAATTGAATTAAAATTGTTTGTGAGGAAGTTAAACTTAAAATTTGTATTTAAGGGCTCACAACACATTAAGGGTAGAACAAAAGTCTGTGTTAAGAAAAAGAGTTGTTTTAACCCCCCATTGCACCCCCTCTTAAATTCTTTTGAGAATGTATGCTCGCAAGAGATTTACCATAAGATTAGTGAACACAAGTCAAAAGTTTTTAATTTGAGTAGGACTGAGAAATGTCTTTTGGATAGTTATAGAGGTAACACTGATATTAGGTTCATGAAACCTGATAAAGGAGGGGGTATGGTGATAGCAAATACAGAGGACTACAATAATAAAATCTTCTGTACGTTGCAAGACGAAACAAAATACAAATGTGTTTCTAGGAATGAAATTAATATCGCATATAGAAAGATCAGATTTTTATTGGAAGATTCTTTATACCAAGGTGTAATTAATGAAGATATATTTAATTTTTTGAATGTTGAACATCCTACCATCCCTATAGCCTTTGGTATACCTAAAATACACAAGGATGTTCACGACCCCCCTTATAGGCTTATAATCTCTGGCCTGAATAGTATTACCTATCCAATAGGAGTATTTATTGAGCGTATTGTAAGAGAGGCATTGGTACCTATTGATCATATTTTAATTGACTCATGGGACTTTCTTAGGAGAATTAAGGGACACTATTATGATATAAATGCCTGTTTCGCCACTATAGATGTTGTTGACCTTTTCACTTCAATACCACATGATAAGGGGCTTGAGCTCTTTTATGAGGTTTTGGTAGAAAAAACTAGTTTGAGTCGCACGATGACCAACTTCATTTTAGAATTGATGGAAGTGATCCTTAAAAACAACTTTTTCTGTTTTGGTGGTGAGTTTTTTCAACAAACAAGTGGTGTAGCAATGGAAAATAGCTGTGCCCCACTCTTCGCTAATCTTGTTATGTTTAAATGGGAAACAGAGTACATTTTTGGGTCACCCTACAATGGAAGTTGGTCAATTTATCTTAGATTTTTGGACAATGTTTTTATTATGTGGAAGGGTGGTGAGGTCCATCAAGCATTTTTGGATTATTTGAACGGAATTTGTGATTATTTTAAATTCACTGGTGACAGTGGAAATTCATTCATTAATTACTTAGATGTGAAATTAATGAAAGATGACAGTATTAATTGTTTTTCTTCATGTTTATATCGAAAACCAACATATTCTAATGATTTTTTGGAATTTTCCAGTAGTCACCCTATATTTATAAAGAGGAATATAGTAAAAGGGCAAATGGTGCGAGCTGCCCGTATGTGTTCGAATTTTAATTTATTTAAATCAGAGTTGGAAAAATTGGTTAATATGTTTGAAGCCCGAGGTTACCCATTGAGTTTTAATAATAATATTAAGGATCAGGTATGTGTTGAATGGGGTACTAGATTTAAGCCACTATTAGGTGAGGATGAGGAGAAGGTGGATCATGATACAGGTGTAGACATAGATTTTACACAAACTATGGTATTGACTTATGGTGAGACATCACATGTAGTTAAAAACAACTGGACAGTGTTCAAAGGGAATACGGAGCTACTTAAAATTATTGGTGAAGGCCCTCATTTTACATACCGGGTGAATAGGAACTTAAAGAACCTATTGGAGTATCCAATTTCTGAAAAAAGATGTTTTAGAAAGGGTACTTATAAATGTGGGGCCTGTGATTATTGTAGATTCATTATTGACACTCCCTCTGTGACACTTGGACCCAACCAAACAGTAGTTAATTTTACGGCAGGTACATGTACATCTCAGGGATTAGTTTATTCGGCCGTTCGTCAGTCCTGCGGTCATTTTTATGTTGGGAAAACAGAAAGGCGTCTGAGTAGGAGAATATATGAACATATGTACAGTATTATGAAAAAGGATGATAGTAATGCCTTATACAAACACATAAAGGTTAACCATGCTGACCATATTTTTAGATTTGGTATTTTGGAAAGTGTAGGTAAAAATTTTAGGGGGGGTGACTGGGGAAACCAGTTGCTTCAGGCTGAGGTTAGATGGCAGCTGAGGCTAAATGCAACAGTTCCCCCAGGTTTAAATGAACATATTAGCTTAAAACCTGAATTAAGGTATCGAGCAACACAGTTTTGATATTATTTTCAACTTATTACTTTTTAACTCATTATTCAACCCTGACAACTTCACTTCATGTTATTTTAAAAAAAGATTTACCTTTTTAGAACAACATATTTATTAAAATTATTTCATAAGACAAACAGTTTTTTTAACTTTTTAAAAAGGATTTTTTTAAAAATGCACTGTCACTTTAATTTTGTAATTGAGTTTTTATTGAAGGTACTGGGTACTTATATAAAAATGGTGTCAGTTCATATTATTAACTGTTCTGATGAAGTCTATTGACGAAAGCGCTTGACCTGTTTTGTGGATTACTGGACTATTCATTCGTTTTTATGTACAGTGGATTACTTTATGTGGTGTGAATAAAAGTGTTCATTTTTGGTGGTTGTAGGACATTGGCTCAAGGAGTGGTTATTGGAAGTTATTTTCTGTGAATGATACTTGCACAGTGGGTACTTGGTCTCCTACAAAACCTTTGCCAAACATTACAAATTGGATGTGGCCCTGTGGCTCTTTCTTTGAGGCACAGTAAACAAGGTTATGTTCCCCTAGGAAGCTGCTTAGGAGAATTGAAGTGGGAGTGCATCCTGTCTTTTCCTGTGGCCAAAGCTGTAAGATATCAGGTGCAAAAATTAGGGGTGCTCATCTTAATCCTGGATCTGGGCAGTGCAGTTGGATGCAGGAACCTGCTCAATTACCATCTCCACTGTGTCTTTTGTTTTCTTCCTTATATTTCACTTGAGAGTAGAAGGACAAAGAGGTGCATTGTGGGACAGAGGAGGTAGGTGTAGCAGTCTGAGAAAGTTCTGCTTTCTAAGCTGTTCAAACATTTACAGGATAAGTCCTGTCATCAATTCTTGCACCTGGAACACTACTTACAGAGCAGTATTGTGGTGAAGAACTGTAACTTTTATTTTCTCATTTGTGGTAATAAAAATGTGTTTTAGAAATAGTCTGTTCAGGGCATGTAGTGCCGTTTTCTTGCAGGTCTGAATTGCAGAGTATACCAGAAAACCCTCAAAATTCTTTTCATCTGATGTGGGATCTGATCTGGATCTTAGAAAAAGGAATTTGAAACATTTCTGATTTCTCATAGAGGAAAGTGTTTCCACTCAAGATTCTTTATCATTCCAAAGAAATAGATTCATAAGGGCCAGTTCTAGGTCTTATAATTATAAATTTTAAAACTACAGAAGTTCAATATTAATTCAGTTCCTTTTCTGCTGCAGTATATTTCAAACAGGACTCTCTCCTTTACCTTTGCTTAATCACTACCCAAAGACTTCCACAAATCACATATTTCCAGTCTTGACCTACATCAGATCCAGTGTCCTTGTCATTTTTGTCCTCATTATCAGTCCTCATTTTTCCATTATCTGCATGGAGTCGGGGTGTCATGTCATCTGTTGCCACGTCTCTCAATTCATTGCCATTCTCCTACCTTCTTCAGTGGCTCTGTAGCTGGGACCTGATACCGAATATGTGAATATCATTTAACCAAGATAAGTCCCAGTTTAAATTTTTACTGTTATACATAGTGCATTATTAGCTGCTTCTACCCAAAAGAAAATGTGAGGTGATTCTAGACTTTTCACAGAGTTTGTGGATTTAGAAATTTAAACAAGAAGGGGAGAGACTTGTCTAATTAATCTTCTCAGAATTCCAGGGAGCAGACTTTGACTCTTAAAGAGAGAAGGTATATACCTGTGTCATTCTCAACTTCCATCTACCATAGAGCTCATGATGATTGCTTTCTTTTGGAATATTGCCATAAAGGTCCAGATTCTCCTCCCCTTTTCTCTCAGACAAAGCATCTGAACTGAACAGCTGTCTGCTTTGCTAGTTTATTGATCACTTCCTATGCCTTGATCTTTGGTATCAAGTGCTGTTTTTTTCCTTTTCATGGTATTCTACAGTTCTGGTGATATTTCAAGAGAAGAATTATTAGGTGCTGGTTTGATAGTCATATTCCTTCTAAGAATTTTCACCTGTAGTGTTTGTTTTTGAGGGAAAGGGGATCCTGCTTCTGATAACTGATTAAGATGTTCCTCAACTTCATTAGTCAAGAATCGGGAACAAAGCCAATAAGTAATGGGGGGACAAAGGCGCAAAATCAGGGTCAGTTTTTAAATATTTCTCTAATTCACTTAAAATGTTAATAGAACAACATTTGCATCAAAATGCAATATCTGAACAATAAAAACTATGAAACTCTAATATTTGGCATTATTGACTCGCTAATCCCCAGTGAGTTACCAGAAAATAAAACATTTACAAGGCGCATGGCAAAAATATGAGGCAAAATCAGCGATCTTTGAAAGCTATGCTGAGCACTCTGCGGTTTCTGGAATATTATCTCTAGCCTGCTGACGGTGGCAGGCAATTTCTCATAAACACCTGTATCTCCAAAATGGTTTGACATTTTCTTACAAAATTTCAGGCAGTTTTATAGCATAAATGCCTATAAAACAACCTTAGATTTTGATCCTGCCCTCAAAGGCTAAGGAGTATCTGCTACTTGAATTTCAATAAAAAAAATTACTGTAATTTTATGTAATAGCTTCTAAAAACATAATTTATGCAGCAGTATATATTGCTTTTAAGACCAAAGTTGAATAACATTGTATGTCTGTATTTTGATATTTTTATGTGTCACTCTGAAGATATCTGAAAGTTACACTTTTGTTTTCAATTGACTGTTTTACAAATGTTACTGTCTACAATTTTAGAAGGCCATTTTGGCCTGAATTTGACCCTACGTATAAATGGCAGTATCTGTACTTTTTTAAATATTCATTTGTTAAGTGGGCTAATCTGTTAGACTCAACTCCTTCTCAGGAGTAGTCCAGGAACACTGCCTAGTTAAGTGACCTTTTCACATAGCAGGTGAATGAAGGATGACAGGATCACACCATGGACTACAAGATAAAGCTCATTAGCAGCTTGTAGCCTTATTTGTCTATAGCAAACCAACAGACAACTATTTCAAGATATTTTTAAATAATTTTTCTTAAAACATTTTTAAGACAGGATACCTGAGAGGTCAACCTTATAGTGTAGATTTCATTATCTTAATCTTACCTATAGGGATTAAAGGGAACAGCATAATCTTAACTATCTAAATGTCAGAACAAGCGAAGTATGGATATGTTAGGATAACATAAGGTGTCACCCTTTTCTGAGAAGTGAATATTAGTTTTGGTTCTGACTTCAAAATGTACAAATGACACGATTCGTGTATATATATATATATATATATATATATATATATGTATGTATAATGTTCATCAGTGTAAGCATAAATTTGTTGTGACTCAGTAGCAAAAAACATCCAAGTGTAGTACTGGTGTTATATAGTAATATAGGGTCATAGTTGGGAGGGTGGCCTAATGGTTAAGGTGTTTGCTTTACAAACACAAGGTGCAGGGTTTGAGTCTCACAAGGGATAATTGGCTAGGCTTACAATGGCTCACAAGGGCAGTTAGCTTAGTACTAACCTATGAACCTATATCTCTTAAATCTTATTTGATTATTCTGCAGATTTCATGTTTTGGCCCTTAGCTACAGAATGCACTTAGTGGGTGATTTCAGATATGAAGAATATAAAGATGTACACAACTACCTGGAAGGGGCTTATTATGCTGAGTATAACACAGGGCAATAGTGTGAGACACTCATCTGTAGGTACTCTACTTTGACACTGGTTGCACTTTCCTCTTACCTTTGTAGGAGACAAACAACTGATCAGTTTGCTTGTTGGCTTGAATTTTGTCTAGGTAGTATCTGTGAACATCTGGAGTATGAACTATCATTTCTCACTTGTTCTTAGGTTCAAGGAAGAAAACAAGGAGATTAATAGTCTGGCTCAGTGGAAGCTCTGAGACAACTGTGAGTTTAAAAGAAGGATGTCCTTCTGTTCAGTATTGCAGTATTCTTTACATATGGGTAGTATTACGCTACTCGACCCAATGTCCGGCCTGTATACAAAATCTTTAGGCTACTGCCTGTATGTGGCACGTTGGACATAGGCTCCTAGTATGTCAGCCATAAAAGGGACATCCACATGTACAATCCTAAAAACTTTTTTGCCACCATTTGGAAAGGTTAACTTGTACATTTGGTCTGCCATTGAAAACTGTGTTTTGTTCTTTAGCTTCAGATAATATTTAGTTGCTTCTGCCTTTTGCTATTGTTCATGTCATCCAGAAAGGGCAAGTGTAGGTGTGGAGGGCAAATTCCACATATGGATAGTCATGAGCTCTGTTTGTTTTGCTTAGGGCCTACCCACAATCATCACTTATGTTCTATCTGTCCAGCCTTCCTACCTAAGATGTTTTGTAGTCGTCTGTCTGCCTTATGCCTATATCTAGAAAACCTAAGGCATTTGGATAGGGAATTGATGGGGGGTTCTGCGAGTTCATTCGTCTTTGAAGAGAAGGGTAGGCAAAGTTAGGGCAGTGTCCTGTTCGGCTGTGCCTTCTCTCTCCGACATACCCCTTGAGGTTGATGAAAACCCAGTGGTATAGCCTGAGGTATGGTCTGTCTGGCAGGAACTGTGATGGAAGCCATTAGGAGTGGGGATGTGAGCATGTTTGAGGCTATGCAGATGTCCGGTACAGACAATTTGGTGGAACCATGGCTACTTATTTCAGAGGACTTTGAAACTGTTCCAGCACCCTTGCAAAAGAAGCTCCGGGTGTTAGGCCTACGTCTGCCCATCGTCCAACCCTAGAAAAACCTGTCAAAAAGAAACAAAAACTAAGCATTCCACAGTACCTAATATTCCTACCTCAGACTGGGAGATTTTCTCGTAGGGTCTTATTAAGGCCTTGATGGCCCTCAGGCCTTCGGTTTCGGCTTCTCCTATTTTTGGTCATGCCTCTTCCTCTTCACCTCTGCTACCATCTGGTTCCCATGAGTCTTTCTCTACCCTTCCAGCTCAGCACTCTGATTCTGAGGGGTCTTTCTCAGAAGACGACTTTATATTACTCCACTCAGATTCCTTCCCCCTTGGAATATACTTCTCTAGAGGAGGAGTCCAGTGGGGGAGAGTCACCAATGGAAGAATTCTCTGTTGGAGAGACAGTTAATAAGATGAGAGAATTCTTTAAGTGGGATTCTTCCCAAATCTGAGAGGAACAAAAGAGATACTATGACTTACTTCAGGTGGAGGCACCTGTACCTGCAGCTTTCCCTCCAGTGCTTCCTGCTTTCCTACATGCCTTTGCATCAACTTTCAAGACCCCAGATTCACAGGCACCAGCTCCTAAAATACCTGACCATTTTTTATAAGGTCCCTGAGGATTGCAAATTTCTTTTTAAGTGTCCTTCTGATGATCCTGCTGTGGTTTCCATCACCTCAGATAAATCCTTTTGGGTTGTTCTTTCCACAAAATTGCTTCCCTCAGACAAAGTAAGTAAAATATTAGAAAGGTTAGAAAAGAAGGTTTACACTTCTTCCATCCTGGCTGTCAGAGCCATTAATTACCACACTCACATGTCTAGGTATGCTCTAGCTTTGCTCTCTCAAGCCTTGTCCCAACTTTCTGATTCAGAAGCTAAGTCCTTATCCATTTCTTTCCTGGTTGCATCTTCACAGGTCACTAGGCATTCCATTAAATTCAGCTATGATGCTGTAGATGCTTCCTCCAGAGCTGCAGCTTCTACTTCTGTTCTTAGGAGATATTCTTGGCTGCATTTACATGCTCTCCCAGATGACATCAAGGCAAAAATTTCTTGATGCTCCATTGGACAATTCTGCTCTTTTTGGTAAGGCTGATGCAGAACTTTTTTAAAATGCTGAAGGAAAAATGTAAAGAACTCTAAGATTTAAAGCACCTGCTAGTTTCTCCGGTTCCTAAATTTCCCTGCTAAAACCCCTCTAGGCCTTCTTCTTCTGCTCTTTCTGGTTCTAGGGCACATAAATCTGCTAGGAGACCCCTCAGCCTAAAGCTGCAACTTCTGCTCTTTCTTCCCAGCAGCCTTTTCAATCCAGACAAGGCTTTCTGTGACATCCATCTTCCACTTCCAAGTCATACTTCTCTGTCTCCCTGTCTTTCTCTTTCCCTTTCAGCCTGGAAGGAGATCACTCCGGATTCTTGGGTGATATCCATTATTCAAATCGATTACTTCATGACTTGGAAGTCTCTTCCCCCCTTTCAGGGGATTCCTCAACCTCCCTCAGATCAACCTCATCTGTTTCCTCAGCTTCTCTCTCAGCTTTTTCTCCAGGGCACCATTCAACTTGTCCCTTTAAGTCAGCAAGGAAGTGGGGGGGGGGTTTACTCCAGGATGTTCCCAGTTCCAAGAAAAGATGGCCCTTGGAAACCCATTTTGGACCTCTCCAAGTTGAATACCTTCCTGGTGGTGCCTTCTTTCAGGATGCTATCCTTGCAGTCTGTTGTCCGTCTGGTATCTCCTCAAGCATTCCTAGCTTTGCTGGATTTCAAGGATGCTTATCTGCATATTCCTGTTCACCCTCTCTTCAGGAAATTCTTATATTTTTCGGTGGTTCTTGGCACTTTCGGTTCTCTGCCTTGCCTTTTCACCTTTCCACTGCTCCAAGGTCTTCAAAAACTGTCCATCTCCAACCATTGCTTTTCTAAGATTGAAAGGCCTTCAAGTTTACCCTTACCTGGATGATGTGCTTTTTCTGTCTAGCAGTCCAGGTCTTCTGATTCAACACATAAATCTAGCTATTCCTTTTCTGCAAAGCTTGCAGTTCACAATAAGTCACAAAAAATCCTCTCTGTCACCCAGTCAGGATCTCATTTTTCTGGAGTGCAGGTTCAGGACAGACTTAATAATGGTATTTCTTCCTTCAGAGAAAGCTTTATCTCTCATAGCTTTCATGGAATCACTTCTAACTCTGTCCTCGATCACTGCCAAGGTATTCCTGAGACTTCTTGGGTTCATGGCCTCTACAATTTCCATGTTGCCATTTGCAAAACTTCACATGAGGAAGTTCCAGTGGTTTATGAAAACAGTCTGGTCCCAGCATGCTCATCCCTTTTAAGACTGTCATTCCTGTTTTCCATTTTCAAAAACGGAACTAGGTTGGTGGATGCAGCAACTCAGTGTGAATCCTGGGTTACCTCCTCAAATTCCTCAACCAGCACAGGAACTTTTTTCAGATGCCTCAGACTTAGGATGGGGAACATCCTTTGCTTCCCCAAAGTTTCAGGGCCTATGGTCACCCTCTCAGAGGAAAGAACACATCAGTGTCAGGGAAATTAGGGCATTGATTTTAGCATTACAGGACTTTCACCCTATGTTTCTTCCAGGACCACTAAAGAGCCTCACAGACAACACTACAGTCCTTTGTTCATAAACAAGCAGGGATGCACAAAATCTTATCTTCTTTGTCACTTAGCCATCAAGGCATGAGATTTGACTATTCAGTACAAGGGCTCACTGCATGCAGTGTACCTTCCTTCATTCGGCTCAGAAATCAGTGGCAGATGCATTAAACATGTCCATGACACAATCCCATGAGTGGATCCTTCACAGGGATGTGTTAATGGATCTAGTTCACCGGTGAGGTATTCCAGAGATGGATCTATTTGTTTCCCCTCAAAACAGACAACTTCCTCTTTTCTGTGCCAGGGTCCCTCACCCTCAGGCATGGAGGGTGGATGTCCTATAATTTTCAAGGAAGGGGATGTTTCTTTATGCACTCCCCCCTTTCCTTTGATTCAGAAAGTCCTGTTGAAAATTCAACAGGACAAACCAAAAATTTTGTTAGTGACTTACTTTTGGCCAAGACAGCATTGGTTCCCTCCTCTTCTGCATTTAGCCAAGGGCCATCACTACAAGTTACCTCACCAGATTAACCTACTCACTCAGGACAAGGGATCTCTAATTCACCCACAGCTGTCAACTCTAAAATTGACCTTATGGGTAATCAACTTTTGATTCCTTTTTAGGCACATTTATTCTAATGACATGCTTCAGGTTTTGCAGGAGGCCGGGAAGCCCAATACTAGTAAGTCTTACATTTTTAAGTGGACATGATTTTCTAACTGGTGCCAAAAAAGAAAAAAATTAGCCCCTTTTGGCAGATATTCCTTTGATGTTCACTTACCTGTGTGAGTTGCTAAAACAGTCGTCTCTTATTCTTCTATTAAGGTCCACTGTTCTGCGTTGTCTTCTTGTCTTCCCTTTTCTCCTTCACTGACTTCCAGGCTGGAGGTTATGCTTTTCTTAAAAGGCATCCTACACTTGAATCCTCCCAGGAAACCAGTTCCTCCTCTTTGGGATCTTAATTTTGTCTTGGAAAAGTTGACTCAGCCCCCTTTTGAACCAGCGGCCTCTGCTTCTCTAAAGTTTTGTACTTTGAAAGTTATTACCTCTGCCAGAAGGGTTTTGGAAATTCAGGCATTAATGGCTTCACCACCTTTCCTAGTTTTCCATAAGGATAGAGTTTCTCTGAAGACCAATCCTTCCTTTATGCCTAAAGTGGTCAATGATCTTTTCTTGAATCAAGCTATCCAGTTGCCCACCTTTTTCCCATCTGCACATTCTGCTAATGAGAAAATTTTACATTCCCTAGATGTGCATAGACAACTTAGATTCTCTCTTAACAAAACTAAGACTATCAGGAAATCTGATAGACTATTTGTATCCTTCCATCCTAGGGCTCTGGGTTTGCCTGTTTCTAAGTAAGCTATCTCTTCATGGATTTCCAAGGCTGTTGTGTTTTACTATAATTTTCATGGGAAATCCTTATCCTCTTCTGTTAAGGCCCATTCCACTAGATCTGTTGCATCTTCAAGGGCTTTCTTCAAGGGTTTGGATACCCTATCCATTTTGGAAGCTGTCAGTCTGTTTTCTGTTCATACCTTTACAAGGCATTACAAGTTGTATAATGTTTCTAGGGCCCGAGCAATCCTGCATGGATTTCTGGAAGATGTCTCTGCTTAACCTTTCTCTGTTCCTTCCACCTTCCTGGGTTCCCTTTCAGCTTTGGCACTCTCCCATATGTAAAGAATACTGCAACATTGAATAGGAGGACATAGGATCGTTATGTAAAATCTTACTATAACCATAGCTGTCCTTCTCTTCTATGTTGCAGTATTCTATCCCACCCGTCTTTCCCCTGCATCTCGCTCATTTTTTGGATGACTGTCTGCTTGGTCTCCCTTTGGAGTTTTCCTCATGGGGATACTTCATTCTGAGGATTGTACGTGTGGATGTCCCTTTTATGGCTGATGTTCTGGGAGCCTATGTACGACGTCCCACATACAGGCAGTAGCTTTAAACTTTTGTATACAGGCCAGATATCAGGTCGAGTAGCGGAATACTTACCCATATGTAAAGAATACTGCAACATAGAAGAGAAGGACATCTATGGTTATGGTAAGATTTTACACAGCTATTGTATATGTTTTCAAAGAAATTGTGTCCTTGTGAAAAATTAGGTAGGTTTGACTTACCATAAGTGCTTGTATTTGTAACTCAGATACTCTCCTAGCAGAAGTTAAAGCAATGAGAGAAATAGTCTTCCACATAAAGAACTTCTGAAGAACTAGTTCAAAAGGAAAAAGAGTATGTTTTTCAAGCACAAAGTTAAGAGCCCAAGGAGGAGCCCACCTGTTTCCTCTGTGAATGCATGTGCAACATCCTTTTCAAAATCTGTTTAACAAGAGAATTGTTACAAAGGGGGATCTAAGGGCAGACAAGTGGAAATGACCAAAAGATGAACTTTAGTGGAAGAATAAGAAAGGCCAGAGGACAGCAGCTCACACAAATAATCAAGGGCCAGTGGCAGTCAGACCTGAACAGGGTCCTGGTTCTTGGACTGGCACCAAATAGAAAATCTTTTCCATTTTGCACATGTATGATTTTCTAGTAACATTGTTTTCACTTTCTTTTGTACCTTCTGCACATCCTCAGAAAAAGGTGCCTAAAAGCTATCAAAATTCTATCATCCAGGCTGTGAGTTAAAGAGTTTTAGAATGGGATGTATCAAGCGACCTCTGTCTTGTGTGAGCAAAACCAGTATGTGGAAAAAACCTGTGGTAACTGCTCTTCTCCAGATCAAAAATAAGGAGAACCACTGTTGCCTATTTCAAAAGAGAGTAATCAGCATGATTTTAGGGGGTCCTTATTGATCTTTAGAAAGAAAAAACAAGGGTATCAGTGGAAAGCATACAGGAGCATTCTCATTCATGGGAATGAAAAGGCATGTGTCTTCTAGGCCTGTTTGCAAGGAGTACTGGTATAGAATTTCTTTAGTTGTTTGTTCTGAGAGGAGGCAAACAGCTCTACTTGAGGTGCTCCCCATAGGTGGATCAATTCTTGAAAACCCTGGGATTACATTTCCATTTTTAAGGGTCTGTCTTGATTTTGCATTTTGCCTGCAACTAAGTTTTCCTCTGATGGACTCTCTAAAGCCTGAAGAATCAAACTGAGCTGTGTTGCTATCTTCCCAGGGTATCATTGCAAGTCTGCAAAGCGGGTTTGATCTGGTACCCCTGTGTATGTACCACATCACTGTGGTGTTGTTTGTATATGATTTAAGGCTTTCAAAGTGTTGATCACTACCAGCATCCTTCTGACATGTATGCACTTCTGTCTGTTGTAAGGGTTCCACAGACCTTGCAAGTTCACCTCTTTTGAGACAGCTCTCCATGCCAGGTCTGAAATATCTGTAATGACAAGCTGGAGATAGATCAGAAGGAAGACTGTGAGACCTGGACCTGTCTAGCCACTAGAGAATTCCCCTTCTTGCAAACACCAAAACAAGGATCTGAAAAGATAAAGAGTGAAGATGCTGAGTCCAGACTGACCAGTGGTATCATTTGATTTTTCTCATGTGGAGTCTGACCGGGGAAGCATGAGAATCACTGATGTCATGTAGCCAGAATCCTGAGAAAGTCCCTTGCAGATACCTAGATTTGAATGGAGAAACTCAGGAAGAACTATTGCAACATCCCAACTTTGCTGTCTTTTCCCAGACATCTCAGGAATACAATTCTGTGAGAAAAGATGAGAGTAGATTTGTGCAAGTTGCTTTGAATACCTAGACTGAGTCAGTGATTCTGAACTGTTGTGAAATACACTTGACAGCCTCAGAAAGAGTCTGCAAAGATAAGACAGCCATCCAGCTATGGAAAGATGTGGATGCCTTGAAGTTTGCAATAAGTAATCACTAGAAATAAATACGTTGTGATTGGATTCATGTCAATCCATCTATGGCAATTTCGACAAATGCAAATAAACTGAAACTAGTTTGTGAAAACCGCCTTCCTTGAACATTGAAACACATTTTGGGGGGGGGCATGTGGGGGACACCCCCCCACACCACCTAGAATTATACACGCACACACACACACACACACACACACACACATATATATATATATATATATATATATATATACATACATACACACATACACACACACACACACACACACATATATACATACCCTGAGGTTGCACAATATTGGAGAAAAAGGCAATCTCCACTTTCATCAAAGGCAGTTTCAGCAAACTGGCTTCGGTTTCTTTGTGTTCACTGAAATTTCCTTTGACAGATTGGCATGCTACCTGTGTGAATACCCTTGCTGTGTTGGAAAGTTCAAAGAGGAAGACAGAAAACTGATAATGTCAGATACATAAAATCATAAAAAAATCTGGACAGCTTGACAATGGGCGTGTAATGATAAGAATCCTTTAAGGCTATCTTTACCATGAAAGCTAAAGAAGGTGGCAGATGCAAAAGGGAACAAACAGGAAGCATGTTGAACTTTGGAATCTTGACAAAAGGATGTAGAAAGGAACAGTTTATCACAAGCCTGCAGGATCCTTCCTTCTTTGGTACCACAGAAATCCTTGAATAAAAGCCTTTGGCCATCTGATGGGGAGCTAGTTCTATTACTCCCTCAACAAGCATCTGCTGCAGAATGGAAGCAAGCAGGGAGACTTGGTTCACAGGGCAAGGTGGAATCCACTGGAAAAAACAGGATGGATTTGCATTGCCTAGTGTACTCATGCTGAATTAAATTCGAGATACATTTTCTGGTAACAGAAGGGCTGCACAGAACTTCCTTGTCATAGGAAGAATTTACATTTTCAGTTTAAACATCTTCAGGAAAGTTTTTAGAATGAAGCCAAGCAGATCTCCTCATTCTTGATCCAGAAGCATCAGCTGTGGTCGAAGAATTCAGCAGCATCATAGGCACACTTTAAAACATACTCAATAACATTAGAAACAATGTTATTGAGGTATTCAGTTATTTGTTTCCTCAGAAGAATGAAAGTTAATAATTAGCTTTTGTATGTTCTCAAAACATAAAAGTAAATACTTTATGAGATTGACAGTTTAAATTCCTGAAAGATAAAGTACCAGGAGAGAAAAATGTTGTTCCTCAATGTGTAAAATACTTGTTAGAAGGGATTGGGGTAGCAGCAGTAATCGGTTTAGCAGAAGCATTTTTAGCTAGAGAAATTACTACTGGAGCTGCTTTAGGGTTTGAAAACAAATACATATGAGTATGAGATATCCTGTATAACCTGTCAGACTTATGGGCAGGAGGTTGAGTATTAGACAAGCCAGAAGCAATGAGAAAAACACTCTCTAAAGTAGGGAAAACAGGAGGAACAGCTGCAGGTTTGGGCATATCCAACTATTAAAAAATCATAATAATGTTAAGTGCAAAAGGACTTTTATTCTGCTCCCAGTGGGAAAACAAACATCTTAAATAAAGTCTCAGAAAAAGATAAATCTGTCAAGCCATACTTTCCTCGGAATCAAACTGTTCAGGAATTCCTGATGTACAGCCATTCCCCTGCAATGTTTGCTCTACTGACTGAACCATAGCCCAACAATCTCTGCTCTTCTGACTGAAAATTCAAGTCAGGAAGAGAAGGCACTCTTTTTCTTTTCTTGCCTGAAGAAGTGTTAAGGAAGGAAAAGGCAGTAATGAGCCCCTTAGCAAATCTTCCATGTTCATAGAAATAGAAACAGGGGAAGGCAATATTTTCTCAATATGTTCTTTCCTGGAAAACTCCCTGGTAAATGACCAACCCATAGAAGACATATTCATCCCAGATTCAGCTTCCCCAAAATGAGTGGTAAACCTTCTACTGATCCTTTCTCTGAGACTAACAAGAGCATCCCTGCAGCCACAGAGGACATAGCTATCTTCCAGTCCATGGTGGATGAAGGTGCAGCACGAGAGGGATGGGGGAAAAGAGGAATAGTCTAAGGAATCAAGACCAGCCACAGCAGAGCCACTTATCTGGAACTGACCTAATGGCAGGCATCCCCCATGCACCATCTTACTCGTGTTTTCAATCCCTAACGTTAATGCTAACCCTGCCCATAACCCTAAGTATGCTTATTACATTCCTAAAAACACTTTCCCTAAATGGTACCACTACACAAGACAAAAGGACCCAGAATACAAATAACCCAAAACATGCAGAACTCAAAATCTACCCTCTTACCTAACCCTTACTCTAAACTTAACCCATGTGCACTTTCACATACACACCAACTACTATAACAAAGTTTTGTACATCTTCACAGCCACCTGTTTTTCATTCAAACATTAATCTTCCTGCACACACCTACTTACACTACATAAAAGTAAATTCAGCCATATGTGAGTCACACAAATGATCATTCTTTCTTTTTTACACCCACAAAACTCTTCATCCAAATGACTATTCAACCTTTTGAGTTATACCTATATATATATATATATATATATATATATATATATATATATATATATATATATTTTTTAATTTTATTTTTATTTTACATTTGTTGACCGGGTTGATCTAACTCGATGCATGTCCATTTTCAGCGGAGACCCAGGGAGAAAAGCTCCAGAGGTAGATACAAAGGAAAACATTCATAGTACAACTTAAGAACATTAACAGACTCTATAATAAGCAAGTATATTAAACAATCACCCAAATTGAGAGATTAACTGGTAACTTACAATACAATATATTGCAGGTAGTGAAATAATTAGAACACAAATATAACTAAATTATTAGTCAGGCTTGGAGCAAGGATAAAGCCAGTGAGACCCGAAATACTGCTTAAGACTTTCCTTGAATAGAGGTAGGGATACGTCTAAAGTAATGTTAGCAGGTAGGGAGTTCCAAGTTTTACCCACAGAGTTGCCAAACAGAGAATCTCCGGCCGAATTGTTGGCTTTGACAGTTTGCACTACAAGACTATTGGATGAACGGAGAGGTCTGGGGTTGCAGTAGGGGTGGATAATGTGCCTAAGAGCAGGTGTATTATCAGGATGGTAAAGTACTTTATAGGTTACTATAAGTTGGTTGTACTGAATTAACCTGGGTAGTTCTAGCCAGTCTAGATTATTTAGGTTTATACAATGGTGTGTTTTATAGGGTAAGCCAGTAACAAATCTGGCAATGTGATTGTAGCAGCTAGAGAGTTTGTTAAGATCAGTTTTGTTTAGGTTGATAAGTAGAGGGGAGGCATAGAAAAGGGTGGAGAGTAGATGAGAGCGGGCAGTGGCAGTTCTGGCAGTTGTGTTAAGGAATGGTTTAATCCTATATAGGGAACCACGTTTTTTTTATTAATGGTTTTAATAGTTTTACTTATGTGCATATCAAATTTAAGATTGTTATCTATGGTGACACCTAGGAGCTTTGTACAGACATCTGGGGAGATTATGGTCTTATTGTTAGACATAATGGAGAAGGATAATTCTTTGGACTTTTGGCTGGGGGGAAAAAGTAAAAGTTTTGTTTTGTTAGGGTTTAGAATCAGTCGACGATTAGAAAGCCAAGTCTCAGTTCTGTTAAAAATATCCTGAGTTAATGCTTGAAGTTCTGTCTGGGAGGAGGCAGAGCAGATCAAGGTAGAGTCATCTGCATACTGAATGCAAATTGCTTTAGGGATGACAGAGTGCAGATCATTGATGAAAATGGAGAACAAAAGGGGGCCTAGAATGAACCCTTGGGGGACACCCAAGGTGTTGGGTAGGAGTTTGGATAGTTTATTCTGTCAAAGAACAGCTTGCTGTCTGTCATTCAAATATGATTAGAACCAGTGGAGAGAGTGGATGTCGAAGGAAATTGTTTTCAGGGTATGGATGAGAAGTTGGAGGTCCAAGAAAAGGGCTAAGGATAATTTATTACTGTTTCTGTTATGATTAATAGCATTGGAGAAGGAGAGAAGGGCTGAGGTGGTGCTGTGGTGTGGCCTAAAACCATGCTGCGAGTTGGCCAATATATTGTTTTGGATTAGATAGTGAAGTAACTGTTTATGGATGCAATTTTCCATAATTTTAGCTATTGGTGACAGGATGACTATCGGTCTGAAGTTAGACAGTTCTGTAGAACTACCACCTTTATGAAGGGGTATAACATGAGATATTTTCCAAATGGATGGGACTGTGGCTTCTGATATGGTGCAGTTGATTAGGATGGAGATTGGATATGCAATAGCATCTGCTGCTTTCTGCAGATATTCAGCAGGGAGAAGATCACCAGCTAGTGTTGTGGGTTTTAATTTTTTGATTAGTGTACAAATAAAAGATGTGGTGACTGGTTGGAAGCTGAAGGAATGCTGGGTGGTGGGATTGGAGTCAAGTGAGTTACAGGAATGTTGGGGTAGTTGGTTGGCTAGGGAATGGACAGTTCCAGTAAAGAAACTGTTGAAGGTGTTAGCGACATCCTCTGGTAGTTTGTCAGTGCAGGCAGAGGGAGTTGGTGTGGGGGTTTGTCCTGGGCACAGTAGTTTGTTTATCCCTGCCCAGAATTTGTGAGGATTATATTGACATTTCTGCTGGTGTAGGCAGTAAAAGTTTTTTTATCTAACAAAATGGATCTTTTTGCCTCATTTCTTAATTGCCTGTACTTTAATTGGTCTTGTGGGGTTTTAGTGGTATGCCATATGGCCCATGCCTTATTTCTGAGTAGGATTTTTGATTTGGTGTCTTTTGAGAGCCAAAGTACACCTTTTGTTTTTTTCCGAATGTGTCGAGCAGGAGCATGAGAATTAAGGATGGTGAGGAATTTATTGTTAAAGAAGGCAACAGCATCATCCAGGGGTAGTTGTTTTAGGGCAGACCAGTTACATGATTTAAGCTCGTTTTGAAAGTTAGTTGGATTGAAGCTCTTATTGTTTCTAACAAATCTATAGGTGGGCTGGTGGGGATAATTTGCTTTGTGTCTAACAATGAAGGTAAGGCAGTGATCACTAAGGTCATCAGGGAGGGTCCCTGATGTATACATTTGGGGATGACTGTTGATCAATATCCAGTCTAGTATACTCTCTTTATTCTGAGGTTTGCTTATCCTGGTCATAGTAGATATGACCTGTGTAAAGCCATGTAGGTTTACATGGGTAGTAGGAGATTCAGAGGAGCAGGCATTCCAGTCTATATTAAAATCTCCTAGAACTATGGTTTTCTGAGGGTAGTTATTGGCTGACCAGTGAAGGATGTCTTCTAGGGAATTGGTATTGTTCCTTGGGGGGATATACAAGCAGACAATGCTTATACATTTGTTTTTATTAATCTGAAGTTTGGTAGAGAGAATTTCTGATTTATTGACCTGGGGTGGTTGAATGGGGTCGAGGGTAACATTAATTATGGATTTAAAGAGTACAGCTATCCCACCTCCTTTCCTAGTAGTACGGTCACGTCTGAGTATGCTATAGTCAGATGGTAAAACTTCATTATCTGGGATTGATGGCTTAAGCCAAGTTTCAGTTAGACACAGTATATCAGCGAGTGGTATTCCAATAAGGTGTGTAAGTTATTAACTTTATTATTAATGCTTCTAATATTTAGATGGGAGATCAAAAGGGAGCTAGGGGGTCTTTCTATTGTTAGTGAATTGTTAGGATTTTTAGAGTAAGAGGATGCATGACCAGAGGTAGTTGGGCCTGGGTTTGGGTGAATGTCTCCGTCCATTGTGAGGTTATAATGTAGGGTGACAAAATGTTTCAAAAATTTACATAGTAACTTTTGGTAGTGATTAAGTTTTGGGTTAATGTATCTAGAGTTAATGGGTTGATGGTTTCTAGTGGTAACGGAGATGGAGATAGGGCAGTTTATTGGGTGACTATTCATTTTGGAACTAGTTGGTGTGGAGGTTTGACTTTTTAGATAATGAAATCCTAGGTAGTACTGTTTTTCATATGTGGAGATGTAGTATGTAACTAACATGAAGGATAGAAGAGAGAATAAAGACATGGTAGTAGATAACCACATATTGTGTGTTCGCATAATTATTTTTTAATGTTTCTTCACCTGAATATAGAGGGAGAGAAAAGATGGAGGTAAGAGGGGAGGGGTTAAGAGAAGGATTAGGAGAAGAAACTGATTGGTTTTGATGGGAGGGGTGTGGTTGATGGGAGGCGTGTGGTTTATTGGCTATAAATCTAGCAGTAGTGGGGGCACGTGTGAATTGGTGGCAGGGAGGGGTGCGGAGCAGGGCTAAACCAGATGCACAGATCTTACAGCCTGCTGATATAAGGTAAGAGCACTAGGGACATGTATCAAGGGTTTTGGTACATTAGAACAGTTTAATGTATTTCTTTTTGCAATTTTGGGGGTAGAAAATGCAGCTTGTGCCAATAGCTTCCAATTCTACATATGATTTATTGAAACTGATACTTTCTATGGAGGGGAAAGTACTCTTCAGTACATTTAGTAGCAATATATTAGAGGGTAATTTTGGGGATTATTTAAAAGTTTATTGCTACCTAGTGGTGCTATAGACCCAAGTCAGCTTGCAAAAGTGATACAACCAGTAAAAATAGAGGTATTAACCTTGGCAGGTTAGAATTTGTCGAGGGACAGTTCAGAGTAGATATTCAATTAAGTATCTTCCTTATACTAGTTAGGTCTTTCAGGATAGTTGGTGGGGGGTAGTACCTGATTGGGTAAGAATGAAATAAAGATAGCAAAGTCAGTGGCTTAATCTTTGCTCACTTAAACATAGAATACTTAATCTGTACGTCAGGTAGTTAAGGAAACAGCTAAAAAATATAACGTAGCACAGTTCCACAGGTAACAACAGTACATTAATAAATTCACCAAAACTATAAAAATCTATGCAAGAGAGAGTGATCTAATCCATTTATAGGCTTTGTAGAGTTCAGAAAGCAGTATCAGTTTTGAATTAAAGCTGTAATAATGCAACCTTTTATGGGAGAACAGTGTTTTTCTCAGATTAACATAGTACATGTACAGTCTTTAAGGTGAGCAAGTCCTGGATGTAATATTCCTGTCGCTAGGTAGTTATTGTATATTAGTTTATTATAGCTATAATCCTGAGTTTAATAAAATATAAGCTTTTCAGTTGCTAACTATAGGTAGTAAAACATACATGCGTTTTAGTTGCATCAGGTCTAGTCTCACATACATGCTTCTAGTAGCTAACTAATAACAGTGGCAAACAAGCTTCTAAATAGCAACCAATATATTGTACAGATAAGCGACTAAGACTAAACATTCTACACGAGGCAGCAATTAACAAGCAGTTGGTGTTTTCAAAAATGTTCTATAACAAATGCGTTGCCTAAAAATCAGCATGAATAACCATGGTAATTAGTAATCGTACAGAGAGTAGAGAAAGGCTGGTTCAAGGTTAAAGTACATAACGACGTTTTATATACATTTTATATATATATATATATATATATATATATATATATATATATATATATATATATATATTATATATATATATATATATATATATATATATTACAGTCTGCAACAGTTTTACTGGCAGTAAATGAAGCAAGCTTCAAACATAAATGGAAAATGAGCTTCACTCCAAAAGCAAGTAGTAATATTTACAGTGTTATCGGTGAGGTGTAGCAGTATCAAGAACGTACTTTATCTTGACAAATTTAAAAAACAATTCCTTAGCCTTTCAGGTGTCTGTATCCATAGAGCAGACACACACCACCACATAAGAAGACCTGCAGCAACTTGATGAATTCTTCTGGGTTTCCTGTTCAGGTAGCATAAATCCAGTTCCGATAGATTGTAGGTCTTTCCACAGGATAACAGGCTTCTTTTCCATACTCTCAAAATTCCTACTACTTCTAATCAAAGTCCATAGGACTCCACCCATTCTCTCCATAAGTAGAAAAACTAACTCTGTTAGTGAGAAATTAATATGCGGTAAATTTAATATATATATTGGAACAGCTGTCCCTCATTATCTTCAGTACGTTTCCTGCCTGAAGATTCTGTATCTATCTTCTGTCATGCTCCTGCTAGTGTATTTTCTAGGCTCAGCAGTGAAATGCCTATCTTCTCCAAAACTCCCTGTGGTGTTCAGTGCTGACCTAGCTTTCATGAGCCTCCTGCAGTAGCACCATAGGTTCCCTTTACCTCAGATGGAGTGTAGGCCTGTGACAACGTATCTGTAGTCATAGGCGGTGAACCAGGCAGTTCAAAATTTTAAATTTAAATGGATGTAGAGATAAACCTCACCCATCTAGTTGGGAATTACTGTCTCTGTGCTTATAGAACCACAAAAAGTGTACACAGTCTATAACAAACAAGAACTCTCTGCCCATTAAGAGTAGAGTGAGCTTGAGCTCAATTAATGACCAAACATTTCCTGTAATTTGCTTAATATCTCCATGCCTTGTTAATCAGTTTTTGCTTATATGCCATGTTAGGTATTCATCATGCTTTATATTTTGTGCCAGCATTTTTCCAAGCCTACTTCAGAGGTACCTGTGAATACTGAAAACTGTTTAGAAGAGCCAGAAATTAATAGGATAGACACAAACCATAGCATTCCTTTCAAAATCTGGAATACCCATTCTGCTGTCTCTGTCCATTTAACATTTAACAGGGCCTTACCCTTAGTCAAGTCACTCAGGAGCTGTGGTATAATACAAAAGTTAGGGTTGAACTTATGGTAGTAATTGCCAGCCCTACAAAAGCTCTGACCCTGTATCCTGGTGGTGGGTGTAGGTCAGTTTCCTATGAGTTGCACCTTCTCTGTCTGTCATCTTATTATCCTTTCTATCATGTAGTCTAAGTACTGGGTGTCAGTTAGCATCTAATGGGGATGGCTGTGAACCCTGATTTGACATGAAGAGCTTAGAATGGCTTTATCCTAAGGGAGATGACATCACAGTCCCCCCCAAAATAACTATATTATCAAGGTAAACTGTGGCATATGTATTATGAGGTCCCAGAGTCCTGTCCATCCACCTTAGAAATGTTGCTGGGCCTCCATGAAGGTCAAATTGCATGACCTTATTATACTGGAAAAGTTCACCCAGCATGGTGACCACTGTTTTTTTTTTTTTTACATTGGTCTCAGGAGTTATCGGGTTCTCCAGTGACCCGTTATTGAGTCCACAGTGGACAGAAACCTAGCTTTGCCCAATTTTTCAACAATTTTATTTACTGTAGACATAGGGTAGGAATTAAATCTGGAAATACTATTCACTTTTCTGAAATAACTGCAAAATCATATAATCCCACCAGGTTTATGAACTAGTATAGTTATGGTATTTCACTCATGCTACAATTCCAAGACTAAGCATTTTGTATATTTCTTTGTATTTCTTCTTTAATTGCTTGGTGTTGGGACTTTGGTATCCAATATAGGTTCATATTCACATTTGGATGGTCTCACTATGGTGTTTGATTAAACTAGTTTTTCCAGGTAATTCTGAAAATAGAGCCATGTTCTTGAGTACAAATTATTTAGCTTCCTGTCTCTGGGTCACTGACATTTCACCTTTGGTAACTTTATAACATGCTATGGAGGCTTTAACTCTTCAGCAGACATACTCTGCAAGTTTTTGAGACATTTATTTTGATACAACTTTTCTGGTTTTCTCTTACCAGTTTTCCCCATTTTCTAATTCATTTCCACTATTTTCTCTGTTTCTTCAAAAGGGCTTTGCCACTTGGAAAGATTTTTTTTTATTTGAAATCTCTGTGGGGAGCATTTCTATTACATGTCCTCTGTTGTGTTTCTTGTACTTTTTCTGTATATCCTCCCTGATTGCAGCCTTTATGGTTCTTAGCCTACCCTAAAATTCTGTAAAATGTCCTGTCACACTCAAAAGGAGTGCTTTCCTCTTTCAAGTTTGTTTTGATATAGTTAACAAGCCTTAGGGTGTCTGCCATATAACAGTTCAAGTAGACCGAAACCCGCTGAGGGTTGGAATGCCTCATTAACAGCAAGGAGAAGGTAAGGAAGGAGTTGGTGCCATTTCTTTCCATTTGTAGTTTTTCTAAAGTACAAATTTTAAAGTTTTGTTAACAAGTTCAACTAGCCCATTTGCTTGAGTGTGATATTCTGATATTCTTTACTGCTTCACCTTAAAGAACTGGCATAAGTCATGCAATACTGTAGATATGAAGGGGCTAACTTGTTCAGTAAGGATTTTTCAGCGAATGTCTACCATGAAAAACACTAGTACTATTTATCTTGCTATAGATTTAGTATTCTTTCTCCATAAAGGCATTGCTTCTGGAAACTTTGCTGCATAGTTAGTGATTACCAGTATTTACCAAATGACCCCCATTTGACTTCACAAGTGGACTTACTATGTTCATGGTTATGCACTCAAATGATACTTCTATTACAGCCAGATGTATCAGAGGGGTTCTAAACCAAGGATTAGTTACTATCCTGTGACATTCCAGAGATTCCCCACAGAAAGTTTCCATTTCTTTCATGACATCAAGTCTTTAAAATCTAGGCAAAACTCTTGCCTTAGTCTAATCCATCCCGAGGTGACTGCCCAAGAAACGACTTGCACTAGCTTTATTATAATGTCTATAAAGTGGTTTGATACCAATAGCTGCTTCAGCATCTATTCTTTTTTTATTTATGCTGTGGACCATGATAGTTCTTAGCACAAACTGTGGATATGAAGTTGGGGTGTTCTACTTGTTTTATTCATTTGCTATTCCACTATCACTATGTTCTCTCTGGCCCTACTTAATATGCCATCCTCCCACTGAGCCTTCTTAAAACTGATATGCCTTATGTGGAGGTCAGCCAGGTCAATATTACTTTTGTCAGTAGCCTTAGATGAAGTGGAAGGTGTAGCCCCATTCCCTTCAAACACATATAAAGCTGTTCCCCTGTATTAAATTCATCCTCGACAAAGGGTAACTCAAGAAAATAAATTTCTGTCTTGGGTACTGGAAGTTTTCCTTTCTCCTCTTCAGCTTTTGTTCCTACTTGTTCTGTATGTGTATTGGATAACTCTGTATCTACTTAGCTTTCTGTATAGGTATAACAGAGAAATATTTTTGTGATTTGTTCATCTTCATCTCTCTCTGTTCAGCATAGCATTTATCTTTTCTCTCCTGAGTATCTACTTCCTTAATCAATATTTATACTGATTTTTTTATCATCATTCTAAGTACTGTAGGCTTTGTGGTATCTTTTTTTCAACTGTATCTCATTCTCTACCAGTTTCTATACTAATGTCCTTTTCTGCTGTAATCTTTTGGCAAAACTCAGTATCAGATTAATCCAGAGCTTCCACATTGATCTGAATTTTAGTGCCTTTAAGTATCCCAACTAAAAATCATTGTCTTAAACTATAGCTGTGTATCTCCGACTGTACTGCACCCCCAACAATTTCTAGAGTTCCTTAAATTGTAGAAGTTTTGAACCAATTATCACATCACGCATTAAGTAAGGCACTAAAGCAGCCAAACGGAAGACTTTACATAGAAGAGCTTACATTTCTACTGTGTTATTGGGTACTCTGTTTTGTCCCTGCATTTCCACTTTCTTATATAGTAATCTCTTTTGTACCTATCCACACATGGATAGATGAATTTACCTAGAAGATTTTGCACTTCCACCTATGTCATGGGGAAATCTCCCTTATCCTCATGCAAACACAGAACCTTAGTTTTCTGGCTAATAATAGTTTTGTGCTTTCACACATATGGGGTTTTAACAAGTCAGATCATGTTTCCTGAATGTAACAGTTCTTTTAATTATTTTCCCATTACAGTTATGTTGCATTTGATAAATGTAACAATAGCACATTGGCAAAGCAATGATTACACACTTTTGCTACTAAATCAGCATTGTTACATTTCAAAGGCATACTTTCAGGTATGATTTGCTTAACAACGGGTTGATTAGCACTAACAGGTGTTGCATGTATAATGTTATTTTCACCACTAACTAAATACAGATACATGTCCCTTTCTAGCACAATTAAACAAAATATCTTCAAGTAGTAATGTTTTACTGCGGTGGTGGTGCTGCGGTAGCATTGTCGCCTCACAGTTAGACGTTGCCCATTCGATTCTCAGTTAGAGCGTCTTCTGTGTGTCGACATGCGTGAATGGGTGTTTCTTCATTGAAGGTTGTGCGTTAGGCCCGGCATGCCAGCATGTAAACCTCTACTACCAATCATTAGCGGACCAGAGTTCCGCTGTGGCGACCCCTAACCGGGAAAAGCCGAAAGACAGTTTACTTCAAGTGGTAATGTTTTCTATTTGTTTTTAAGCCCTGATATATATTCAGGTAAAAACTTTTTTGGTATATACATTTCAGTATTAAAGCTTTCAGTTAATACTTTTTCTACTGAAACAACTGTCTGTTCAGGAGATGCAGGAGCAGTCTTGGCTACCCACTTTCTTAAATTACTAGGGAATATTTGTTTTCAGCTTCAGTTTTTCTGGCCATTAGTAATTTTGTGCCAACACACACATTGAGTTTTACCAAGTGGGATCATGCTTCTTGAATACAACAGTCTTTTTTAATCCGTTCCCTTCCACAATTACATTGCATTTAATAAGCTTGATAGTAACAAATTGGAAAAACTGATTCCACACTTTTGCTACTTAACATTCAGCACGTTAAAATACCACATTGTAAAAAGATTGACATCAAATTGTAGAGCTTCTTAGGCTTTTCTGTATAAGTAGGATACATCCAATTCATACAGGTTCAATTCCTTCCTCAACAGAGTATGCTTCTGTTTCACACTCTCAGATTGCTTTCTCCTCCTGGACAAAATCTCTTTCCAGAATTCCATCTGGGTCTAGAGACAAGAAAATTTGAAAGAGCTGACCTTCACTGGGTTCAGTACTTGATTCCTGCCTGAAGACTCTGAATCTATCTTCTATTACATGTTGCCTGATATATAGTTTAAGCTCAGCCATGGCATGTCTTTCTTTTTTATACTGAACCCAGAGTTTTTCAGTCACTCTCTCTCTCTCTCTCTCTGTGTATATATATATATATATATATATATATATATATATATATATATATATATATATATATGTGTGTGTGTGTAAGATTAGGGATTTCCATTTTAAAATAATTATTAGATATAAGACAGGCTAAAGGGTAAAATAAACTGTGTTTCATTTATGCATAAAAGACAGTTAAGCAGAAAGGAAAATAACCTTGCTGGCCAAGCACAGATGACTGTTTATTAAAGAGAAAAAGATAAGCATAAAGTGTGCAGACAGAATGTTCTTTTCTCCAGGAAAAGATCAGCTACAGAATGTTCCTTAAGGAAGCACATACAAGACAAAGCCTGAGACCAAGGTTAGAAAAAGTAAATAATTTACTGGATTGAAGCAGTATATAATATGTTGTGTTCAGGATAGAAGAGCAGTTAAGGTTAGTAAGTTAATTTGACCTGTTACTTCAGAGAAGATTTCTAACACTCGAGCATGAGGACAGAAAACAGGTCATCTAGAGACTGTCAGCTTACGTTGTTCAGGAAAATCAGAATATGATGTACAGCAACTTGAATTGTTTATCTGTACTGTTAATGAAGACAGTATTCAGATATTGCGAACATCTAATAAAACGTTATTAAATGAACTACAGTGTTTGGGGAATTCATTCTTAAAAGTGCCCAAGACGTGAACCATAAGGGAGAGAAGAGACTGATACCTATTCAGCACGAGCTTGGGTAATTAAGACTTTCATTTCTCAGTCTCATTGCATACAGTGATGTTCATCGTGTTACACTGCTGCAGTCATTACACTTGGGTTATCCTGCCATCAGGCGGTCCCACAGTCTGCCCAAGTTCCAAAGTCTTGGTCTGGCGTTGGTTGCTGTCGCTTCTTCCCTGACGTCAGTGCGCCAGGGGTATATAAGATGCAGCCAACGCCATTTTCTTCAGTCTTTCTTGCCGCGCGGTGCCCGAAGCAAAAGCAGTTCGCAAGTGCCATTCGGCCGACTCCTGAGATTTTCATTCCAAATCCAGAACCGAAGTCTTCTACAAAGCTAAGTACCCCGTTGGGGAAACTTTTTCTTGCCTCAGACTGATGTCAGTAAAAGTTAATTGTATTTCTTGTGGGAAGCAAATACCTCATAAGGACTTCCATTCCTATTGTATCCCATGCCTAGGCCCAGACCACGACGTCACAGGTTGTCGGTTTTGTGCTAGGTTTAACAAGCGCACTATTAAATGTCAGTTTGATTTAGCCCAACATTATTTTGGCAGAAATTCAATTACACCATGCCGTCGGAACAACCGACGACCAGGTTACACAAAAAAACGCAAAGACAAGGACAGGCATCCAAGGCCCAAAACTGACAATGAAGCCTCTTCTAGGCCAGTCGCCAGTTCTCCGGTTTTCAGCGAGGCGCCTTCGCAGCCCCTGACGACCGCTTCTTTGAAACCACAGGCCACCTCTAACTCCCATGTGGAGATGGCTGGGCCTTCGGATACACCAGACTTATGGCCTACCGAGACTAACCCTTCAGAGGGCTCCAGAGTAGCTGAACAACCCACAGTTTCAGAGGGTGTTTTCAGGCCTACTCAGTTAACCATTAGATCTTCTGCTAAATCTAAAACAAAGAAACAACTTCAGCATTCACCAGGACAGGCCTCCATGCCTAAGAAACAGATGCTCAAAAAGGCCAAAGACTTAATTACTCTGATCAGGGGGTTCCACCCTCCTCCTGATAAAAGGCCTAGACAGGATGCAGACTATGACTCATCCGATCAGGTGTCCATCTCCTCAGATTCATCCTCAGACCAAGGATACTCTTTACCCCCTTATGAGGACTCTGATGCTGAGGAATCCATTCCTTCAGCCTCTCCACCAGAGGACTACTTCTTTGGGGAAACCTTACATACCATGCGGGAGCATTTCCATTCGGAGGGCCAGGATTATTCAGAATCCAAGAAAAGGCTCAGAGATTTTCTTTTATTGTCTCAACACAGACCCCTTGCTATTCCGCCAGTGTTAGATATTGTGGATGATGTGTATTCTGAATCCAGTTTAAATCCTGATTCTTTACCTCCTGCTCCAGTTAAGCCAGACAGATACTACAGAGTCCCTGACTCTCACAAATTCCTTTATAAAAGCCCTGTTGCTGACCCTGAAACTATTTCCCCGGGTCCCAAAGGAGTAAAGGCCTCTACAGCAAAAAATACAGTCCCCTCTGACAGAGATTCCAGAGCATTAGACAGATGGGGAAGAAAGTATATACATCTGCAACTTTAGCAATGAGGGCCTTAAATTGCCAGTTTCACATGCTTAAATACCAGCAATATTTGATGTCTCAGTTGAAACAAAAAATGCTTCCAAATTCAGATCTTCCTAATTATAAGGAAATGCAGGATTTATTGCATGCAGCTGAACAAGTGGGAAAACATACTTTGCAATGTGGTTTTGGTTCATTAGAGGCCTCCTATAGAGCAGCAGTTACAGGGTCTGTCATTAGAAGACATGCTTGGTTAAAAGAGCAAACTTTACCAGATCATGTTAAAGCAAAATTATTGTATGCACCTTTGCAGCAGGATGTTTTATTTGGAGTTAAGGCAGAAGAGGTATTAAAGAAAATGGAGGATAAAGCAAAATCTATGCAAACGGTGAAGGATTTCTTACAGGTTCAGCCTCCTCGATTTAGCAGAAATTGGCCAACAAAGAATTGGTCCTTTCCAGTTTCAGACAAACCTCAAAGGGCAGATAGAGACATCCAAGAGGCAGAGATCAACCACAAGATACTTACAGGCCTCACAAATGGGGTGCTTCAATCCAGAAAGAAGGGGAAGACAGGCCTCAACCTTATAAAAAACAGCCCCAATGACTTCCCACTACAGCTGCCAAACACCTCTCTCTTGGCAGCCCCCTTGGGGGAAAACTGGCTCTTTTCAGTCACAATTGGCATGTGATCACCAAAGGCAAATGGGTTCTCAATATTGTGTCTCAAGGTTACAGGTTCCACTTTCACACTCTGCCAAGATTAAAAGGAATGCCAAATCTGACACCAAATCAATGGGCAGAGGCTCAAAGACAAATGACAGCAGTCATGGACATGAGAGCTATTCAAAAGGTACCAACACAGGAGCAAAGACAAGGATTTTACTCAAGACTCTTTCTGGTTCCCAGAAAGGACAAAGCCTGGAGGCCCATTCTGGATCTTTCTTCTCTAAATACTTACCTGGATGTTCCAAAATTCAAAATGCTGACACTACAGCAGCTTCTTCCCATGCTGGGCAAGAAAGCTTGGCTCGTAACTTTGGACCTCAAGGAGGCATACCTGCATGTTGCTATCAAACAAAATTGCAGAAGATACCTCAGATTCTTAGCAGGTTCAGTACATTACCAATTCTGTGCACTGCCCTTTGGCTTATCTACTGCACCCAGGGTCTTTACAAAATGCCTGGCACCAGTAATTGCATTTTGCAGACAAAAAGGAATTCAAATTTACCCATACTTGGACGACTGCCTTATTCAAGCAGAGAGCAAAGACATTCTTCTAAAGCATCTGGCGTTTGTAAAAAGACTGCTAATTTGCCTAGGGTACACAGTAAATGAAAAGAAATCAAAACTAGTGCCCTCACAAGAGATAATATTCCTGGGTGCCAGCTTAAATACAATGGCCCAGATGGCTTATCTCATGCCAGACAAGCAAGGACAACCGACTCAATATTTCCAATTGATGGCAACAAAAACCCAACTCCCTGCAAGAAAAATTCTGCAGGCCTTAGGTTACATGGCATCTTGCATACTACTAATTCCATATGCCAAACTGCATATGAGGAAACTACAATGGTGCCTAAAGAGTGTCTGGTCTCAACACTGTCACAGTTTGGAAACAGTAATACCACTTATTCCTTGCCTTCAACAGGAGTTTCGATGGTGGGCCCTCAACAAGGGACAGCTTTTCACTCAATCCACAGCCAGGCAAACACTGACAACAGATGCTTCGGATTACGCCTGGGGAGCACACATGGCAGGAAAATGTATTCAGGGCAAGTGGCCCGCAGAATAAAGGCATCTTGACATCAATCAAAAAGAGATGCTAGCTGTACAAAATGCCCTTATAGCTTTCAAGGACCTTCTGCATCCAGGACAACTACTACTAAAGACAGACAACACCACAGTTATGTGGTACATAAACAAGCAAGGGGGCACTCATTCATATCCCCTCTGCAGACAAGCCATGACCTTGTGGAATACAGCTATAACCTATCAAATTCATCTGCAAGCATAATTCCTGCCAGGAGAGAAAAACACACTGGCAGACGACTTAAGCAGAAACATCATGGATCCGCACGAGTGGAAATTACATCCACAAATATTCAGGATGATAACACAAAAATGGTGGAGCCCGGACATAGATCTGTTCACATCCCCAATGAATTGCCAGCTACAGAAATTCTGCACAAGGACTTACCACCCACAGGCATGGAAAATGGATGCCCTCTCATTCAGCTGGAAAACCTACAAGTATACGCTTTCCCACCACTACCTCTCCTTTCAAAGGTACTCATAAAAGCCAGACAAGAAAAAACAAAGATGATCCTGATTGCCCCAGACTGGCCACGCCAGCACTGGTACCCAATCTTAAAGAACTTAGCACAAGGTCCACCATGGATTTTGCCTCAAATCCCACAACTTCTGACTCAGCAAAACAATCAGATACTTCACGTCCAGCTCAACACTTTAAACCTGGCTGCATGGCAGATTCCTTAGTCAAGCAACCAGTGGCTCTCTCCAAAGCTGTTATGGATGTTATTCTGGAGGCCAGATGGTCTAGTACCAGGAAAGCCTATTCGGATAAATGGAAGAGATTCTGTGCCCGGAACCAGGCTCACAGCCTTGACCCTCTTGTCCCAAATATTCCTCAGATACTACAATACTTGACTGAGATGCTGGACAAAGGCCTCTCCTTTTCATCCATTAAGATCCATGCCTCTGCCATCTGTGCTCATTACAACACAGATCCACCAATTTTTTCTCATCCTTTGCTAAAACAGTACCTCAGAGGGGCTAAAAACATAAGACCGCCCCGCAGAGCACTATCTCCAACTTGGGACCTCAACTTTATCTTGAAAAAATTAACTTTACCTCCTTTTGAGACAGCTAACTCAGCAGACTTAAAATATGTCTCTTGGAAAACTGCTCTGCCCCTGGCAATAACCTCAGTATGAAGAGTTTCAGAATTACAGGCACTAATGGCAGTGGAACCTTTCATCATTTTCCACCAAGACAGGGTGTCTTTAAGAACAAACCCTACGTTTATGCCAAATGTGGTATCAAGTGGGGCTCTAAACCAAACTATTCACTTGCCAACTTTTTATCCAAATCCACAGAATAAAGGGGAGAGACTACTGTATTCCTTGGACATACACAGGCAGTTACGCGTCTATTTGAACAAAATGAAAGCTTTCAGGAAAACTGAGCAATTGTTCGTAGAATATGCTGCAGGAACACAGGGAAAAGCCATTTCAAAACAGACCATTTCAAAATGGATAGGGCATTGCATACGTTTCTGCTATACACACCATGAGAAAACTGCACCTAACAGCATTAGGCCTCATTACACCAGGGTAACAGCCACTTCAACTGCCTACCTCAGAGGAGTACCTACCAAGGACATTTTGGAAGCAGAAACTTGGAGTTCTGTACATACCTTCACCAAGCATTACCATCTGCCTCTTTACTCTAAATCCAGAGCTGGCTTTGCCACTGCAGTCTTGCAGGGCCTTATAGCCACCCCTAATGCCTTATAGAACCAGCCACCCTACCTCAGCTTTGGGATTCTACCCAAGTGTAATGACTGCACCAGTGTAACATGATGAACATAGTACAGTTTTGTACTTGCCATAAATGTAGATGTTCGAGTGTATACACTGTTGCAGTCTAGGTTACCTTCCCTCCTTCCCCTCTTACTTGCTGGTTCTTACCCAAGCCTTCTACCCTTTGCTACTTATAGGGAGTATTTGCTGGTAAATGAAAGTTTTTGATTGCTTTTCTTATGTATGTTTTATTAGCAATTTACATTGCCTACCTTTTTGGGGGCACCTGACATCTGGGGCAAGAAAAACTGAAGAAAATGGCGTTTGCTGCATCTTATATACCCCTGGCGCACTGACGTCAGGGAAGAAGCGACAGCAACCAACGCCAGACCAAGACTTTGGAACTCGGGCCGAATGCGGGACCGCCTGACTGCAGGATAACCCAAGTGTAATGACTGCAGCAATGTACACACTCGAACATCTACATTTATGGTAGGTACAAAACTGTACTTTTCCGGCTAACTACGGTACAATATGTTATCAAATCATACAATGGCACCCACACAAGCCTGCTTCTGGGGAGAGATATATACTTCTCATAACCCAGCAAGCAGCTGAACCCTTCCTCATCCAGTTTCCACTACAGCATGTTTTCTTAAGTTCACAGTAACTGTTTATACAGCAAAAGTACTGCAGCAGCACTCCGGAGAGCACACCAGCCTTTCAATGAAGGTATTCATTTCCAGAGTTGGTTACACTATGCGTGTTCTACATAAAATCTACATTTTAGCAGTGCTTTGTTCAACTTCATGTGTGCTACAGACTATAAAATAAGACTGGTTTCATTAAAGTACAGCACTCCGTGTTTTCTTCAACTACATGTGTTCTAAGAAACTTCAACAAAAACAGCTGCAGTAAGTAATTTTTCCGGTTTTATGGCAATAACTTCAAAGTTTCATTAACAGTTTAAAGTGACAGCAACTGTTTCATAACAGACCCGTATTTTCATAAATAGAGCTGTAAACGCTATATAGAATAAGATGAAAGTTAGGGCATGACAGTTTGTCATTAAGACAACATTACTTCATGCAAAAAACAGACAAAGAAATTGCACAGCACCAGTGTTTACTTCAGAAAAGCCTCACACAACTTCAACAGACTAGTGTTAAATCAAAGCAGTGTTCCTTCAAAACATAAAAGACATTATCCAGTTAAGAGATATCTCAACAGACTTTCATGTTTACAGAGTGACATCATAAAGTCAGGAAGGAAGGAAAAGGTTAATAAGCTACAGACGATGGCTCACATTTCTTCCAAGCCAAAAATTTATGTAAGACTTTATATGCACCTTTTAGTTAACAGTTCAACAACGTTTAAATTACTTAGTTTTTTGCATGTAAATATGTCAAATAATACTGTTACAGTTAAAATGTCAGTAATTGTTTGGTTTAAGTTTAAAATGTTCTCTTAAAGATTGTTAGATCAAAAATGTTAAATATGTCTAAACGTGAAATATTTAAATCACAGAATGGCTCAGAAGTCAGTATGGTCTACAGTTTAAACGTACATGCTTCATCACATGCAATATTCAGCATAATTTCAGTTGTAGTATAGTTTCATGTATAAATGTTCAGAATATAATACATTCAATTCAGAATACAGAAGTATGTTGCAGTATTACAAATGTCAACACAGTCTACATACATAACACGCAAGCAATGTCTGAAGTTCACATTGCACTAAAGAGAGATGAGGAATCAAAGTGCAGATTTTGTAACTGAAAAACAGATTTCAGTGGTAAGTAAAAGAATACATTCCATAGCTATCTGTAAAGATCAGAGCATTAATCTGTCATCATTTAAGGTTATTTCATTGTTTACAGACAAATCAATTTTAGTTGCACATACAAAAGTTACAAGTGTGGTCTTGTTGGAATTTAGAAGGTCAACGATTATGGCAGCTAACAGTTCAAAGTGTAACTGCTCTGTATATATTGGTTTAGACTTCAGTAAAGAGATATGTGCAGATGTACAGATTTTAAAGAACTGGTTACAACAGAAACATGCAGATTTATGGGTTAAAGATAAAACAAATTCCAGTTCAGCTGACACAGCTGAAGTGCTCAGAAAGACATATTGGGTCTGGTCAGTTAAGGAAAAAGGGTGACCGTATGCCTCTATGTCTTGTAAGGTATATCAGAATTAACAGTCAAATTAATTAGCAGAATAAACAGTTTGCAGTTACAGTTTGGCAAATATTTTTTTTGTATTATTATTGTTTTGTTTAGCAGTCATTAGTTAAGTGCATAAAGAATATTGTAATATAGACAGAGACAAAATAATGTTTGCTAGTTTACATAATGTAAAATTTAAAGTCAATGCTACATTGTAAAAGTGACAACGCAGTTAAAAATTCAGATCTTATTTATAAAAGAGTACATTATGTAATCAGTTTAAGACTGTATATGTTTCGCACGGAGATGGCAGTTTGCCAAGTACCTCAGTTCATAGGTTCATAGGTGTGTACTAGGCTAATGGCCCTGGAGCCTTTACAAGCCTAGTCCACAGGATTACCCTGGCATCGTGCCCCCCAACCTTAGGTCCCAGTGCCTCTGTCAAGTAGAGCCACTGGAGTGATCCCCGGGGTGAATTTTCTATTTCCCATCCACTCATCAAGATTTCTCTTGAAGAGGGCCAGTGAGGCACTCTGCTTGACATGTATGGGATGCCTATTCCATAGCATGGGCAGTCTCTGGGTTAAGAACCTGTCCCTCCAGCTTGTTCTGTTGATTGTGGTAATGAGGTTGAGGTCTCTGGAGCCTGTAGTGTGGAGGGATTGGGATTTCTTTAGATGTAATCCAAAAACTGCTTGCAATGACAGAAACCGACTAAGACACAGGGTATTTTAAATACTTTTCATCCTTTAATCCAAGAACTTCATCAGAAACAAATACCCCACAAAAACCATCACTATTTATACTGAACAATCAACAAGTGTAAAATCAATTATTCAAATCACTTGATACTTAATTGATACAGATCTTAAAGTGAACCTTCATAAAGAAGCTACTTTTTCATAAAAATGAATGTTTAAATAACTGTAAAAACAAATGAAAAAAGAATAAAATAGATATAATAACTAATCTGTGTTTTAAAAATTTCACTATTGATGTCATAACCTCAACATCTGGAGAAAACATTTTATGTTTATTGTCTCATTCAGACCTGGAAACTGATCGGCACTCAAATGGATTTGCCATCTACTTTCTTTACATTCAAGTGCTGTCTTAAAGTCTCCACAAAATATACCTGGAGAGACATGATCTACCACAAAAAATGAAAACTTTTTGTAATTTGCACAACTAGCTGCATGCCTAGCTAAGGCATTATTGGAATCCTTATTCCTAATAGCCAAGTTGTGCTCATAGATCCTCCTGTTTAAACTTCTGATGGTTTTACCTATATAGAAACAGGAACAGGAAGAACATGTGGCTACATAAACTACACAATTGGACTGACAATCAAAATGGCCTGATATCCAAATGGTCTTCTTAGCATGTTTAATCTCAATAGAACTTGTGCTGGCAATGTATCTGCACTGTTTACAATGGCCGCATGGAAAAGTACCAAACGACCTACTAGTTTTATTAGAATAGGTACCTCAATCTTTTTCAAGAATACTTTTCATATTCATGACCTTTTTGTATGTAAATACAGGTTTAACACCCACAATACTGACTAAATCTGGATGTCCCAAAACCACTTTCCAAATTCTCTAAAATGATGTTTCTGACTAACAGCCAGTCTAAAATTGTCACGGTCAGTCACAGAACTGGAGGGACAAAGAGAAACTGTTCTGTCAGAACTTAAAATAGGACTAGCTGAATTATTCCTAAGTTCCATGACTTCTTGGACTATACATTGGATCCAAAAAGCATCATACCCTGTCATCATAAAAAAGCCTTTTAACTTATCTGATTTTTCCAAATTACTTGTCAATCTACTTAAACATATAAACTGCCCCTTTACTGCTCCTTTTTTCATGTGCATAGGGTGCAGACTATCCTTGTGCAAATATTGATTAACGAAAGTAGATTTCTTAAAAATCCTACTAGAAATTTCACTCTGGTTGGAATCAAACTCCCAATGGATGTCAAGAAAATCAATAACATACCCAAAACCACCTATAGTGAAATTTAAAAAATCAGTACTTGTGTTCAAGTAGGAAACGAAAACTGTAAAGGAGGAAAAATCACCTTTCCAAATGAAAAACAAATTGTCAATGTAATGTTTGTACATCAAAATATTAGTGGCCAAATGATGTTAAAACAAAAACTTGTTTTCCCACATTGCCATCACAAGATTGGCAAATGAGGGGGCAACTCTTGATCCCATAGCTATTCCAGAGATCTGTTGGAAGAATGTTTCTCCAAACTTGAAAAAATGATTAGTTAACACTAATTCCATCAAATGACAAACAGTACTGATCTTGTCATGACCGAAACCTGAATAACCATTTAAGTATTCTCTAAGATTCTCTAAACCAATTTCCTGGTTAATACTGGTGTACAGAGATACAACATCTAAAGATGCAAAACAACACTGGTCATCCATACCCTTAAAGGTGTTTAACATCTCAAGTAACTGCCAAGAATCACGTAAAAATGATAAAGAACATTGAACTACTGGGTTCAAAATCTGATCTAACCACAAAGAAATAGGCTCCGTTTTGGAATAAGCCGCTGACACAGTAGGCCTAAAGGGTGGATGTGATCTGTCTTTGTGCACTTTTGGTATGCCAAATAAAACAGTCAATTCTGGATATTCAACCTGTATGTTTCTATAAGTAGAATGACTAATACTACCCTGACAAAACATGTTGAATAGCTCAACATCCACCCTTTTGAAACTTTTCTGTATCTCGGTACTAGATACTTGTCTGTAATTTTTGTCATCACTTAACAGATCCTGAATAGCTTGTTCATAATCTGCTGCCTTCATGATAATTGCCCCGCCCTTATCAGCTTTCATTACTTGCAGCTCTTTGTTGCCCGCTAGATCAAATAAGGCATTTTTTTCATCTTGGCAAAGATTGAGAAAACTAGATTCCCACTGATGCACATTCCTAAATTGCTCTTCACATAACCTACCAAAAACTTACAAAGTGGCATTCAAAACAGGATTATAAGTACTTTTCCTTCTGAATTCATCATTTAAAACATGCTGAACTGTCAAATCATTGCAAATATATTTTAAATTGAGCTTTCGCAAATACAATCTGAAATCAATAATTAAATTAGTAAAATTCATCTTGTTGCTGGGGATGAAAGACAGACCCCATTGTAACATTGTTCTAAAATCATCATGCAATTCATCTCCACTCAAGTTCAAAATATCTATAGCAAAGTCTCCTTGACCACCAAAATTTAATATTTATTTTTGCTTTTAGATTGACTTTTGGCATTGTTGTTGGCCATTTGGGAGGTTTTGATGGCCAGCCTTGTCCACTAAAAAAGGCCCCCCATTTGCTGATGAATGACCTGAGGCTCTACCTTTAACTACTGTCTGGTTATCAGTAACCGGAATGTTGGTTTCAGGATGCCCCATGTCATCTATCACTGCCTGAGAAGACTCAACACCATTCATCTCAGGACCAGACTTTTTATTGTTTAACATCCCATTGTTGTTATATGGAGTTTTATTGTTAGACTTGACATTTTTTTGTTTTTACTGGATGTCAAGTTTCTTTTATATGCTGTAAAATCTCTATTTAGTTTCTTTTGCTTCCTTTGAATGACAGTCTTTTTTAGTCTGTCAACCTTAACAGAAATCCCACTATATAAGGTCCTAAAACTAGGAAAACATTTAAAGGTCTTGATGTTTTTTTCCAAAGTCTCCTTTTCTCCCTTTAGTTCTTGTAAAGTTTTTTATAGTGGGAAATGAGCAAATTCATCATGGCCAACCCAGTGTTGTTGAATAAATCTACCAGCTGTTTATACAAGACATCACCCTCATTGACACAATTAGGGAATCTGAAACATCTCAGTCCACGAGGTACACAATTGTTTTTAACATTTTCTTCTAAATAGGCTATCTCTAATTTTAGATTGACAGTTCTAGTAGATAGCCTTTCGAGAGTAAATATACTATTTTACATACTTCAAACTTGTCAGGTACATTGTTCATCTGAGAATCACTTACTTGCTCATTAACAGCATTGTCACCATTGATGAAACAAAATGGATTCTCATCCAAACAAAAAATATGAGAAACCACGTCGTTGTCCTCAAACACAACCGTCGATGCATTAATTTCACTCCTTGAACCAAATACAACTCCAGGTCTCTCATTTAGACTGCTTCCTTGAGCCAGGTTCACCAACGACCATTGTACTACCGTAGGAGCATTTTCCCAGGCTTGCTGAGAATGAGCGGCATTGACGTTATCTCCAAGGCAACCCTGTAGATGAGAGAACCCTTTCTGTATGGTGCCAACGATAATTGCAGACATTTTATCCTGAAAATTGACCAAACTTTCAGGAATGTCATGGGTGGTAAGATCCAATAAAGTGTCTTGAGTAGAATCCATAACTCCAAAGCAGCGTTGACACCAAAACCAAAAATGTGAATACAACAAACAACCTCCTCACCCACAGAACAAAATAATCTAAAAACTGCTTGCAATGACAGAAACCGACTCAGACACAGGGTATTTTAAGTACTTTTCATCCTTTAATCCAAGAACTTCATCAGAAACAAATACCCCACAAAAACCACCACTGTTTATACTGAACAATCAACAAGTGTAAAATCAGTTATTCAAATCACTTGATAATTGATACAGATCTTAAAGTGAACCTTCATAAAAAAGCAACTTTTTCATAAAAATGAATGTTTAAATAACTGTAAAAACAAATGAAAAAAGAATAAAATATATATAATAACTAATCTGTGTCTTAAAAATGTCACTATTGATGTCATAGCCTCAACATTTGGAGAAAACATTTTATGTTTACTGTCTCATTCAGACCTGGAAACTGATCGGCACTCAAATGGGTTTGCCATCTACTTTCTTTACATTCAAGTGCTGATGGCTTGTATAAACAGCTGGTAGATTTATTCAACAACACTGGGTTGGCCATGATGAATTTGCTCATTTCCCACTATAAAAAAACTTTACAAGAACTAAAGGGAGAGGTGGAGACTTTGGAAAAAAACATCAAGACTTTTAAATGTTTTCCCAGTTTTAGGACCTTGTATACTGGGATTTCTGTTAAGGGTGACAGACTAAAAAAGACTGTCATTCAAAGGAAGCAAAAGAAGCTAAATAGAGATTTTACAGCGTATAAAAGAAACTTGGCTTATCCAGTAAAAACAAAAAATGTCAATTCTAACAATAGAACTCCATATGACAACAATGGGATGTTAAACAATGAAAAGTCTGGTCCTGAGATGAATGGTGTTGAGTCTTCTCAGGCGGTGATAGATGACATGGGGCATCCTGAAACCAACATACCGGTTACTGATAACCAGACAGTAGTTAAAGGTAGAGCCTCAGGTCATTCATCAGCAAATGGGGGGCCTTTTTTAGTGGACAAGGCTGGCAATCAAAAAACTCCCAAATGGTCCAACAACAACAACAATGCCAAAAGTCGATCGAAAAGCAAAAAGAAATATTAAATTTTGGTGGTCAAGGAGACTTTGCTATAGATATTTTGAACTTGAGTGGGGATGAATTGCATGATGATGTTAGAACAATGTTACAACGGGGTCTGTCTTTCATCCCCAGCAACAAGATGAATGTTACTAATTTAATTATTGATTTCAGATTGTATTTGCAAAAGCTCAATTTAAAATATATTTGCAATGATTTGACAGTTCAGCATGTTTTAAATGATGAATTCAGAAGGAAAAGTACTTATAATCCTGTTTTGAATGCCACTTTGCAAGTTTTTGGTAGGTTATGTGAAGAACAATTTAGGAATGTGCATCAGTGGTAATCTAGTTTTGTCAATCTTTCCTAAGGTGAAAAAAATGCCTAATTTGATCTAGCGGGCAACAAAGAGCTGCGAGTAATGAAAGCTGATAAGGGCAGGGCAATTGTTATCATGAAGGCAGCAGATTATAAACAAGCTATTCTGGATCTGTTAAGTGATGACAAAAATTACAGACAAGTATCTAGTACCAAGGTACAGAAAAGTTTCAAAAGGGTGGATGTTGAGCTGCTAAGAAGACTGTTTGGGCATCAGGCCATTTTCATTGTCAGTCTAATTGTGTAGTTTATGTAGCCACATGTTCCTCATGTTCCTGTTTCTATATAGGTAAAACCATCAGAAGTTTAAACAGGAGGATCTATGAGCACACCTTGGCTATTAGGAGTAAGGATTCCAATAATGCCTTAACTAGGCATGCAGCTAGTTGTGCAAATTACAAAAAGTTTTCGTATTTTGTGGTAGATCATGTCTCTCCAGGTATATTTTATGGAGACTTTAAGACAGCATTTGAATGTAAAGAAAGTAGATGGCAAATCCATTTGACTGCCAATCAGTTTCCAGGTCTGAATGAGAGAGTAACATAACATGTTTTCTCCAAATATTGAGGTTATGACATCAATAGTGACATTTTTAAGACACAGATTAGTTATTATATCTATTTTATTTTTTTTTATTTGTTTTTACAGTTATTTAAACATTCATTTTTATGAAAAGTTGCTTTTTTATGAAGGTTCACTTTAAGATCTGTATCAATTAAGTATCAAGTGATTTGAATAATTGATTTTACACTTGTTGATTGTTCAGTATAAATAGTGTTTTTTTTGTGGGGTATTTGTTTCTGATGAAGTTCTTGGATTAAAGGATGAAAAGTACTTAAAATACCCTGTGTCTGAGTCGGTTTCTGTCATTGCAAGCAGTTTTTGGATTATGTCATTCTGTGGGTGAGGAGGTTGTTTGTTGTATTCACATTTCTTTAGATGTAGCATTTCTAACAGAGCTGGGTCAGACATGGCTTTGTAAGTCAAGCAGAGATCGCCTCTAAGTAGGCGATATGAGACAGAGAATAGCTGGAGTATTTTGAGTCTGCCCATATAGGACAAGTGTTTAAGGCCTAAGATCCTCTTTGTGAGGTATTTTTGTGGCCTCTCCAGTTGTTGTAGGTGTCTAGTGAGGTACATGCCAAATGGGGCATTGTACTCAATGATTGTTCTAGTGAGGGAAGAGTAGAGGGAGACAATGACCTCTTTCTTCCTGGATGCAAAACCCTTAGTAATGAGATGTGCCACTAGAAGGACTTTCTGACCACAGTGGCAATGTGGTGGTGAAAAGAGAGGTTGCTGTCAACCTGTGTTCACAGATCTCTTATGATGCCTTCTGTGTTCAGTGGACTACCATTGATGTGGTAATTCATGGGAAGTGGGTTTTTCCTAAAGGGGAGATGACACATTTTTTGGCATTGAGCTTAAGGCCATGGTTCTGACACCAGTCATTGGTCTCAGTGAAGCCTTTCCGTAGGATGTCAACATCACTTGGGGAGTTAATTATGGCTCCCAACTTGCAATCATCTGCAAACTTTGTCAGCCAGAGTCCCTTCGTGTTGGCCTGGACTTTAGAGAAGTAGATACCAAACAGGAGAGGACCCAGGACCGAACCCTGTGGGACTCCACCCATGACTGGTCGACAGTCTGACTTGGAGTCAGCTACTTTCACACTGTGGGTTCTGTCTGTGAGCCAGTTTGCAACCCCTCTAGTGATATAGGGGTTGATGCCTAGCTTAATGAGTTTTTCTATGATTCCTGAGTGGGGAATGGTATCATAGGCCTTAGCCAGATCAAAGTAGGCTGTATGAACCACCTTGCCTTCATCCACAGCTCTGGTGACTGACTCAAAGAAGTCGACCAGGTTGAGCAGGCATGATTTACCCTACACAAAAACCAAACTGTGTGGAATCCAGAGTTTGGAGGTTCCCTATATCTTTGTTTATTAGGTCCATGATGATGCGTTCCATAGCTTTGCATATCAGACTTGTCAGGCTAATGGGGCGATAGTTCCCAGGGTCTGTAGTTGCTCCTCTTTTGTGGAGAGGGATGACTGTAGCAGTGCACCATTTGGTACGGACAAAGCCTGAGGTGAGGCTGTGATTGAATAGGGCACACAGGAGTGGTGCCAGTTCATTCTGTAGTTCTTGTAGAATACAGCCAGGGATATTGTCAGGTCCCATAGAAGCTATATTCTTGGCCTTGGACAGTGCTGTTTTAACCTGTGCAGCAGTAATACTGGGTGCCTGGTATTACTGCAATCTACTGGTATTGTAACTGGCCCTTTGGTGGGGGGAGAGAGGGGTAAAGTTGGCACTGAATCTGTCAGCCAGTATATTAACAATGTCTGTTGGCTCGGTATAGGAGGTGCCATTGTGCAACAGCTCCGAGCAAATCTGGGTATTGCTGTGGAGATTCTTTACATAACTATAGAAGGCCTTGTGGTTATCTTTACTATCTGCTGCAATTCTGTTTTCATAGCTAGCTTTAGAATTTTTGATGAGGGATCTCAACTTTTTGTTGAGGCTGATAAGGGAGTTTTTCCAGTCTTGGGAATTCACCTTATTTTTCATCGGTTTCCTCCTTCTGTTGTACAGTTTGTTTATGGCAGGGGACCACCAGATTGCCTTCCTTTTTTTGGAGGAGAGCATCTTGCTTCTATTGGGTATGGCAAGATCCATGCATTTGTGTATGTGTTCATACAGGGCAGTAGTGTAGGGTTCAGTGGTCATGCAGCTGTTCTCCAATTGCATGAGTGCCGTGAAGTTAGCCACCTCTGTTTTTAGGAGCCCAAAGTTAGCTTTGGAGAAGTTTTTCATGGTGGTTACCTTTGCAGGTGTTGGGGTGGGTGGGATGTGGCTTTCCGAGGTGATTAGTTTGTGGTCAGATCTAACCAGGGAGGAGTTGACTATTGGTACAGAGCAACGGTCACCCATGTTTGTAATGACCAGGTCAAGTATGTTGCTACCTCTAGTGGGGGTAAGAATGAACTGGTCCAGGGCATTGGAATTAATGAATTCCAGGAAACATTGTGCAAGTGTATTGGTACATGAGTAGTTTTCCAAGTTAAAGGAGGGGTAGTTGAAGTCACCCAGTATGAGAGTGTTAGGTTGGACCCTAATTTTCTCCAGGGTGCTTAGGAACATGGAGTGTGAGTCTTGGGTCATTGTTGGCAACCTGTAGCCAGCTACGACCTGAATCTCACTGGCTTACCCAATGTTAGCTGCACCTGAAGTATCTCTGATGCGTCATGTTGGGCTACCAGTCTGGAGGTGTGAGCATCCTTTATGAATATGGAAACATCACCGCCTTTGGAGCTTCGGTCCAAGTTCTGGGGCTGAAAGGTATGGAATGAGTTATAACCTGGTAGTGCAGGGGTGCTATTTGCTGCCTTGAACCAGGTCTCTGTTACAGCACAAATGTCCATGTTCTCCATTTTAACAAGTGCTTCGAGCAAGTGCATTTTGAGATTTAGACTTATAGCGTTGAGCAGCATAACCCTCAGACTGGATTTGTTTTTAACTGTTACAGTGGTAATTTGGTCTTTGGAACACTGCCTAAAAAAGGCAGTATAGGATTGGCAAGAGCCTTGGCCAGTATCCGGAAGCCCAGGGGTGACAGATGCAGGTCATCTCTCCCAAAGCATCTAGGTCTGTCAGTCATGTCATTCCAGGCAGACAGATACTGGATCCCCTTAGAATGACACCAGAAACTTAGCCAGTTGTTGAAATCAATAATTTTCTGCTTGTACTGTGGTATCATTCTGGGTGATGGTAGGAGGCTGCTCAGGGCTAGGGTCATACCTGTCTGGGCTACAGAATCTGAGAGCTCCTCCGTGTCTCTTTTCATGTAGTCCAGGGAGGTACATCTCGGATCATTCACACCCACATGTACAATGACAGTGTCATATTTGTACCTGTTGTTGAGGGACCTGAGTGCATTTGTTATGTGGCACCTGACAGGCAGCTGACTGTTACTTTCTCCTTATTCAACCTAGTAAGTGGGACATCAGTGTGCCTCACTATTTAGTCACCTATGACTAGTGTGTTGGGCATGCTGTTTTTCCTTAGGGGCTTTGGTTGAGTGGCACACTGTTTAGGAGAGTTATGTGTCTCATGATTACTGTTGTGTTGTGGTGGTCAAGTGCATTTCTGCCTTGGAGGTCTCTGCTGTTTGGGTAGATTTTTATTGAGAGCCTCTGCAAAGGTGGGTGTGTGTTCTGGAGGGCTGTGTGTTCCATGTGGTGTGGTGCAAGTGTTGACCTCTTCCTCTTGACCAGCTATTCCAGTCTTGGCTGGAGAGTGCATAGCTTCCAGTTTGGATATATAAGTGCATCTCTCGCAAGTCTGAGTGTTAGGGAGGTAAAAGGAGAGGGTTGTCAGTGTACATGAGGCAGTTGCTGTACTGCCTCAGGATGCCCAAGCTCACCAGGCTAATAGGAGAAAGCACAGGGAACTGACCTTTAGACATGCCCGGAGGGGTGGGCATTAATAATAAGTACTGGAGCTGTTTCCTTGTAGAACATTTAGTGCTGGTAGCACTGTTGTGTGCTACAATAATTGCTACAAGAAGTCTGGTAAAGTGCAGGAGAGCAGAGAACTAGCAGATCTAAGGGAAAAAATTGAAGAGCACCACTCAGAAGCTTACAAAAAGTCCTGGATACAACAAATTAGTTCAGTTCAGATTACAGTTAGCCTAGCAAGCTTAATTATGTCATAGGGCTATATGACATGCATTTTAATGCATTTACAGTTTTACTGTTTATCCAAAAATATTGTAGTAATACATTCTTGCAGCATTTAGTACTAATGGAAAGTTAATGACGTCAGCTAAAGAAACGGTTATGGTAAGACAGTGGGTGGAGTTTCACTCACTGAACATGATGTTAAAATCTAAGGGTCACAAGACGAAATGTAAAAGGTTCAACAGTTAAAACTGATTGTATAGAGATGCAAAAATGCACAGTGTTACATTATTTTAAAATAAGTTTAGAAACTTGATACAACTATCACGTTAAATGCAATTGCTACAGCCAAGACCTTAGAAAAAGCTGTCCATTTAGTGGTGAGACAGAAACAGATTTTGCAAGCATCAAATGTCAATAATGAAATTTTTCTTGTAAGTACTGATATTGCAGCAGTAAAACAGACTTCACCAGTCCCAGCAGTTAAATGTTTTTTTTTTTTTTTTTTGTAAGAGTGTCCTAAACACTGGACATAGAAACACAAGCGTGTAAAAGCTGGTTTAATGACCTAGTTCCAGTTCTATAAAGCTAAACAGGTTACTGATTTAAATATTGTTAGCTTATCAAATACAAGGCAGCCCACTATGGTTAATGACTGGGCAAATGATGTAAGTAATGTACACAGTTCAAGCCCAAAAGATAATCAAAAGTATGCTGTAGCTCAGGTTAATGTTGCCAGTGAGGTACCAGATTTTCAAAATATATATAAAGGTTATGATAGTTCAGCATCAAATAGTTTGGTGTATTTGACTTTATTCCAGGTTATAAAAGATGGCAGACCATACATTTCATTATTCATGACAGTTTTCATGCTATCAGGGTTTAAAAGATCAAAGGTAATTGTAGTCAGTAGCAAGGCCTTTGGAGTTTGAATTTTTAAGTAAAGCCAATCAGCCTGGGAAGAGAATAATAGCAGAATTCTTGTTAAATCCCCAGTGTGACAGTACCATTTTGGAAAATTACATTATATCAAAATTAAATGTTGTGTTCAAATTTAATGTTAAAAAATCAGTTTGTCTAGAGATTTCCAAGAGCTTATTAGCAGCAAATGTTTATTTCATGCAGAAAAATGTAAATAAAGTCAGGGCAATAAGAAATTCTATCAGATTATAATTGTTAAAAATGCAAATGTTATTTTAAGGACCTGATACTAAATACAGTCAAACAAGAAATGAAAAGAAGATGTTTAAAACACCTAACTATAAAGAGAATACTTCAGTATTAAAGCAGACCTTCCTTTACTTCATCAGTGACTGGAACAATGCAAAGCAAAATTTGGCAACTGTTTATGTGTTTTGGTTATTTCTTCAATGTTTGTTTAAAGTTAAAGCAAGTATGTATGTTATCAGTCTATCTGTAGTTCAGATGGATTCCACTTTATTTGTCTTCAGGTAACACTGTCAAAATGTTCTCATCTTTACAGGTTCATGGTAGCAATTGTACAGTGTAGTTTTCAGTCTATCTGTGTTCAGATGGATTCCAGTTTTTTGTGTTCAGGTAACACTGTCAAAATGTTCTCATGTTTTCAGACAGTTGTATATAGCATGTACCAGTTTCAGTTATGCTTTTATCTGTGTTTAGTTAAAACTGGCAAAATATATTATTTTAGTTTAGTTAGTTTCCAAAATATGCACACCAATTTTTAAATGTTCAGTATATGCTAATGTAAATTTCAGTAAAGTTTCAGAATATGACATTCATATTCAAATGTGTTCAGTATAGTACATTTCAGTCAAATCTAAAATACTTCACATTATTTAGTCATTAGTTAAGAATAAAGTAGCCAAATAATTTTTACAGGCTTATTATTTAAATAATAGATAGTGATAGTTATTCAGTGCACTGAAGGAATAACAGGGCAGGCTTAATATGTTAATTAGTTTACAGATTACAGTGTACATTTACAGATTGCAGTGCACTTTATGTTACCCAGGAATTAAAGACACTAACAGATAATGCAAAGGTATAGACTTAAAATACAGAAATTATAGGTTTAAGTAAACTGTTATAGCTCATAAATATTCATAAAAGTTAAAAAAGCAAAGTAGCATTATAAAACAAATTTAAATAAAATGTATAGACACAGGTTAACACAGAATATGGTAATTATGCTTCAAGACCATTTATAAAGTTATTTTCTTTTAGAGTAGATTTCAATTAGTCTTCAGAAAATAGCCATCATGCTATATCTATTGCAGTAAAAGAAAATTAAGGTACAAGGTATAATAGGTGAGCCAAGTGGGCTCAACGGTTGAGGAAAATCTGGCAAAGATCCAAGACATGCAGGGGAATGCTAATAAAATGGTCCTATACAAGGTTGCCAGTCCAGTCTTGAGAGTAAGGTTGTAGGCAGCTAATAAAGTAACACCATCAGCTACTAGGTTATGTAGGTTTTCAGGAAATTTGGCCTGTCATAAGGTAGACGTTTTAAAATCTTCAGCTAAAAAAAAAAGCTATGTAAAGAAATTCAGGAGGAGTGTATAATATGTCTGCAGACTAACCCTACGTTAAGAAAACCTTGGTTGCAGAAAAGTGCCAGTTTCAGAAAAAGCATGGTACAGTATACATATAAATTTTGCAAAACCTTTTCCTACAGCAAAAGGGGTGTTAAATAATGTACAAGTTTTAAAAGACTCCAATCCAAACAGGCCATAAATGCTCAAGTGACACCTAATGGTCAAAATTAAAATTGCAAGTTTATTCCTATCATAAAGTTAATTCAAATCATAAAGTTAAAAGACTTCAATCCAAACAAGGCATAAATGCTCAAAATTTAATTTACAGGTTTACCAAATACATTTTTTTTATTTTTCAGATTATAAGTCAGGTAGCATAAAGCTAAATACAGTAGTTAGCAATATAAATGTAAGGTAACTACTGAAGTAGGTCCCAGTAGACTTTTGTCAGGGACCTCAGGGGCAACTGTTAGATTAGGGATTTCCATTTTAAAATTGTTATTAGACAGGCTAAAGGGTAAAATAAAGTCAGTTAAGCAGAAAGGAAAATAACCTTGCTACCCACGCATGGAAAACTATTCATTAAAGAGAAAAAGCTAACCATAAAGTGTGCAGACAGAATGTCCTTTTCTCAAGGAAAAGATCAGCTACAGAATGTTCCTTAATGAAGCACATATGTATAAGACAAGCCAGTCAAAGTAAGGAAGACTTTACTAACAAGGGCAGAGGTCAGTTTATAGACCTGAAGTCCATACATTTCAGGAATGGACATTTTCCAGATCTAGGAGGTCTTAATAGCATAGAAACTTTGTTAGAACTAATTATAGTAGGCAGGTTTAAGAGAGCGTTTTGTAGCAACCAGTTAAGTGGACCCACAAGATGCCAAGAGCTTTTGACTTTGGTAGGAAAAATATTGTGTTAAGAGAATGTGTTCAAAGAGCCACCTAACAAGTCAGTTGATAAAACTGTAAACAACTTAGAAGGCACAGTGCGTTCTATCTTGTGCTTTAGGTATGGAAAACAGGCATATTGCCAAGTATTGTGGGGGAAGCAAGCTACAGACTCCCATACAAGCCACTCTAAGGAATTAGGGAAGGTAAAGAAGCTATAGAATGTGATGACATTACAACCAGACTGGTTGAGATTGCATTCTGTTATTGTGTTTTGGCAAAATAGATTAATTTCGAGAGAAAGAACTTCAAGAAGTGTTTGATTCTGTAAGCATGATTACCTTAGTAAAGGCCCAATATATTTGTAAAAAGAAGGCCCATTCTTCAAAGATCATCAAAGCTGTTTACATTCATGGGGAAAGAAAGTGCTACACAGTCACCTAGGTGAAGGTACAGACACTCTTTTGGAACGTTCTCTACACAGTAGCTGTGATGCCATAACTCACCCATGATGTAATCATAAGGAAGGACTTCCTATTTTTTAAGGAACAGCTGGGACAGTGTAAGGGTAATAACTCTAAGGGACCTGATAAACACGTAGTACAGAGATACAACCAAGACATCAACCCAGAGACTAGTAACAGTATTAGCTGTATGAAATCCTGGAGGGCCCAGAGAAGACTAAAGTATGGATAAATTTGTCTAGAGAGGCAGAGGACCCCTGTCACTGGATGGTAGAGTATTAGGGAGATGCAATCACTCGAGGAAGAGACAAGGTCTTAGAAATGCAAAGTTGGGAGAAAGATACAAGAAAGAAATTACGAAAATTAAGGAACCCAAAAATACAAAGTGACGGTCAAGGTACAAGAAAGAGTTAAGTAAAGAGAACCCCTCAAAAGGTGGATGAACCTTCAAATCAAAGAGAATGTAAATAAAGTCCCATGAAGCACTGGAGTGAGTTATCCTTCTTAGGTAAAGAGTAGGACAAGGAAACCCCACCTGCATTTATAAGGGAGGAGCCAGATCCTAATACCCTTTGATCTATAAAGAAAATAATGGTATCAGAGCCTGTCTATGCATTTTAAAGATTAAGAGGGCCTAGTGGGTGAATGAAACATTTAGCCTAGCCAGGGAGAATGTATCCAGGGTAGTGGGGGAAGGGATTTATCTGTTGGGTCGCCACCAGCCTACCCATATTTCAAAATACAGAACAACTTGCCGTATAGAATAGCAAGAGAATGACAGAGAGGAAATTACATGATATCATCTAGTAGCCCAAATCACTTAGGATCATGGGAGGTTACTAGGCTAATGGCCCTGGAGCCCTTACAAACCTAGCCAAGAGTTTATCCCCAAAAAGAAACCTCAGTCAGCACCTGTCACCCCCATCAGTGAGGGACACAGGTGGAACTCCTGGTAGAAATTTGTGGTTTCCAATCCACTCATCAAGGTTACACTTGAAGAGGGTCAGTGAGGTACTCTGTTTAACGTGTATGGGAAGTCTATTCTAGAGATGGGGTAGCCTCTGGGAGACAAACCTGTCTCTCCAGCATGTTTTGTTGATGTCGCATATTAGATTTAGGCCTTTTAAGTGGGTAATGCACGAGGAGTTAGACTTACGGATATGGAGCATCTCTAGAAGGGCAGGGTCCGAGATTGCCTTGTAGGCAAGACACAGATCACCTCTGAGTAATCTGTACAATACCGAGTAAAGTGATAGTGATTTGAGCCCGTCTGCATAGGACTGTATTCTGTCTGCATTGGGTGTTTCTCAGCATAGTTCAGTAGCTAGTTTCAGGTGGGGGTTGTTTTGCTTTATTTGGAGTCAGCCCACCTAAGGTGTTAGCCATTGTCCAACACCTCTGTGTTTGTTTGATTGCCTAAGGCTTATTTTCTCTATTGTACTTCTAGTACAAAGACTTGCATTCTGTGAATTTGTGCAGAGCTGTAGTAGAGCTAACTACCTGGCTGTGTTGGATTCTATAACCATCTGATATACTAACTGATAAGTATACTTTTTTGCAGTTGTTTGCACTGTACTTCATTTATATATTTGTTCTCTGTATTCTTAACACAATATTAATGACAGTGGTTCAGAGCTATATACTGGGGGCAATAGAGAATGGAAAAGACTAAATGGAGGATCCCAGCTATATTCTACTGGCTTAGTATAATAAAGGAGGTTGAAAACTACTGTGCTGGTTGTCCTGCATGTCATTTGACAGTCCTCAATCAGTGATTTAAAAATGTTAATTCCTATTCTAATGGTTGAGTGGTATTCAGAAGAATTGCAATGGACACTGTAGAGCCACTTTTTATGTCCAGCAGTAGATGCCAGTACATTTTAATGGTCTTAAGCTATGCCAGTAGGATTTCTAAGGCCATTTCCCCACAAGAAAGCCAACTCTAGGGCCACTGCAAAAAAGGGCTTCCACTATTATTTGCCCAGGTAGAAATAGCAGTGGAAGTTTTAAAGGGCCAAGGCAGCCATTTTATGTCAAAAATCATGTGGCATTTTGGGGAACATCTGAAATAGCTATGCACAGGTCAATATGTTGATTAAACTTCCCCTAATGGGAAAGCAATTGCAAGAAAAGCCACTGAAGTTATCAAACTGGATAAAATTCACTTACTGGTTTGGAAATGCACTGCCTGTGTGCTAGCAAAGAACAAATTTGGAGAAAGTAAAAGAAAATTATTGAGAAAAAGAGAGGTGAAAACTCTAGCTGGGAAGAATCATGCAGATATTCAGCAAAGAGCAATTCAAATTTCAACTTTAATATGGTAGATGGCTTCCAGTAATTTGAGGAAAAATAAATCAGATAAACCCAGAGGTGTTTAAAGTAAATGAAACCACTGAATGGATTTATACAGCCAAATAACAAAATGTTGGAAAAATAGAAGATGCTTTAACTACTCAGATGAGCTGATAAAAAATGTAAAAATCAAAGGTTGAAATGAAAAAAGGCTGGGTGAGCACAAGGCTTCTAAAGAAGAGCTGTTTCAAAAATGCAGAATTAGAAGACAGAGTCTGGAGAAACACTAGAGACACTGGAAGTAACAGACTGTATTAATTTTATGAAAGTACATAAAAAGCAACTGTATTGGTGTTCACAGCAATATTTGTTAATTGAAAGGGTGCATCATGCGTATGCTCCAAACCAGGCCACAAGAAAGCAGCCAAGACCTATATTAATGAAGAAGCAATCATTCCAGCAGCAAGAGCTGTTTCTGTCAAAACTGTCAGAAAGGAAAAGTATTAAAAATTTGAGGCAACGGGGCGTTTGTGGAAAATGATTATTCACTGCACAGTAGCCAAAACAAAAGCAAGTTTATCCAAGTAATTAGTGAATATTGAGAGGCAGGTTTGAGATTCAAGCTGCTGTATCCGTCTGTCTTCAGAATATTTTTCCTGGAGGATCAAAGACTTGGATGCAGAACAGGATAAGGATGAAAATATTTTGGCCAACAAAGGGCAAGCCAGTATGATACAAATTGACACAAAAGGCTTTTACCTTGAGTGAATGAGAGATTAACTTCTTCAGTATAGAGAACTGAGTGAAAGAGTTAATTTAGTTATTCTTTATTTTTCTATGAAACAGAACTATTTCAAAACTTGTTTATCATCTAGTTTATGTGACTAAAATATACTTGCTTATTACATTCTTTTACATTTCATGAAGTTTGATAATACACCTGTTTCTTTAGCTATGTGACTAAAAGACACTTGTTTATTACATTTCTAGCAGTTTGATAAGGCATCTGTTTATTAGTCTGGGTGACTAAAAGACACCTATTTATTACATTATTTCACATTTCTAGAAGTTTGATAAGGTACTTGTATGTTACATTCTTTTATATTTTTCTGAAGTGAAACTGCAGAGTCATAGGGGTTGGCAGGCTTGACTGGAATATTTTGGGATGGGTGGCCAACATCTCTGATCTCTTCTGGAAAGTCTTTGTTGATCCCTAAAGGTTAATAGTTCCCAGAAAAACTGGTAAACAGCTAGGGTATAAAAGCCAGGCCTCTTTGTCGATTGTAGAAGCCTCACTTTCCCGATAGAGTCTCCTACCTGACCACAACAGGACTTCCTGGTTGAAGTGTGGGCTAGAACTTCCTGGTTGAAGTGTGGGCTAGGATGAAGTCTCTTACTTTATCGGTAATGCATTAACTTTTTTTTTATTCTTTGATATTAATATTAATGCTTGCTTGACATAGAAGTATAGCTCATTTTATATTAATATTAATGCTTGCCTGACTTAGAAGTATAATTGGTTTGATATTACTATTAATGCTTGTCTGGTATAGAAGTGTAAGAGTGTATTGTCTAATAAAACTTTGCTCATTGTAGTGAAAATTCTTTGTCTTTATCATTTCTGTCCTGCTAAGAAATTGTTTAGGCAATACATTTTCTTGGTGTAATTGACAGGATTTGAAATGTTTATATGTGTAAATGCATTTATTGTTTTGATTATTGTGTACAAAAGTATAAAACTCCAACTGAACTGTGGAGACATATATCCTTGCTTTTGTCTAAAACTGTGTTAAATCATGCTAAAGTTTATAGGTTGTAGAGACAGCTAAAATGTTTCAACCCTACTGCTCTAGTGGAATGTTTTTCAGAAATAAGAAATTATCAGAGCTTAATGAAAAACACATGCCAATGTTAAAGAAACATGACATACAGGTTAGAAAGTATATATGCAAACTGTTTTAGACACTTTACCTAGAGCTGATGTTGCTATACAGATAAATGCTACAAAATGTACAGTAGTGCATACAGATGACACTTGTAATGATTTGCATGACGTTTGTACAAATATACAAAATTTAAAGAACTGGTTACGACAGAAACATGCAGATTTATGGGTTAAAGATAAAATAAATTCCAGTTTAGCTGACACATCTGAAGTGCTCAGAAAGACATATTGTTTGTGGTCAGTTAGGAAAAAAAGAGTAACCATACACATTTATGTTGTGTAGGGTATACCAGAACTAACAGTCAAGTTACATGAATACAGTTTTTCAGGATTTAACAAGTGTAACAGCTCCGTACAGCTCTGTACTAAATAAAAAATATGTTAGGATTTAAACGGTTAAAAATTACAACAGCTAACAATTCAAAGTGTAATAGCTCCATACTAGTATGCATATGTTATTAAAGTTAACTATAAAGTTATTAGAGTATTTTGCTATTACAGTTTTTTGGCAGGATGCTAAAACAGGCAGAGCATGACAATAAAGATATTGTTAAAGCATTAATGTTTTTTCTGTTGGTACCAATAAAGATGGGTTTAATAAATGCAGTAGCACATGGGAAAGTGTAGGCAGGTGGGGGAATGTGAACAGGGACATACTAAGAGTGGCATCAACTCCTCCAGTTACGGGAAGCCCCAATGATAGACAAATTGCATGTTTTTTTCCCATAAAAAACTGAAACATATGAAGCATAACTGTGTATACTACAGAAAATAAAAAAATAGACAAAAAAGGAGTATTTATAAGAGACACCAGGAACATGTCACATTTATACTGATTCGTGGTCAGTGACAAATGGTTTAGCTACTTGGTTACCTACATGGCAGAAAAATAATTGATATACATTCAAAGGATGTGTGGGGAAAAGAATTATGACAACAAATATAGGAAATGTTATCCCAAAGTGTTGTCACTGTATATCACATAGATACTTATTGTGCAACTGATTCTTTAGAATGATGGTTTAATTCTGTTACAGATGAGCATACTGAAATTGTTGAGGCAGACGTTGAGAAGGGAAATGACCAAAATGTGACAGAACAATTTGGCATGGTGAAATGGGCTCATCAAAAATGCAGACATTTGAGAGAAAAAGCCACTTAAAAGTGGGCACAAACAAGGGAAATTTTGATTTCTAAAACTGTTATATCACAATGCCCTATATGCTAGCACATACAACATAGACCAATACCACATATACTGCACAAGAACATTTAGGTAGGGACAAGTTAACTGGACAAATCTGGCAGCTTGATTACATAGGACCATTACCTTTTAGCAAAGGAGGTCAGTATGTATGTACAGTAGTAGACAGGGTATCTGCTCGCTTATCCATGTAGGAGAGCTACACTGGTAAACAATATAAGAACAATTGAGTTGATTATTTTGTACTACAGTGTTCCTTTGCAGATACAAACTGATAATGCATCACATTTTAAAGGGAAAATTGTACAAGATTATAATAAACAGCATAATATTGAATGGGTGTTTCATATACCATATTACCCACAAGTTGCAGGTTTAATAGAATGAATGAATGGATTATTTAAAAAAAGCAATTAAAGAAATTGGAAAATGGTCCCCTACAGAATTGGAGGGATAACTTGAATACAGCTTTACAAATCTTAAACAATAGATCAATTACAGAAAGAGACTCTGTTAACAAGGATAACTCTGTTATTACAAATCAAACCTTACATAGCTACATTGTTTACTGGGAAATAAAGGAAGGTGTGTTAGCTGCCTTTAGGGGTACCCCAGAAGCAGTAGGCTTAGATGCATTACACATGTACAGGTTAAAACTTAGAGACATTCAGTAGATTGAAACTAGACTAGGGGTTCAGATACCTCCAGAACATTTTGGATGGATTGCTCCTTGTTCCAGGTTAGCCTTGAAAGGAATAGAAATAATGGGAGGTGAAATTTCTGTTGATTACCAAGGTGAAATTAAAGTAGTACTGCTAAATAGTGTTGATTCTGATCTGTTGATACAAAAGGGAGATAGAATTGCTCAATTGATTGTTATGCCTATATATATATATATATATATATATATATATATATATATATATATAAACTGTAAAAAAAGGTGCAGTTCCTACTACTTTAACTATGAGAGGAGATAAAGGGTTTGGATCTACAAACCTGAACAATGGGGCAAAAATCTGGATTCAGTCACCAGATAAGCAACTTGAGCAGGCTGAGGTTATTGCTACTGGAAAGGATAATACTATTTTAGTGATGAAACTAAGACAGGCAAAATGGGAACATGTGCCTGCAAGTAAATATTATTTATGAGAATAATTATGGTATTGTACTCTGATTTTCAGACTCTTTTGAAGAACACAATATGTGCCATCAGTGTACTGTGTGGCATCCGTTTGGTCGAATCATTGACCCCTGTTATAAGAGTCACCCAGCAAAACACCACAATGATTCAGTGGGGATGAGTTAACAGTACGTGTATGCAGACTAGAACACAAGGAGCTTGTATCTGTCCTGCTGGACAAGGGTGTTCTGTTGATAATTTATATTAATTGGAGAGAGAGGAGAGGATATTTATATATTCAGTTTCTGGATGAAGTTCAACTCATGGTAACAATTAAAAATGAAATAAACAAAATGTTGCAATTGTAAATATGTAATGCATAAATATTTATGTAAAATTGTAAATATGATCAAACGTATAAAGACAATTATTCTTGTCAGGGTGGAACTGATATTTACAATGAAACAATTAACATGCAAAATATCACCACATTGTTTTGTATGAACACAACTCAAATCACAAATCCACATGCGATAGGGTTCAAAAATAACTGTATTAAATAGTAACCCTAGAGCACATTTTGACCAAATAATATTACTTTTTCAAATATTATAAAATGCAGGAGAAACAAGCCTAATATGATATGTTGTTGAGTGACATAGGTACCGGAATGGGAATGTTGAATTCAGTTGACATCAAAACATTGGCTAATAAAATAAAGGTTACTGGTCAAGATATCTCTCAAATTATACATTTGTAGGCACAGTGGAATCTCACAATATGGCCTACACAAAGACAAATGGTTAATTATGTAAAAGAATTATTAATGCAATTCAATGATTTCATTGTTTGTTAATTTAAAATTTAATATTAATGTAACAAAATTTATAAATTGGACAAGGTGTTCTCTGCAATCTTTGTATGTACAAATGCAGAAAAAATATGTCCAAACAAAACTTTTAGTAGGAGATGAGTATGCTTGGCGACAATTATTTGATAGATGGATCCCAGGTGAGAATTGGATGAAATTGTATCCTGATAAAACTCAATGTACTAATACTTATTGTACAGGGCAAATAATAATGCATTTCAGTGTTACTAACCCAAAGATTATGTATGAGTTTTTGGTTTTGCCTTTAGTCTTTGGACCTCCAATTCATTGTTGTAGTACTGGATGCCACAAATAGAGGGAAATTATATAGATTTTAACAATACTTATAAATTGGAACATTGCATTGACACTATGAACCATGTTTTCTGCAGCACTCTGTCAACATATGAAAATGGACTGTATTATCTCCTACTTTTGAAATGTTTGCAAAAACTGCTCCACAGTTTGTAAGTTTAGTAGCAAGTTAGCCTTTATATTTCACTACAAGTACTCCTTTTGTTGGATGTTTAACAAATAATACTAATTTAACTTGGTATAATAGTACTTATGCATTTACACCTGTTGATCATGTCAGCATATGTTACCAATGAAATCAAGAAATGATTATTGAACTTAATATGATGCTGTCATTAGATTTCTTGTATAGGGTAATTAGCATATCACAACAGTTACAGGAACATCTACAAATTGTAAATCATACCATATTGCATCATGAAATGAATAGTATAATCATGAGTAATAAATTAATCCATTTAGCAAAGAAAACTGAATCTGATACAGCAGACAATTGGTGGGGCATATTTACTGGGTGGTCAAAGTCAGGAATGAGATTATTAAATTGGATAATCATCCTGTTTTGATGATTATGATGATCTTAATTCTATTAACATTCTGGAATAGTTACTCAGCATATTGGATAAATCGGAAAATGCAAAGGTATTATCGTTCTCATATACGTGAGTAAGAAGGCTGATCTGGCTTTTACCTTGAGTGAATGAGTCATTGACTTCTGCCTTAGTATAGAGAACTTAGTGAAATGGTTAATTTAGTTACTCTTTATTTTTCTGTGAAACAGAACAATGTTTATAATTTAGTCTGTGTGACTAAAAGACACTTCTTTATTACATTCTTTTACATTTCTAGAAGTCTGATAAGGTAATTGTTTGTTGCATTCTTTTATATTTTTATCAAATGAAATTGCAGTCATAGGGGTTGGCAGGCTTGACTGGAACATTCTGGGATGGGTGGCCAACATCGCTGTTCTGTTCTGGAAAGTCTTTGTTGATCCCTAAAGGTTAAAGTTCCCAGGAAAACTGGTAAATAGTTAGGGTATAAAAACTGGGACTCTCTGTCAGTTGGTAGAAGCCTCACCTGTGGAGTGGATGCATTGCCCAGGACTTTCCTGACAGAGTGTCCTGCCTGACCAGAACAGGGCTTCCCAGTCAAAGTGTGGGCTAGAATGAAGTCTATTACATTATCGGTGATGTATTAACTTTTTTTTAATTCTTTAATATTAATGTTTGCCTGACATAGAAGTGTAGCTGGTTTGATATTAATATTATGCTTGTCTGATATAGAAGTGTAAAAGTGTATTGTCTAATAAAGCTTTGTTCACTGTAGTGAAAATTCTGTCTTGATCATTTCTGCCCTGCTAAGAAATTGTGTTTAGGCAATACAGCCATCAAGCAGAAGAGGATTTTGCTTCTCATTCGTCTAACTGCATCAAAGGCCATAGAGACATTTTTTCAATGAAATCTTTTCCATTGTTCCAAAGGAAAATACTTGATTGACAAAAAGTGCAGGAGCTAATTAGAAGAATCAGGAGTATTTTGGATTTGAACCAGGAAGAAGACCAACAACATTGTAAAATTAATAAATAGGAGACTGTCAAGCATAAATCCCATTATTTAGATTATTTGATGTGTGAAAAGTGGCTTTGCAAGAAGAAGTGGCTGAGAAAGATTGGAATTTTTTGACTGTGTTAAACTGTTTGGTGAACTGTAAAGTATATACCCCCTTTATAGCATTAATGTTTAGAAGTAACTATAACCAAAAGTGTTAGTTGCACATTATATTGTAAAGCAGTTTTGTATAAGGTGCAGCTCTGAGTATTTTAAATGTGAAATAGGGAGTATTATCAGTGACTGATATATATGCTAAAGATATTAAAGCAAGAACGTATTTATTCCTATTTGTAAGTTATCCAGATATTACATTGTAACAAGGTAAGAAGCAAGTTAATGTTAATTTATTGTTATGATCTAGGACTGCTGGGGTGGGGATATAAAGATGTGTTGATCACATTATATGTAGAATTAAGATAATAATCTCCCCTGTCTTTACAGGGGTGTATATATAGATGAATGCCCTTGCTTTAAGTTGTAGACTAGTTGTTTTTACTCATTTTTATGCAAATAGATTTGAAAAATAAGACAAAAATGATGAAAGACATGGAAGATAGTAGGTTTCTTGTATTTTCAAAATCATTAGTTATTTTTCATAAGCAAGTGCTCTCAGTGGGAGACGAGAAGTCTGCTGGTGCAAGCAATTGACCATGCTCTCAGTGCAATTTACAAAAGTTCATTGACGCATCTGCAAAGTTACTAGCTATTTTTTTCTCATTAGCATCTGCATTTACTTGGAGATGAGCTGTCTGCTGGTGCAAGCAACTGATCATGAGATTTCTGAGCACACTGTACTGAGATAAATGTATGAGGTACAGTAAAAGTTGTATTTAATTATACATCGGCAAGCAGTTCAGTTAAGAAATAAATTTTGAAACAGTGAGAAGAGAATAAGATCTCTAAGTAGTTCCCTGTATCATTAGGAGGCTTAATACATTAATGCATTTCATATAACAGTGCATATTTATTTATTTATTTATTTTATTTAAAGGTAGATAGCACACTTTTTCTTTAGTATAAAAATGCATGTTTCAAGAAAAACATGCCAGCAGTGATTCACATCTAAGAGGGGAAAAGAGACAAGAAAACAACAGATAGCAATCAGTGTGAATGAGAACTCAGGTTGTAATATGCACTTTAGCATGGGTAACCTTAATTTTAGAATAGGTAATGTCTGTGGCTGAAATCATTAATTTAGAACAACTGCTCCTATTTGGAGAGGTAAACCTCTTTTTTTAAACAGTGTAGATGTTTTGTGTATTTGTTGTAAGTTGTAAGAAGATTAGGGTTCTTAAACTCTATGTTTTGTTTGAGTAATTTCCTTATTGCAAAGTCTTGAAACATGTGACATAGGTTCAAATAGAGATTAGTAGCAGCAACTGCATAAGGGATCAGCCTGCCAGTGTGTGCATGCAAGCCAAAAGCTGGCAATGCAGTTTCAAAAGAGCTATCAAGTATAATTGCTGGGAGCAATATATATATATATATACATATATATATATATATATATATATATATATATATATATATATATATATATATATATATTTTTTTTTTTTCTAAACAAAAACATCTTTACTAAATTATCATGTATGACATAGGCAATCTTACATTTATATAAATAAAAAACAACACTGACACAACTTTAGTTGCAAAAACCATGCATCACAGACACCACTGAGGCAACTGTAGTTGCAAACATTAAATATATCACTTATAATCTAGCCAGTCATTGTTATCTAAGCATTATATAGCTCATTCATATCCTGTGTTTTTTTAAACTTTGTTCCTTCCCTGCATATACTGTTCCCACAATTCCCTTGTTTTCCTACATAGTTTACTCCTCCAGTTGTTTTGTCTCTGTTACTATATTCACTAGTTCTAGTAAAGTTGGTTTAGACTTTGGTTTCCATTTTCTAGTAATTGCTTTTTTGGCAGCCACCATTAGACTCAGCAAGGCTTTACTATGTCTAGGCAATTCAGATTCTGTATCATAGCTCAGAAAAAAATCATCTCCCCAGTCAATCCAATCTGCTGACCCAGCATCCCTGACAGAGCAGTCTGCAGGGAATCTTTAAAGTCTGCCAACTCATTACTCTCCCAAAAATATGTTCACAATTACCTCTTTCTTCCCTGTCACACCTCCAACATTTGCTATTCACCTGAGGAAAAATCCAGGGTAATATATATCATAATTGCTACTCTGTCAGTATTGTCATGGAATATAAAAGGCCTTACAGGCATAGGCCAAAAGCAAAATGTATTTAGTTATATTAGGAAATGAAATGTGCAGATAGCAATGCTGCAGGAGAATGAACATATGGATTTGATAAAGAAAGGATTTCAGAAAGGATATCCAATAGAATATCAGGGACAGAGGAAAAGGGGGTTAGTGATTGCTAGAGGAGCTCAATTAGTGATAGAAGAAGGACTATGCCACATAAAACTACTATTATGCAACTTAAGATAAATTTGGGGAAAATAATCAGCTTTCAACAGGGAATATTATTTATGAGTGGGAATTAAAAACTTATTTGCAATAGTGAGGATAGATCATGTAGATGTAGAAGGGAAAATATGACAAAAGAGGGTATATTTCTGAAGAAATATATGAGAATAATTGGTATAGAGGATTGAATTCAGCAGTAGGAACTCAGGCATAATTTACATATTATTCTGCAGTGCACAATAATTGGGCTAGACTTGATGGAAATTATGTTTCACAACAGCATGTTTTGACACACATCTAATAGCTATTTCAGATCATGCACAATAAATAAATAAATAATGGTGCAAGATAATGGAGTAAAAATGAGACACTTGTACTTTCCTACCTACCCGTTAAAAGGAGAGGAATTTAAGGAATGGATAGTGGAAATAATTCAAGATTTAATGGAGAAAATAGAAATGTCTTCAGAAGGGATAGCTAGTGAGTGGAATTAAGTGAAAATTGAGTTTAAGAATATAGTACAAATAAAACAGAAACAATATATGAAAGAAGTAATATGAATTATTTAGAGGGCTAACAAAGGTTAAAGTGTTGCAGACTAAGGGGAATCTCACAGAAAAGAGTGGAGCAAATGCAGAGTGCTAAAAGAAAATAATGGAGTATTTGGTTAATATGCATGAGATTAAAATGTTTGCTGTTGAACAATTATTTTTTTGATAAATCAAGAGCATAACTTTTAGCACAATGACTCAGCATAAAGTGGAAAGGGTTGTTGTCAAATGTGGGGAGTCTATAGAGGTGTTAGAGATATTTTGGTAATTCTATGAAAAATTATGTAAAGTGGAGGAATGTAGAAACTAAGAAAAGACACACACATAAATATTTATGGAAGACTTAATTATGCCAAGGTTAAAAGAAGTTGAGGCTCAAGAAGTAATAACTAATATAGGAAAAGAAGAGGTAAATATGGTGATGAGTAATCAAGCAACAGGGAAAGCTCCAGGAGCAGATAGCATCCCTGTGGAAATTTGTAAGTTGGAATAGAAGAGAGTGATAAAAATCTGGAAGATTTTAACAGTATTTTAAAGGGGGAGGAGGAATAATACCATCTTGTATGAAAGCACTGGTGGCTGTATTACACAAAAAGGTCCAAGACCCTTCAGGCACAGCTGTATATACATATATACACCCTCTTCAGTTTTAATCCACGATTACAAAGTTTTATGTCTATACTAGCTAAAAGAATGGCAAAGGTGTTGCAAAAATTGATAGGTATGGATCAAAGTGTTTTTGTGCAGGGGAGGCAAATATTTGACATCATTAATAGAACAGTGATGATCCAGAGGAAGCTAAACGTAATACAGTGCCATTGTTGGTGGTGGGTCTTGATGCAGGCAAAAGCCTTAGTAAGATAGGATTTTATGAATAGATCAATTTGTATAAGTATATATACAAGTAGGGAACTTATATTCCTTGATAGAATAATACGGCTAATTAGGAGGATATATGGAGGGCCAGGGGAAAGAATTAAGGTGGGAGGGTTCCTCTTTAGCAGGCTATGTTTGAATAGAGGAACAAGGCAAGGATGTCCTCTTTCAGTTTTTTGTTTGCTTTATATTTAGAGCAGTTGGCAAAGAAAATAAGGAATTCACAAATTCAAGGATATAAACTGCATGGTAATCATGAAAAGTTAGTTTTAGTTGTAGATGGTATTATTTTGTACTTGAAATCCAGAAAATGATATTTTAGTGATGTGAAATATTTCTTAGAATGTATCAAGTCTTTTTGAGATATAAAATTAATGATAAAACAAATTATAGTGGTAGACTATGTACCCACACAGGAATTGGTTCAGCAATACCTGTATTTATGGGAACATGATAAGATGAAGTATTTAGTTGAATTGATTAAAAGTATTCTGTTATGGCAGCTAAGACTATATGGGAAGATACTAAAAACATAATGCAAAAACAGAACCTGGAAGCTGTTGATTGTGGATATGGATAGTAATATAAAAACAGTGAAAATAGTTTAGTCCCTTTAGTTTATATACTGGTCAGGCATATTTTTTATCAACCAGAGAAGTTGTATGTGATAATTAATAAAGAGTTGAATTAATTTATTTGGGAGGCGACAAGGTCAAGAGTCAAGTGGGATAAGTTGATCCTCCCAGTAGAATAGGGTGGTTTAGGATTACCTGATTTGAAGGGATACTTTAGAGCTACACAGTTAAAGCTCATATACATAACACAAGCAAAAGGTTATAAATCAAAGTGAAAAGGGATGATGATGACACATGAGAGAAGTTCAAGAATTAAGGAAATACAATTTTGAATACAGGTCCTTAAAGAAATAACCACACAGAATATTGTATTCGTAAAACAGTAGAAGTATTCTAAGAATTAAGCCAACACAGGAATGGAGAATGGATATTTTGTTAGTAGGAGTGAGTGCAAGTAGGAGTATGAAAAATAGGCAAGAAGGACCTAGAATTTACTGGAGAAAGTTGGCAAGGGAAACAAGGTACTTTGAGTAAATAACTAGAGAGGGAAAGGTAATAAGAGTGTGATTGACTGCAGGTTAGAATGCCATCTCTATCAGATACTGATATTAGAAAAGGATGGGGGAGTGCTAAATGAAAGACCAGCTCTGGTTGCATTTTTAGTTGAGCCGAGAACAGAAGCTGCTTTTAAAAAAGAGATAACTGATAGGGCATGATAAATATAAGAATCAGTCAAAGGAGGTTAGAAAAGATTGGAAAGAGACTGGGAGGACATCTGTATGGCTCCCAATTATGCAGCAAAGGCCAGAAGGGATGGGGTTTTTGTTTGGAAGTGTTTGCACAGATATTTTACACCCTAAGCAAACTTCAGAAAATTTTTCATCAGGTAGATAAAATGCTGGAGATGTGATGGGATACAGAAAGTTAGCTGGGGAACACATTTTTGGGACTATAACAACATGGCAGATTTTAAAAGTTCCCTACAGAGTACTTTGTCAGAAATGTTGGGGGATGAAATGGTTTTATGTAAATAAATGATTCTTTTGAGCTGGGACACAGGATCAAAATTGTCTAGACATAGTAAGGCCTAAGTTTAATGCCACAGCTTTCAGGTGAAACAGGTAAGAATGTCTATTTATAATCTCCAAACAGATGATTTGATGGAATGATTCAAATGCACCCAAAATGTATTCAAAAAAGTTATTGAAAAAGACAGGAATAATGTGGTTGAAATGTAGCCTGTTTGATGTTTTCTGCATTAGAAATACCCAAAGTCTGTACAGGATTTAGCCCCTTTGAATTATAAGTAAATAGGTTCATAGGATGATACTAGGCTATTGACCCAGAGGCCCTTATAAGCTTTTCCAAGAATTTCACCCATGTTCCCACAGGGTCAACACCTGTTTTACACAGGTGGGATCCCAGGGGTATATTTTCTGTTTCCCATCCAGTCATCCAGGTTCCTGTTAAAGAGGGCTTGTGAGGTATTCTGCCTGACATGGAGAGGGAGTCTGTTACACAGATGGGGAAGTTGTTGGGACACAAATCTATCCCGCCAACAAGTTCTGTTAATGTCTCAGACCAGGTTGAGGCCTTGAGTGCGGGTTGCATGAGTGGAGCTTGACTTGCAGATATCCAGCAACTCCATCAAGGTTGAGTCTGAGATGACCTTGTATCCCAGACACAGGTCACCTCTGTGTCTGGCATAGTATGGTAGGTACCTTTGAGAACTGTTTGAATAGTAAAAGAAACATGGGTGGAAGAAGAACATTTTTAAGAAGTTGCAGAGTACTATACTGGGTTACAAGAAAGGATGAAACTGATATTGTCCAGGTTGCAGGAGTACACGGATAAGATACAAGTTAATCATTAAGGACTATTTAACAGGGCAGTGAATGCCAAGAGAGAAGCCAGGTTTTAGTTGTGGTTTCAACAACTGAGAATAATTTTTTGTCCAAGCATCAATGACCTGATGAAGTAATCATAAGGGTAAATGAAGTAAAGTATAAGGTCTGATGAATAGGGAAAAGGTGCTATGGCACATCTGTAATATAAACTTGTCGAAGCTCTGGAACTCACATAAATGTAGTAGACACAGTGTCTAAGGTTACTGACTGTGAGAAAGAGAAAAATGAAGACTGTCTGCCCCCAAACTGGTGATGGAGGGGGTGACACCATTTCTAACGCACAGAATCAGGAGGTGCAATAATTTGCTTTAAGAAAAAATATATCTTCTCTAAACTATAAGAAAAATGTATCCAGTAATTGAACTAAACTGTGTTTATTCTTTTCAAGCAATCTGATATAATCATAATAATAATAATAATAATCCATTATTTGGACTTCCACCAAGGAAAGGATACAAATCTGTTTTAGTGTGCTGGCAAAACCTTTTTGATCCCAGAGATTGTGATTTCCAAGTTAATTTATTATAGTCAGAAACTGAAATAGTATTAAACTGTGGCACTTTAAAGTCAAGAGTTTTGAAACAGGAAATAAGTATTTGAATTGTGGTGATTAAGAAGTGATTTATATGTTTTTAAATAAATGTTCAAAATAAAATCATTTTGTTACATAGTGAAACATATTTATATTAAATAAATTTTATTTGTGAAAATCAAATGTTTGGATATGTTGGTTGTAAAAACAAAAGTGCAGGTAGGAAATTCCGGTTGAATCGTACCAGTTTTATTACAAGTCCAGAAACACGAAGACACACAATATCACAGCAACATGAACGCCAATTAATATCCACAAGTGTTTTCGTCTTGTATTAAAGACTTCATCAGTTGAATGACAAATCCATTAGTGACCTGTTATATATAGTTCCATTAATTAAATAATCAATTAATCAAATAAAATTAATTAAAAACACTTAAAACCAAATTCTCATTGATTGTTATTATAAAACCATTCAGTATGTATATCAATTGTAAATTATACATTACGCTAAAAATTCATTACAGATTATATATAAGTACCCTATTACCATTTTAAAAAAATTCATTTAATATATTAAAAAATGTAATAAAAAATAAATAAAAATGAATTTCATTCTGCATCCAGCCCCATTGTCTCTCAATTAATTACTGCCATCTCATGGCGAATCTAGGTAGTGCCTGTTTCATCTTTACAATTTGGCAGACCTTAATTTTAATAAGGGTTTGATGGAAATAAATTCATTTAAACCAGGGGGGTGGTCTGCTTGTAGGGATACCTGCCACCATAATTCCCTAAATTCCATTGTGTCCTCCCAAGGACCACCTCTAATATTGGTTTTAATTTGTTCCAAAACCATGAATCCAAAAGCAGCTTCTGGGCAAATTTTGAAGTGCTTAAAAAGTGCATTAGTTTCTTTATTGACTGAAATTTCATATATATGCTCGTATATCCTTCTCCTGAGCATTCTTTCAGTTTTTCAATATAAAAGGAACCACATTTTTTACACACTGCTAAATAAATTATTCCTCTGGAATCACAATTGTGATAATCAGTACTATAAACCCTTCTTCTTCTGCTTTCCAAATAGTATTTATTTATATTAAGAATATAAGGGCATTGTTTGCATCGGCCACATTTAAAGGTACCTTTTCTTCCTTTATTTTGTGGCCCTCCCTGCTTATTTTCCAACATACCTTTCATGTTAATTGAATTTTTATAGGTAATCTTCTGTGGTATGGTCTTCACAATATCTAAGTCAGTAATGGCTGTAAAAGTTCGCCACTCCTTTAAAAATACCTTTTTTACAAAGTTATTAATACCATTATATTCCAAAATTAAATTAAGTCCATAATTTTCACCATTTATCTCTTTATTTGGTTCAAGGGTTTTCCCTTTATTATTTATAATGGGTTGAAATTTAGTTAACCTCCCTTCCTGTACGTCTTTTCTTATGTGACTTACAAAATCAAATGGGTACCCTCTTTCTAAAAACATGCTTTGTAATAAATCACATTCAATAATAAAATCTTGATTAAAACTAGTCATTCTGCTACCTCTTACAAACTAATCAAGACAGGGATGGGGGAGAATTAAAATATTGTATATTAACAATACAACCAAGTTTTTAAAATTTACACATAAAATTTCTGATTATAATTTAATTTATTTAGATATAGAAATTTATAAGAAAGACATGCATTTTGAAAGTAGAGTATATAGGAAAACCACATTCTGCAATTCCTTCTTACATTATGAAAGTGCACATCCAAAACACTGTAAGAAAAATATAGTCAAGGGACAGTTTGTAAGAGGTAGCAGAATGACTAGTTTTAATCAAGATTTTATTATTGAATGTGATTTATTACAAAGCATGTTTTTAGAAAGAGGGTACCCATTTGATTTTGTAAGTCACATAAGAAAAGACGTAGAGGAAGGGAGGTTAACTAAATTTCAACCCATTATAAATAATAAAGGGAAAACCCTTGAACCAAATAAAGAGATAAATGGTGAAAATTATGGACTTCATTTAATTTTGGAATATAATGGTATTAATAACTTTGTAAAAAAGGTATTTTTAAAGGAGTGGCAAACTTTTACAGCCATTACTGACTTAGATATTGTGAAGACCATACCACAGAAGATTACCTATAAAAATTCAATTAACATGAAAGGTATGTTGGAATATAAGCAGGGAGGGCCACAAAATAAAGGAAGAAAAGGTACCTTTAAATGTGGCCGAAGCAAACAATGCCCTTATATTCTTAATATAAATAAATACTATTTGGAAAGCAGAAGAAGATGGGTTTATAGTACTGATTATCACAATTGTGATTCCAGAGGAATAATTTATTTAGCAGTGTGTAAAAAATGTGGTTCCTTTTATACTGGAAAAACTGAAAGAATGCTCAAGAGAAGGATATACGAGCATATATATGAAATTTCAGTCAATAAAGAAACTAATGCGCTTTTTAAGCACTTCAAAAATTGCCCAGAAGCTGCTTTTGGATTCATGGTTTTGGAACAAATTAAAACCAGTATTAGAGGTGGTCCTTGGGAGGACACGATAGAATTTAGGGAATTATGGTGGCAGGTATCCCTACAAGTAGACCACCCCCCCTGGTTTAAATGAATTTATTTCCATCAAACCCTTATTAAAATTAAGGTCTGCCAAATTGTAAAGATGAAACAGGCACTACCTAGTTTCGCCATGAGATGGCAGTAATTAATTGAAAGACAATGGGGCTGGATGCAGAATGAAATTCATTTTTATTTTTTTTTTATTACATTTTTTAATATATTAAATGAATTTTTTTAAATGGTAATAGGGTACTTATATATAATCTGTAATGAATTTTTAGCGTAATGTATAATTTACAATTGATATACATACTGAATGGTTTTATAATAACAATCAATGAGAATTTGGTTTTAAGTGTTTTTAATTAATTTTATTTGATTAATTGATTATTTAATTAATGGAACTATATATAACAGGTCACTAATGGATTTGTCATTCATCTGATGAAGTCTTTAATACAAGACGAAAACGCTTGTGGATATTAATTGGCGTTCATGTTGCTGTGATATTGTGTGTCTTCGTGTTTCTGGACTTGTAATAAAACTGGTACGATTCAACCGGAATTTCCTACCTGCACTTTTGTTTTTACTGGTTGGTTTTTGTGCAGGAGCTTGCAGTATTTCATTTTTTTTATATGTTGGTTGTATTTAAAGTAAAAAAATGTTGATTTAAAATGTTAATTTATTTGATTGACTTTATTGTAATTGATTTGTACCCTGTATAAAGGATGTCAAATGTCCATGATGTCAGACCCTGTGAAAGTGAATGTTGAGGTGCTGGATCATTTGAAATGAATGAACACAGTTTAATGCAGTTATTGAATCTGCTTTTCTTATGGTTTCGTTATTTTTCAATTGTGTGCATTATTTCTGAGTTGACATCTTCTCTGAACTACTGAGCTGAGCCTCCCTTATTAACAACCACATAGAAACCAGACCAGGGGAGAAAGTGAATTTAAAGCCCCATTGAAAGCCAGAATTTCAGAAATTTCTTGGAATTAGGAGTGATCAAGAAGTCAATAATCCCTATAGAGTCAATCCAGAGATAGTAAGGGTCCTGTTGGTATATGTTGCATGCATATGCAATTGATAGGAATTTGTGGCCTTTCCATACCTGTGGTGACTAAAGTATGTATAGCTCTGTCCATACTGGTCCAGAAACCAGCTGGGGATACATTGTATATTGTACAGAATTCTGCCTCCAGAATACTCAAGAAGTTTCTCAGTATAATGTTTCTACATATGGGCAATCCTATACAGTTTTCTAGAAAACCACAGGAGAATGCTAACATCATGTGCACCTTCTACACATTGCACTCTTCCTTAAGATACTGGATGCCATAGATGACACACTTGCAGCTTAAAAGCTCCATTATCCCATAGTCATAAAGATTTGTGAACAGAAAAGGCTACTATTCTGTGAACTCTGGGTGTCTTGTGATACATGTGGAATTATAACCAATGTGTCCACACAGCACCTAAGAAGTTCACACAACATGATTCATATGACTGGCACGCATCTCAAACATACTGGCACACAGAAATTCCTTACTATCTGTTGCTAATCTGACACCATATGTTGTAATAGTGGTATGCATGTACAGAGACAGGTTATACTGATATTCTGGGCTACTTTGTTGCCAGTAACCTCTACAATCATGAGACACATACAAGCACATATATTCCTGTTGCCAGTCTTTAGTACAATGAATTTCAATGGGTGTGTTTACATTCTTAAGAAGACAGAAAACTACATTTTACCACACCTTTTTAGAATACTGTGTGTTTCTTCAGATTGCCTATATATCCAAATAATGCTGCTGGTTCTCCTACCACTGCCTACATATGCAGTTTTATTTCCCAAATCCACACACCGTAACTTAGAACACAACAGCACACCTCTTGAACTACACAAGTTTATATGTATTTGTGCTACGCATAGGCAGATTAGGCCAGGAGGCATACATATCTATGAATCATTATATTTTCTGATTTGCCAGTGACATAACGTGCAGCCTACTGGCTATACTCACTTATTACAGACTGGATATTTATGCTCAACTTCCCTATTTTGTGAGAAACCATGCTGCAGAAATCATATGTATGTGAGGTTTACAGTTCACTATCTTGTTTCTTATGAAAATTACATCATTTTCAAAGAAAATTTGGAAAAAGAATTAAACTACCCCAAAATAATGTAACCCACCCTCAGCTCCCACTTTGACCACATTTCCATCCTGCCTACAGTAAGCAAGAACATTGAAAAAAATTGTCCCCACTAAACTATTACAACACACCCATATGCACCCCTTCTGTCCCAGATACAACATGTCTTTTGGCCCATTTGTATCACTCTAACTGCCTTTTAGACCCTCACAGATAACATCCAACTAAATACAGACAAAGTTGGTTTTAAAGGAACCCCTTTCATTGATCTCACCAAAGTGTTCAATCTGATTGACCATTCTCTCCTATTAATATCACTCACAACTTGGAATCAGCATTGACACCTTGCTCTGGTTCCATAACTTCTTGAAAAACAGACACTTTAAAGCCAGGAAATCCCTTCTGTGATTCTGCCCAGCTTTACAAAAGTATACTTCAAAGCTGCACCCTTTCTCCATAACTGTTTGAGCCTTTGTTAGCAAACTTCCACATGATCTGCCACAACGTACACTTCTTTATGCTGACATGTTCATCTACAGGTCCAGTAACTCGCGTTCTCCATCCAAATCCATTTAATCCAGTTATAGTCTAACCTGCTCCTTCTTCATCATTGTCTTATTCAACACAGCTTTTTTCTGAAGCCCTCTAAAGCCAAAACACTGCTGTTTGGTAAACATCAAAAGCTTAGTAACTACCCAAGGAATCTCATCATTTCCAAAATAAACAACTGCATCATAGAAATATCCTCCTCCTTCAAATATCTTGGTCTGTGGCTCAACCAAACACTCAACTTTCACATGCACATAGAAAAAAAAATAAATCATAGGTTCATAGGTGCTTACTAGGCTAACAACCACAAGGGCCTTTTTAAACCTAGCCATGCATCCCAAATCTCTGACAAGTTCTGATACCCTTGATAAGTGTAAGCATGGGCCTGGGAGATGAACCATTTACAGGTTACCTTTGTCCATTAGAGACATAGGTGCCAAACCAGGGATGAATTTCTGGCTTCCCATCCGATTGTCCAAGTTGCACTTGAATTGGGTTAGGGAGGAACTCTGCTTCACGTGGATGGGGAGTCTGTTCCATAGACGGGGTAGTCTCTGGGATACATACCTATCTCTCCAGCAGGTCCTATTTATATTACAGGCAAGGTTTAAGTCTTTAGAATGGGCAATTCTGGTGCTTTTTGTTTTGTGGATATGCAGGAGGTCCATCAGAGTGGGGCCTGACAATGCCCTGTATGCCAGGCATAGATCTCCTCTCAAAAACCTGTAGCAGACAGAATCCAGAAATAGGGCCTTGAGGTGGTCTGCAAAGGACATATTACTTATGCCTTCTATTCTTACAGTGAGGAACCTCAGTAGATGTTCCAGTTGTTGGATATGCCTAGTTAGGTACATACCAAAGGGGGCATTGTACTGAATGATAGGTCTGATGAATGCTGAATACAGTGGAAGAATGACTTCTTTGGACTTAGATACCATACCTTTTATGAGTTACTCAACATAGAATGACTTTCTTACCACTGTAGACACGTGATGATCAAAGGCTAGATTACTATCTATGTGTGTCCCTAATTCCCTGACTACTGGGTCAACTCTAAGGGGTGTGTTGTCAATATGATAGTTACCAGGGTTGGATGACTTCCCAAAGGATACTCTTATGCATTTCTTGGCATTTACTTTTAGTCCATGGCTCTGGAACTAGTTGTTTGTCTGTGTCAGCCCCTCCTGGAGAACATTTGTGTCAGTGTGAGATTCAATTACAGCTCCTAATTTGCAATCATCTGCAAATTTAGTCAGCCAGAGACCACTGACATTGGCCTTGACATCTGAGAAGTAAATGCCAAAAAGGAGCAGTCGAAGGACTGATCCCTGAGGGACTCAACTTGTGACTGGCCTCTTTGTAAAGGTGGACTTCCCAATCCTAACTTCTTGGGTCTTGTCTGTGAGTCAGTTGGCTACCCACCGGGTGACATGCGGGTTTGTACCTTACTTTTTGAGTTTGTCAACAATGCCAGAGTGGGGTATTGTGTCAAATGCCTTGGCCAGGTCAAGGTAGGCCATGTGAAAGATTCTGCCCTCATCCATTTCCTTCATGACCTTCTCAAAGAAGTCCACCAGGTTGAGTAGACATGATCTGCCCTTGATGAAACCAAACTGGGTTGGGTCCAGTGTCTGGAGGTTTACTATATCTCTGTTGATCATTTCCATGATAACTCTTTCCATGGTTTTACATATAAGTCTAGTGAGATGTATGGGTCTGTAGTTAACAGGGCCTGTAGATGGCCCAACTTTGTGCAGAGGGATGACTGTTGGCATTCTTCATTCATGAGGCACGAAGCCTGTTTGGAGGCTACAGTTAAATAGTAATTCCAGTGGCCCTGATAGGTCATGTTTCATGCTATTTAGAAGGCATCCTGAGATATTGTCTGGGCCTACAGATGCAATGTTCTTGGTTTTAGTGATAGCATTAAGGACCTATTCCCTAATGATAGTAGGAGGAGTTATATTTGATGATATTTCCTGAGGGAAGGTTGAGGGGGAGAGAGGAGTAAAGTTGGAGCTGAATTTATCAGCCAGGAGGTTTACTATATCCTCTGGCTCAATATAGGTGGCTCCATTTACAATGAGCTCTGCATAAATTGTGTATTGCCTTTGAGGTTGCGGACATAGCTAAAGAATGCTTTGTGGTTGTCATTGGCCTGGAAGGCTACACTTACCTCAAGTTTGACTTTGATAGACTTTCAAAAATGTTATTCAAAATTAATTCCCTCCTATTCTGGGACAAAAAAATTATCCCCCCCCCCCCCAAGCTTGGTCCACTATTGGTAAAGGTATCCTTTTAGACCAGCTTGATTATGTACTTCCCATTTTACTGTTGCTTCCAAACAAATCTTTACAACTCTTCAGACAATTTCCAACTACACTTGCCAATTCATTGTCAAGTGCCCTAAGAGGATGACTGCCTCACACTCAAGCAAAATGGCTGTCCTCCCAGGAAAGAGCCAACCTGCTACTGGGTGCACAACTTTGTAAACTTCTACATCTTGAAAGCTTTGCTCTTCTATTAGCTAAACTTCATGAAAAAAAAACACACAATCTACATCACTACTTGTAATCTGCACACACAGTCTTCACTCCAAGGTCTACCCAGCATTCCACAAGAAATGCCTTCCCTTTTCTCACTTCCTCCCTCTGGCAATACTTTCTTCCTGTCTTAAGAGAATACTGCAACCTAGACACATTTTGAAAAGATCTTAAAACCTACCTTAAACATCAAGGCAAGTGTTCCTGTCACTGTAATTGTCACATCACCTAGTTTTCACACTCCACACAGCCTCACCCTCCCCTTCCTGTTTCTTTTATACTCAGTCTTTTATATATGTAATAGACTACTACCCTATTCTAGTATTAAAACCCTCTCTACTATGATGTCCTGTTATACATTTTAATTCCTCCTCTTGCAGTGTAAAACTTTTCTTGTTATTTCTTGTAATTTGTACTTGTGAGCATCATATTCCCTTTTATATCTGTGTATGCTCCTGTGTTTGTGTTTAATTGTGAGTGTTTTCCCCCAGCTGTGCCTGCAAGCAGTCAACTATGATAAGTTTACTACCATGTAAACAAATTTAAATAAAATAAAAATGTCAGTGTCTGCTAGTGTCCACATGAAAGATTATGCACAGTGCATGAAGAACAGCAAGAGAATGTTTTGTCCCCATTGACGTCTTTTCACGGAGTGCCTTCTGGATCCCTGTCATGGTGCTTTAAGAAAGTGGATGCTTCAGATGTGACAATCACCAGGATAGGGAAACAGTATGGACATCAGTAGGATGATGAGTGCATGGGAAGGTGAGGTTAGGCAGTATGCCCTGAATAGTATATAAAGTACGTTTTTTTTTTGCTTTTATACTTCCTGCTTTTTCTTACTCTGTTGTAGGTTTGGGACTGTTGTTGCTATTAGCAAGTAATTATGAAGCTTATCCTAGGAATTAATTCTGCAGCTGTGTGTCTTTTTTTTTTTGTCAGTTGGAGGTTTGCTGGCGTTGCATATGAAAATGCTTATAAATTTTGTATAACTTTCTGCAGTTATCTTTTCTGGGTTGGAATTGTGTTGCACCGTTTCACAGTGACTGCATATACCTAGTCTGTACCTATGTATTATTGTGCCATTTTAATGTATGTACAGGAAACATGCAACTATGTGTAAATACTTACAGGGTTGTATATATTGTTTTATCGTCTCACCTTACAGTTTTCATGGTTCCTCTGACATGCTTCTTTCCAGCACAAGCAGATTTTTAGGAGGCAGGAGGAGCTTGTGGCTAGTTGTGGTTAGTTCCCCTCACAAGGGCTGACATATCTTACAGTTCCATTGCACTATCAGGATATATTCTCTTATGATTTGCTTCTTATTTTGTCTCTTCACTGCAGGTTGACATGACAGATATTTTCCTCTGACACCCTCCCTACTTTCTGCCTCGCTGAGGTTGTGGCTAAGGTTCATGATGGTGATGATGATGAGACTGTCTCACTGGAGGGGGGGTTTGGCTTTTCAACAGTAGGTAGCTTTTCAACAGTACGTAGCTCGCACATATTGCCTGAGGTGGTCCAGCCATAGCTGTAGCAGGTGGTGGTGGCAGAGGCTACAGTGCAGGAAGCAATAGGTAGATGCTAGTCTTTCATGGACAGTCTTCTGGAGCAAATAGCAGATTTTCTTGACTAGCAATCCCCTACCTGTGAGCCACTAGAGGGGACTGTGACCCATACTATTGACCACCCTATTCCATGATAAGTTTGCTGAAATGCCTATCTGGGCTGGGACAGGGATAACACACCATCAGTTGCTTATAGCCCACTCTGTCCCCAGTCATGTGTATTCCCTTCCTCTTGAGTCCTTCTCTGTAATCTGTGCATTTACCAACCCTGTCCATCACCATTTGGTTCTAAGTTTTGTTTGTATCTGTCCTTTAAATGTCTCCCATCCTACTGTATGCACATCAACCCATGTGTTTCTTTTTTTCTTTGTTTGCCTGTCTCTTTGCACTATCCTAAACACTTTTTCTCCTTCCCCTTTTATTCTTCTCACCTCATGCCTTCTCTCTATCATAAAAGGGCCCTACCCCAAAAACAGTTATTCCTCATCCCTATCCTGCACACTAGTGCATGTTTTCCTTATGTGCTAGCCTCTGCTTGCCCACTTTCTTACTTTTGTTTAACCCCTTTTCTTTTCTGAATCCTACAGATATCCACTTATATGGACAAAATAGTAGTGCAGCTGCAAACAATATATGGCTACTTATAGTCTGTGAAATATGATGCTATCCTGCAATTCTTTTAAACAAGAAACATCTTTATTAAATTATCATATATGACATAGACCATGTTACATTTATATAAATGATAATAAAGCATAGCAACACAATCTCAGTTACAAACATTATACATTCCAAACTGTGCGACACAACAGTAGCTGCAAACAATATACATCACATTTAACATATCCAGTCATTGTTAGTCAACCATTACATAGCTCATTCAAATTCTGCCTTCTTTTAAATCTTGTTCCTCCTCTGCATGAATTGATTCCAGAGTTCCCATTTTTCCTATATAATTTACTCCTACCCTTTTCTAACGATCCCAGTTCCAGTTGTTTTAAGTCTGTTACTATCCTCACTATTTCTGATAAAGTTGGTTTAGATTTTGATTTCCATTATCTAGTAATTGCTTTTTTGACAGCCATCATAATTAGACTCAGTAAGGCCTTAATATGTCTAGGCAACTCTGAGTTTGTATCATAGCTCAAAAAAAAATTTCTCTAGTCACTCCAACTTGCTCACCCAGCATGTCTGATAGAGCAGTCTGCAGGATGACTTTAAAGTCCACCAACTCATTACAGTCCCAGAAAATATGTTCCCAGTTACTTCTTTCTGCCCCATCACACCTCCAACACTTGCTGACTACCTGAGGAAAATTTGTTTGAAGTCTGCTTGGGGTATAAAATGACCTATGTAAGCAATTCCAGGCAAAGATCTAAAATCTTCTAGATTTTGTTGCATATTTGGGAGACATACATATACCCCCCATTGTTTCTTTGTGAATTGCTTATCTAATCTCTCCTCTCATTCGTTTCTAACCTCCTCTGATTGATTCTTATAGTTATCATGCAATATTTTATATGCTCTGCTAATTTATTTCTTAATGGCAACCTCTGTTCTAGATTCTACTAAAAACACTAGCAGTGTTGGTCTTTCATTTAGGACCCCCCTATTTATTTCACTTTGCCTGTACTCTGATGTCAATCCTTGATATGGAAGACAGTCCAAATAAGTTCTTGGCATCTTCCCTTTCTATTACCTTTCTCTCTCCAGTTATTTGCTCCCAGTACCTTGGTTCTTTTGCCAGTTTTCTCCGATACATTCCCACCCCTTTGTACTTATTGTCTGTCTCCCTAATTGCAGTCATCCCTATCAGCAGAATCTCCTTTCTCCACTCCTGTGTTGGGTTAGTTCTTAGAAGACCTTCTGCTACTTTATGAATGTAATATTCTGTATGATTATTGCTGTCCTCCTTAAAGGTCTGCATCAAAAATACCAGTATTTCCCTGTTACTTGAGCTTCCCGCCTGTTTCATCATCATCTCTTTCCACTTTGAGTTATAGTTTTCTGCTTGTGCTCTGTATAGGATCCTTAAGTGTACTGCTGTGAAATACCCCTTCAACTCAGGCAATCCCAATCTGCCCTGTTCCATTGGAAGAATAAGCTTATCCCACTTGACTCTTGCTGTCTTCCCCATCCAGATAAAATCCTTCAGCTCTTTATTAATTGCTATTGACAACTTCTCTTCTGGTTGATAAAAATATGCTTGTCCAGTATATATGACTAACAGGACTAAAAACATTTTAACTGCTTGTATCTTACTATCAATGTCCATATAACAGAACTTCCATTTTCTCAGTTTTTGTATTATCTTTTGTTTAGTTTCTTCCAACATATCCTTTGCTGCCACACCAGTATAATTTTTAATCCATACTCCTAAATACTTTGTTTTATCATGTCCCCATAGTTATGGATATTGATGAACCAGTTTGTATATGGGTACATAATTTACTGCTAATGCTTTTGTTTTTGCTTCATTCATTTTGTATCCTGAAAAGGTTTGAAACTGTTTCATTATGTTCCTCAACACTGTAATGTCTCATTTTGGCTTTCTCATGTTTAAATGTCATCTGCAAATAGACACAGGTTTTCTTGACTACCATACCAATTATATCCTTGAATTTCTGAGTCTCTTAGTTTCTTTGCCAGTGGTTCCAAATATAATGCAAATAACAAAGAGGAGAAAGGACACCCCTGCCTGGTTCTTCTGCTCAAGCAGAGAATATCAGAAAGGACCACACCCACTTTAATTTTCACCTCCAGTCCTTTATATATCCTCCTACTCAACCTTATAATTTTATCAAGGAATGCAAATGCTTCCATTGCTCTGCTCATAAAATCCCAGCTTTATCTGTCAAATGCTTTCTCTGCATCAAGACCCACCAGCAGCAGTGGTATTTTCTTACATTCTGCTTTCCTCTGGGTCATCACTGTTCTGTTTATGTTGTCAAATGATTGCCTCCCCTCCACAAAACCATATTGATGCATATCTATAAATTTTGACATCACTTTTACCATTCTTTTAGCCATTATAGACATAAACGCTTTATAATCATGATTTAGTATTGAAATGGGCCTGTATGAAGCTGATGGACCTTTACCCTCTTTAGGTAGTACAACTTTCAGATCTTCATCAGATTTGTTCCTTCTTAGCTTCCAAACTTTCACAGAAATATCTAATCCTGGAGACTTTCCTATTAATTGGTTATACATCACCATTTTATCTCATCTCCTCCTATCCTAACTGTTAGAAATTGAGCCTCCTCTCCGTCTAGCCTTGACATATTTAATTCTTCCATAAACATTTTCATTTGTGCATTTTCTTGATTTCCATATTTCTCTGCTTTGTAGACTTTCGTAGAATTTCCGAAATATTTCTAATACTTCTAAAGGATACCTAGTTATTTTCTTTGTAATAGGCTCCCTAAGCTTGGCGACAGCCCTTTCTACTTTCTGTTGTCTGAGTTGGTGTGCTTAAAGTTTTTATGTTCTAGAGTTGTTATCAAAAAACAGTTGCTTAGCAACAATCTTTCTAAACACATGCATTTATCAAGGTAGTCCCTTATTTTCTGTTTAGCATTCTGAAGTTGCTCCTCTTCTTGTTCAGTGAGATGCCTCCTGTTCTGCAACACTTTAATATTTGTCAGTTCCTTTAAATAATTCTTGTTACTTCTTAAATATATCTCCCTTTTTTATTTGCACCCTAGTTTTAAATTCCATTTTAATTTTATCCCACTCCGTAGCTATATTTACAGAAGTGTCTGTCTTCTCTAATAGCTCCTGAATAATTTCTACTACCCATTTCTTAAATTCTTCTCTGTTCAACAAATGGGTGGGAAAGTGCCAGTGTCTCATTTTTATTTCATTATTCTGTGTTTTTATTTTAGTTATTATTGGTGGTGGGAAAATGCCAGTGCCTCATTTTTATTTCATTACCCTGTGTTTTTATTTTAGTTATTATTGGTGCATGATCTGAAATAGTTATTGGGTAGGTTTCAAGACCTTCAGTTAAATGCACATGTTCCTGTGAAATGTAAATTTGTTCTAGCCTAGCCCAGTTTTTGTATCTTGGGGATAATATATAAATTCATTCCAAATTCCTAGTACTAAATTCACATCTTCCATGACAAATATTTTCATAAATTTCTTTAAAAATCTACCCTCCTTTTATTATATTTCCCTTTTTGGGCCCCCAGACACATCTTCACTGTTGCAAAGCAAATTCCAACCCCCACCTATAAGTAATATTCCTTGCTGAAAGCTGATTATTTCTCCCAGAATTTTCCTTAGCTCTGTTATACCAGTTTTCGGTAGAATATAGATACATGCCAGTGAAATCTTCCTCCCTTGCCAGTAGCCCCTTAGTACTACAAATCTACCATTATTGTCTTTTTTCTTCTTCTGTTACTGGTGGAGCTCCTCTTGCAATTAATACAAGTACTCCTGTCTTCCTTTGCCCCAGATATTCTGATGAATAACCATCCTGAAAACCTTTCTTTATCATAGGTTCATAGGTAGGTACTAGGCTATCAGCCCAAAGGCCTATGTAAGCCTAGCCAATAAGGTCCCCTGGCTTTCGCCACCCAAGAAGGTTATTTTCCTGTACCCCTGTTAAGCAGAGCCACAGAAGTGATCCCCGGTGTGAATTTTCTATTTCCCATCCACTCATCAAGATTTTTCTTGAAGAGTGCTAATGAGGAATTCTGCTTGACATTGATAGGTAGCTTGTTTCAGAGTATGGGAAGACTCTGGGACAGGAATCTATCCCACCAGCATGTTCTGTTTATTGTGGTGACAAGGTTTAGATCCCTGGAGCATGTAGCGTAGAGGGATTGGGATTTCTTTAGGTGTAGCATGTCTAACAGCTCTGGGTTTGACATAGCTTTGTATGTTAGGCAGAGATCACCTCGGAGTAGGCGATATGGTATGGAGTAAAGCTGGAGGTTTTTGAGACGGTCAGCATAGGGCATCTGTTTGAGTCCCATAATACTCTTTCTGAGGTCTTTCCAGCTGTTGCAGATGTCTTGTGAGGTACATTCCAAAAGGGATGTTGTACTCAGTAATGGGTCTAATGAGAGCCGAGTAGAGGGGAACAGTGACCTCTTTTTTCCTGGATGAGAACCCTTTCATGATGAGGTGTGCCACGTAGATGGATTTCCTGACTACTGTGGCAATGTGATAATCAAAGGAGAGACTACTCTCCACCTGAGTCCCAAGGTCTCTTATCACACCTTTGGTGATAAGTGGACTGCTGCTTATGTGGTAGTTCATGGGTACTGAGTTTTTACCAAGGGGATGACAATGCACTTTTTGGCATTGAGCTTGAGGCTGTGGCTCTGACACCAGGCATCAGTCTCAGTGAGGCCCTTCTGTAGGATGTCCACATCATTTGGGGACTCGACTGTGGCACCTAATTTGCAGTCATCTGCAAACTTTGTCAGGCAGAGGCCTTCTGTGTTGGCCTGTACTTCAGAGAAGTAGATACCATACAGGAGAGGACCCAACACCGAACCCTGTGATACTCCACTTGTCACAGGTTTGAAGTCAGATTTGGAGTCTGCAACTTTTACAGTGTGGGTTCTGTCAGTGAGCCAGTTGGCAACCCATATTGTGACATATGGATTTATACCCAGTTTAGTGAGTTTATCTATGATTCCAGAATGGGGGATGGTGTTGAAAGCCTTGGCGAGGTCAAGATAGGCTGCGTGAACTGTCTTACTCTCGTCTGCGTCTTTGGTGACTGTTTCAAAGAAGTCGATCAGGGTCAGGAGGCAAGATCTGCCCTTTACAAACCCAATCAGGGTGGGGTCCAGAGTTTGGAGGTTACCAATGTCTTTGTTTATGAGTTCCATGATGATACATTCCATGGCCTTGCAAACCAGGCTCGTCAGGCTAATAGGGAGATAGTTCCCAGGATCCGTGGTGGCTCCCTCTTTGTGGAGTGGTATAACTGTTGCTGTGTGCCATTCAGTGGGTACAAAGCCTGACGTGAGACTATGATTGAACATGGTGCTTAGGTGGGGGGGGCAATTCGTTCTGATGTTCATGTAGAATGCAGGCTGGGATGTTGTCCAGTCCCATGGATGATGTGTTTTTGGCTTTGGAGAGCGCAGTTTTTACCTGCTCAGTTGTGATCGCAGGGACACTGCATTCTTCGGGTATGGATATGGGCCTTTTAGGGGGTAAGGGGGTAAAGTTGGCAATGAACCTATTAGCCAGGATGTTGGCAATATCACTTGGTTCTGCAATTTTTGTGCCATTGTGCTGTAATTCAGAGCATATCTGGGTGTTGCCACTGAGATTCTTGACATAGCTATAGAATGCTTTGTAGTTGTCCTTAGAGTCAGTGGCAATCTTGTTTTCATAGTTGGCTTTGGAGGATTTTATGAGGGATCTCAGCTTCTTACTGAGGCTGACTAGGGAGCTCCTCCATTCATAGGATTTTACTCTCTTTTGCAACAGTTTCTTCCTTCTGTTGTAAAGTTCGTTTATAGCAGGGGACCACCAGATTGGCTTCCTTTTTTGGAGGATAGCATCCTGGTTCTGCTAGGGATAGCATGATCCATGCACTCATGTAAGTGCATATAGACTGCATTTGTATAAGATTTGGCAGTTGTAACTGTATTGTCCATCTGCATGGGTGTTGTGAAGTTTGCTACTTCTGTCTTAAGAAGCATGAAGTTGGCTTTGGAGAAATTTTTTTACAGTGGTTTCCTTACTGGGGGATGCGGCGGGATGTGGATATCTATGGTGATTAGCTTATGGTCGGATCTGACCAACGAAGAGTTGACTTCAGGTGTGGAACACCGGTCACTCGTGTTGGTAATGACTAGGTTTAGGATATTATTTCTCCTGGTGGGGTGTGGATAAGTTGATCCAGGGCATTGGAGTTTATGAATTCTAGAAAGCATTGAGCAAAGGAGTTGGTACATGAGTAGTTTTCCCAGTTAATGGTGGGGTAGTTGAAATCACCCATTATTAGGGTGTTTGGTTGAACCCTAATATTTTCCAGTATATCAAGAAAAGAGGAGTGGGAATCATGGGGCATGGTGGGGGATCTGTAGCAAGCTACAATATGGATTGTAGTTTTGCCCAGAGTTAGTTGCACTTGGATAACTTCGGATGCATTATGATGGGCAACTAGCCTGTACGTGTGGATCTCCTTAATGAATATGGACACACCTCTCCCCTTGGTGTTCCAGTCCTGGTAAGATGGCCAAAAGGTATGGTATGAGTTATATCCTGGTAATGCAGGGGTGCTCTCTGGAGACTTGAACCAGGTTTCAGTCACTGCACATATATCGATGTTCTCCATTTTAAGGAGTGCCTCGAGTGAGTGCATTTTTGAGGTTTAGACATCTAGCATTGAGTAGCATTACCCTCAGTTTTTTCTTGCCTGTATCTGTTATGGTGGTGGGTTTGTTGTTTGAGCCTTGCCTAAAAAAGTCACTATAGGGGTGGCAAGAGCGTTAGCCAGTATCTGGAATCCCAGGGGCGACAGGTGCAGGCCATCTCTGGCAAAGCATTGTGGCCTCTTGGCCATGTTGTCCCAGGCAGACAAATACTGGATTACCTTGGAATGACACTAGAAGCTTAGCCAATTGTTGAAGTCAATCATTTTGTCCTTGTTATGCGGTATCATTCTGGGTGAAGGTAGGATGCTACTCAGGGCTAGGGTCATACCTGCCTGCATTACAAGATCAGAGAGTTCCTCCATGTCTCTTTTCATGTAGTCCAGGGAGGTACATCTCAGGTCATTCACACCAAGATGGACAATGAGTGAGTCAGATTTGTACTTGTGGAATGACCTGAGTGTGTGGGTTATGTGGCGGATCCTGGCACTCGACAGGCAGCTAACAGTAACCTTCTCCTTGTCTATTTTGATGAATGAAACAGTGTGCCTGACTATAGAGTCACCTATGACTAATGTGTTAGGCATGTTATTTTGCCTTATGGACTGTGGTTGAGTGGCACACTGGATCTGTGTGTTATGTGCCTTTTGGGTTGTGTTGAAGGGTGGAGGTTGCTTGCATTTCTGTTTTGGAGGTCTCTGTTGCTTGGGCAGATTCTTTTTGAGACCCTCTGAGAATGTTTTTGTGTATCTATGTATGGGTTTTGGTGGTGTAGGTATAGTGGGACTATGTGATGAGTGTGGTGTGGTGCAAGTGTTTACCTTCTCCTCTTGACTGAGAAGTTCAGTCTTGGGTTGATAAAGCTTTGCCTCCAGTTTGTCAAGATAAATGCATCTCTCACAGGTTGTAGTGTTGGGTGGTAGGAGGAGAGGGTTGTCAGTGTATATGAGACAATTGCTACATTGTCCAGATTCATCAGGTAGACAGGAGAGAGCACTGGGAACTGTCCCTTGGACATGCCTGGGCAATCACTGTTTTCCTCTAGACAAGTGAGGAAAGTAAGTACTAGAGCTGTTTTCCTCGAAGTAACTTGAGGAAGATAAGTACTAAAACTATTAACCACTAGGAAATGAGAAAGGTTGAGTGCTTCAGTAATTTGTAGCTTATTTAGTGTTTACTACAGATCTGAACCAGTGCTGAGCACAGAAAAGCAGATTCAAGTGCTAAAATTACAGAAACTGGCTAGTTCTATGGGAAAAACTGAACAGCAGACTTTATGGCACCGGGAATAGTTTAATCCTAGCTAAGCAGTGCTGTGCAATGTACAAAACCATGTAAACAAAGGATGTTATGTAGTCCAATCTTGCCTACATTCTTACATGTGGATTTGGCTCCGACTTGGCCATACCTTTAGCTTGAAGTCTTTCTATTGGCTGGGCTAAGATGGTATCCCATGCTGCACTGCTCTCTATCCCCAGATCTCATTTGCCGCTCATGTAGCTCGAACGTGGTCTCGCTCTTGGCTGTGGCTAAGTACCTTTTCTTCTTTATAACAGAGAAGTTTTTTGCAAAAAAAGCTATTTTCATAGCTATTTGTGTGTGTTCTTGACTGTATTGTGGAAAAGTTGTGTTTTTCTCTTATAGCATGTTCTTGTGGTATCCCACTAGCTGTTTCCAACGGGCTAGGCCTGTTTCAGTTAGAGGACCCAGTCTGTCCCCTTGCTTTCTTTGTGTGCTAACTTTTTCCCTTGGGCTAAATCCATTTAAATTAGAGGAATTAGTTCTCCCCCTTGTTCTTGTGTCTAAGGACCATTTTAGTTAGAGGTCTTTGTGGTGTACTGTTTGTCTTGTTCCCGCGCTTGTGGCTGTTTTGTCTGTTGGTCTAGTTTTGAGTTAGTTACTTGGTGTTTGCGGTAACTATGTCTAAAGATACTAAGGAGCATAAGAAGTGCTCCAAGTGCAGTTATAAGATGTCCATCACTGATGGACACTATGTGTGTACTGTCTTGGAGTGATTCACCTTCAGGAATCGTGTAGTTTTTGTCATGCCTTTAGCCCACATGTTCTTCAGGAAAGGAAGAACAAATTGATTTTGAAGGGACTTCTGAAACCCTCCTTTGAGGAGGGTTTGGAGAGTGCTTCCAGCTTTAAGGCTTCTCCATCAATAGCTAAATCATCCGAGGCTAAAAAGCAATCCCCGGCTCCATCAGTATCTTCGGAGCTGCCAGAGAAAATAACAAAATCTTCAACAACATCCTCTGCTCCATTGTCCTCGGGGCCGCAGGAAGTGTCAGTGGTAATGGAACCTGCATCGGCTCCAATTTTCTTGGAGCCTGTTCGGAGCCGATCGCCTAGCATCAGGCTGGTATCTCCTCCTTGCAGGTCTCCTTCAGAGAGGAGGTCTCAGTCTCCTTCCCTATCCTCCAAATCCTCCAGGACCTTATCAGATGTGGACATCGATAGAGTGGTGCAGAGACTTCTTCAGTCACCGGTACTGGCAAAATTGTTTTCGGTTCTGACCCAGTCAGCTCCGGAGCCGGTCCCTCAACCTACATCGATACGTCCTCCTCTGAGCGCATCTCAGCTTTTGGAGCCAGAGTGCTTGGCTCCGTGTGATGTCCCTAGGTCAGGTCCGACAGCCCCTCCTGACTTATCACTTTCAACGTCAGCTCCGACCCCGTCGGTGCCATCCACGGGGTTCAGGACTCAGGATTCATTGGTCAGACCCGAGGGAGAGGCTTCGGGACACCTCTCATCTCCTAGTCTCCCTCTTGGTGCTTCGGCGTGGGGAAGCCTGACTCCTGTCTCGGCTTCGGAGGCTGGTCGATCTTTGGATCCATGAGGACCAGCTTTGCAGGCCATGCGGAGTGACCTGGCCAGGTCGTCAGTGGCATCATATGGTTCGGTCACTCTGTCCCCTACAGCACCGGTGCAGGTCTCTGATCACCATCTATCTCTGGACAGTGGAGCCCCAAGGCCTCAGGGTACCCCCCACGAGTGGTCCCCATATTTATGAGGGCCCCTCAGAGTTTTTGCCTGAGGAGCCACCCAGAAAGAAAATGTGCAAGAGGAAGCACATAGATTCCCAGGATGAGTCTCTCACGTCAGACAGAGACCTCGAGGAATTGGAGGGGTCCCCTAAGTCATCCTCTGAGGATGTTTTTTTCTCTGACATCCTAGAGATTTTGAAGCAAAGAGGTGACTGGCCATCCAAAGCCCCCTCTGAAGAGGAGTTGGTTTTCCTGAAGGCCTTTAATGCTCAGCCCTCTGCCCTGTGGGTGTCTCTACCCTTCGATGAGCTTCTGGATCTGGTTTGTCGAAGGGTGTGGGAAACCCCTGACTCTGTGGAACCAGTCCCCAGGAGACCAAATAAAGTTTTGGCTGCCCCTTCTGATAAGGAATTTCTATCCAAGGGAGTCCCTGTGGATGCCATGGTGGTGGCATCAGCCACCCAGAAGGAATTAGCTGAGATTTCTTCCACCATCCATCCCCCTAACAAGGAGTCTAGGACTATGCACCAGTATGGGAAGCGTACATTTTCTTCAGCGGCCTTTACTTTGCGGTCACTGAATTACTTACCACACTTTACACAGCTCCAGAGAGATCTCCTAAAGGAGCTTGGAGATACTCTAACGGGTAACGTTTCTGAGGCGGTGGCTCAGAAGGTCAATGCTCAGATGTCTACCCTCAATTCTATTGCGAACTCCTCCATGAGGCTGATCTCCCACACAGCCGAGGGAGCGAGTAAGGCAGCAATTCAGGAATCACTCTTAGGAGGCAGGCCTGGATGCGCCTTTGTCATTTTGCGGAGGCCTTCAAGTCTTCATTCACCGACGCCCTGTTTGATGGTTCCTCTTTGTTTGGAACCAAGGTGAAAGACACTCTCACTAGGTGCGAGCAAGAGGGAAAAACTCTGTCTGCCATTGGAGTCCATTTTTCCCTTCCCTCTAGGCCTTATCCCAAGGCCCAGAGGGGTGGAAAGATGTGGTTCAAGAAATCACAGAGGTTTTTTCCCGGTGCACAAGGTGAGCCCCTCTCCAGAGGCAGGGGAGGGAGTAGTTATTGAGGTAGACACTGCCCTAGGGGCAGAGGAGGCCCTCACAACTCAGACCGCGATTCCTTTCGTGGTTCTCCCTACTGCCACTCCTAATGGGAGGCCCGATTGTGCATTTCCGGAGCCAGTCGGGGTCGAATCTCATTATACCCGGAGGCCTGGCAAGATATCACCCAGGACCAATGGGTTATACGATAATTTCCGGAGGATATGTCATTCCCTTCTCGTCAAACCCCCCTCCAATCAAGAAAATCCTGGATGTTCCACCCAGTCAAAGGGATTTCGCAGCTTCAGAAGTTTCAAAGCTGCTAGAAAAAGGAGACATCCAATATGTCCCCTCAGACCAGATCGGATTAGGGACTTACTCCAGATTCTTTTTGGTGCCGAAAAGGACAGGAGACCTGAGACCCATTTTGGATCTCAGCCGATTGAACACCCATGTGCAAAAGTCCAAGTTCCGAATGGTCATGTTGCAGTCTATTCTCACATTGTTGGGAAAAGAAGTGTGGATGTGCTCCACCGACCTCAAGGATTCTTACTGCCGCATAAAGATGGACAGGGCATCCAGAAGTCACCTATGCTTCCAGCTGGGAGCCAGTCACTTTCAGTTTCGAGCCCTGCCCTTTGGTCTCACCACAGCCCCCAGGGTGTTTACCAAATGCATGGCAGTGGTGACTGCTCACTTGAGACGTCAGGGATTCCAAGTGTTTCCATACCTGGATGACTGGCTCCTTACTGCCACCACCAGGCATCTGCTACTTCAGACCAGAGAAGCTACTATCAACCTTTGTCAACAGTGGGGCATCACCTTGAACTGGGAAAAATCTGCCTTGTTGCCCTCGCAGCGTGTCACTTTTATAGGCGTCAAATTAGACACCGTCCTCATGTGGGCATTTCTACCACAGGAAAGAATCAGAGTCCTACTACAACAGGTTTACGCCTTGCCCCCTCTGAGAAGAGTGAAGGCAAGATTGGTCCTCCAATTGTTGGGGACGATGGCTGCTACGATTATGTTAGTCCCCCTGGTAAGGTTACATATGAGGCTCCTTCAGTGGCTACTCTTCGCCCAGTGGTCTCTTCAACGTCTTCCACTTTCTCACCCTATTCTACTCACAGACAGGTGCAAACAGGATCTCAGTTAGTGGCTTCACACCAACAACCTCAATGTGGGAAAGCCCTTCGTTCCTTCGCCTCCGGTTGCCACAGTGACCATGGATGCCTCTCAGATGGGTTGGGGGGCATTATCTAGGCACGACAGTCCAAGGCATGTGGCAAGAGCATGAGATGCATATGCATATCAATGTCCTGGAGATGAGAGCAGTGCTACTAGCGTTGCAAGCACTTCAAAGCTTTCATCTCGGGACTCTTGAAATCCACTCAGACAATATGTCAGTGGTATGGTATCTGAACAAACAGGGAGGAATCAAGTCATATCCCCTTTGCAGAGAAGCCATGCGAGTGTGGCAGTGGGCAGTGCCTTCCCAACATTTTCTGGTAGCAACGCACATTCCGGGGAAGTCCAATGTGATTGCAGACAGGCTAAGCAGAACTATTCTGATGCCGCACGAGTGGTCCCTGAACTGTCAAGTTACGGAGCAGATCTTCCGCAGGCAGGGTCAGCCTTGCTGCGACCTTTTTGCCAGCCCCCTCAATGCCGAATGCAGCAGCTACTTCACCCTTATCCCCTCTCGGGGGAAGTTGCTCAGGGACGCTCTAGTCCACGATTGGCCCTCCGGTCTACTATATGCCTTTCCTCCGGTTCCCTTGCTGTCAAAGGTTATTCAAAAAGCACAATCCTTGGGAAGCAAAATGATTCTGATTGCTCCATACTGGCCTCATCAAATTTGGTTCCCCTTTCTCCATCACTATCTCATGGATGCTCCTTGGATTCTGGACCCACAACCAGACTTACTGACTCACATGTCAGGGCAGCTCCATCCCTCTCTTCGGACCCTCTGGTTGACAGCCTGGCTACTCCACTTCCATCATTAGTTAGGCTTCACCAATTTTCACCGGAGGTGGTTCATATTCTATCTTCCTCTCATATACCTTCGACCAGGAAGATTTATTACAGCAAATGGAAGAGGTTTTCCAAATGTGCTCATGCCAAAAAGATTGGCCCTTACACAGCTCTAATCTCATCAGTATTGGAGTTCCTTTCTATGCTTTTCAACCAGGGTTCAGCCGCCGCAGCCATTAAAGTCCAGTTGGCGGCAATTTCTTCTTTTCATGATGCTGATGAACCTAGCCTAATGGCAAACAGACTCTGTAAGGCTTTCCTGAAGGTTACTTTGTTGCTTCGTCCTCCTGTCTCGGAACCTGTTATGCCTTGGGACTTAAACTTTGTTCTACAGGATCTTACTTCACCCCCTTTGGGCCTGCAGCCACTTGTGATTTAAAATTGTTAACTTGGAAGACTGTCTTTTTGGTAGCCATCACGTCAGCCAGACGCGTTTCGGAGCTTCAAGCTTTATCAATCAAACCCGCTTATTTGATTTTTCATAAGGACAGGGTTTCTCTCAGACCGAATCCTTCCTTTCTTCCCAAAGTAGTGTCAGTTAGTAACCTTAACCAATCCATTGAATTGCCAGTGTTTTTTCCTCAGTTCTCAAACAAGGCAGAATTCAAATTTCATCAGTTGGATGTGCACAGACAATTACAATTTTATTTGCACAGAACGGAGGACCTCAGAAAATCTGATCAGTTGTTTGTTTCATTTTCGGAAAACAGAATTGGGTCTCCTGTTTCCAAAGTCACATTGTCCAGGTGGATTTCCAATTGTATTTCTTTCATTTATACTTCAGGGGGAAGAGATTTAACGTTCCGAGAGAAGGCTCACTCTACCCGGTCTGTATCTATATCTAAGGCTTTTCAGGCCAGATTGTCCATGGATGATATTTGTGCTGCAGCTGCTTGGGCATCTCCTCACACCTTTGTTACTCATTAGAAGTTAGATGTGGCATCTAGAGGCAGGTCTTCCTTTGGTTCCACAGTGCTCAGGAGTATTTTCCCACTGAGCCTCCCAGGATTTAGGTACTGGGGATGCTGTCCCACGGGTAAGAATGTAGGCGAAATTGGACTACATAACATCAAGAAGTTATGTACTCACCATAACATTCGATGTATGTAGTCCATCTCGCCTCACATTCTTACTTACCCCCCCCACCTTCCCCCATCCTGGAGGATCTGGAGGTTAGGTCTGGTTTCAGAGTTCCCTTCATTCTTGGTTTGTTCTTCCTTCCTTAGGTGTTATGCATGGAGGATGAGTGCTGGTGCTCGCTGGGTATAGAGAGCAGTGCAGCATGGGATACCATCTTAGCCCAGCCAATAGAAAGACTTCGAGCTAAAAGTATGGCCGAGTTGGAGCCGACATTCGGCTCCGAACCCACGGATAAGAATGTGAGGCGAGATGGACTACATACATTGAACGTTATGGTGAGTACATAACTTCTTGTTTTTAAGCAGAAAGATGAAAGGGATAGAAATAGCCCAAAACGGCGAATAAAACTGCAGTTTACATGTTCAGTTCTTTCTAAGTGTGTCTCCTGTAGCATAGCTATTTGCACTCTACATTTTTAAAATAGTGCAGTACTCTTTCTTTTTTTGGATTTATTTGTGAAACCATTAGCATTTAATGACATTATAGAAAGAATCACATTCTTGAGGGATTATTATTCCCATCTTTTATATGTAACAGCTTTTTTCTTAAGTATCTAGTTCCAGCTTTTGTGTTACATGCATGCACTGTTGGTTAATCTTTTATACATCTGTTTCTTGTCATCTCCATTTGAGCCTATGTCACATCTTGAAGAACTTCTTGTTTTATTGAAAACCCTCAAATAAAAATATACACATACCCAGTACCCCCAAAAACCTACTAACTTAATAATAATAACAGAAAACAGTGTTCACTTTCAAATATTTAAGTTTTACCCCTTAATAGGAACATACATTCCAAACTGACAGCCACACACACAGATTTGAACTTAGAAATAAAGCTTATTCATGCTAAGACGCATGATAGAGCCTGTGATTCTGTTAAGTGCTGTCTGGTTTTACCTTATCTTTATAGCTCTCCTAGCTGGGAAACACTTGAATGGCTTTCAGAAAACATTTTCTCCAAGCAATTTATCTTTATCAGATTGTCTGCTAGTGACATGGGAACCAGCTATAGGACTGTTTACTATAAATAAAGACCTTATAATATTCAATATTCTTTTTCATTTACTTGCTTTCTGTAAAATCTTGTTACTACATGAAGGACACAGTCATCCCCCTATTCAAGAATGAGAAAAAGCCCACTATTTTTAGTCATGCTCTGTTAACTAGATACCCCCACTTTTTTTTACATTGCAATGCCTGCATTTCTTAAAACTAAACAAAAAGAAAGAGAAAAGGAAGCTAGAAACAAAAAGAATAAACACAAACACCTATTTATATCAGTATCCCCATTAACACTTAAAAACAACTGAAAAACTTTACTTTATAACATGCATAGAAAATCATGCACCATGCTGCCAATAAAAAAATGTTTTACTTACAGTTAACTCTCTCCATCCTCTTCCCCTCTCCTGAGCATTTTTCCAAACATTAATGACATGACGTAGGGCATATGGCTTAGTGTCCGCTACAAGTTTAACAAAGTCCAATATTTTTAGATTTTCTTGTTTTGTCCTGTTTTGCAAATATAATTATTGCTGTGTTATCCCACATTTGTCAGTTTGCAGGTTACTGATTTTAGTCTACAAACGTTAATGATATAAAGTAGGGCACATGCTTTAGAGTCCCCTACAAGTTTAAAAAAAGCCCAAGAAAGTCTAATATTTCCATATTCTTTTGTTCTGCTCCTGTTCATCTCCATCTCCAAAATCCTGTATCTGCTTCATCCCCAGTGCACTGTTGATTCTTCTAGTCAACTTCTGTGCTTTTTTCTCTCTCTCAATCATTTTCCATTGAAACACTGGGAAAGGTTTCACTGGACAGTCTCTCTGTGGTATTTATTACCAGAAGAACAAGAAGCAGAATCCTCTTCTGTTATATCTGTTCAAAGCTTCTTCCATTTTTCCAGCTTTTTATTGTTTGTGTTGATATATTTCATCAGTGTTTCATTTATTTTAACCAGGTCTGTGTGCAGCTACTTTATACTTTCCTGTAGGTTACTGGAAGTCATGTCTGGAACTTGCACTGATTCTTTCTGAACAACTGCAGTACTTTTACCAGTCTGTTTTTTCCTCAACCTTTGTAGCTGATTTTCCTCCAGGTCCTTTATATTTCTTTTTTCCTGGCATCTAGGCAGTGGACTTACTAGCCAGTTACTGAAATGTACCCAGAAATCTAGGTTCACTGGCTTTCTTTGCTAAGTTTCTGTTTTCAGACTGGGAGAGGCAGAATTAAGCTGTTACTCAATGTGCAGCCATCTTGGAAGTCATGGTGTCATCCTGCTTTGATATGTGGCAGCCCATGGAGTCTAGCTGTTACAGATAGTGGTTTATATGTGGTCTGAGATCATGTTTTCTGTTCTCACTAGTATGTGCCGTGTAGTGCACATCTTCTATATGATTGTTCACTGCATGGTTTTCTCCATTTTGACAGTTGCACTGAATGGCTAAGTCCATTTGTATACCTGGATTATTTGCAAATCCTTGAGTGCAGCTAGCTGCCCATACATGTATTTTATTGGGGGATTTTCATTGGCTCTTTCTGCCATGATGTAGTGCTGCTTAGTTTCACAAGCCTTATGCAGAAGTTTAGTGTATTACATCTCCATGAATCCCACCCATTGTCTCTTACATATAATAAGATAATTGCTTTCTACACTGTTTATTAGCAAACATAATTTTATGTAGGAGGCTTCATCCCATACTTCCTGTACTTCCTGATGTCTGTCTAACAACACAAACACACACACACACACACACACACACACACACACACACACACACACACACACACACACACACACACACACACACACAAGTCCTTGGTTGTCCAACTGTAACCAGAGGGAAACATCCACTTACAAGCTATATTTGACTGAACAAAAGGTAACTATAAGAGAATAGCAGAAATTGCTGAGTATGTAAATTGATGAAAGAAGCATGCAGAACACTTAACATAAAATATACATATCTGGCAAATAGGGCTCTCTTTTCATGCACTTACACACATAGACATACGTTTTTAAATTACATTGCAAGCCAGAATAGAAATGGTGCATTGATTCTGAAGATAAATAAGTTGTCTACATAACATGAGCCTTTACTGGCTGTGAGAACAAAACAGAAAATATACTCAGATAAAGAGTTGATAGTATATGGCTATGAAAAATGTGATGAATACATTTATAAGAAAGAAGTTCTAGTGAAAATGATCATAAACTATTGCAGAGCATGTTCAAGATTTCATTGTACAAGGGACTGTTCATGTTGCAAATAATGTTGTTACATTTAAATTAATAAAAATTGAAAGATGCATGCAGCAGTCATACTGAGCCATTCTTACTTGCCAGAGCAGAAAGATTCTGTTGGAGATTAATTGGAAGTTAACCAAATGATATTGGCATTATTTATGAAAGTAAGTTGGGAGAGTCTCAGAAATGTACTAAGAATGATCCAGAAATGTAAATACTTGAACATGTTGATATGACAGATTAGACTGCAGTGGCCAAAAAAAAAAAACTATTTTTTTCATTCAAAAAATGTTAGCTGTATGCAAGGCTTAGCTTTCAAAACTGGGAATGCCAAATTCTTTAAAGAAATACTGGCAAGGATACAGAACTCATACTTGGGTATAGGCTTTGCAGCAGCCCACTGTCTTGGGCCACCAATACTAACCTTTCATCTCTTGGTTTGAATTTGCCTCTACTTAACCATTCCTGCATTCGTTCCTGATCACATGAGGTTCTTCCAGAAGTTTTCTATATTTACAACTATATTTTTGCATTTTCCACATTTCTTGCCTTCTCATCTGGTCCTTCACCTTATATTCTTTCTTTTTTTTGTGGCACATTCAGGTAGCTGCCTGACTTTTATCTACTTCAGGTTTGATTTCCATTCCTGCTTGGCGCTGATATGCTTCTGCTAGATTAAGCAGAGAAGTAATCTTAGATTTATTCTCCCCATGTTTCAAAATTTTCATTACATTTGCATCTTGTGAGGTCAACAGATATATATGGAGTCCCATGATTGCAGATCTATACATGTAATCAATTTCAAGGAGGCCCATCCCTTCTTCGGATCAGGGAATATATAATCTTGGTATGCACTGATTTTTATAAATCATTTGCTGAGCATGAAGCATCCTTTTTGCTTTCCTATCTAGTCTATCCAACATGTTTTGGGGTCAGTCAATCACTCTAAAACTGTAAGTTAGGACAGGAAGAGCAAATTGGTTTATAGCTTGGATTTTCTTCCTAGATGTCAAAGCTGTTTTTAGGATTAATTTAAGTCTTCTAAAGTATTCCTTACTAAGTTTATTCACATATGTTCATGTTTTATTGTTGATCCTTCATCATTTCCAAAATATTTATACACTCCCTCATACTCAAGTTCTTTTATATCACATTCTTGTCCCAAACTGATGTTTTCCTGGTCCTGCAGTTTCCCTGCTTTAAAGGTTGCTTTTGCACATTTATCAAGACCAAATGACATTTTTATATCATCAGAAAAAGTTTTGACACCTTGCAGTTGTGCTTTCAATTTCTCATTTGATGAGCTATATAGTTTTAAATAATCGACCAAGAGAAGATGAGAAGTCTTTATACTTTGTTGTTTTCTAAGAGCCATATTATAGCCATGGCCTAAGCTGTTAAGTAGACAGCTTAAATGGTTAAGGGAAATTGCAGAATAGCAGCAGTGACAGACAGCTTGGAATATACCCCTTTGAATTTTTATCCCTGGGATAGTAATTTGTCCCTTATCATGGATTAATTGCACAGTGGTCTGCCACTGCTTCATGGTCACTGTAATGTAGTTGATCAGGGTAGGGTGAATCTTATACATTTTTAAGCACTCTTTTATCCATGAATGTGGGAAACTATCAAATGATTTTTTTGTAGTCAATCCATGCCATACTTAGATTCTTCCCCTTTTTACAGTTCTCCACTATAACTTTATTTAACAACAAATGACTGTTTGTTCCATATGACTTTCTTTTATTGCTCTTTTGTTCTACTGCCATAATTGAGTTTTTCTTCTAAATGACTATAAACGGTCGGCATCAATTCCTGTGTATAGTTTATACGTTGTTGGAAGACAAGTTAATGGTCTATATTTTTTAGGGTAGCTTGCAGGTTCACTCTTAAGTAGGAACATTGTTTTTCTTGTTGTTAGCCAGGTTGCTATCTGTTCAGGGTGTGCGTATAAATAGTTGTTACTCATGTCTAAATCTTCATGCAAAGATTTTAATACTTTTAGCCAAAAGTTAGGTACTACATCTGGACCTGGGGTTTTCCAGTTAGAGACTTTTCTTAACTTTGTTTCAATCTCTCTGCCTGCTACTTCATCCCATTACATATCCTGTACCTTTAACCTTCTTATTATTTATTTTTCTTCTATTCATTTAGCATCTTTGTTATGTTCCACAGGATCTTTATAGATACTTCTCCAAAATGTATTTATTTCTTCTTCTTCTTTTTTTTTTTTTTTTGGTGGTCTTTCAATTCCTTTTACCTTGTCTCTATGAAAATTTTTTGGGTCATCAATAAATTGCTTATTTTGTACTTTTCATTTATATTTTTCTGTGTTATCTTCTAAGTTTTTATGCATGTGCTGAGATCTTTAGTTTATTTGTGGTAGTGCATGATAGATCCTGATCTGTTCTAATGCTGCGCATTGCTTTTATCACGTCTATCTTTCTTAATATTTTTGTTGATTCGTTCCCTCTTCTGTATTCCTCTAACAGTGGCACTTCATGTCTTACTTGCTTTATAGTTTTCTCTGTTCGATACTTCCATGATGGTATTCAATTTCTTCCCTTCCTTTCTCTCATTACCCTGTGTTCTTGTGGTAGAACTTTATCTGTTATTAATTTATCTTCACAGTAATATATCATGTTTACTTCTGTTATATCGTATGGATCTCAATAGACAGTCCTAATTACTGTGTTCAATTGTTTTATCAAACTTCTGACTTTTTTTTGACTTGTTGCAGTCTATTTCTTTCATTGATCTTAATATGTCTATCTATTTCTATAAAGCTAAGCAACTCTTCTCTTAACTCATTTTCTTCTAAACTGAGGGCACATTTTTTTGTTTTCCATTTCCTGCAGGCATTCTATAGAAAGTTCTATAGCATCTTCCTGTAACACATTCTCTTCATCATATGGAAACCTCACTGGCCTATCACTCCTCAACATTGACTGCATCAGAGTTTCCACAGATTCCTGTTCCTTCCCTTGCTGTCCAGCTTCAAGTGAACATTTATACTGGTTTCCTGTGGAAGGCTCTAAAATGTCTTAATATGGCACCTGACCAATTACTTCCTGTTCCACTGGTTTCCCCTTAATTTGGATATCCATTGCTCTATCTTGTTGTGGTGCTTTCTGAATTAGATTTTCTACACTATATCCTTCACTTCACAGGTACTCTATAATCTCATTTTCTATTTCTTTAACTTCTCCATCACTAATCTCCTTTTCTACTTTTCCTCTGTCTTCTTATTTTTTGTACTGTCAAGTTTTCCATGTCCAGATTCCTTTGCCTGCATTTCTCTTCAAATATCTTTGGTGCTGCTCTTTTTGTATTCGTTAGTTTTGCTTTCTCCTTTGCATAAATATTACACCATATTAAATCTCTTCTTCTTCAGATTTCTCAATATCTTCCTGCTTCTCCTTACTTTGGGGACTCACTCCATCATGCTGTGATGTAAACTGTTAGACCTTCTACACCAAATCCTTCACTTCGCAGGCACTCCATAATTTCAACTTCTGTTTTTTAACTTCGACTTTACTAATCTTCTTTTCTACATTCCGTCTTTGTGATATTATATTTTTATTGTGAAATTTTCCATATCAGGATGCCTTTGCCTGTATTTCGCTTCAAATATCTTTGGGGCTGCCTTCTTTATATTGATTAATTTGGCTTTCTCCTTTGGATAAATATTTCACAGTATCAAATCTCTTTCTTTCCCATGTCCATATTTCTTTTTTATATTTTTCAAAAATCTCTAGGGTTTCTTTATATTTTCACACTTCATCAGATGCTCCTTTTTCCAAACAGATCAATGTTTCTTGATCTATATACTGTTTTTCACAACTCTGTTGCATTAATGAATACAATTTTTTATTTGAAGCTTCTGACAGTTTTTCTTGTGGAAGTATTTTTTTTTTGCTCTAATTTCTCTCTTAATCATTTTGTATATCTTGTGGCTGGAAATTCTGTGCTTTTTGCATAGTTGTAATGATATGTAATTTCTTTCTTATCCTCAATAGTCCACTTTATTGTCTTTATGGCTTTTCTTTGGCTTATCAGTTTTTGTCATTTTTGTGGACTACTACTTCCTTTTACAACATGGGGGCCATATTACCCCTGAGCCTGACCTGGTCTCATTGTAGGAATGTTTCCATATTTTGAGGATTCTACACTGTCATCTTTTCCACTCCTGGCACCAGTGTGCCTACCATAACTGGGCACTTTTTTATCCTGGGTCTTGTACACCCAGCTATCTTTTTAAAAATGTAACCTACTTCTCTCCATGATATATACTATACAAATACAGTCTATATATCAGTGTCATCTTGGTGAGATTTAATGAAAACAGGATCCACCTCATGAAGGTACTCACCAAGACTTGAGGATGAATTAGGATGAGTTCAATTTCAGCAATACTAGCCCTTGCTTGCTGACTTATCTCCCAATTCTCCTTAAGGATCTGTGCCCAACCCCCCACTCTCTATTTCTTGAACTTCCACCTTGATCCATCATCATCATCATCATCATCCTTTTCTGCTTTGAATTGTGACCTTATGAGAAGCTCTAAAATATCCCTTTACATCAAGTAAACCTAAACCATCTTGTTCTATTGGAAGGATCAACTTATCCCACTTAACTCTTGCCTTATTTGCCTCCCAGATAAATTAGATGAATTCCTTCAATTCTTTATTAATTATTGTCCACAACGTCTTCTTGGGTTTATAAACGTATGCCTGACCCATATACAAGACTAAAGGGACTGAAAACATTTTCACTTCTTGTATCTTACTATCCATATCCATAAGCAAGAATTTCCAGTTTCTCAATTTTTGCTTTATCTTTTATTTAGTCTCTTCCCACATGTCTTGCCATAACATAAACCTTTTTAATCCATACTCCTAAATACTTCATCTTATCATGTCCCCATAAATATAGGTATTACTGAAACAATTTGTGTGTATGTACATAATTTACAGCTACAGCCATTGTTTTATCCTCATTAATTTTATGTCCTGTGAAGACTTGAAATGGTCTGAAAATGTTTCGCAACACCAATTTGTCCTTTTCTGGATCTAACAGGTACAAAATAATATCATCTGCAAATAAAGTGTACTTTTCTTGATTACCATACCAAGTATATCCTTGTATTTCTGAGTTCCTTATTTTATTTGCCAATGGCTCCAAATATAAAGGAAATAACAAAGGGGAAAGAGAACACTCCTTCCTGGTTCCTCTGTTCAAACATAGCTTATCTGAGAGAAACCCGCCCACTTTAATTCTTGCCTCCAATTCTTCATATATCCTTCTGATTAACCTTATTATTGTATCAATGAATGCAAATATTTCCAATGCCCTACTCATAAGATCCAAGCTTACTCTGTCAAATGCTTTCTCTGCATCAAGACCCAACAACAACAAAGGTATTTTCTTACATTCTGCTTCCCTCTGGATCATCATTTTTCTGTTAATGTTGTCAAATGTTTGTCTCCCGTCCACAAAACTAAGTGATCCACATTTCTCAATTTTGGCAACACCCTTGCCATTCCTTTAGGTAGTACAAACATAAACATTTTATAATATTAGTTTAAAATTGAAATGGGTTTATATGAAGCTGGGCCTGAAGGATATTTGCCATCTTTAGGTAACACAGCCACCACAGCTTTCTTCCAAGTTATTGATGCGTCCTCTCCTTTAAAATACTGTTAAAGTTTTTCCATATCTTTATCATTTTCTTCACTTCTAATTTCCAAACTTTCACAGAAATACCATCTGTTCCTGGAGATTTTCCTGAAGATTCATTATACACCACTGTTTTTATCTCATCACCTCCTATCTTAACTGTTAGTTGTTGAGCTTTGACTACTTCTAACTCTGGCTTAATTAAGTCTTCCATAAACATTCCATTTGTACTCTTTCTTGATTTCCACATTTCTCTGCTTTATCCAAATTTTTATAAAATTTCCCAAATATCTCTAAAACCTCTACTGGATCTCCAGTTGTTTTGCTTGCTATAGTTTCCCTAAGTTTGGCAACAACCCTTTCAACATTATTTTGCCTATGTCTTTGTGCTAAAGGTTTTTGTGCTCTGGAGTTATCAAAAAAATAATTGCTTAACTACAATCTTTATAAACTCATGCATATTATCCAGATACTACCTTATTTTATCTTTAGCATTCTGTATTTGCTCCTCCTCTTGTTTTGTGAGATTCTCCTTATTCTGCAATACATTTTTAAACAAGAAACAGCTTTATTAAATTATCACATATGACATAGGCAGTCTCACATTTATATAAATGAAAACAAAACCATTCTGACATAATTCTAGTTGCAAACATTATACGTTACAAGCCACATTGACACAATTGTAGTTACAAACATTATACATCACTTATTATCTATCTAGTCATTGTCAGTCCAACATTACATAGCTCATTCAAATCATGCCTTCTTTTAAATCTCATTCTTCCTCTGCATGTATTGTTCCCACAATTCCCATTTTCCTATATAATTTGCTCCTACCCTTTTCTAAAGATCCAAATTCCAGTTGTTTTATCTCTGTTACTATATTCACTACTTCTAGTAAAGTTGGTTTAGACTTTGATTTCCATTTTCCAGTAATTGTTTTTTTGGCAGCCACCATAATTAGGCTCAGCAAGGCCTTACTCTGTCTAGGCAATTCCAATTCTGTATTACACCTCAGAAAAGTCATTTCCTTAGTTATACCAATTTGCTCATCCAGTATCTCTGACAAAGCAGTCTGCAGGGAATCTTTAAAGTCTGCCAACCCATTACACTTCCAGAAAATATGTTCCAAGTTACATCTTTCTTCCCCATCACATCTCCAACATTTGCTGTCTACCTGAGGAAAAATTCTTTGGAGTCTACTTGGGGTATGAAAATACCTATGTAAACACTTCCAAGCAAAGATCCTAAATCTTCTAGACTTTGTTGCATATTTGGGAGATATACATATATCCCCCATTTATTCTTTGTGAATTGCTTATCCAATCTCTCTTCCAAATCCTTTCTAACCTCCTCTGGTTGATTCTTATAGTTGTCATACAATATTTTATATGCTCTACTAATTATTCCTTTTTTTAACAGCAGCTTCTGTTTTAGATTCAACTAAAAGCTCTACCAGTGCTGATCTTTAATTTAGGATTTCCCCTATTTTTTTCTCTTTGCCTATACTCTATATCTATCCTTGATAGGGAAGGCAATCTGTAACATGCAGTCCAAATAAATTCTTGAATTTTTCTCATTCTATTACCTTTCCCACTCTGGTCATTTGCTCCCAATATCTTGGTTCATTTGCTACTTTTCTCCAATAAATTCCATCCCCTCTTGGCTATTGTCTGTATCTCTAATTGCAGTCATCCCTATTGGCAGATTCTCCTTTCTCCATTCCCATGTTGGCTTAGTTCTTAGAATACTTTCTGCTATTTTATGAATATAATATTCTGTATGATTATTGTTGTTCTTCTTAAAGGTCTGCATCCAAAATCCCAGTCTCTCTTTGTTTCTGGTCCTTCCCCCTGCTTCATCATCATCCCTTTCCAGTTTGAATTATAATTTTCTGCTTGTGCTATGTACAGAAGCCTTAACTGTGTTGCTTTGAAATACCCCTTCAAATCAGGTAATGCCAGTCAGCCTTGTTCTGTTTGAAGAATCAGCATAACTCACTTAATTCTTGCCATTTTCCCCTCCCAGATAAAATCCTTCATCTCTTTATTAATTGCCATCCACAACTTCTCCTCTATTTCATAAAAACATGCCTGACCTGTGTATAAGACTAAAGGGACTAAAAACAATTTTACTGCTTGTACTGCACTATTGATATCCTTATAACAGAGCTTCCATTTTCACAGTTTTTGTATTATCTTTTGTTTAGTCTCTTCCACATATCCTTAGCTGGCACACTGGAATCATGTTTAATCAATACTCCTAAATACTTAATTTTAGCATGTCCCCATAAATATGGATATGGCTGAACCAATTAATGTGTGAGTACATAATTTATCGCTATTGCCTTTGTTTTAGCTTCATTCATTTTTTATCCCAAAAAGATCTGAGACTGTCTCGGAAAATTCAGCAGCACTGCAATGTCACCTTCTGGTTTTGTCAGGTGTAAAAGAATATAATCTGCAAATAGAGACAGCTGAAATCCTTGGATTTCTGAGTCCTTTATTTTCTTTTTCAATGGTTCTAAATATAATGCAAATAACAAAGGAGGGGAGACACCTGTTTGGTTTCTCTGCTGAAGCAGAGATTATCACAAAGGACCCCAGCCACTTTAATTTTCACCTCCAGTCCCTTGTATATCCTCCTAATCAACCTTATATTTTTATTAGGGAGTGCAAATGCTTCCATTGCCCTGCTCATAAAGCCCTAGCTTACTCTGTCAAATGCTTTCTCTGCATCAACACCCACCAACAAATGTGGTATTTTCTTACATTATGTTTCCGTGTGGATCATCAGTGTTTTGTTAATGTTTTCAGATGTTTGCCTCCCCTCCACAAAACTAAATTAATCCATCGCTATCAATTTTGGCATTACTTTTGCTATTCTTTTAGCCATTATAGACATGAACACTTTATAATCATGGTTTAGTATTGAAATGGGCCTGTATGAAGCTGGATCTGATGGATCTTTATCCTGTTTACGTATTACAGCTACTACCACTTTCTTCCTGGATGTTGGTGCATCTCTTCCTCCTGAAATACTGTTAAACAAAACCTTCCAGATCTTAATCAGTTTTCACTCCTAACTTTCAAACTTCCACAGGAATCCCATCCATTTATGGGGACTTTCCTGTACATTGGTTATACATCATCATTTTTATCTCATCTCCTCCTGTCTATAAATGTTTCCATTTATACTTTTTCTTGATTTCCATATTTCTCTGCTTTATACAGACTTTCACAGAATTTCGGAAATATTTCTAATACTTTTACAGGATCTCTTGTCATCAGCTTCCTAAGCTTGGCGACAGCCCCTTGTACTTTCTGTTGCCTGAGTCATTGTGCTAAAAGTTTTTCTGCTCTAGAGTTATTAGCAAAAACATTTGCTTAACAGCAATGTTTCTAAACTCATGCATATTATTGAGGTAATCCCTTATTTTCTGTTTTGCATTCCACAGTTGCTCCTCTTCTTCTTCTGTGGCATTTCCCCTATTTGGAAATACTTTAACATTTGTCAGACCCTCTAAATAATTATTGTTAGTTCTTAAACGTATCTCCCTTTCTTTTTTCTTTTCCACCCTACTTTTAAAATCCACTTTAATTTTATCCTACTCTCTAGCTATATTTAATATATCAGAAAAAAATATATATATTCTCTAATACCTCCTGAATAATTTCCCCTACCCATTCCTTAAATTCCTCTCATTTCAACAGATAGGTGGGAAAGTGCCAGTGTCTCATTTTTATTTCACTACCCTGTGTTTTTATTTTAGCTATTATTGGTGCATGATCTGAAACAATTATTGGGTGTGTATCAAGACCTTCAATTAAATGCACACATGTTCCTGTGAAATATAAATTCTGTCTAGCCTAGCCCAGTTTTTGTATCTTGGGGAATAGTACGAAAATTCACTCCAAACTCCTAGTACTGAATTCACATATTCCATGGCAAGTATTTTCACAAATTTCTTCAAAAATCTTCCATCCTTTGTTATAGTTTCTCTTCTGGGCTCCTCTGTCACATCTTCACTGTTGCAGATCAAATTCCACTCCATACCTATAAGTAATATTCCTTGCTGAAAGCTGATTATTTCTCCCAGAATTTTCTTAAGCTCCATTATAGTTTTTGGTGGAATATAAATACATGCCAATGTAGTCCTCCCTTACCAGTAGCCCCTTAGTACTACATATCTACCATTATTGTCTTTTTTATCATCTTCCATCAATATTGGAGTTTCTGTTGCAATTAATATAAGTACTGTTCTTTTCCTTTGCCTCAGGAATTCAACTGAATAATTATCCTGTAAACCTTTCAAATTCACATGTTCAGTTCTTTCCAAGTGTGTCTCCTGTAGCATAGCTATTTGCAGTCTACATTTCTAATATAGTTCACTACTCTTTTTGTATTTATCTGTAAGACTATTGACATTTAGACATTACAGAAAGCATAATTTTCTAAGTTATTATTCCTACCTTTTATGTATAACAGCTTTTTGTTAAATGTCTGGTTCCACCTTTTGTGTTATATGCATATACTGTTTGGCAGGCTAATCTTTCATACAGTTGTTTCTTGTCATCTCCATTTAAGCATATATCACATCTTATAAAACTCTTTGGTTTTATTGAACACCCTCAAAAAAAGCACACGCTCATTGAACCCCCCAAAATCTATTAACTTACTAATAACACACAAAACTAAGTCCATCTTAAAATATTGAAGTTTTACCCTTCTAATAGGAACATATGTTCCAAACTGACAACCACAGTTACAGACATGCGATAACCTAAAAGAAAGGTTATCCGTGATAAGATGAATGGTGCAGCCTGTGCTTCTACTAAGTGCTTTCTGACTTTGTCTTATCTTTATAGCTCTCTCAGCTGGGAAAGTACTTGAATGCTTTCAGAAAACATTTTCTCCATGACATTTCTCTTTATCAGATTATCTCCTACAGACAAGAGAACCAGACACACAACTGCCAAGCATACATTTGTTTACTAGAAAAAAAGCCTTAATCAATATTCTTTTTCATTTACTTGCTTTCTCTTAAAACTTGTTACTAGATTAAACTAAGGACCTTAACTAGTCACTCCCCTATGCAAGAATGAGAAAAAGTACATACATTTTTCTCTCTTTTTTTTTTTTTTTTTTTTTTTTTTTTACATTGCAGTGCCCTACATTTCTTAAAACTGAACAAGAAGAAAGAGAGAAGGGAGAAAAAAAGAAAAACAGCAGGAACACCTTTTTTACATTAGTATCCTGCTTACACTTAAAATAAGTGAGAAGATTTATAGCATGCAAAGAAAATCAAGCACTACTAAAATAGTACAATTAAGACATTTTTTTTACTTACAATTCAGTTTCTCCCTACACATCCCCTCTCCTCAGTATTTTTCCGAACATTAATGACATGAGGTAGGGCATATGATTTAGAGTCCCCTACAAGTTTAAGAGAGTCCAAAAATTCCAATATTTCCAGATTATCTTGTTCTGTCACATTTCACAAATATAATTATTGCTTTATAATCCCACATTTGTCAATTTTCAAGTTACTGGTTTTATTCTTGTTCATCTCCAGCTCCCATATCCTATCTCCGCTTCATTTCCAACATACTCTAGATTCTTCTAGTTGATTCTTGTGCTTTTTTCCTTCTCTCAAGCATTTCCCATTAAACATTGGAAAATGTTTCACTCCAAAGTATCTCTCTAGTTTTTATTAGCAGAAGAACAGGAACCATAATTATCTTCTGTTTCACAGCTTGTTTTTGTTGGTCAAATATTTGCATTTCTTTCTAAGCATCTACTTCATCAAAAATGATTTTGTCCCTCCTTGGAAAAATATTTTGAAGATATCTGGGTACAGCAATTTGAATCTTATACCTGCTTCTCGACATTGCCTTAATAATGGAATTAATTTACTCTTATGCCTGATGTACAATGAGTAATCATACTCCACAAACACTCTGCTGTCTTCCACTTTTAGTACTCCTGCTGTTAAGATTATATCTTTAGTATTAAAGGTCTAGGTTGCATTCTCATAGCCAGGTTTGGAACATACACATGATATTCCCTTTCAATTAACAATTTCTGTTGTGGAATACCAGTCCAATTGCTTATTTATACTTTCATAAAATGAATACAGTCTGTTCTTTCCAGCTTCTCTGGTATGGCAGAAAATCCTCAGGTTTCCCCTGAGTGCTCTGTCCTCTAATTCATTTTTTTTTGGTACTTATGTATTATTGCAACCAGATTTTCGCGGTTACGATAATACACTTGCTGGCTTGAAAACAGCTACGGGAAACACTGTAAGTTGTCACTCTTTGTGTTTACTGTTGAAAAGCTAGTTTTGCTGACATTGATGAAGAGAAGCAATTGTGGAAATCTTTACCTTTTTTGCATGCATGACAGACGCACACTTCAATTGGCAGGGCTGGTCTGTTAATGACAAAAGGAGTGCTTTTACTGTGAAGAAGCAATGCTGACAAGAAAAAGAGACGCTTGGAAATGCTTTCTGCTGAACTCTTTATTTATTAAACGGTAAACTATTTATGTATCACACATTTTTTTACAGAAAACGTGCAAAACATAAAGCTTTGTGGAACTGATGGTGGATGATGTTAACAGGTGTTTGGGAATGGAATGGCTGATGGCAGGGTTTTGGTTTGGGGTTCTGAAGAACATGTATTACACAACCTTCAGTGTGAACAAAAACACAGTAACTGAGACAGCAACATTACTTTCTTTCTTCATTTTCACCGATAACCCTGCCTAAAACAATGTGTAATTTGAACCAAAACACACTAACTGACATTATCATAACACCTGTGCTTCTATTTTAACACTGGGAAGCACACTGTATTACTATAAAGATAAGCTGCCCGCAAACAGCATACGTAGACAGAAACATGATTTTTTACATTTTCAAAGATATCCCTGCCTAAAACAACCTTCAATGTGAAGGAAAACACACTAATTGACATTATCACAGCATTGTTTATATTTGCACATCGGGAAGCAACCGGTAGTAAAGTGAAAATTTGGTTGCGATAATATGCAAGTACCATTTTTTTAAACATCTCTTCTTCTGCAGTTTTATATTCAGCCTGTCTTTTTTTCATTTTGACCACTGAGGTTTTGATTTTTATCACCTTATTTCAGTATCTTTTTAATGCTTCTTCCAGTTTTTTATCCAGCGTTGTATAGTTTGAGTTGATATACTCCATCAGTGTTTTATTTATTTCAATCAGATCTGTGTGTACTTGCCTTATACTTTCCTGTAGGTTACTGGAAGTCATGTCTGGAGCTTGCACTGCTTTTTGCTGAACAGCTGCAATACTTTCTCCAGTTAGGGTTTCTTTGTCACCTTTTGTAGCTGATTTTCCTTCAGGTCCTCTGTATTTCATTTTTCTGGCATCCAGGCAGTGCAGTTACTAGCCAGCTACTGAAAGTTATGCAGAAATTTAGGCCCACTAGCTTTCTCTGCTAAGTTTCTCTTTTCACAATGGGAGAAGTAGAATTAAGCTATTACTCAATGTGCAGCCCTCTTGGAAGTCCCTTTATTCTGCAATACTTTAAACTTTGTCAGTCCTTCTTAGTAATTTCTATTACTTCTTAACCATATCTCTTTCTCTTTTATTTTGACCCTATTTTTAAACTCCATTTTCATTTTATCTCAGTTACTAGCTGTAACTTCTGAAGATATTGCTATCTTTCCCTAATAACTCTAGAATAATTTCCACTACCCATTCATTAAATTCCTCTCTTTTAACAGGTGGGTAGGTAGGAAAGTGCCAGTATCTTATTTTTATTTCATTACCCTGCATTTTTATCTTAGTTTTTATTGGTGCATGATCAGAAATGGTTATTGGATGTGTGTTTACGCTTTCAATTAAAAGCAAATGTTCCTAGAAAATATAATTTCTATGTAGTCTAGCCCAGTTATTGTACCTTGCGGAATAATATGCAAATTCTGAGTTTCTACTACTGAATTCACATTTTACATACCAAATATTTTCATAAATTTCTTCTGAAATCTAACCTCTTTTGTTATATTGTCCCTTCTCTGTCCCCCTTGTACATCCTCACTATTACAAATCAAAGTTCAGTCCCCACCTGTATATAATATTCCCTGCTGAAAGCTGATTATTTCTCCCAAAAATTTCTTAAGCCCCATAATAGCATTTTTTTTCTGTGGAATGTAAATATAATTTTGCAATCCACCTCCCTTGCCAATAGCCCCTTACTAACACAATTCTACTATTTTTCTTTTCCACCCTCATCTATCACTATTGGAACCCCTCTAGCAATTAATATAAGTACTCCCCTTTTCTCGGTCCCTGTTATTCTGGTGAATATCCATTTTGAAATCCTCCCTTTTGTCAAATACACATTTCTTTCCAAAGGTGTCTCCTGCAGCATTGCTATTTACACTCTGCATTTCTTGATATAACTTAATACTCTTTCCATTTATCTATACCTTTAAGCTCAGTCATGTTCCAAAATAATATGGATAGCATAGCCATTATGATAAAAAGCTATTGTTCCCACCTGTTATACATGACAGTTTTTTGAATATGCATTTCCAGCTTTTGTGTTGCATGAATATATTATAATGTTTGGTTGGCTGATCTTTTCTACAGATGTTTCTTCTTCTCTCCATTTGAACCTATGTCACATTTTTCAAGACTTTATGTTTTAATGAAAACCCTCAAACAAATAACTAAATATAAAACATCCCATCCTGTATTAACGTGGAGTAACACACAAAACTATGTACATCCTCAAAACATGAGGTTTAACCCTCTAGAAGGGCACAACTGTCCCAAATTGACAGTTGCACTTACAGGCATTACTTAACCTAAAATTAAGTTTACCCATGCTAATGTGCATACTACAGCCTGTGCTCCCACTTACATTGATTGCTGTCTGTTCTTCTCTTATCTTTCTTCCCCTCCCAGATACTATAAACAGCTTGTATGCTTTCAGAAAACATTAACTTTTGGCTCTAAGAAAAAGTACACTTGCTATCTTTAAATCAAACTAAATTGTAGACTGTTGTATTAACTGCATTAAAGTATTAAGGCTGCTGGGGAGGTTACCTCTTATTCACTTCCCATATTTTCAAACTTAATTCTTTTCACTGAACTATTTGCCATTGCACATTTCAATTTTGCATTTGCATCAGCAAAGAATACTTAGAATTATAAAGTTTAACTGTTTGCACCTGCAGACAGATGGTCTCCATGGAAATTTATTTAGCAATGAATCTTTGTAAATTTCACTCAGAAAAGAATGTACAACTGCCCTTAACTGTAGACATCATGACTCCAATGAATATTTGCCAGTGGAAAAAAAAAATAAGCTACTGTCTTCGCAGGCGTAAGAAGCTTAACATTTTAATGTCTTTCATTATTCAGTCATATTTTAAAGCCTACATGCTTACAAAAGCACCTGTTTACAACTTATGCCAAGGATAGTAATCTAGACATTCACCCTTGTAAAATAAAAAGAGAAAATACCCTAATTCTACATATAGTATAATCGGTATACTTTTCACCCCACCCCAGCAGCCCAAGATCACAGCACATGAACATTAAACTTGCTTTTGTCCAGACTTTTTTTCTCTTGATATACTATAAAACCTATATTTCTTACAAATAAAAAGTACTTGTTTACTTTAATATCTTCAACACATACAACAGTCACTGAATAGACAACCCCCCACATTTAAAATATCCCTGACTATACAATACACAAAAGTATTTTACTGTATATAACATGCAGTTCATATCGTGAAATGTTTATACAAACACTAATAAGAACAAAGTTATTTACTTACAGTTAGTTTTCTTTCTTTTAGCGTCCTTCTAAACATTAATGATATAAAGTGGGGTATATGCTTTACAGTCCAGCCACATGTTCAACAAAGTCAACAAACATTCAATGTGTTTTTCAGCCTCTTTTTTCTTTGAAAACCATATTTCACAAATGTGGTAAGATGCTTTATAATTAATTAATTTCAGAGTTGCTGATTGTCTTCCTGTTCATCTCCATCTCCGAACACCAGACTCTGGTTCAAGTCCAAGGTACTGTTGTTTCTTCTAGCTAACTCCTGTGTTTTTTTCTGTCTGTCAGGTATTTTCCTTTGGAATTGACAATGTCTCTATAGGAACCTTACCATCAGAAGAATGAGAAGCAGCATTCTCTACTGCTTGCTTACTCACTTTATGTTGGATAAACCTTTTTATTTCCTCTTAACCTGTTTTGCACCAAATAATTACTTTGATCCACCAGGAAAAAGTGTTTTGAAGACAGCTGTCTACAGCATCTTGAATCTCAACCTTGCCTCTCGACATTCCCTGATTGTTGGCATAAATTTGCTTCTCTTCTGCCTGGTATACAGTGAATAATTATTTTCTACAAACACTCTGCTATCTCCAGTTTGTAATATTTTTCCCTTCTGCCACAATTTTGTCAGGATCAACTCTTTCTGTGGTATGATTGCATCTTTACTAATGTAGGCATTGGATGCTTTCTCATGGCCAGGTTTGAAGTATACACTCGATGTGTCCTTTCAATTAAAAAATTCTGCTGTGGAACACCAGTTGCTTATTTGTGCTTTCATAAAATGAGTAGACTCTGTTCCTTCCAATTTCTCTGGTACAGCAGAAAATCTCATTTTTTTCCTCGGTGCACTCTGTCTTCTAACTCTACTATTTTTAAAACAGTTCTTCTTGAGAAACTCACATTTATCCAGGTTTTTCTTCACATCAACCTCTGATTTTTGCAGTTTTATCAGTTTTGTCTGAATGGCTAATTAAAGCTTCTTCTATTTTCCTGGCTTTTGCTGTTTGACTAGATATATTCCTTCAGTGTTTGATTTGTTTTAATGACCTATGAGTACATTGATGTATTGTCCTCTAAATTACTGGAAGCCGTGTCTTGAATCAAAGCTGAAGCTTGAACTGCTTTTTGCTGAGCAGCTGCAGAATCCTTCTCAGATAGTGTGTTCCCTTCACTTTTTGTGGCTGATTTTCTTTCAAGTTTTCCAGGTTTCTCTAGGCAATGTATTTACTAGCCAGTAACTGAATTTTACAAATAAAAATTCAGTGGCACTCTTTTTTTCTCAGTTTCTGTTTTCACACTCAAAGAGCTGAGGTTTTACTGTGGATCAGTGTGCAGCCATCTTGGAGGTCCCAAACCTTGTACTTTTTGTCTGTGAGGTTAACCAATTAAACATTATGACAACTCCCAACCCCTAAGCTGACTTGTGGGAGCCTACGCAACACATTGATCTGTTTTTGTCTTGAGTCTCCACTAGTAACCTTAACATCATAGTTATCTTAGATACTTTGCACAGACAGGATCATCCTCTATCATCTTTTGTAGATAATCTTTATAAAGGGTTATCAAAACTGGTATTGGCTGTCTTCCTCTTCTAGCCAAGTCTCACTTCACTAATAAGTGAACACCCAAACAAATTGCTATGCAGTTACTGCTGATGAATTCTACAAATACATTTCTTTGTTCAAATAGCCCAACTTCTCTTTCATCCCTAGACAGTCTTTTAGAAATACTTTACCCTTGAGTATTCAAAAGAAACGTATTTCCTTATTTTAGGTGACTTTAGCTTGAAATTATTACACTCCCACACACACCTGAAGCCGACTTAATAGAAATCATTCATCGGCCTCTCAGAGGCAGTATATTACACACCTGCCCAAATCTAAAGACAGGGAAACAGTTCATAAATTAAAACTTGCAAACATCCCTCACTCTGTCCTTGGTACTCCTTTCAGTAGTCAGTGCCCTGTTTTCCTTTGGTCTTTTAATATATGATTTTAAAACACCTTTTCTCTCAGATAATGCCCAAGTGGCATGTCTTCTGGAGACTGTTGATTGGACTGGTTAAATAGGCTAGACAGTACAGAGGAAGCTCAAGATACATTGATTAAGCTATTCCTACTTACCCAAAACTTTCTATTTCCAGTTCATTATCATCAGTTTTGAAAGTGGAAAATGTTCTCAATTATTTCATAAAATCATACAACTTTTGCATTCTATGGATGATGCCTAGAAACATCGGAAATCCATCAAGATGCAGTAAGATCACTGTATATTTTCTTTTTTGAGATATTATGATGTTGTAAAATTAGATGACATTACTTTGTAGTCCTAGATCCTATGTGTTGGAATGTAAAGCACTCCTTGGTCACCAGGCATGCTATGTTTTCACACCTTCTTTTCAACGATTCCCTAGTTACAACCAAACAAGAATTAATTGATTTACCAAAAATGCATTTAGTTTGCAGGTTCTGCTTTATTATATCATCACCCACAATTTCTGTAATTGCTAATTACCTTATTTTACCAAATTTTCACTTTAAGACACTATATTTATCCTTAGTACAAAAAGCCTACTGAAAACTGATGTATCTCCCTCCATATGTTAATTTACGTCACCCAGAATTCTTCAGAAAAGGCTGCATATTTCATATCCAAACTGCTTAGCTTGTTAATTCATCTTATTACAGCTACCTAAATGGAATCACTGTTGTAAATGTGAAGACTTCAAGCCCATAGCTAATCTCCATCTTTTTATTAAAATCCTTAAAGGTTTTGTATATAAACAGATTTTAAACTTTATTTAGGTAAGACATATTGTCTTCCATGCTTTGCATGGGTTCAGGACAAGTTTCAGCTGCCTCAGTACCCTTTTTTCAAGCAATTGATTTAATTATCTCTAACAAGGGCAAAGGTATTCTAACCGTGACTTTTACTGTTGATCTTAAATGAGTTTTTGTTGTGATTGATTATTCCCTTTTGCCTTCTGTTATCCTTAGATTTTAATGAAAGACCACTTAGCCAGTTCTTATACTATCTAATAGGTTCATCCTATTTAAGTCTAGTAATACTGCCTTACTCCTTGCTACATTTTACTCTGGTGTCCTCCTAGAATTCGTCGGTACTAATCTCCTCTGAGTTTTCATTAATTTTTCTCTATCCATTCTGGACCTTCATCACTAGGTGGATGACTTTCACTTTTTAAACTGTGTTGAAGATATTCAATAAATACAAAACATTCATTGGTCAGGTCTCAGGTCTCAACAACTTATTTTTATACTTCAGTGATAATCATCTATTAGTCAGCTTTTCTGAACTAACTCAGTGTATCCACCATTCCTCTTGTAATTACAGATCCCTTACATGTACCCATCTTCTTCATCCACATCTGTAAGTATGCTTGATGTAATTCTTGACCCTCCCCTTTTGTCCCCCCCTCCATAATGATTTCAGAGTAAAACAGGTATGCTTTCAAAAAAAGTCCTTTACAATTACCAGATTTCTTACTTTTGATGCTAGAAATGTCATTATAAATGAAGTGTTAATCACACTTGTCACTTACTCTGATAGCTTGCTGTAATTCAAAAATACAAAAGCTATTCAAATAACCTGTTTTACTGACAAATTAGAATTTATTCTAAATCCCTGATGGTAGGCTAAAAATTCCTCGACCTTCAGATGAGAGGAATGAGGGACTGTATTACTAAAGAAGGGGAATTTTAATTGGTACATTCACAAGTTTACTAAATGGAGGCTTCTTATTGGGTCAATAACATTTTAAATCGGATAAAAAGATTACTGAAGTTGGAGGGCACGATATGGCTGTGCATGAATACTTGTTAATATGACATAAACGATGGTCATTATAGCTATTGAGGAAACAGATATAGAAAAAAAGACATAAGGCTAGTATTTTACTATGGGAACTGGCAACAGATAGAAGTCTAGAAAAATATGCTTTTAGGAGTTTCAGTAAATTCAGGAAATAAATAAATTGCCACACTCTTGAAGAGTTACATATAAGAAAATCCGATCAATATACCTGATACACATTGTGAATCAAAGCAGCGCTTACCCCTTGGAACAAGTGGACATACAAGTGTATATCTGTGAATAAAGGTGGAGGATAATTGATCTATAAAGACTTGCAGGAGGGGTTGGGTAGCCACTAAAAACAACTGTTGAAAAGATGGGTTAAATCAGAGAAACTTGGCTTGGCTATCCACATCTTGAAGAAGATATAGGGGGTTAACTACCAACATATAAGAAAATGGGCACATGTTTAGGATCAATATATGTGAGTTTTACATTTTTGCTATCTAACACTTGATATAATTATGGAAATTTGAGAAGGAATTTGAGTAAGTTTATAGGTTCCTAGCTATGTAGTAGGCTAATGGCTCCGGAGCCTTTACAAGTCTAGCCTATAGGATTACCTGGAATTATGCCACCCGACCTTAGTTCCCAGTGCCTCTGTCGAGTAGAGCCACTGGAGTGATCCCAGGGGTGAGTTTTCTATTTCCCATCCACTCATCAAGATTTCTCTTTGAGGAGGGCCAGTGAGGTGCTCTGATTGACATGTATGGGAAGCCTATTCCATAGCATGGTCAGTCTCTGGGTTATGAACCTGTCCCTCCAGCACGTTCCGTTGATTGTGGTAATGAGGTTGAGGTCTCTGGAATGTGTGGTGTGGAGGGATTGGGATTTCTTTAGATGTAGCATTCCTAACAGAGCTGGGTCAGACATGGCTTTGTAAGTCAAGCAGAGATCGCCTGTAAGTAGGCAATATGAAACAGAGAATAGTTGGAGTTTTTTTGAGTCTGTCCATATAGGACAAATGTCAGACAAAACAGCTCTGGGTGAGGAGCCTCTTCAGAATCAAGGCAATAGTTCAAACTAACAAAATGAGGCCCGTCACAGCACGAAATAAAACAAAATAAGACAATTTAATGACTGCAGTAATAAAGTAAGTGCTTTCACGTTTTCCAACGCTTCATCAGACTTTTACAACTGCTAACAACTCAGCATACATTTAAATAGTGTTACAATACACCTATTGGCCAATTATTTAGTTGCATCATTACAAAATAATTCTCATTTAAAAGCAACAATCATGCAATAACAAAATTTCTTAAAAAACTTCTAGAATATACAAACCATTAATAAATACTAATACATACATAAACCTTTTAATTTTAATGAGCATAGGAACGTGCTGCTAAAAATGGCTTGAGAGTTACTTTCTCATTCAGACCATGTCCCCTATAGTTTTGTAACCTAATTATCCATCTATTTTCTTGTTCCTCAGTGTAAATTTTTATATCCCCCAACCACCATGAAAAATTTCTCCAAAGCTAACTTTGGGCTCCTAAAAACAGAGGTGGCTAACTTCACGGCACCCAATGCAAATATAGAATAGTTGCATGACTGCCAAATCATATAACAATGCACTGTATGAACACTTACATAAATGCATGGATCTCGCCATACCCAATAGAACCAAGACGCTCTCCTCCAAAAAATGGAAGCCAATCTGGTAGTCCCTTGCCATAAACAAACTCTAAAATAGAAGGAGGAAACTGATGCAGAATAAGGTGAAGTCCCAAGACTGGAAAAACTCCCTTAGCCTCAACAAAAAGTTGAGATCCCTCATCAAATCCCCTAAAGCTAGCTATGAAAACCAAATTGCAGCAGATAGTAAAGACAAACATAAGGCCTTCTACAGTTATGTAAAGAATCTCCACAGCAAAACCCAGATTTGCCTTGAGCTAGTGCACAATGGTACCTCCTATACAAAGCCAACAGATATTGCCAATATACTGGTCGATAGATTCAGTGCCAACTTTACCCCTCTCTTCCCCTCAAAGGACCAATCACAATACCAGTAGATTGCTACGCACCCAGTATTACTGCTGCACAGGTTAAAACAGCACTGTTCAAGGCCAAGAAGACAGCTTCTATAGGACTTGACAATATCCCTGTCTGTGTTCTCCATGAACTGTGTGCCCTGTTCAAGCACAGCCTCACCTCAGGCTTTGTCCCTACTGAATGGTGCACTGCTACAGTCATCCATCTCCACAAAGAAGGAGCGACTACAGACCCTGGGCACTATCGCCCCATTAGCCTGACAAGTCTTATATGCAAAACTATGGAACTCATCATCATGGACCTAATAAACAAGGATATAGGGAATCTCCAAACACTGGATCCCACACAGTTTGGTTTTGTGAAGGGTAGATCATGCCTGCTCAACTTGGTTGACTTCTTTGAGTCAGTCACCAGAGCTGTGAATGAAGGCAAAGTGGTTCATACAGCCTACCTTGATCTGGCCAAGGCCATTGATACCATTCCCCACTCAGAAATCATAGAAAAACTCACTAAGCTAGGCATCAACTCCTGTTGTCACTAGTTGGGTTGCAAACTGGCTCACAGAACCCATAGTGTGAAAGTAGCTGATGCCAAGTCAGACTGAACAGTCGTGAGTGGAGTCCCACAGGGTTCGGTCCTGGGTTTTCTCTTGTTTGGTATCTACTTCTCAGAAGTCCAGGCCAACACAAAGGGACTCTGGCTGACAAAGTTCACAGGTGATTGCAAGTTGGGAGTCATTATTATCTCCGCAAGTGATGTTGACATCCTACAGAAAGGCCTCACTGAGACCGACTGGTGCCAGAACCATGGCCTTAAGCTCAATGCCAAAAAATGTGTCATCATCTCCTTTGGGAAAAACCCAGTTCCCATGAATTACCACATCAATGGTAGTCCACTCAACACAGAAGGCATTATTGAGAGATCTGGGAATGCAGGTTGACAGCAACCTCTCTTTTGACCACCACTTTGCCACTGTGGTCAGAAAGTCCTTCTCTGTGGCACATCTCATTACTAAGGGTTTTGCATCCAGGAAGAAAGAGGTCACTGTCTCCCTCTACTCTTCCCTCATTAGGCCAATCATTGAGTACAGTGCCCCATTTGGCATGTACTGCACTAGACACCTGCAACAACTGGAGAGGCTGCAAAAGTACCTCATAAAGAGGATCCAGACACCTGCAACAACTGGAGAGGCTGCAAAAGTACCTCACAAAGAGGATTATAGGCCTTAAACACTTGCCCTATATGGGCAGACTCAAAAAACTCCAACCATTCTCTGTCTCATATCACCTACTTGGAGGCGATCTCTGCTTGACTTACAAACCCATGTCTGACCCAGCTCTGTTATAAATGCTACATCTAAAGAAATCACAGTCCCTCCACACCACACGCTTCAGAGACTTCTACCTCATTACCACAATCAACAGAACATGCTGGAGGGACAGGTTCATAACCCAGAGACTGCCCATGCTATGGAATAGACTTCCCATACATGTCAAACAGAGCACCTCACTGGCCCTCTTCAAGAGAAATCTTGTTGAGTGGGTGGGAAATAGAAAATTCACCCCGGGGATCACTCCAGTGGCTGTACTCGACAGAGGCACTGGGAACTAAGGTCGAGTGGCACGAAGCCAGGATAATCCTATGGGCTAGGCTTGTAAAGGCCCAGTGTCATTAGCCTAGTGCTCACCAATGAACCTATGAAAGAAGCACCATTCTTGGCTTGAAGAAACTTCTGGTCCCACATTCAGTCCTTCTTATAGCCAAAAAAAGAAAAAGTTAACTAAATAGTTTTTGCCACCACAACAGACTAGCAATTTGCCTCTGCTGTAGGTGGTGGACTCTGATGTGATCAAAGCTTGTTCCTCAAGCCCCTCGTCTTTTTCACTGCATCCCTGTGGTATTGTCCATACAACCACTATGGACTGGGGATTAGCCATGTCCTCTGTGGCTGTTGGGGTCACCTCAGTGGTTAAGAGGGAGCCATTCTTGTTGATATTGTGAGAAGGGGCAGGTAAGTTGCCAGAAAGTTGTGCTCATCCCTGCTGCCATTAATAAACCTTTTTGTAACAACTTTCCTGTAAAAATGAAACACAAAACTTAACATTTACCTTCTGCTGCACCAATCCAGCTGGACGGGAGTAGTTTATTAGGTCTGCTTAGGGTATTGTACATACTACTGACCCTTCTTATAAGGTAGCTATCTTCTGGTAAAAGAAAAAGGGGTTCCTCTTTTCCTGATGAGATTTAAGAAACTGAATCCATATATGAATGTGATGGGACAGATGCAGGTTTTTCTCTTCAGATTCCTGATTCAGACTCAGAGGAGAGCATGGTAACTGAATTTCCCTGTGAGGGATTCTCTTTCTCTGAAACTATTTCCAGAATGTGTCTGTGTTTTCAGTGATACAACAATGATTTTTCTCAGTCCCTCAGAAAATACTATAAACTGTTATAACTGGAATTCCCAGAACATTCACCCATCCTCCAGTGCTGTCAGCATTGGAGGACATGTTTGTTACAGCCTCTGGTTTCCCTGACAGCTAGCCTGCTGCACTTGAAATAAAGTTCCTCAGTATTTTATGTTTTTATATACTAATCCCAGACTTAACCCAGCAGCTATAGCTTTAGTTAATCCGGCTGCTACCAAACATTCTGTTACTTCTAATCATTCCTCTTCTAACAACGATTGTAAAGCAATTGATAAGTTTGTGAAAAAGTGAATTCTGCTGTAGCTTTCATTTGTAGAATTTTGAATTGTCAGGCTTGTATGTTAAAGTTCATTCTGACTAAATGTGAACGTATGAAGGATGTTTTATTTGCAATTTCCTCCTGTGGGGAAAATTTATCTTTTTGTGGTTTAGTTCCTTCCATTTTTCTGGTCACTACTCATTGTTTTAAAGTGTGCTTATGACTCTGTATATACTGCATCCAGGGCTGTTGCCACTGGTACTTTGCTGAGGAGATTTGCTTGGCTGTATTCCCAGAATCTTCCAGAAAATGTAAAACAAAAATTCTATTTTAGATAGCGATTTAATTTTTGGACCATCTGCTGCAAAGCTTATTAACAAATGTGACAAAAGAGGTAAACTGATGCATAGAATCTCTCAGATTTGTCAGCCCTCCTTATCTAAATTTTGCAAGGGATTTTCTGCTCCATCATCCAATTTTGGCAAGAACAGTCTCAACAGAATGCTGGTAAGGAGATGTTTAAAAAAAACAGTGGCAGGAAGGTTCAAAAATAAAAGCAGGAACCCAATCCCCCAGAAAAAAAAAACAAAAAACAATCAAATAAGGCAGAATGACTATATAAGAGACCTTGGCTCCCTCCCCATCAGTCCCTTGTCTCTTCCAGAAAGCCAGTGTCTCCGCTTCTCTCTTTGGCAACGGATTGTTTCAGACAAATGGATTCTGAGGCTTATTCAGAAAGGTTACAAATGGCAGTAGGAAGAAATTCTTCCTTTCCAGGGAATTATTCCACATCAGCTATACCAAATCCCTCTGTTTCCTCATGTTCTACAACACATGCTGTCTCAGGGATTAATAGAAAGAAGTCCTCCTCATTTGGGAAAGGGTTTTTATTCAAAAATGTTTTTGGTGTCAAAGAAAGAAAGAAAAAATGCTTAGGCCTTTCTTCCTAAACCAGTATGTGATAGTGTCCAATTCAGAATACTTTCACTTCACATCCTATTAACCCTTCATCATTTGCGTTTTTTGTTAACCTTAGATTTAGAATATACTTATCATCACATTCCAATTTATCTTGATTTCTGGTGTTTCTTAAGGTTCTGTGTGTCTGGATCACATTATCATTTCTCTGCCTTATCCTTTGGTATGCTCACTGCTTCACGAGTGTTAAAGTGTCCGTCTCTTGTCATAGCCCATTGCAGGACACAGGATATCCACATTTTTCCATATTTATATAAGTTGCTTATCTTTGAAGAGTTTCTTTTTTTTTTTTAATGTCAGGAATCTGTCAATTAAATGAGGGATCTCCTACAAATGCTGGAATTCAAACAGAATAATTCATGAGTCTTTTTTTGATGCCATCACTCAGGATTGTGCTCCTGGGGTGTGCACTGGACACATCACTAGAACAAGTTTTTCTTCCACAGGAAAATAGATCTATATTTAGGCCCACTCCAGGGGTTTTCCACTTAAACTTCAGTCACTGCATGGGAATATCTCAGAATTCTGGGTCTCATGGCATTTATAATTCCCATGATACATCTGGCAAAACTTCAAACGAGAAAGATACAATGATATCTGATGTCTCTTTAGTCCCAACACCAACACCCATTATCTTTTCAGATTCCAGTTCTGGAATCTGTGAGAAGAGAAATAACTTGGTGGAGACATCAAATATCCCTGAATCCAGGAATCCCCTTCTTCCCTCTTGATCCAAAGCAGTCCATCCCTGACTCAGACTTTGTGGAACACTGTCAATGGGATACAAGGGCAAGGTATCTGGGATAACACAGACAGACACAGGTAGATAAACAGATGCTTGCCCTTAACAGGGCACTTTACTCTCTAAATAACCTTTGGTCCATAGGACCATTTCAAGTTGGTTCAGACAGTAGCATAGTGCTGTAGTCCATAAACAAGGTGAATCCGATCTTACTCCTATGCAAACTAACCATGTCAGCATGGGATATAGCTATACAGCATAATCTCATTCAATGGGTGTCCTACATTCCATCAGTGCAAAACTCTGTGGCAGACAAGCTGCACAGGACAATGGCAGACCCTCATGAATGGAAACTAGCTCAGGACATCTTCCAGGATTTGATCCATCTGTGGGGAGTTTCTGAAGTAGAATCTTTTGCCTCTTCTCTGAATAATCACTTGGCAAAATTCTGTTCCTGGGCTCCATGCAGGAAGGCCTGGAAGACAGGTGCATTTTGTTTTCTTGGGACAGGAGTATATCTGTCTGCCTTTCCACCTTTCCCACTGATACCTAAAGTACTTCTAAAGATTCAGAAGGAATCCCTTAAGACCATTGTGGTGACTACCTTCCGGCCCAGGCAACAGTGGTTCTCTTTTATTTTGGAATTGCGTAAGGCCAATTACCATATGCTTCCTCACAGACTGATCTACTCACACAAGAACAGGGGGTGTTTAATCCTGACTGTGTACAACATCAACTAACTGCCTGGGTGATAGGGTCTTAATACATTTTAGGTACTTATTTGCTGAGGATTTGCATCAGGTATTAATGAAGTTAAGAAAGTCTGCTACTACAATATCATATATAAGCAAATGGAAAAAGATTTCTAGTTAGTGCTAGCAAAATAACCATCACTCATTCAGGGCTAGTCATGTTTCTGGTTTTGCAATATTTGTGTTTTACTTTTCTATGGCTGCTCTTACTTCTCTGTCAGGGTTCATTTGTTTAGTATTTCAGCATGTTTCTCCAGGAATACCCTTCTTTCAATGCATTCTCATGTCAAAATGTTTTGTAAGCTGTCTAATGGCTTTAGCACTTGGAAGGTGGCCTGAAGCTTTAGAAGCTGTCTGTCTGTTATGTCCTTGGCAGGACACAACCCATATCACTTAGGCTACTGCAACAGTGATCATTTGAATATCTATTGTTATGGTGAATTTACTTATACAACTGTACTTTCTGAGTGAAATATACAAGAATTCCTTCAAGCATCTGCAAAGGTTTTAGCTGTTTTCTTTTTCTTACTGCTGACTATGTTTACTTGGAGATAAGCTATCCATATGTGCAATTAATTAATATTGAGGATTATAAGTATTAGAGAAGTGCAAAATTTAAAGGTACAGTAGCAAACTGTTCAGTGAAAAATAAAAATTAAAATTGAGGAAACTAAACAAGAAATAGTAGCCTTCTCAGCAGTCTTAATATTTTAATGCATTTAATAGAACAGTGTCCAATGTGGTTTTATATAAAGGTAGCCAGTGCATCTTTCTTAGGTCTAAAATGTAATGTCTTCTGAAAGTATGCAAGCTGTTTTTCAAATATGGGAGGGACTGCATATAAGAAAGTACAGAAAGCAATCAAGGGTGGTGCAGCGGTTAGCATTGTCATCTCACAGCAAGAGGTTGTCTGGTTTGATTCTTGGCTGGGGTGCCTTCTGTGTGGAGTCTGCATGTCCTCCCTGAGATCATGTGGGTTTCCTCCCACATTCCAAAGACATGCATTTGGAGCATTTCTCCCTGGGCTTCTGCTGAAAATGGGCTCTGTTTCAGTCAGACTTTCCCAGTAAACAAGTGTTAAATAAAATAAATTAAAAGTAAGTGCTAACACAGGCTGTAACGTGGTTTAGCATGGGTAACCTTAATTTTAAATTAGGTAATACCTTTGGGTGCAGCTGTTGAGTTTGGGCAATTGCTCCCATGTGAAGAGTTAAACCATGTTTTTTTGAAAATGTACATGGTTTTGGGTGTTTGTTCTAAGTTAATAGGGTATGTGAAGGTTCTGAATATGTATGTATTTATTTATTTTGTTTGTTTGTTTGTTTGAGGGTTTTCTCTTAAGCAAATAGTATTGAAAATGTGATAAAGATTCAAATGAAGATGAGAAGAAACAAATGCATAAATGACCAGCCTGCCAAACAATGTATACACATAAGGCAAGAGTTGGAAATAAGTATTCAAGAGGACTGTCATGATAATTGTCAGGAGTAATAGCTTTCTGTCACAATGAATACTATGTCCATATTATCTTGGAATGCAAATGGCCTTACAGGTATAGTCAAAAAGGAAAGACTACTGATTTATATTGAGAAATGTAGGGTACAAATAGCAGTTTTGCAGAAGACACATTTGGATAGAAATGAGCATGTTAATTTCACAAAGAAATGATTTTGGGATGGATATTCAGCAGAATGTCAGGAACAAAGGAAAAGGGTGGAAGTAATACTACTTGCTGCTATGGGCTCCAAAAAGGATAGAAGATGAGGAAAAAAGACAATAATGGTAGATTTGTGATAGTAAGAGGCAATTGGCAAGGGAGGAGGATTGCACTGGTATGTACTTATATTCTACCAAAAACTTTTGTGAAAAAATAATCAGCTTCCAGTAAGGAGTATTATGTATAGGTAGGCAATGAAACTTAATTTGCAATAGTGAAGATGTATCAAGGGAGCTTAGAAGGGAAAATATAAAAAAGAGGGTGGATTTCTGAAGAAATGTATTAACATATTTGGTATGGAAGATGTGAAACCAGTAGTATGAATTTTTATATAAGTTACATAATATTCCCAAAGGTACAAAAACTGGGCCAGACTTGGTAAAAATACATTTCACAGAAGCATGTGCATTTAATTGAAACTTTAACACAAATCCAGTAACTATTTCAGATCATACACCAATAAAGATGAAAAAATGCAGGGTAATGAAATAAAAATGAGACACTGGTGTTTTCCTACTTACCTGTTAAAAACAGAGGAATTTAAGGAATGGATAGAGGAAATTATTTAAGAGTTTTATGGAGGATAGATATTTCTTCAGAAGGGAAAGCCAGTGAATGGGAGAAAATAAAAGTTGAGTTTAAAACAGGGCAGAAATAAAAGTGAAAGAGATATGGTTAAGAAGTGACAGGCATTATTTAGAGGACCTGAAAAATGTTAAAGTATTGCTGAATAAGGGGGATCTCACAGAAAAAGAAGAGGAACAACTGCAGAGTACTAAAGGGAAAATAAGGGAGTATCTGGATAATATGCATGACTTTAGAAAGATTGCAGTTAAGCAACTATTTTTTGATAACTTCAGAGCACAAAAACTTTTAGCACAGTTAGTTAGGCAACTGAAAGAAGACAGGGTTGTTGCCAAACTTATGGAGCCTATGACAAGAAAAACAGCCAGAGATTCCATAGAGGTATTACATATATTTCAGAAATGTTATGAAAAATTGTCTAAAGCAGATGAATGGGGGAAACTAAGAAATGGCACAAGTGGAATATCTACGGAAGACTTAATTATTCCAAGGTTCAGGAAAGATGAGGCTCATCAACTATTAATTAAGATAGGAGGAGACAAGATAAAAAAATGTGATGTATAATCAATCTACATGGAAGCCTCTAGGAACAGACTGTATTCCTGTGGAAGTTTGCAACTTAGGAGGGGAAGAAACTGATTATGATTTGGAAAGTTTTCTTTAATAGTATTTTAAAAGGAAGACAAGCACCAGCATCAATGGACCGATAATTAGAGAGATCTTTAGATGGGCCTCCCTTGTGGAGGCAGATGATTTGGGATATTTTCCGTAGTATGGGGACATATTGTTTTGTGATGGAATGATTGACTAGGATAGATATGGGATAGGCAATGGAGCTTGCAGCAGATTTTAAGAAGTCGTTAGGGAGTTGGTCAGCTGCTAGACAGGTATTTAGTTTTGATAGGAGTTTTTTTGATATAAGAGGTTTGTATGGCTTTAAAAGAGAAGTAGTTGGGTTTAGAGTTAGTAGAGGTAGGCACTATAAGGGGCTGGTTAGATTTGTTGTTTTTTAAAAGTGAGGTGATAGTTGTGATGAAATGAGAGTTAAATTGGGATGGTAAACATTCAGTGCTATTTGTTGTAGATGGTGCAGGGGTATCCACTATTACATACCATACAAAACCAAATATCCATTTTCACATCTGTTCTAACCTCTACACTAACTCTAACATATTGCTCTTCCACTATAAATATGTCCATACCCCCAAACCTCTTTCCTATCCAGATTTATTTCATTGACATCGACTAATATCCAAGTTCAAACTCTCTCTCATTCTACACTAACTAACAGAAATCAAATTCCAAGCTGAGATACATCCTAACCCAGGACCTACATAGCTACACCCACCCCACCCAATAACACCCACTAGACCTGCTAATACCACCCTCCACCTTCTTCCCCTAAAAAAATTCCAAATCAGACTTACTCATAACTAATTTTAACCTCACAAGCATCACAAAAAAATAGTGAATTTCATGCAGTGCTAGCTACCTACACTCCTGATATAGTAAACAAGATAGGCTGAATAAGCGTGGTGGAGGCATTTCCTCAGAATTGAAAAATTAATCTGTACTCCCCCAGATGTATCAGAAGCAGAAATTCTAACCACCCGATTTGAAGTAAATCCACATAAAACCATCATAGTTATTGACTCCTACCTACCACCAGGAAATAATCTACCTACCATTGAAAGTCTCCTGTCTTGGGCAGCCTATGCTTTGAAACCAAGAAAATATAGTGCTAGGTGATTTCAACTTGGACTGGTTATCCTGCTGATCTGACAACCCCTCCCGTTTTATCAATGTATTCAATTTCACCCAAATTATAAACTTCTCCAGTAGAATCGATAAACACAATAACAAAGTATCTATTCTAGACTGGATATTAACCAATAAGCCCAACTTTGCCCACCAGGCTGGGTGCCTCCCTGATTCTCTCAGTAATCACTCCCCTACCTTTCTTCTAAGGAAACACATTCACTTCCCCTGTAATGTAATTTTCAAACACATACTCAACAAACAAAATTTGTCCCCTACCATCTTAAATTCCCTACGTCAAAACTGCAACTGGTCACCTCTAAAATCACTCCATCTAGACCAAGCTGTACAATATTTTAATGATACCTTCCTCAACATCCTTAATAACCTTGCTCCAAAAAGAAAAATTAACTCCAAAGCCAGAAACCTACCTTGGATAACCAAAGATGAAATCTCTTACTGTTTATCAAACCTCTAAAACCTCACCTCTTACAAACAACTAAGAAACCTAACTAAGAAGCAAATATTATCTGACAAAAAAATCTTATTTTCTAGCTTGTCAGCAAAAACACATAAATAACCCACAAAAATGTTGGCAAAACATTAACTTCCTCCTCAATCCTGCCAAAACCTCTACCCCTGCACCATCTACAACAAATAGCACTGAATGTTTAGCATCACAATTTAACTCTCATTTCATCAGAACTATCACTTCAGTTTTAAACAAATCTAACCAACCCCTTACAGTGCCTAACTCTACTAACTCTAAACCCAACTACTTCTCTTTAAAACCCATACAAACCTCTTATATCAAAAAACTCCTATAAAAACTAAAACCTACCTGTCTAGCAGCTGACCAACTCCCTAATGATGACTTAAAAACTGCTCTAAGCTCCATCGCCTATCCTGTATCTATCCTAATAAATAATTTCATCTCAGAACAATATGTCCCCATACTGTGGAAAATATCCCATATCATCCCCCTCCACAAGGGAGGCCCATCTAAAGATCTCTCTAATTATTGGCCCATTGCCATTCTCTCACCCCTAGCCAAAACCTTAGAGAAATGTATCCATAAGCAGCTTCTAGACACCTTCACTACAAATAACCTCTTATCTAGTTCACAGCATGACTTCCGTCCAAAACACAGTACCTCCACAGCCCTCATAAGTTTCACTAACTACATCAACCTCCTTAAAAACAATGGACAACTAGTCTCTACTATATTCCTTGATATGCCCAAAGCTTTTGATATGGTATCCCACCAACTACCACTCAATACTCTAGCCTCCTTCAACGTCAACTCTACAGCTCTAAACTGGTTCTTTAGCTACTTTACTAATCGACAACAGGCAACTAAATGGGATAATAAACTCTCCACACTCCTCCCAGTCTCCATTGGGGTTCCTCAGGGTTCCATCCTTGGCCCTCTCCTTTTTATTACATTCACAAATAGTCTAAACACTGCCACTAAATCTGCTTCTATCACTCAATATGCTGACAACACTATTTTTATTTGCTCTGCTCCCACACCCCAAGAACTCCAAGATAAACTGCAAAAGTCATTTCTGGATATTGAAAATTACCTAAATGAACATCATCTCATCCTAAACCCAAACAAAACAAAGTAATAATCTTCTCTAACAGGAAATTCAAAGCAAAACCACCTCCTCTTTCCATGTACTCCACTAATTGCACTATAATAGAACCAGTTAACCAAACAAAACTATTTGGTGTCACAATAGACAACAACCTAACCTTCAATAAACACATATCACTCACAATTAAGAAAGTTCACATCAAACTTGGTGCTCTATATAGGGCCAAACCTTACCTTACTCAAAATGCCGGACTAGCTACAACCAGATCCCACCTCCTATCTACTCATCTACTATTCTCAACTTTTCACTAAGTCTGATTTACATCTACTTGATTCCTGCTATAACAGAATAGCAAAATTTGCTGCCAAAATGCCCAACAGGACCCATCATT